>NC_140586.1:267917722-268517722 GCF_964204655.1 Triturus cristatus
GGGCTGTAGGGGCCCCAGACATGTACAGAAGGCTTGGGGTGTCCCAAATGAGTCCAGGGCACCCCTTCCAAAATAAAAAAAAGAAAGACAAAATGAAAAACAAAGAAAAGCTGTGTGGTGTTAGGTCACAGGCACATAAACAAAGTAGCCAGAGCTGCTAATCAAATATTCACTGCTCCCGGTTTGGAGTGCCACATAATGCCCTGCAGGGCTTATAATGCATATGATGTTGTGCTTGTGGTGCCACAGGATGGCAGGGGCACCATTAATGTGCCTTGAAAGGGATGTCGGTGCTGTAGGAAATGCCGCAGCCCCCCACCTCTAACTTATTAAAAATAACCCTATGTTTCCCAGGTCACAGAATGCGTGACCTGTGGATATCAGTCATCTCTAGTTAAGTATTCTTAAGGCTGGAGCTTTTCTTCTATACCAGATCAGTTGACTGGGGGTGAGTGCTTGCAATGTTCAACACTCCGTCCATCATTTCCTTTGGTTTTTGCTTTTCTTCTATATCCTGAGCGTGCAGTGATCTCTAATGGTTGGCGCTATGGTTGCATTTTATGTGGGCTAAATGTGTTGAAGAAAGACACAGATACTTTATCTTGATTTTCAATGCTTTACTGACAACATACTGCTGCCAGTGATTTTTGATAAACATTTCAAAGCTTTGTTGACAATAAGGATTGCATTAAAACAGGGTTTTTCATTCCACTTACGAGATTGACGTTTTTTATCATGTTGATTATTGGTCTTTTAACGTGGCGACCTTTGACAAAGCCCATAGGAGTGCCTTATATATTGCTGTGATAATTTCTTGGCAAAGCCAATAGGCTTCTTTATTTTGATACCTTCCTATATACTGTGATGTTCTATCTGTTATAGGTGAGGAAGTACTGTGATTTTGGGTGTAATGACCCAGTAAGGGCCATATGTGATTTCAGAATGTCATCAAAAGTATTTCAATCTGCATGATGTACATATTTGTAATTTAGTCCATAGTATTTAGTAGTGTATGTGTGTAATAAATGTCCATTTCCTTTTATAAAAGGAAATGTACTGACTGGACAATCTTTTATTGAGTTTTACTATTGAATGCCATTGAATGGTGGTTACCAGCCCAAACCAACTCCCCTGAATAGGCCTTGGTCTGCTATTTCACTGCTCTGAGAGTCAAGCACTAAAGTGGGGTGCTTAGTTCCCAGTGAGGAGATAGTTGACTTATTACTTTTACACTCACACCCTGCACAATAACCCTGTCTCTTACACTAAGTCCCCCACATACCCACTCCATGGCATTCTAAGTGTCGGTTTGACAATTTGCATTTTGGATGTAGTCACCTAAATGTATGTCAAACAAGGAGCAAGCTAGGGTTTTTAATGCGATGTTGTGATATGTAAAGCTAACCACAAGAGTAGGATGAAGAGTTAGAACAATTGAGCCTTCTGAGAATAGTAGAATTCCTATCCGCCAAACTCTAAATCATGTTTTAAGAAAGGTCAGCCATTATGGCCCAACCAACTACTCCTGCTGGCTTAATCTCCCCTTGTTTTAAGGACCGTTATAAACATATTTTTTAGCCCGCCTGCTAGTTTAACTCTTGGGAAAACCTACAGCTATGATGACTGATCCAGCCTAACCCTAATCGCCCCAGATAAAGGAAAGATTTAGAACTATTATCCTCCTATCAATCTACAGCTCTGAAACTAATATATACTTAAAATATTGGCTCCCCTATACAGGAGATACCTCATGCTCTAATCCACACAAATCAAATGACCTCTATGCACAATTGTTGTAAGGACAACAATATTAGGAAGTAACTGACGGTAATCAATCTGGCTGTACAGTGAATCTCCCCATTTTGTGTACATTCTCTCACAATGAAAATGCATTTAAGCAAATTGACAGGGATTTTATAGTACGTATGCTGCAGAAGTACAGAATTGGCTATGCCAGACACTTCATGATTCTCAAGGGATGGGGGATATCATGTCTCAATATGGGAAAGAATCAGAGGGGGTTAGCACCACAGGACTGCCAGCTGACCACAATGCGACTGGACTCTACTTTCTTTTTTGGGAGGGAAATGGGGTCAGAGGGTCTTTCAGGAAAGGATATCGCAAGGTGTATATGGGTGATGACAAAATCTGCCAGAAGTAAAAGAAGGAGTGTACTAGCAAGGGAGTGAATAAATAAACACAGTGCAGTACCTTTTTTCTGTGACAATCCTTTCCAGAATGGCGGACACGACAGGCCCACAGTTTATTAAAATGCTTATGACCAACCACACATGCTTTCTCGCACAGGTTAAGTCAATAAACACATGCAGCAATTGGCAGTGACCATTGGGAACAACCAACACAATGGTCTATACTTATTTGGATCGCAAGTGACCTTTCTCTATTGGCAGACAATATCATATGTTTCGTTCATAAGACAATTGTGACACCAATACATAAAAAGTTGCAAAGCGATGTATTGCTTAAAATGTTAATAGGGGCGTGGCCAAGATGGCGGAGAACTGAGACGTGTTTTGTCTTCGCTCCTCCACCCATTGACTTTTAGCACCGGCTACTGCCTTGCCTAGCACAGGAAACAACAGTTGCGCATTCTGCCGCACCCAGGAGCCACTGACGATCTACCGGGTGATTGCCGGGTTCCCACGATCGTGTTGGTGGCTGCAGGCCTGGGCCCGTCGTAGGCCCCGGGAGTGACGACTGCGGTGGCCGGCGTGCCTCGAGTGACAAGACCGCAGCCCTGAGCTCCAGCTGAAGGTGCGCTCTACTCCACCCAAACCGCCCGCAGGAAGCAGCGGCGCTCCTGCCGCGCCAGCCTGAGACCCGGAGCAGCGGGCGCTTGAGAGCGGGACTCCAGGTGCCGCCCAGAGACACGCAAGGGTCTTCCAGAGAGCTTCAGAGTAATCAGCGACCCCCACCGGCATTGTGGTACTGCTGGCGCATGAGCCCAGAGAGACGCTCGGAGCTTAGGCCCCATAGGAGGACATTTCGGAGCCTGGGCGGTGAGTCTCGGAGATATCCCCACATCCTGCCACGCCCTCCCCCGAGTGGCCCGGCACACTACGCAGCACAGAGGGCCTCCCTAGATCCTGGGCCTTCGGCCCTTCCCCTCCTCTGGCGCCCATTACCCAGGCCTGGCCCCCGTTATCGGCTGGCCCTTAACGCATTGGGCGCCATCTCAGACAGCGCTTGCCCCAAGACGTCCCTTGCGAGAAGGGGGAGACAGCGCAGCATGGGACGGCTGATCGGGAGGCACCTCGGCCTCCGGACCTGCAGTCCTCGTCAGCGGTCTACCTTGGTGAGCTGTGCTGCCCACTTGCCGCTCCCGAATCGGATTAGGCCACGAGACTGATAGCCACCTGACCCTGTGGCTCCGGCCGACACTGACCTGGTGACCCCGAGGGACGCAGCTGAGGCCGGCCCCCAAGGCCATTAACGGTGAGACTTCTTCGCAGTGGGCCCCCTCGTAAATACCAGTGTGCCTGACCGCAACAGCGCAGCATTGCAGCCCTCTGGTGCACAACTGCTACCTGCCTGATACAGACCGGCCACGGTCCAACTCCTTGAGTGACCTAGGCCTCGCTCCCGCATAGAGACAGCGGCCTTGCCCCTTTCCCGCTTCTCTTCCTGCACGCTGAATCTCTTCCCAGTCTCAGCGACACACGCACCTGGGTGGCCCGCAAGAGCCTTTTCTAGCCGTCTGTGGGTACCTCTAGCACAATCGGGCGCAGACTCCTACCAACCCTCACGGTCGGCGCAGCTGGGGACGGGCCCCGCCTCCCGGTCCACTTGCCACGACACTGAAGGGGCCTTGTTCCACACCACTTACGGCCTTCACAGCTAGAGCAGCAGTGATTCTGACTATGACATCAGTCAGGGATAGGAAGGATAAGTCTGCTACTTGAGAAAAGAACTCGCTGAAAGACCTGTTCGCCAAAGCGCAAGGAGGGGGGCCCGGCGACTCAGATCAACTGAGCCCAACATTGCAGATGGCGGCCTCAGCGGAGGCACCAGTGACGCGGGCCTTTCTGGAATCTCTTTTCGCCACACTGAGCGAAGACCTTCAAACTATGAAGCGCAATTTCACTGCAGAATTCAAGGATGTTCGCAAGGATGTGGATGACAGAGGGGAAAGAGTGGTGACCCTGGAAGACAAGAGCGACTCCCGAGACACTGAAATGGCTGCACTACAGCAGGAGGTACTCCGCATTCACAAACAACAGATAAACGTGTAGTCCCACCTGGAAGATCTAGAGAACCGTTCCCGCCGCCATAACATCAGGATCCAGGGAGTAGGCACCAACGAGGAAGCCGGGGAAATTTTTGCCTACGTGCGAGAACTCTTCAGCCAGATCCTGGGCAACCCCTTGAACACCCCGTTGATGTTAGACCGCGCGCACAGGGTGGGCCACCCAGAGCAGTGACAGCACCCCCGCGGACATACTGGTTTGTGTCCAGAACTTCCTCACTAAGGAAGAGATCTTACACAAAGCTCGCTCCCTACAATGAATCACCTTTCGCAACCAGACGCCCATCCTTTATCAAGATCTTGCAGCAATCACTCTCCAGAAACGCAGAACCTTCAGGTCCATCACAGAAGTCCTCCGCCAACGCAACATTCCCTAATCCTGGGGACACCCGTTCCACTTAGTGGTCCAACACGATGGCAAACTGTTCCAACTCTTTTTGTTTTTTTTGTTTTTCTGGTTGGGGTCTTCATCTATTCTTTGCACTCTTCACCCTCTCTCCTCTCTTTCCAGCATAGAGCTCCCGCTGGCCCGTGAGGCACCGGCGCCTCTCAGTCGCACGACCACTACTGTGCATAACTACCTCTCAGCTCACTCGAAGTTCTGGCAATGCAGGGGCCCCTGAACTGCGCCCTTATCCTTCTCAGGTTTGAATGCCACCTCCCTCAGTTAAAATCCTCACTCTTAATGTGAAGGGCCTTAATAACCCTGTTAAACGGAGGGCACTCCTTTCTTATCTAGAGAGCACAGGGGCGGATATTGGCCTCCTCCAAGAAACACATCTACTCTCTAAGGACTGTCATAGACTCCGGTCTCGCTCCTTCCCAATCCATTTCTATTCCTCCGGCCCCACGAAGAAAGCCGGTGTGGCCATATTAGTTTCGAAGAGTTTCCAAGGGAGGGTGGCGCAGCAAGGGGCTGAAATATGGGGTAGGCTTCTCACGTACAAATTCACCGCAGAGGGACGCACTTTCACGGTAGGGTCTATTTATGCTACCAATGTAAGCCAGGAACGTTTTTTAGATGATGCACTGGTAGAGGCAATGGCCACTCAGGACCGCCACATTTTAATTAGGGGTGACCTTAACTTGGTGTTCGACAATGACATGGACTGCTCCGCGCAGCGTACTAGTAAGGTGGGTGCCCTTTCCCCAGCTGGATACGCCAAATTACATAACCTAGGCCTCACAGA
This sequence comes from Triturus cristatus, assembly GCF_964204655.1. Classification (NCBI taxonomy): domain Eukaryota; kingdom Metazoa; phylum Chordata; class Amphibia; order Caudata; family Salamandridae; genus Triturus; species Triturus cristatus. Next base: position 267,923,180 of record NC_140586.1, read on the forward strand.
CTTGTGGCGACACTCCCACCCTGGCACAAGAGAATTTTCATTTTACTCCAACGCACATAAAACCTGCGCTAGATTAGATTACCTCTTGTGTACCAAACCTATCCTTGACACCAAGCTCTCAGCTGACATATTGGTGGCGACCTTGTCCGACCACTCTCCGGTGGTGATCACCTTAGCCTTCCCGCAGGCACGGCCCCCGACCAGACACTGGTGATTCAAAGATGCCCTTCTACACTGGCCGGACACAGTTACACAGCTACAGCGAGCATTAGACAAATACTTGCTTCACAATGATAACTCAGATACAGTCCTCTCTACCAGGTGGGAGACCCTCAAGGCAGTACTTAGGGGTGAAGTGATAGCTATATCCACTGCTGACAATATAGAACGTAAACGGAAAAGGGAGGAGCTGACACTTAAAGTGCGAGAACTGGAGCAGATGCACCAGTGCACGGGGAACCCGGCAGGCCTGGAGACAACTAACCACGGCCAGGGCGCAGTTAGTCGCCCTGGACCGTGACAGGGCAGATAACGCCGTGATGCGCTTGCGATATTCCTTCTACGTGGGTGGGGATAAGTGTGGGCGGCTACTTGCGCACAAGCTGAGGGAAGTTCACCAGCAAAAAGGGGTGCGAGAGATCAGAGACCATTCAGGGACACTACATACGGACGACACGGCTATTGCCGAGACGTTCCGCGAGTTTTACGCGCAGCTATATGATGAACAGCCCTTAGAGACAACGGACATTGATATGTACCTGGCTCAAGACGGCCTTCCGAACTTAACGCCAGACCAAGTGGCCCACATAGAGAGAAAGATCAGGGTGGAAGAGGTCATAACTGCCATAGACCACTTGAAACTGGGTAAATCACCCGGCCCTGACAGTTACACCGTGGCTTTTTATAAGTAATTCTGCGGGACGCTGGCCCCCCTACTCACCCGCCTTTTTAACTCCTTTGCCGAGCCTGGGGCGATCCCTGCGACCATGCTGGAGGCAGCAGTGGCCGTTATCCCGAAGCCTGGGAAAGATAAAACTTCCTGTGGATCCTACTGACCAATTTCGCTTCTAAATATCGACCTGAACTTATATACTGGGATCCTGGCTGCCTGGCTGGGTCCTTACAAGCAAAGGCTGATAGACCCTGACCAGGCAGGATTCATACCACAGCGGCAATCGGGCGATAACACCAAACGAGTCACGCATCTGATAGAAAAGGTTTCCCGTATTCCTGGAGACTACATGCTCTTACCAGTAGATGCGGAGAAAGCCTTCGACCGTGTTCATTGGCCATATCTTGAACAAGCATTGATACGCGCTAGTATCGGGAACAAAATGCGGACCCACATTTTTCATTGTTACCGCTCTCCCACCGCCACTGTCCCCTTTAACGGCCACACATCTACGTCATTCTCTATCCGTAGAGGTACTAGACAGGGGTGCCCTCTGTCACCCCTGCTCTTTGCACTCTACATGGAGTCCTTGGCTCAGAGGATCCGAGACCACCCCCTGATTACCGGTAGTCACTTTGGAGGGGACACGCATACAATAAGCCTCTATGCAGATGACGTACTGGCCACCCTAACGAATCCCACGGCCACCCTAGGGAGCTTTTTGGAGGAGTTAGAAGCTTTTGGGAGAGCCTCTGGTTTTAAAGTCAATCTGGTGAAATCTATGGCACTCAACCTGTCTCTACCACCGGCGGTGCTGGCAGACCTTCGAGCCCGCCACGCTCTGCACTGGTCCGATGAGACTGTCCCCTACCTGGACATACAGCTGGCCCCATCTCTGCAGGCCATGAGAAATGTTAATTACTCCCTCCTACAGGCACACATCCGATCTGCGCTGCGGAAATGGAAACACTATCCAATATCGTGATTGGGGCGAGTGGCAGCCATCACTATGACAATCCTCCCCAAGATTCTGTACCTCTTCCAGACCCTGCCCCTCCCGCCCCCACCGGATGGATACAAAAGGTCCAGTCTGACCTCTCTTCTTTCATCTGGCAAGGACGTAAACCGAGAATGAAGCGGCTGGTGAGCTTCCTTCCACCTCACGAAGGAGGCCTCGGAGTCCCAGACCTCACGCTCTATTATAATGCCACACAGCTCCGGTACCTGGTCGAATGGAGTAGGGCAGAGTCCGAGAAGCACTGGCTCTTTCAGGATCAGGCAGTTGCTGGTACATCTCTTATGAAAATTCTCTTCCTGCCGAAACCCCATCGCCCACCCAACTTGTATGCCTCTCAGGCGATGCACTCCATTCTTAAGGTCTGGGACCAGACTAACATTCGGCATGCTCTCACCACCTTCCCCTCCCCGCTCACCTCCCTTTTGGATAACCCTGATTTTCAACCCGGTGTGGGTTCACAGGCTTTCCCGCTTTGGAAAGAAGCGGGTTGCTGTGCTCTTGGTCAACTATTCCATAAAGGCGAGATCATTTCCTTCTTGCAACTATGAGCTGACCATGGCCTCCCTAAACTGGAACGCATGCTCTACCTTCAGGTCCAGCACTGGGCCATGCACCCCGACAACCAGGCGCAGGCGTCGCGGCTCCTCACCCATTACGAGCGATGGTTCATCACGCGGCCTTCGGATAAGAAACCGACCTCAGACTTATACAAGTTGCTCCTATCTAGATACACCCACATTTATCACGCCGGATGGGCTTGGTGGGAGAGAGAGTTGGGGCGGGATCTTAGCTCCCAGGAATGGGAAGGTGCATGTCATAGGGCGCGCCACACAGCAACGCATGTAGGCCTGACCGTAACCTTCACCAAACTCGTATACCACTGGTACTACACCCCAGAGAGGCTTCATCAGGCTGACCCCACACACAGTCCCAACTGTTGGAGGGTGTGTGGACAGAGGGGCACGTTGGTTCACCTTCTATGGGACTGTACATACATTCAGAACTACTGGTCGCATGTTCTTGACGAGATTGATAAGTATTTGAACACGGAGCTCCCCAGGTTTCCCGCATACGTAATACTGGGAGTGCCAAACCTGCTCACATAACCCCTGAAATCCAAAAGGTGGAAACAGGTAGCCATTGCCCTAGGCACGGCAACCCAGAACATACTCATACACTGGAAGACACCCTGGGTCCCCACACACACAGGTTAGTACCAGCGATTATGGCACGTGCTAGACATGGAGAAGATCTCTCTCACTTTGGCTGGCAAGGGCTCCTCCTTCAATGACCTTTGGCAACCCTTTCTAGCTTTGTTAGCTCCAGAATTCAGGCAGTTGCATTGCCCCAAGTACCTCCGCCTTCTGCACCTCACCACTCTGGACGCTCATGTATGAGGCATCTCAACCTCATTTACGGCGCGCCGTTTTCAGTCGCACCATTCAGAGACAATGAACCTAGGGAGGGTGGAGGGTGGCTTTCTTTTTCTGTACTACCTACTTCTAGTTTCTTTTCCTTTTTTTCTATTTGGGTGGGTGGTGGGAGCGTATCTTTGAATTGGAGCTTTCGTATGTTACAGTCTTTATCATTGGATCCGCCGGGCCCTGCGCAACCCGATCTAATTGCATTTTTTCTTTGTGTTGCTCCATAATAATAATAAAAAAGATTTAAATCTAAAATGTTCATAGGCAAAATCATATATAATCTACATCTAAAAAAAACATGAGAGACAATGCAGAATATGCTGTGATCGGATGTCTGACATAATATTGGAATAGCAAATATTGTGACGAAAATATCGATAACAAAAATATTGTCTACCAATATTTTAATTATAAATACTAAAATATCCAAACAAAAATATTGTTCACACTAACATCATTAAAAATAAGACACAAATATCCAGATTTTCATTGATATATGCTAGTATAAAACAGGAAATTTAAAATATTTTAACATATTACATTAATATAATGTAAAATGAAAAATATTTAATGTTTAAAAATATTTATTAATATATACTCATAAAAATGCACACAGATATATATAGTTTATAGATACATATGTATAAATATTTTGATAAACAATTTTATTGATTTTCACATTCAACAGAAAAAGCTGAAATTCTCTGTGACTTATTAGACATTTCAGTACATTCACAGAGCAATTCCCCGACCGGCCCAGCAGCGGAGAAGACCTAGGCTCCTTCCCAGCCCACCCGGCACCCCCGCAACAGTTCATTCCAGCAAGCACAGCCATTTGCCCCATATACGCCCTTGCTCAGTTGGACAACCTAGTGCCTCATACACAGTCTTTTCTTGGATGGCACACCGGTCCACTCCCCTATGCCATTTTGCGATATTGAGTCCTTCCATCCCGCTGCAATGTCTATTTTGGCCACCTAGCAGGGCCGTTGCCAGGAGTAACTTATCATTACGGGAATCATCCAGCCCATCCATCACCCCCAGGAGAAGAGCGAGATGACTTGGGGAACCTCCCAACCCAGTATGGCACTTAGTTCAGTTACAATCGACTCCCTGTACCTGGAAAGGATGACACAGGACCAGACCATATGGTAAAAATCAGCTGGTTCCGTGTCACACAGAGGACACTTTGTATATAACCTCACAGGAGTAAGATATGCACAGTGAAGATAGTAAATTTGGATGAGGCGGAACCTGGCCGATATAGAAAGTACCCTGGGAGCCATTAGTGCATCTCTCTAGTCTTCCTCCTCCAGCGGACCAAGCCATTGTTCCCAGCGGGTCTCTAACATGGATTGGGTATTGTTTATCAAGGACCGATAGATGTGGGACATTTCCCCCTTCCCCGGATTTCCCATGAGGAGTTCAGCTTCCATTGGACTGAACTCTGAGATTCTTGTGTGATTGGGAATGTGGAGGGCCAGAGCATGCTGCAATTGGAGATATTTGAAAAATTGAGTAGACTGTAGCGAATAGGTTTGCTTCAACTGTTGGAAGGAGGACAAATGATCACCCCCTCCATACATCTCCACCGGGGTGATAACAATCAAATCCTATTTCTGAAAGCCCGCCAATGACCCCACCTCCCGCAGCCAAGTGCTGTGCCAGAGGGTTGTCTGCAGCGTAATCTTGCTATCCCATAGGGTGTCTCGCGACGCAGATCGCCGCGCTAGAAGGGCAGTTCGGGTGACTGCAGGTAGAGTGTGAGGGATAGGAGCCCCATACAGCATGGCCTTGATCCAGGATAATCCAAGGCTATCTAGCTCTCGCTGGTAGTACGGGTCTGCCAGACAACCAATAAACCAGTCGTGGATCACCAATAGGCGAGTGGCCAGATATTATAGAAAGGGATTCGCCATCCCCATACCACCATCATATGGGATACGTTGGCAGTGCACGAGAGAAAGCAGCGACCGCAAGCCACCCCAGAGGAAGGTCGTGATCAATGTATCTAGCCCACAGAACCAACTGCGAGGGAGATAGAGCAGGAGGTTCTGAAGCACATAAAGGGAACAGGGCAGAACCATCATTTTAAATAGGGCAACTCTGCCTAGGGTGTGAAGCGCAAGGGTTTGCCAACGCCTAAGGTCATCTTTTGTATGTTTGAGCAGCAGGCTCACGTTAAGAGAAAAGGTCAACTCCGGGAGAAGGGCCACCCAAATACCTAGGTATCTAAAAGAGAGTCTCCCCAGGGGAATGGTGGTTTTCCAGTCCACAAACTCCCGTGAGGGATGCAGGGGCACCACATTAGATTTAGCTGAGTTCAGATGCAGGTCTGATGCTCTTTCAAAGGATTGAAGGATTTGGAGACATCTCGGTCCAGATTGGGCCGGGTCGCATCTCGGTCCAGATTGGGCCGGGTCATCGTCCACCAAAAGGGTGATTTTTCCTCATGGGAGTCGTGCCAATGCCATTCCCGAATCTGCTCATCAGCCCGTATGAGAAAGTCCTAAGGCTCTATTGCAAGAGTGAATAGGAGGGGAGAGAGTGGGCACCCCGACGGGTACTTCTCCTGATAGGGAAGATATTTGAAAGTGCCCCATTTACCAGGACCAGGGCAGATGGGTTGGAATAAAGGACTGCCACCAGCTTCCTGAAGTGGGGACCGAAACCTGCCCTCTCCAGAACACTCCCCAAGTAGCGCCAGTCGACCGTATCAAAGGCCTTACAAAGTCAAGGAGCACTATGGCCAAATAAGGAGTGAGGAGATGACGGTGAGTGAGGGCCACCTGAAGGCGTCTCAGGCAGTGCAGTGTGCTACAAAGCAGAATAAAGCCACACTGATCAGGGTGTATGAGAGTGTGAATCACACATCTCTGGTGGGTGGCGAGAATTGTGCTGTAGATTTTAATCTCAGTATTCATTAACGAGATTGGGCGGTAACTAGAGCAGGAAGCTGGGGGAGGGTCCGTTTTAGGTATGACTACTATGGTGGCAGTGTCCGTGTCAGAGGGAAAAGCGCCTCTCTCCAGGACCTTGTCAAACAGAGTGTGGAGTTGTGGGTCAAGATGTCTGCATAATATTCCACAGGGAACCCGTCCGGACTGGAAGTCTTGAAAGTGGCCAGTGCTGAGATCGCTTCACTGATTTCCTCAGCGGTGATGGGTTCATCTAATGCCTCAGCTTCACCCTCTGGGAGCTGCGGGAGAGGGACACATCGTCAAAAAAGGGAACTGGTGGCTGGCGGGTGCAAACAATCTGCTGAATAAAGCTCTGCATAGTAAGTCACAAAGGCCTGGGAGATTTCCAAAGGGGTGTGGGAAGTTTGCCTGCCAGAGTCTCGAATTTTGGGGAATATCCGGTTGACCAGGGGATGAGTAGCGATCCAGTGAAGCAACTTGTCATTTCTGTCTCCCCAGCCATATAGCCTGGCCACAGAGGACCTCCAGATCATTTTGGCGGATTCAAGAGAGATTAACCTAATCTCCTCTTGCACTTATTGGAGCAGCCAGCGGACTTCCTCCCCACTCCCTGTGGCCGCGGTCCTTTCCAGGCAGAGGGTTTGGCCTCAAGATGGGAAAGATAGCAGTCTTGAACCTGCTGCCTATGCTTAAGGAACCCTTTAGCATACCCTCAAATTGTGGCCTTACCCGCCTCCCACAATGTTGCCAGAAGTTGTACAGTGCCCTCATTAGTACGACAGTAGTGTTTCAGTTCTCCCTCAATCCCTTCCTTGTATTCTTGGTCCTGAAAGAACCATGCATTCAGCCTCCATATGGGATGCAGTGCTCCCAAAGGGTGCCCCACTTGCATCAGGGAGTGGGGAGGGATCTGAAATGCCTCGTGCTAGGATCTGAACTTCTGTGACTAATCTGCAGTCCAGGGTGTGCATGTAGATGAGGGCGATGCGGGAGTGGGTGTGATGCGCAGCAGATGTATGCATATATTGTAGTGTTCTGGGGTGCCAGGTATGCTAGACATCGCAGAGGCCCAGTTAAGTGGAGCTGTCTCCGAGAAGTCTAGCCCCTCGCCTTCTATAGGAGGATTGTGAGCCTGTGGCATCATTGGTGGGGTCAGGGACGCATTGAAATCTCCTCCAATCACTGTTAGGCCTTGGGGGAGGGAGAATAGCATCTTTACAGCTGCCCTGTGTGTGGATTCTAAGTTTGCTGGCAGGGAGTACACTGCCATCAGATTGATATTTGTACCCTCCAGGGTGACTGTAAGGGTGACAAAATGACCTAGGGGATCGATAACCGTCGGTGTAAATGGGAGAAAGCGCGGCAAAAGGATCGATATTCCTCGAGCCCCTCTAGAGAACCCAGAGTGCCACACTCTATCAAAGCCCTGGTGTGCTAAAAAGGGACTTGATTTCCCATCAAGTGGGTTTCTTGCAGCAAGAGACAGCTGGGCGAGCCCGTCATGCATAATTTAAGATCGCCGTCCGCTTACTTTTACCTAACAGACCTTCCATGAAAGGATTCTAAGGTGCTCAGTTCCACTATAAGGTTGTGACATCATGACAGGGTAGCAGCGGGCAGGGCCAAGGGTCTGGGGAGCCCAGATAGCTTTGAAGACCAGGCTCGAAGAGTGGCTGAGGGTGAGCAGCTTCACCACGCGGGCCATGTGGCGATGCATCATTAACTATGTACACAGCATCGCAGAAGAACAGGTTAACAGCAACAAAAGCAGGAAAAACAGTCCCTACCCACTGTCCCAACCAACCCCCCTCCCCATAATTCCCTAAATGAAGCATCTTTGGCCCAGTAAACAATAATTTAATGTGAGAGTACTAGCAATGAAAGCGTTGTGTATGGCAATGTATAAGCTTCCTCTATAATTAATCCAGTGAAAGGCATTACTAGTGAGGGCATGCATAGTCAGATATGCTGGCTGTGTGAGAGGTCCGTATCCTCAAAGCTAGACCCAGGAGAGGCAATAGAGTTCACCTCCGGTGCCGGGTCCAGACTCTCAGCATTCTCCTGGATTCCTGCAGGATCCTGGGGTGCAGATCATCCGTTCCTCTCGATGGCCAAAGTCGCACCATGAGCGTTACATCTTCTACGGGATCCGGCATGCCGCCCACAAGAACTTGCAGTCGTGCCTGCTCTTGGTCCCTTCTGGGGCTCAGACTGGGGGGCTCCTCTCGATGGGTGGAGTGGGCATTCCTCGGTCTCCCAGATCTTAGAGGGGTCTTCAGCCCTCTTAAAGTGCGACCGCCATGTTGGCTTGCCAAGCAATCCCCCCACATAAGTATGATTTAATACTATTAATAAAAATATATATTTTAATTTAAATTACAAATTTGAATTATTGTTTAATATTCACTATAATAGAAAACATGAATAAATATTTATATATTTTAAAAAATAAAAAATAAAATAAAAACACAAGTACAAAACATTCAAGTAAAATAACAAATTAAATATAAAAACCTATAAAATTAAAAACAAATATTTCTTAAAAATATTACCAACATTTTAAAAATCTATATATAAAAAGTTAAACACACAAACAAATAATTCTAAGTTATATATTTTAACAATTATAATAATAGGTGTTTAAATCAGTAAATAAAAGATACAATATTCCCATTCCAGTTTGTGCAACAGTAGGGAAAGCGTTGGACTTCAAAGACTTGGGACCCGATTATGATGCGGGCAGGACGGGCTGCGACCGTCAGTCGGAGCCCTCCTGACAGCATTGTAATCACTGCTTCGGATTTCCTTCCTTCCAAGCCATTTCGATGGGCTCGGTTGGAAGGCAATCCGAACCAGTCTTCTTAATGGCTTGCGACAGGTTCAGAGAGCCCGTATGCCATTCGGAAGGCCCACAGTAATCCCCAGGCCGGCTCTTTCCGGCCGAGGGATTACGATGCAGTTTTTCACTGCCTTTTTGTGCCGGCCTTTTTGGCACAAAAGGGAAGTGGGAAACAGCTTTGGGAGCACCCAGCAGGGCCTCCATGGGTGCAAGGCCTAGGGGGCACCTATGGTGCCCCCTATTGATCCCTGCACCCGGTGCCTGCCACGGTGTGTGTGGATGAACTACACCCCTGCTCTTTGCTATGCTCTCATAGCAAAGTATAGGATTGCGACTGAACAGGGTTCGGTCACTTCCTTTCCTGGGCTGGAACCGACGACTGGCGGTCGCTCGGTTCCAGTTCCAGAACGATGTCCGACGGACTAGGGTCAATCCGGCATCGTAAACGGCCCCTTAAAAAAAACTATTCCAACTCCCGTATGTGCAACAGTTGGGAAAGCGTTGAACTTCGTAGGGGCTAAATTTAGTTTTTTCACTCCAGTCTGTGCAACAGTAGGGAAAGCATTGGACTCAGTACTAGGAAAAGTAGCTCAATTCAAACACATAACATATTTTAATGACCTTAGTACTTAACCAGAAATAGTAATAGGAAAATTATCAATATAAAACTAAAAAACGCCTAGGCTTCTTCACACAATGCAAACACTTCCTGTCCAGCCCCTCCTAGGGTCTTAGAGAGAATACAGACCCTGCTCTGGAATTTCATCTGGGAAGGCAAACGTGCATGTATTTCCAAGGCCCGAGCCTACCTCCCTCTGGCGGATGGCGGTCTCGGTGTCCCGAACCTGAGGTGCTACTTCCAAGCGGCGCAACTCCACTATATGGTGGAGTGGTCCCATACGCTTACTAAGAAGCACTGGTGTTTTATTGAACAATCCATTGCAGCCACCCACATCTAGAAGATCCCCTGGCTACCGAAGCCGCATAGACCTGCCGGGTATATGTCTCCACAGTCATGCGGGCCACAGTGGGGGTGTGGGACAAAGTACAACTGCGACATGGGCTCTCAAATCCCTTATCACCTCAGACTTCCCTAAGTGGTAACCCAGATTTTTCACCAGCACTCACAGGGGCAACGTTCAAGCCCTGGCAAGAGGCCAACTGTAAACGTATTAGGGATCTATTTGACGTAGACGGACTTATGGATTTCCGCACCCTGCAAGGCCATTTTAACCTATCACACTTGGCAAAATGGCAATATATCATGGTAGCACACTGGGTGTCGCAGCCCTGGATTCGCCCACATGCCAGTAGGCCACTGACAGCATATGAGAAATGGATCCTTACTAGATCTTCAGACGCCAAACTCCTCTCAGATATTTATGCTTTTTTAGTAAAGCCAGTCCACCTGATAGACTCACCGCCTCGGGCCTGATGGGAAAGGGAATGTGAACGTACCTTCACTGACAAGGAGTGGAACGACATCCTCCACAGAACACGCATATCTTCCCTCAGTGCTACCAGTGAGGAGATGCTTCTCAAGATCGCCCACTATCGGTATCACACGCCCGCTAGAATAGCGGCTTGGAACCGGTCCGGGAATGGGAGATGCTGGAGCCAATGCGAACAGCAGGGCACACTGGCACATATACTCTGGCACTGCCCCAAATTGGCAACCTTTTGGTCGGAGGTTCTTACCTCGAACAATACCATATTTCAAACGGCTATACCCCAATTTCCAAGTTATATTCTTTTAATCCTCCCTAAAAAAAAGGATGTAGGCGGCTAGTAATGTAAGCTCTATGTTTTAAAAATAATAAAGAGATGTTAATCCTACAACTAATTAAAAAAAAATAATGTACATAATAATTATGTTAATAAATAATTTAGAATTAAATTTTTTGTATTAAATTATTATTTATTATGTTCCCACACTATACTCCCATAAACCTAGCAACCCACACTATAACTAAACTAAAAATGTATAACAAAATTAACATATTTATTAATCAATTAAATAATTATTAATACATGAATGTTTTATCAATTATTACTAAAATAACTTCCCACCCTATGCTTCCCCTACAAACACAACAGCCCGCTCCTAATATATAGCATACAAATATAATTATTAAATAATTTACATAGTTGAGAATAAATTAAATAATGAATGATAAATCAATAATTAATTGCTTATTTATTATTACTTAACTTCCCACCCTATACCCCTTAAACCCAACAACCTGCACATAAAAGAGAACTTGAGGGGGATCTATTGAGGTAGAGCTAACAGAGGTATTGGGCTGGGAGGTTCCCCATGATCCCCGTCACTCATTGCTGGGGATCACGGACGGGCTGCACGGGTCCAGAAACAAAAAGTTATTCTTTAACACAGCTATGATAGTGGCTATGCGGGACATAGCGGCGGCTTGGAAAAGCCCTGATCCACCTGACCTGGGGAGGTGGCGTAGAGGGGTGCACTGGTGCGCGACCCAGGAGAAAGCCCTTTACATGGCCAAGAGGTGCGTTAAGAAATACCGTAGAGTGTGGGGGAAGTGGTTGGGGAATGTGGAGGGACCGGATTAACCTGGTCCCATATTCCGTCTGTGTATATTTTATGGGGTTGGTGATTAGGAGTTACATCGCTTTTAAGAATGGATTCAAACTAATGATTTCCGTCTATCTTCTGATTTGTTTTACGTGTTTAAAAAACAATACAAATTTGATTATCAAAAGAGAACTTGAGAAATATAATAATCATGCAATTTACATAATTAACAGTCAATTAAATAATTAATAAAATAATCATTATACAAATATTACTTATTTTACTTCCCACCCTATACCCATGATATTTCTGCATCATGATATTTATGTCATGATATTTAAAACTCAATATTTCTGTATCTCGATACTTCTAAATTGATAATATGTCGAAATACCACTGTGATCATATGAAGTCACCTGAGTGAAACACAACATTTAAGTAAATCTGGCCAGGTCACCCACAACACTGCACAAATGTAAAATTAGAGACCTATCTATTCCAGAGCAGTTAGTCACAGGCCTCCACAGTTGGGGCAAACAGGAAATATCCTGGATAGGCAGGGTAAATGGAGTAAAAATATTTATATGTAATATTTTTTCACTGTATAGTACATATAAAGAGGGAAGACGGGCACAAATCTCCATAAACAACTTGAAAGTGTCAGTAGATGCTGGTGAATTTCCCATAAAGTGCTTTCCAGAGTCTTGACACAAATCATCACAAGGCAATGCAAGTCCTTAACTGGGACTTACTACGCCTTTCAAAGCCATTTTACATGGTGTAGTCAAGACAAAGTAATGCAACACAGTGTATAGTGTTGCTTTGAGTTACTTTGCACTGTGTGGAGCATGGGCGTTCACATTCATCCACCCATTTATTTGACAAAAACCCAAATTTACAAATGCTGTAAACCTGGATTTGTGCCAAAATGGAGAGCCTACCCGACAGAGGCGTAATGAGAAATAATATCTTTATTTGTCCTGATTTATTCTTCTTTCTACAGTCTGCAGTACACATTGAAAGATGCATGTGCTTCTAATTACTGTTTTTGTGCAGGAAGGTGTCTCTGCCTGCACAAAAACATTCCTGCATGTAACATAAACAACCTTCCACTATGGTGCAAAAGGTGCCCGCACGGGTGCTAGCCTGCACACAGTACACCAGAGCAAGGAGAGAGCTGAAAAGTGTCATATCTTTGTAAATATGGAGCATTTCTGCTCTCTCCCTTTCACACAACACAGCACAGAGCATCAAGTTGCCTTGCTGTGTTGCATTGCGTGAAAGAATAGTAGATATGTCACTTGGTCGCTATAACACACTAGGTGCTCGACAACCCAGACAATAAGTGATTCCAATTAGAACAATCACGTTTATGGATATACCTAAACACCTTCGTCCAAATCCCATAAATGAGCAGACGTAAGACTCGCAACTTTTTTTAATGACACTAGCTTACTTGGAGCCTACAATCTGGAGCTCTAGGCTGTTGCATTACCAATCACTGATGACACCAGTTTTCGGTAACTCAGAATTCACACCCTTCCTGAGATGTCGTGCGCATGTAGTTCAAACTTGCAATTCAGACTTGTGGCACAATAGATAGATAAGATAATTTCAGGTACATTTAATTGAGGAATGGGTGTCACACAAAGAGGAAAGGTTAAAGGGATTCGAACATGATACCTTTTCAAACAGATTTTGAAGTACTGGAGTCAAGGATAATTTTTCAGATCTCTACAGGATATTTTGTAGCTTGCCCAAAAGGAATACTCAATTGTCTGTGCACCAATGGTAATTAGACATGGGAAGGGATACCTTGTGGCACATGGTTTGTAGCTTAGTCCAGAGCAACCTCCTGCTCCATATACAAGCAAAACAATTAAGGACTCTTAAAGTACCATATAGAAAGTACCCAGCTCCGGGCTAGCCTAGGGAAAATGCGATCTGGTGTACCACCCACTTGTTGGCTCCCTGAAGAGACAATAGATACATTCTAAATTTATTTTCCAGCCAACTGATTATGCTCTTTCTACTTTCAATGAGATTTATCCTGATGCATTAGTAGATCTCATCTTTGAATCGCTCTGTAGACGTGTGGTGGACAAAAATATTAGACTTAGCACAAACAGTAATGATAAGCTCAACCGTCATGTGCAAGTATGGAACATTTCAGGCAATTAAGTCACCCATCATTCTCTATGTAATGGCCCACAGTGTCTGGCTCCCACAAATTTGTCAGACTGTTGGGCTCCTTGGTGTTAGCACCTGGCATGTGAAATGGTACGCTAGATCATAGACTCTCACCATCCTGTCAAAACTTTTCTAAGCCTATAGCTCCAATACACAACACAATGACCCAAATCCCCAGCTATTGTGCTCCTCTGCTAATCCCCCTCACTTATTATTGTGATTCTAATGTATATATTTTACTTCTAGAACATTCTACAAAAATGAGCACTGTATGGCTTACAAATTGGACTGTATTCCAGGGGCAGTGTCTGACTTGGGGCGTTGACCCATTGACATTTTGCCCCCCCCTATAATGTGAATATACACCACACAGTCAACAGTACTGACAGTCAGTAGTACATACTTTATTGTAATCAGCAGTCCAGTATTCAATTAGTGCGACTGCGAGCCTGCCAGTTCACGATGGAGGATCTGAAATGGGTTGGGGTGGGGCTGCATCGAGTTGATATACACACATGGGTCGGAGCGCAAGGCACCTAGGGCACAAAGTGCGCGTGTCGGGTTAGACGGCTACCTTTCTCCAGCCTGCCCGACATGCGCACTAGAGGCATGTCTCTACTGCTCATTAGTGAGTAGGGGTTGCACAAAGCCGCAGACCCCCAGTCTCGTAATGAGCGGTGAGTTTACCCGCTCAAGCCAATCCTGGCGCTGCTCTCACGCTGTGTAACAGCAAGGGAGCAGCTCTGGATTGGCTGAGCGGTGCAGGCTGCTTGTCCAGCCTGTCTCCCCTTAATCCCTCCTCTGACCTTTACCCCATGCTGCTTTGGAGAGTCGAGCGGCCTTGTGTGTGATCTGTGTGATCAATCATTGTCACGAAAATCCAAGTGTACTCCCAAGTCAAGGGGACACGCTCAGACCCAGTAATTAAAGCCCCATTTCCTATCAAGACCTGAAACAATGCCTCCTCTAGTTTAGCAACTGCTAGTATTCTATCCTTGACAGATAAGGGGAGTGACCCCTGCGCACTGCTGCAAAATGCTCTTCTCGTCCTCGTTGGATCAATACAATTGAATTGGACCCCCATGTATCTGATGATGGTGGGTTCAGACAGCCCATAATGCATGAGATGGCTCTACAATGGGGTCAGGGACATGCACAGGGAAGAACCCAGATTTGCTCTGATACACAGAAAGTCCGGTCAGCACAGCAGTCCAAATCTGTCCAGGACCTTCATTGCAGGCTGGGCTCTATAAATATGCACATCGACATATAGGGGCTGATTACAATGAGGTCAGAAAAGGCTACCAATGGGATTCGGACTCTTCAAATCTGATTCGGGAACTATGTTCCCAACCAAATCGGTCATCTTTCTGGATGACCGAGACCAATGTAAGGAAGCAGTCCTGGCTGTCCAAATCGGTTGCGAACAGGATTCAGGCAGCCTGAGTCGTTCGGAGCCAAATCATACAGCCCAATGGAGACGATTTCGAGCAAGTATGCTGACCAATTAGGATATCTGTTCCAAAATGGTTTGGCCGAGACGAAACGGCTGTGGGAATCGGATTTCGTGGGCCCACAGCAGGCCACCCTTCACCCGTAGGCCTCCAGGTGGAGCCTGATCCAAGGGACCCCCCCTTCCCAACCAAGCCCAGTGTGGCAGGCACCATGGGGTGCCCGCCACAGGGTACAAGGTTTGCCCCACACACCCATTTTTCAATGGGAGCCGGCGTTCTTGTTCGCAACACAGGCTCCAATTGAAGTCAATGGGAGTCCGACCGAACCGAGTCCGTAGGCATCCGGACACATTGTAATTGGTCGGTAGGACTCACCAAATACAAATCATTTGGAAAGCATTCCTAACCCTTTTCGGTGGGAATGCTTTCCTGACAACATCCTAATCGGCCCCATAGTTTTTTCAGAGATTAATGCGTAATATTCTCACACACATATTTAATCATTGTAATCGAGATGTGGGCGACCGTCTATGAACATCACCATTTTTTAAAAGCTCACTTTTGTTTTTGTTCTCATGGAAAGGAGTCAAAAGGCCTGAAATAACCTGAAAATTGACTGCCAATGAGAACACGTTTACACACCACTTAGTGAGTGCAAATCGAATTATTTCGGTCGTTTCTCGAATGAAGTAATTGCATTTACAGAAATAGATTGTTCAGTCTGTTAGCAGGGCTAACATACAAGACACATGTCAGAAATCGGAATTCCTCCTTTGCATCTGCAACTACTTCCAATAATGAATTTGGAGAACACAAAGGAAAATGTAGGCAATGCATGGATTTACGTGGGCAATTGGGAAACGGTTATAAAGCCAGAACTATCTTTGACTGCTTTATTATTCCTAGTGAGTGTGCATGGCGTACTGTTTAATGTATAAAGTTATTTAAACACCTGTGACTGTGAGGGCAATGCAGCTGCCTGAGGCGCCCGCAGGGTGCCCTAAGGAGGGCGGGCCTCTAGTGCCAACGAGGCACCAGCCCACCCCCTCTTCTCGGTGTGGGGACCCCTCAGGGAGGAGTCCCCCTACTCTGGCAGCCAGGGTGCTGTGGCGCGCAGGGTGCATCATTTCCGCAGCGCGAGAGACGAGGGGGGAGTATATAGGCCTCCCCCACCTACTGGCTTCCTCTTTTGCACCCTGGACACGCCGTCTGTAGTGCTTGGCCCTCAATCGCTCTGCTGGAGGCGAGGTCCGGCCGTGTCGCCGTCGGGCCATTTGGCCAGGGAGCTGCGTCTGTGGTTTTGCGCGGTGAATAGAGGTGAGGGTCCGATTGCATCGACGGCACCATTTGGGCCGGTTGTTGCCCCAGGCATATTAAAGAGCAGTACCGTGGCACAGTGTCTTGATCTGTGATTGTATTGGTAAGGCGGCTTCAGAAATTATTCCCAAAATTGTTCAGGCCTGGCCAGGCAAGGAGGGGGAAATTGAGAGCCAGGCAGGCTTGTGCTTTGATTGCGGTGATTTCGTCCGCCCTCCGCCGTCCCCTCTGGGGGGGGGGGTGGTTGCGGGCGGATTGGTGGTTACTGCATTGTTGGGGGCAGATGGCAGGGCACGCGGGTCTGCGGGAGGCCACACGGCGTTTGTTGGGTTTGTGTTGTTGACCTGAGTTGATTTGTGTTTGGGGCCGTTTTGGCGCCTGGGACATCGGCTGCAGCCGGGTTCAGGCATCCCCCGCGTTGGTAAAGCTACGCAGAAATGCTTTGTTTTGAATGTACTTACCATGGGGCACATGTCTCCTTGCCGGGTGGCAGCAGGGTTCAGGAGCGGTGGGCTGACTTTGGCCGACCAGCGCCAGTGGGTGGGGCGCATTGTTTGGCTGGGAGACTCCGGGGCTTCGTGCCTCCCTCCCTCAGCGGAACGGTTTGTTGCATCCTCCGAGGGCAGTTGTACTTGAACCGGAGGGGGCGGGCTCGAGCATGCAGCTGTCGCCTGCTTGGGGGCCGCTCATTGCTGCTGATGGAGATGCGGAGTTTGCCATCCCCTGTGCCGCAGCTGGGGTGGTGGCCTTGGCTCCCCTCCCCTCTCCCGCGGGAGTTGGTGGCTGCGTGGCTCCTAGCTCGGGGGGGGGGGCGCGTGGGCTAAGCAGGGGGAGACTGAGACAGATTTGGCTTTGCTTTGGAAGAAAGGGTGAAAAAAAAAATCACCAGCGTGGGGCATCGGTGTTGTGGTGGCGGGGTGTCCAGGCGTCCCAGATTTGCCAGGACGGTCCCGGGTTTTCGCCGGCGGTCCTGGCAGATTCCGGAAAAGGTAGCTCATGTCCCCATTTTAAAGGAGAGTCGACTGAAAACCACGGGAGGGGCTTCTTTGTGTTTTGAAAAGCAGGGATAGTTAGCAGTTGTTTCAAGACAGCAATTTGATTAACAGTCAAGCTACTGGGTTTCAGAGTTGCATTTCATGTTTGTTCTTACTTCCTGCTCTGTAGTTCTCTGCTGAGGAGCGCCGTCATTCTGTGCGCTCGCTTGAAGTAAATGGTAGTCCTTCTTCTATTTTGTGGGATGTACCGGTTTTTGGCTTTAGAGTTCTGGTCACCCTGTGTTGTGGTGAGTCGGGGGCCCACTCTGGCGGCAGATTTTCTTCTGTCTCCTGGCAGCGCCCGTTCCCACTGTTTGCCTCTGGGTATCCTTTTGGGTGGGGGGGGGGCTCCAACTTCGGTGGGCGCAACTACGACGGGTCAGTTCGGCCCCAGCCCCTTGGTGAGTTTGCACCCGCGGGGAGGATGCCACAGCAGCCAGTGCGACCCCTTGGTGGCTGCAGGCACAGGCTAGAGTCTCGTCGCCTAACACATAGGCTCACTCCAAACTTGGAAATGTTTCAAGGCAAGAGTGGTGCAGTATGGGGTCGCTGCATTTCAAAGAGAAGTAGCGCGATCGTTCACGCTTTTCCCAGTGTAATTTTCGGAAGCATTCGAGAGGCGTATTGCATGCGGCAGCTGGAATTAGAAAATAATTTAATGTTATTTGCAGCACACCACCAACCGGATGGGATGACAGGGTTCGGTGGTATAGGGTAGCACGGTAGTGATAGTGTGGTGTCAGCTCTGATTATTTACCTAATCTATCAGTAGCTATGCTTTTCCTGTTCTTACAGGCATTGCGTTTCCAAGAAAGTATTTAATCACCTTTAAGACGCTACTAAAACCCCCTTTTGCAAGTTTCTCAGAGTGGAGAGCAGCAGTGGGAGCCGCCATCGTGGCTTGAGACTCAACTACGGCGCATGTTCCTTTTCTAATGATGTGCCGGTAATTATCATAAACACATGTGGGCAGGCAGTCTCTTTGTCTATTTGCATTGCCGCTTTCCCAAGTTTAATGCCTCTTGTCTAGAATTTGTGAGGGATGCAGACACCCAGATTTTACAGGGAAATGCACTTTTGTATTTATTGATGTATGTTGAGAAGGGGTAAGGCGCCTCATATCGCAACAGCCTCTTGGTGTCCGAGTTGCGTCTAGTTAGTTTGGCTTGAAAGCTAAGTTATTATTGGCTTCGGGAGTTTTGTGGAACTGTTTGAACTATATATGCAAACATTTAATAAAATAAAAAGGCCAAAATTGAATAATGCATAATTGTGACTATAGAGTGAATGGAAGTTCGTAATTGCTCTCCCAATGCATCACTCGCCAAGTACGAGATTTCTTCATCCTTACTGAAGGTAATTTGCTGCAAAGCTATCTCTCTGGCTTGGCGCCCACGCTAGTAGCATTAATTTTGGTTACAGATTTTGTTTTAAGTTGAAAGCATGTCCCATGACAGTTAGGCGTTGTGAGTCACTGCGTTTGTAGGATGAGTTTGAAAGTTGAAAGTGGTGATTATTAAACAGTCATAACAGAAGTTGGCTTGCACGAGTTACGCCATACCCTTAATTACGTTAGCCACACCCGAGGAAGGCAGTGTAATGTTGGTGCATTGCTGCATTTTCAGTGTAATAAGGTCCCAGCCAGTGACCACAGGTGACTTTCACCATTACAAAATGGGCAATGCTGTTTTAAGTGCTTTTGCTCTGGAACAGCCCTATTTAAAGTTAGTAAAGGTGAAACGGGTGTAAAGGTATTAACTTGTTTTATCCTCCGCAGAAACTTTTGCATTGCCAACCAGAAGGATCACTTATTTTAAAAGACGGAGGTTGATGGTGCAACCAGTGCTCATAAGGGCAAGATTGATGCAGTGTCCTCTTTAGCACCCCTTGGATCGCCCTAGTGTCCAGTTCAAGGTTTGTGAAATTAAGTACAGGAGGATACCACGTGACCGGTGATATAACTCGTACCTGGTGTAAGTCGCTTTGGAAAAGGTAAAGAAAGGGATCACCCAGCTTGTTGTACATTGTTTGCACAGGTGTTGATATTTGCCAACGTTTAAATTGTTCGCCTTTGCTCTTCGAGTAGTTTTACTTTTGGTTTTAACGGATAATAGGTTTGTACTGCTTGCCCCAAAGCGACGGTTTCCACTCTGAAGCACAGCGCTGACTTCACCAGGTATATTCGTCGCCGTGCAGTACAGCTGTGGTGCCCTAGCTAGTCACAGTGTTGGAACACACTCTTGTGGCCACTACATTGGCTAAGGTAGTAGAACCCGGGACACCTGAATGCATCAGTTGTTTAAACTAATCGAGTTCATTGTTGCCTCCTGGGTAGACTCAGCATTTTGAGGTCTGCCTAGGAGGCGCTTCTCATTCATCCATAGCACCTAATTGTGTGGTAGTAAGAAGGGAGGATGGCGCAGGCAACAACATTGACACAGCCAAAATGACAAAGTTTTAATTAGCGCCGCAAGTGCAGGGGCATGGGGGCTTCAGGAGAGTAACTAGACTACTGCACCCTTACTATGTACTGTGTAACCCAACTTGATGGGAGGGGGGGGGGAGTTTACTTGGGCATGATTGATCATGAAGCCAAGTTTACTTCGCGGGGTTCTGCTCACACTAAAGTGGGCCAAGATCACACAAAGCATAGGATGAGAGTGCGGTGTCAGTCATATAGCAATTTATGAGAATATGCCAGAGGTAGCAAATATGACATTACAGACTTGACCAGTGATAAGACCATGGTTCATCTTTTGTCCCAGTATAAACAATAGTTATGGACAGGCTGAGTTTTGCAAAGAACAGTTACTTTGTCTCATTAGAGTGCCGCACGTGCCTCTTTTGCAGTATAACAAGGTCAACTTTGTCTCCAACGCGGGGAATGTGCGCCCTTTCGTTTGCAAACGGGGATGCTGCTTTCTGGTTTCGGCACCTGGCATGCGCGCAGGTGACCTGTCTGGCAGTGGCGGAAGTACGGAGGGCGCGGATGGACTCCAGTGGTCTTTACATTTCCCTGTTTAACTGCTTCAAGTGGTTTAGTTAGGCTACGGCTGGGTTTTACACACATGTCAACATGTTTTGTGGTTGGCGCAGCACTTGGTCATCAGTCTGTACCCTCGTACTGGGGATCATCCAGGGAAAGGGGCACATTAGGGCTTAGTCACCCCAGAATGATATGTACAAACTGGCACACGGTGCGTTAGGGTTTGTACTACACAGAGCTGGGGGTGTCTCAATGGGCACATGCACTGCCCGCGCATTGTGCTTGGCCGGTTTGTGTCATCTTTTCATAGGGAAGAGATAGGTGGGGTATCTAATTGCTCACAGCATGGCACATTAAGGTGGGCACAAACCAGGCGTAGTGGTGGCCAGGTATTAAAGACCATTTGGAATCCCCAATATTCCAGAAAGGGCATGTATTTGCACATATTTTTCCCTCATGGTTTCTGCAGACTGGTCTGGCCCCTGGGTTATCCTGCTAGGGATAGAACCAGTAGGGCATGGTTACTACTGAGGTTGTCCCAAATTTGGGGCCAAACTGGGTTGGAGCAGTAAGGCTAAAGTCCTCAGGAAGCTTTAAGCATTCCCTCAATCTAAGTAAGGGCGGTCAGCGGTACATAAGTAGCAGCGTGTGGGTAACATATACCGGATTTTCACAAAACGCTCCATCACTGGGGAACATGTTTCCCTCCAGACAGTTCTTGCGCGGGCAGATTTGCCTACAGCCTCGTCGTCATAGGAGGGCCCCCTTTCCCACATTTTGTTAGTGTAAGGCGGAATCGACTGGACGCGAGATTGACATGTGATTCAATTCTTACTGTGTGCAAGGAAGGGTCTCGCGATGAGGAGTAGTGGGCACTGCGCGACGCCCCTTGGTCTAGGGTGCGGCTTGGAATGTTTGAACTTTACACGGTGTAGGCTGTTCTCAAAGCACTCTGTGGGGTGTCAGTCAGGGAACATTAACATGGCACTACCTACATGACACGTTATTAAGTATAACATCGGTTGCATTGCGACGCAGTGCCTGCTGCACAAGTCATGGTTGAGCTTGCTATTCATTGAAGGGAGACATTTAATGCATTGTTCAACACATAAAGGTGAGAATCCCACTATTTCAGAATGGAAGCATTTTCAATATGCTACGCAGCGAAGCTAGAATTGTGGCTTCAGTTATCTTATAGAACTAACAAGTATTGTTAAGCCATTCGGTAATGGTGTGTTGTAGGTGTAGGTGGAGTGTGGTCTTGTATTATATATATCTCTGGAGGCAATGTCAGAAGCCGAAAAATATCTGCCAGCAGCACACTAAGCTTAGCACCAAACCAAAGCTATGGCCTTCATGAGGAACATCTGCTGGCACCATATAGAAACAGGTCCATTTATACACTGGGGGGCATTCCTCTGCAACCAAGGGCAGGCTTCAGGTCGCTTCAGCTAAGACATATTCACCCGCGCTTTAGCCAGGGCAGCAGGTAGGTGGTGTAGTTGTCATCTACCAAGTGTGTGACGGTGCAAAAAAGTTTGGTAAACACTCATTTGGAGCCAAATGGCGACAGGGTATTATTGACCATCCGTCATTCTCAATATTCAGGAAAGGGCAGGTATTTGCATTGAATGTTCCCGTCTGGTTCCCACAGACTTGTCTGCCCTCTGGGTTATCCTTCTATGGGTTAGAAACTGAGACTGGAAGGGGCACCTGCTGCGACCTGTGTCCCAAATTCGTGTTAGTCAGCGCTGGGGTAGATGTATCTTGAAGGGCACGTTTACTTCTTGGGTTGCCCAGTGGAAATTGTGTGTTTAAGGTTTGCATGGCCAATGTGGTTTGGGGTATCTCCTAGCAGACCCACTGAAGGTGTACTGCAGCTAAGCAGGGAACTGGGAATCTTGGTTTCCGTCACTGTGGCAGGTTTAAAGCTTCCAGGGTCGTAGATGGACAGTAGGTACTGTGCATCTGTGATCCGACGGCAGTTAGGCAAGCGGGATGCGCTGCGTAAGTTGTAATTGCACGAAAGGGTGAGGTATCTCCGATAAGGGCCCAAGACTTATAGTTTCAAACCAGCTTTGATACCATTAAGGTGTACACCAGGGTTTAGCAATCAAAAGGGGTTTGTGCAATCATCTGGTCAACGGGGACGAAGTAAGGGCACCACAGTAACAAGGGTAGGCGACATGTTCCTGCAGTTAAGCACATATGCCCCGCCCAGTTAGCTATATTAGCCTCGCTGGGTGGGGATGCTGTCAGCCAACATGGTGTGCTGCGGTCCCAAGAAATGGGCGTAACAAGGTGTCAACCACAAAAGGCTACTATGTGATGTGAACATTTGGCACGTCCAGGGTTAAAAAAAAAAAAAAAAAAAGTATTAAAATTTAACAGAGCAGGTAATTTTCCACCACTGGGTCTGCAGGGGGCGCAATGTGAACCCCGCCATCTGGGAGTATTCTAGGAGGGGGGTTTAATAGGACTTAGTCTATCCTTCATTGTTAGACACCATATTAGAGACAGTGGGCACTGTTGCCCATAAGGGATACATGGCAAGGGCAGGAGGGCACCCTTGCTCATTTTCACATACTTCTAGTTATGAACACTCCAGGCATCATGATTTAGCAAGCATAGGGACCGCTCAAAGGTTAAGTATAATCCTTCTCGCCTTAATAGCCAAAGTAGGCAGGCGGGTTGGGGGAGCGGTCACCTAGCAAGTGGGCGACTGTCCCATAGGTGGGGCACACAGAGGTTCAGGCACACACGTGCTTGAAGGACGGCAGCTAGGTGAGAACAGCAAATAGATGGGGCAATGTGAGCCACACAGTCCCGCCCACAGTTGGCACGGGGCTGAGTCTTGTGATGCAGTGGAACCTTCCCGCTCGGGGTGGATAGTTCTTGGCACAACTTCACAGGCCAAAAGGGCCTTTTGTTTCATCAAACACTAGCTGATCCAGGCAAACGTCTAGGGCTATTGGAATATAGATGGGGCATCTATAACCAGTAGGGGGGTTCTCTTTCATCTAGTTTTGCAGGAGGCTCCAGACAGGAGAGTTTGCAGGGAAGACTATAGCTGTTTTGGTGGGGGGGCTCTGGCGACGACGGTGGCCACCCCAGTTACAGGGCGATCTGGAAGCAAATGGGTACAGAAGGGTACCTCTGCGCTGCACCATAGGGGGTGCCAGAGCCAAAGCCCAGGAGCCTCATGGGAGGTTTCTGGAAAACCGTGTCGGTGCCTCGTTAGTCCTTTGGGCGGTTGTGCGCCTGAACAACTGGGGGCTTGCCTTGCTATGCTCCGCCCTGAAAGGGGCGTGAGTAATAGGGACCATGTGTAACGTGATCCGGGAAGAGGATCACCAGAAGGGGCAGCACAGATGGGGTTCGCCCCAGTGCTGCTTGGCTCATCAGGCAAGCAGGCGGCCCAGATGGTTGCCTGCCCTTGGATCGCCCTAAAATAACCCACCATATTACATAACGGTGTATGTAATAAACCTGCAGCAGTTTTACCCAAACAAAAATTGTGTGGTGTGTTTTATTTATGCGTAGAACATGCATGCTATTGTGTTGGGGTGGGGAGTGTTGCCTACTGCTGGTGCTAATGAAGTCCGCTCAACCAGATGTTTGGTATTCTCCCACATAAAGCCCCGCTCGCTACATCCTTGGTTTACAGGCTTAAGTGGAGACAGACAAGCTAAAATGAGCCATTACCATCGTGTAGGGATCACCTTTACAAAATCTCGATTTTAACACTGCAGCTCCCCGTAAATGAACCTGTACTTTGCTTAAACTGGGACTGGTTCTTCTTTGCTAACTGTGGCCGAAGCTGTGCTGTCTAATCTCTGAAAATAATCCTTAATCCTTTTTCTTTAGTTAATTCACAGCAGTTTCTCTTATCTGTTTTTTTTTCATAAATACGAGGTTTTTACTCTGGTTATTAAAATAACTGTCGTGGCACTGAACTGACTACCCAAACGATTAAAAGCAAGAAAACGTCCCATCGCTATCTAGAACTGGCTGTCAACTGGTCAGTATCTGAGGACGGTATTTCGATCAGTAGTGTTACCGAGTGGCATGGCTAGAACTTTTGTTCCCCGGGGCGGTCCCAGAGTTTGCCACCCAGGGAGGCCCTATGCAGGTAAGAGCGGATGCAGGAGTCGACAGACAACGAATAAAAGTTTTAAAAATGAAAACTTAGCTCGTGCTCGCCGCCACCCCCAAAACAAGTGCTGGCCGGGGAGGACCCCCCGCCCCCTGAGCTAAGCCACTGGTGTTACCTTTTCCTTTTCAGAGCTGTTACCTTTTTTCTTTTCAGAGCTGCGCTGTCTACAGCTCATGCATTAACTGAGTCTAGACAATGCTACATGTTAAAAAGAGGTGCACAGCTATACTCTGCACCTTTGCAGGCATTCATGATAAGGCTCATGGGGACTACCCAAAAGTGCAATAAACTAGGTATGCAGTTCTTGTAGGGGAGGGGAAGAGGAGTGATCCCACTAAGGAATTCACGAAAGGTGGGGGGCGAATCCTTCCTTTCAGAATAAGGGCCGTCACCCACCCAGCCCGCTGGGTGTCATGCTTCATCATCGGGCATGCTCCTCGTTGGGTCGGCGCTGCAATACCCGATGGGCACCCTATGCAGGGGTTCTTTGGCAGAGATCTTTTGTTCTTTGGCTTTTGGTGCAGTGGGTGTAAGGGGCCTAAGAAGTGTAGAAGTGTAAATGTGATGGTCAACTAGACCAAGTGGGTTAAAACAGGGAAATGGAAGAGTCAGGTAAAACAACTTTAATGACCCTGCCTTCCACCCTGATTAAAAATGGAGTTGCGCCTCTCTGCAATAGTGCTGAAGTGTCATGCGCTCAATCTCACGTGGTCGACATGTGTTTTGCCTAATAGTCAGGTGGATCTAGTGGCAATTCCTCAGGACCTAATGAAATGTGCCGAATCTACACTAAAGACAATGGTAATGTGGTATCCTAACCTGATATTACCATATAGAGGTGTAGTACCTGTTGATGCGGCAGCCAATCTATAAGGAAAATGAAAGATTATTGCCTCAACATAGTGGAAAACATCTGTACTTCTGGGATCACAACGTCATACTCCCCTATGTCTCACCAATATGTGCACAAACGCAACTAAGGTGAGCCTCACATGGTGAAGGTGGCTGAGAATGGTCTGTAATCAGCCATTTTCGTATCACATTGGTCAAACACATATCGTGAAACTGTAGAACCAAGTGAAACTAAACATAATAAAATGTGGTATAAAAAGTAGTATAAAAAGTAATATAAAAAGTAGCAGAGTGGTGAGATCAATCTACTCACCTAAAAACTAATATCAATTGGCCCCATCAAATCACGGCAAGACATGTTAAAGTAACATGTGTCCTAAAGGGGGGACAAAAGATGTAATAGGTTAATGCGAAATAGTGGTGGCGGTGGTCCCCACTAAGTAAAAAGGATGGAAAATGCAGCCTCTATTGCATCGAGTGTCAACAGTGAGGCAGCTATTAGCCAGGACCCCATGACGGGACCCTTCACTCACGGTCGGGATGGTATGTCGCCTGCTTGGACCCGCAGCCCGATGGCATAACTGCAGTGGAAGGCCCGCTACACCGTAAGGGTCGCAGGGGAACAAGCAGGGAAGTACCGCTACTGGCATCGGCTCGTGGTGTTGGTGCCCCATATAGGTAGTATGCTGCTGATATCGGGAACAATATCCTAGCCAGGGACCTCAACCACTCACCTCGAGCAAGGAGAACACCGCAGGACATCCTGTAGAATGGCAAGGCTGGGATACTCACAGTAGTACTGCGCCAAGGTGACGGTAGACCTAACCCGCACTGTTGGATCCGGGAGGTAATGCCTACCGTTGTTTGGTGGTTAAGTACTCGTGAAGTTGGCGCGCTTGGTGGATCATATCCGGTGCCGGCAAGACACTGAAACGTAACCCCGCGTTGAGGAGGGGGTAATGGCGTCCGCCATGTTGGAATTATACATTTACCGACAGCCACCGTAAGCGCCATTTTGGATGGTGCAATTGTGTTAAATGAAGGTTGGTAAACTGCCGGATGGGTCAGACAGGGGTAGCTTCAGAGAACACCGTATTGGTAGGAGCATCAAAAATGCACAGTCTGAGAAAGGCCCCAACGAAATTAATGAAAATTTCACACCATATTTGTAGGAGCCAAAATTGAACATAGTAGTATGAAAATATCTAAACCAGGTGGTGCATGTGGTAAAGTTAGGATCTGTTCAGGGTACTCCAGGGGATGTCTTCATTGAGACCGTGTTTATCAGTAGTCAACCGATAAACCCACCTTTGTTCAATCTTAAACAGTGCCCCTGGGGTTATCGTAGGGTGTGCTTCCAGGATCACCCATCTCAGGGTGTCCCAGGTGTGTTTTGCTGTCTCAAAGTGCGTGTACAGTTTCGTTGTAACTCTCTGGCATCTGATGTTACTTTTGTGTTCAGTAATACGTGTTTTAACAGCTCTAGTGGTCATGCCCACGTATCGGAGTTTACCTAAAAGTATCACTGGTCCAATCCATGAAGCACTGTTAAACAAAGAGCGAAAATACTTTACAGAGAGGGGGTCCCAATGCTAGAACCATTGTTGAGCAACCAATGCATATACTCAAGACCACTGGAATTATGTGATTCCGTGTCTGCAGCTTTTTTCCTCATAATCAGGGATTTGCTGTATTTGCCACATAATCTATCATCTTCTGCATAATCTGCAGAATTTTATCAAAAAATCATTTTGTTTCTAGATCAATCAGATGAAAAGTTACTAAAAACATTGCGACATGTTTTTCTGTGCACTGAACGGCCCTCGCAGAGGTCGACTGGTCATCTTTCATTTGTTTATTGCTGTATTTGTGTGTGAAATTGGCATTAATATTGTGGAATCGATTCCCAGAATGTTTTACCATGATTAAAATTGGCAAAATAATGAAATAATACAGTCACAAAATATGCCGCATTATGCTTCATAATTTGACTTTTATTGCAGCATGATTTAGTAAACGCTGCTGAATAATTTGATCCTCCTCTCCTGCATAATTCCAATGGTTCTGAATATACTACATGGAACGTATGAAGCGGGAAGTCCAACCGCTGGAAATGCTGCTGAGATGTAGACAGGTCATATACGAACATGTCTCTCCTCTGTGGTGTCTCTCAGCAGTCAATGAGAAGCTTCAACCATTGTCCATAATGTCCCTGCTCTATACTTTATGGAGGCGTGCACATATTCTGTATGTTATGTTATTCCAACTTATTGAGCGCACGAATACCCTGAGGTGTCTTGGCGCTGAAGCTCAAAGAAACAAAACCCAACTAGAAGAGGGGATTAGTTGTTTTAAGTCCCATTCAAAAAGGAGAGCAGTGAATGTGAAGACCTAATATTAAAAGGAAGAGTGTTCCAAAGTTTAGCTGTTCCATAACTCAGGCTTCGTCCTCCCCAATTGGTCTTCTGAAATCTGGGAACAGTCAAATATTTGGCGTCGGTGGACTGAAGGTGTCTACTGGGAAGATGCCATTTAAAGGCCTGTATTGTTTAGAGCTTTGTAAGCCAGGCATTAAGCCTTGAACTTTATACGGCTTGCCACTGGGAGACAGTGCAATCCGAATTTCTGTAGAGGCTGATTGAAATTTGGGCAAACCCAATAAGAATATTGCGGTTGCATTTTGTGTCATCTGTAACTTTTTTAAATGTTGATTTTGAATATTTAAGTACAAACCGTTACAGTAATCTAATTTAGATAGCACCAATGCAGTCCCAAGGTCTTCCTGCAATTGGCTGGCAGATAAGGGAGCATTTTCTTTAATTTATTAATTATAAAAAAACAAAGAAGAGACCGTAGCATTTATTTGGTTTACGTATGTCAGATTATTGTTCAACAGAATCCCCATATTTTTCACTTTGGTTACTGGTTTGGGGAGATCGTCTAACTCAGCCGGCCACCAAATGGGATCCCAGGTTGGCGAAAGGCTGCCAAATATCATTATCTCCGTTTTATCTGAAATAAGCTTTAGGCAGTGCTTACTCATCCAGGTAATAATTTCCCACATCCAATGCTGAAAGCTTAGTGAAGTGGAAGATTCATTTTTGGATGCCGCAACCACTATTTGTGTGTCGTCTGCGTAAGATGTCAAATTAAAACCACATTTTTTAATCAGGGGTGCCAGTTCGGACATGTAGATGTTAGATAATGTTGGACTGAGGGAAGATCCCTGTGGGACCCCGCAGGGTAGCACATAAGGAGCTGATTTAAAATGGTCCAAAGCTACTGATTGCGTTCTATCCACCAGAAAAGAGGAAAGCAGTGAATGCGCAGAGTCATTAATTCCCAAAGTTTCTAGAAGCAGTTTCAACAATCTATGATCTACTGTGTCAAAAGCTGCCGATAAATCGAGGAGTAGCAGGGCAGCGGCCTCACCCTTATCCATCACTGCCCTAATCTCCTCAGTAGCTTTAATTAATGCAATCTCAGTACTGTGTTCTGAGCGGAAATCAAATTGCGTGGGATCAAGTAGAGAATTGTCATTAATAAATTGGGCCAGCTGTTGATTCATCAGTCTCTCCACTAGTTTTTCAGGCAGAGGCAATCAGGAAATCGGGCGGTAATTATTGGTATCGGTGACATCTAGCTTTGTTTTTTTTTTTAAGTGAAAGAATGGAGGCATCTTCCCAAAGTGTAGGAAAAATTGCTACGTTTTGGCATTAAAGTTGTTAGCAAGGATTGTGCTTATTTTACTGGCGATAGTCTTAAGAATGGAGGGTGGACACGGGTCCAGTGGAAATCCCGATTTTCCCGCTAGAATCAACTTTTCTACCTGCTCACTGGTGACCGTAGAGAAGCTGGAGTACATATTGTGTGCTAAGATGATTCCAGGATGTTCCTCATTAGAATTATTAGAATTTGCGGCCTCAAATAGTGCATAAATATTATTGACTTTATCCCTAAATATACTTGCAATACTATTGCAAAAAGACTGACTGCTCATTTTCATTTTTTTACTAGGTAGTGTGGTTGGTTTGTTTACCACCTGAAATAATTCTTTTAAAGAATCTTTAGCCTTTTCAATTTGATTTGTATAGAAACCAACTCTTTCGTTTACTAAGAGGGTTTTGTATTTGGACAATGCTAATTTGTAATTTTCTTTTTCTAGGTCATCATACTCCGACCTCCCTCACCTTTCTAATTTCCTACAATTTTGTTTTTCTAATCTCAGTGCTACTGAGAACCAGGGAGCAGAGGGAGTCTTCCTGTTTCCTGATCCCCTTATAGTTGGTCCCGCCTCAATAAAGGCTGAATTCTGCCAATCTGTGCATTCTTCAACAGCTATCTCAGGATTAGAGTTTAGAATTGGTTGGGAATTATTCAGCTGTTGCAGTTAACGGTCGGGGTAAATTTTATTCCAAGCTTTATATTGTATCGGATGCGTACTAATATGTTTAACTGATGAGCTCTCCAGAAATTTCAATTCAAACAAGATAGCTGAGTGATCAGTCCAAAGTAATGGTAATACCGCTTTCACTGTGATAGCCAACTCAGATGTAAATAGTCCATCTAATGTATGCCCTGCCCTATGAGTTGCATTATTTACAGATTGTGTTAAACCTACGGACCCCAGTATATTTAGTAGGGCTACTGTCTCTTTGTCAATGTTATCTGCTAGATAAAAATTTAAATCACCCAAGATGATGAAATTGTATTTTTATCTTTGGCCAGAGACCGGACATTAATAAGAACACAGCGAATATCCAGTGTCGCTGTAATTTCTGGCCTACTCTCTGCTGGCCCTGGGATCGAGACCCGGCAGGACTTAACCTTCTGAGCTTCAGGCAGATGAAATCCATAGTTACAGCGATGGGGATACTGCAAGCAGGATAGACCAGGGTTATACCGGCAGCAGTTAGTGCAAGAGATATTCCTATTTAAATCTAAGAGTTCCGTACCTGAATAGTATCTATGTTTGATCCTCTCTGGACCAGGGGTCCAGGCCCTAGTAGCATTCCGGCTGCAGACAGGTGAAGACGGCTTGCCTCTGGTGCGCCTTTGGCATGCCAGCGGTGCACCCGCTGAACGCATCTGCGCACCTCCCAAAGCTAACAATGCGGTTGCCTACAAGGAAAACAAAAGTGGCGCTCCAGTTGTGCTCAGAGAGCCACACAGACACGCGATCAAGCAGCCTTAAATGGTCCTCCATGAAAGGGGGCATGTCCGATTTAATGCTGTGAGCACAAAATATTAAAAGCAAGGGGGGCAAACTAATGGTGCAAAACTAGGGTCCAGCAACCCCGCAAACCCTCACAGGCTTCCCTTTGAAGGGACAGCTACTGGTAAAGGAAATTAAATAAATCCAAATTGTCAAGGAAACACAAAATAATAAAAACAGGGACTCACTCCCTTCTAATATGGCACCCAACCTACGGGAGCCAGGCACCTCCCGTAACTGGCAATACGGTTGTCTACAAGAAAACAAAATTACACTTTATGTGAGTGTGTTACTGTTCTGCCTGTCAAGATAAGAGGGGGGTGCGCAGCAGATAATGATGGCTTTGCTGGGCCACCACTACTTCATGAACAACAGCTGCGTCGTTTGCAATGTTTATAATCATGCAGCTGCTTTGATGATATAGTGGCCCAGCAAGGTGAGCTAAAGGAGTTCCATCAGGATGAGGGTGATGGGATCATATTTCTTCATCCCCTGAATGAGACGTACAGTACCTTATAGGGTGCCCTACTGCCCTTTAATGTTCGTTCCTTGCTGTCTCATTGTGTCCAGTCTGAAAAATCACAATAACCTGTATTTCCTCAGGAGATTTCATTTGTGACGCGAAAGCAATACATAAAGAAATCTGTGAGGTACTCAGTATATTGCAAAGTCTGTTATGAAGGTCTGTGGTTATACTGAATAAGCAGCTACCTATATCATTATTATATCAAATGTCTTTATTGATGACATAAATACACTTTCACAGTTGCCTTATTAACCTTCTGGCTTTATCAAATTTGCTTGAAAATTCACGATTTGCACACTCTTTTTTCAAATATTTTTCAGGGGGAGAACCCCAAAGCCCTCCTTATAACAGTCAGGCTGACTCGCTCGCCACATGTCATTCATTACGAACTTTTACGCCTCACCACTTTCAATTGTCACCAGCCGCCATGGCTGTATTCATGTGTTTTAGCAGTTATGGACAGTTACAAGTTGTGTGTACATCTTTCATCTTTCGCAATAACCATTGTTTAAAAAACATCAGTAATGAAAGACAAACATTAATTCACCAACGCTCATTATCACATATAAAGGAATGCAGATTGTAAAGGAGAAGTTAAAAAAGTTCCTATAAGTATAAGCAGCAGTATTATGTCAAATCTTCAAATATCACTTGACCTTTTCTTGCAGAACAGGATCTACATAAAACTGGGCACAACAATGATGTAATGCAATACACGTCACATTATCTGATCTAATCTCCTTGCTGAGAAAAAGAAGCGAAAGATAAAAAATCACAGTTGTGAAAAGGAAAAGATGAAAAAAATGCAGCATTGTATTGAAGCTTATGCCTTTTCATGTATTGCTTCAGAGGCAGCCTAATTAGAAACCCTACATGCCACAACTAGTCCTCTCAGTTCCAACAGATATATTTCACCCAATTATGTTTCCAAAGACCACTGAAACTTGAAAGGTGCACAATATCTTCCCAAAGTGGTGGCCTCTCCCTGAAGGCATCATTTGCATTTCACTTACTCTCATAACCGCAACTCCAACTAACCTTAAATTCCTAAGGCTTAACAAGTGCCAACCCAAGAAGACTGCGGCAAGAACAGGGTAGGACCGAGAAAAAAGTATTCCCGTGCGCCAAAATAAAAGTAGCCTCCATTATCGACCAGGTAGCTAAAATATTTAAACCTCATTTGCAAATCATGCCATTTTGTAACTTGTAAAGACACAAGGCTGTATAGATGTTTTGCAAGTATGGGGGAAATGCATGCATTTGTGTATGCTGAAGGCAATGCTAGTTGTAATATAAGGGAAATCAGCAATAAAAACCGTCCAACCTGGCCAAATAAACGGCCCATAACTCCTAAAAACACGCCCTACACCCTGATCTGTCAGAACAGCTCATAGGGCACTGCCTGGTTTCCCTACAGGCCAGTCCAACTTTGTGCAGGAACCATTGTTATAAACTGTTGAATGTGTCACAATTAAGTTCTCACATTAATACTGGTCCATAGTGCTCTCCGTAAAATAAGTAGTTGGGAATATCTATTCCGCAAACAGCAATTATTCTCAATTCCACGCTCAACTTAAGCATTTGGGGTTCCTGGGCACAATGCCAACAGTCTGTGTAGGAAGCTATTGCCTGATAGGTTTACTAGTTTACAGGTACAGTCTTGTTAATCACAAACCTCAGCAACAAGCAAAGCTTCTTGAACCCAGAGGCTTACGCTCAGCACAATACTAATGCTGATACACAGAAAATGTCAATTGTTCTGAAAATTGAACCAGACAAACTTGAAAAGTGGATATGTGGCTTCCAAAAGCTTTCAGAGGGTTGGGTAGATATTAAGCCTGGGCGGAGTTCGCGGAGATCTGCTACAGGGAACTCCGCGAAGTGCAAACAAAACTCTGCCCCGCTAGCAATGGGTTGCGTTGGATAAATACTATTTGCTGTGATTTTCAGTGCTAGGGGCTTGTCTGCACTGTACAATCATCACAAAGGGCACCATGCACAGCGCAGGCAGGTGCTGCTTCCTCTCTGCCGCTCAAGTACATTTTGACTCGAGTGGCAGCTTTCTCAACACAAGCGGACAGTTTCTCAACGCTAGCGGTCACAAGCATACCCGACCCCTCGCATTGAGAAATCTGACTGCCTGCGTTGAGAAATCTCACCGGGATGCTGACTTTCCACGCTTGCCTTCGGCAACTTTTTGTCGACGTTCACGAATGAGGAAAAATCTCACCGGGAGGTGGATTTTCCTCACTCGCCAAATTGAAGTTGACGAACGCGAGCGAGGGAAAAAACTCAGCGGAGCAGAGTTTTTCGGAACTCCTCGAGCTCTGCGTAACGTGGAGGGCGGAAATCTCCGCAAACTCTGCGAGCAGAGCGGAGTTCACCGACCAGACTTAGTAGACATTGAGAGGTGACCAAGATAAGCACAGACAGTATAGACAGTGACTTACTGCAAACCGGCCCGAAACATAATGTGTCAGGGCAATTCCAAGGTGACCAAAGTCTTTAGCCAGACTAAACTTGGGCTCTAAGAGTTGAGTGTGTGTAGGGGAATGTACTTGAGAAATGACTAGTGTCCTCCCACATCTAACACTAATATTTAATTTGAAGCAGGCCAGGGGCCCACAAAAAACATGATTACATGAGGCAGAAGTCTGATAAGACAAAGCAGGGTCCTCCAGCAACCAGAAAGGATACATAAGAATTGTGATATGGTCCTGGTCGATCCCCTTAAAGGGTATACAAATTCCATGTGCCTCATAAAGGCGTTTAAGGAAAGAATTGAGACTGTTGTGCCAACAGAAGGGACTTTAGCCCTCATCAGAAATTCCTAGGTGAGCTCAGAAGAATCATTCCTGCCCATTTAGGTCAACCTGTCAATCAAAGTGGTTTATTGTGTGGTTCATGATAGACATTTCACAGCTCTTTAATAGCTAAGTACTCAATGGGCAGCTTCTGAAGAGATTATGCAAATTTGTTGCCACTGCTGCTTCAGTCAGGATGACAAAAACTTTCTAAACTTTACTTTTCCTAAATACTTATTAAAAATCTGACTTCACCATTGAATTGGATTTGTAATAAATATTAAAAGTAGTGGTTTCATTATTTTCCAGTTTGCCTCAAACCCAAGATAGCAATATTAATATTTTAATCTGTATTTGCTTTCTTTGTGGGACAGCCAGGCGTGCCACGTTGAAAATAGCTTTGAGGGCCTTGTCATTGTAGGCACATGCTGATATTTATTTCTTACCTTGTGGGCAGCAAGGCCTACAAAGGGGTGACTTATTAATATTTAAAAGGGTTATTTTGGTGGGTCGCACTGCAGGTTTTAAACTGCAGTGACCACGCTACAATGGTAGACCTCAGACCATGGCTTGTAGACCCACTCTGTGGATGGAACAATATGTGCTGCAGTCCACAGGTGGAATGCAATTTCCAGGCCCTGTGTGCATTTTCTACGACATATACTAGGGGCTTACAAGCAAGACCTGTGTCAAAAAGGAGTAAGCCAATTTAACCATGTTTAAAAGGGAAGCTCAGGTATTTTACTCCTGCTTAGCAAGGGTAAAGTGCAGAGTTAAAAAATCATCAAAACTAACATCCAGAAAAGGTGAAAAATCAAGGATGGCCATGCAAAACAGGTAGATTTCCTACAGTCATTTTTAAAATGACAAGTAGGCTAGAAGGGAGTGGGGGTTATTAATCCCAAGAGGGTGGGACTTTATAGGAAGCATGTGGTTTAGAAATTTTGCTCCAGTCATGGACTGACCATGCACTTACTGACTGGAACAGAATGTTCATTTTTAGGTCTCGGCTAGTCAGCGCATGCGCTGTCTCGTCGAGAGATGGTGTATACAGTATAGTGGGGGAAGATCCGCCCACTTTCCGTTCATATTTTTGATTGGCTTCAGTCATAATTCCTGCACTGTGATTGGTGTTTAGTTTGTTAGGCCCGCCTCCTGGCGTCAATGTTGTCATTTTACTCCCTCCGAGGCTATCAACCTCTTTACTGGAACACTATTTGCTGCCCTGTGTCCCCCCACCTGCCCCTTCCCGTGGTTCGCAGTTTTTTCGCCCCCTCACTCCCCCACTCCTGTTTGTGCCTTCTTAAGCACAGAAGCTCTCATTTGTAATGCAATACATCTCGCGTAAATGTGTGTTGTATTGCATTGCAAATGCTTGTTTGAAAATAGTGCGCACTCACAAGTACGCCCACCTCGGGAAAACGAAAGCGCAAAAACCGGAAGTCAGGCGTCTCCCACTTGAGTGTGGCCGGGGCTCCCGTGCATCA
The DNA here is from genome assembly GCF_964204655.1 of Triturus cristatus. Taxonomy (NCBI): domain Eukaryota; kingdom Metazoa; phylum Chordata; class Amphibia; order Caudata; family Salamandridae; genus Triturus; species Triturus cristatus. Next base: position 267,958,843 of record NC_140586.1, read on the forward strand.
AGGAGAGACCCGCCATGTGCTCCAACGCCGGCGAGGGGGATCGGAGCCTTGCGAGCTCCAAGCTGCTGATCGCCGCCTGCCCCCGGTTCCCTACGCAACACAGCCCGGTGAGTGGGACTGGCCAGTGCTCTAGAAACGTCACAGCTTCTCGGAGCTTCTGTAACTTAAGTGGCACAACCCGGTGCATCACAGAGCACTGCAGCCCCCCTTTCTTTAAAGCAGCACCCCTCAGCCCCATAGCGTCTCTCATGGGGGTGTAAACCGAGGTGTTGGAGCGTGGGCGGGGGTGCCTTTCTCTCCAGCCCTGAACACCGAGTCTTTGTTGGGCAAAAGTTAACATTTAAAGCAGTGGTCTTCAAACTTTTTAAACCCGCGCCCCCCAGTGAAAATAATTTATTAACCGGGCCCCCCTCAGAATATTTTACAATTGTACCATTATACCATGCAATGTTTGAATGTGTCTCGCCTTATTTGGGAGATATATTCAAAAATTACAGTTAAATTATCTTACTGTTTAAAAAATGCAACCAAATAAATGATTGCCAAACATACTATTCTGGTCAGGCTGGTCTTACTAACATGTAAAATTATCTACAGTGTGATTTTTAGAAATGGGGGTGTGGGTGTAGAAGAATATTTGGAGTCCCTTCCGTTTTGACATCTTTTCCCAGCCAGATCTAAATGATAAAAGTTGTTAGTGATGGCCCATTACAGAAAGGCTTACTGCCACAATTTTTATTCCTGCTTAAACTAAAGCACTGCTGTGAGTTTAATGCTTCTTTTGGCCACAGCCTGGTGCCCCCCCTGGGATCACTTGAGGCCCCCCTAGGGGGGCCAGCCCCCCAGTTTGAAGACCTCTGATTTAAAGTGACAATAGCAGCAGGTGGAATTTAAAATAATTAACCCCTTCACTGCGGCGGGAATTCCGTCGCAGCGCTGGGGAGTGCGGGGGGGCAGCGCGATGGCGCTGTGCTCATGACGGAGCCACTCCGTCATGAGCCACGGTTGAGCTGTGCTCATGACGGAGTGGTTCCGTCATGACTCCGCCCAGTTGCGTTGTCCCCCCGCACCGGCGGGGAAACAGCGCCGCGTGGGCGGAGCGGCCGCCAACGGTCATGGCATGACGGAACCGCTCCATCATGAGCACACGGCAACCGTGGCTCATGACGGAGCGGTTCCGTCATGAGCGGGGAAGGGGTTAAAATGGTGCGTTTGGTGACAGAGCACAGCTGAGGTTACACGCGAGCAGCAGCTAAACGCGCATGTAATGTGTTCAATTGAAAGCGTGAGACCAACTGCGAACAAGGATTGTCCCTGAAGCAGAGGTGCGTTTAAACGCTGCAAAAATAGACAGGCTAAGTACCTTGAATCCAGTACTTCTTTCATGTATTCTTTAGGGCTGTGCTCATTTTTTTTTCAGGCGGTGCGTTTGCTTGCCAATATGTAAACATTCTTCCAGAATAATATGTAAAGTGTATTTCAACAGGACGCACAAGCCTCCTGGTGAAAACGACATATTCGGGGTTTAGAGCAGACAAAGGCTTATGACAGTACTGGCACAAAGGATGTTTCCACTGCGAAGTCTGCAAAATGACTTTAAACATGAACATCTACAAAGGATACGAGAAGAAGCTGTACTGTAATGCCTGAGTACAGCGGGTGCCAAATGAGAGGTGTGGCAGAAATATGCTAGGTTCAGTCAGACTCTTAATGTAAACATGCAAAGTGCTGTTGTTAAACATTGGCCTGCCCTGTTGTTGAGGTGTGGTGGTAGTCTTTTGCAAGATCTTGGCAGCGCATGTGTTGTATTGTCCTCATTTGTTTTGTAGGCGATAATAGCATTTGCCTTGGCTGGTGCAATGTTTTATTGCAGCACTTTTGTGTGACCTTGAACGCCCACAGCACTGACTGGTTTGGTCGGCTGTGCCAGTCAACAACTGCTCTCTGTTATTTCTCATTCACAGTTTCATAACACATTGGTGTTTATCAAACGATGCAGTAATTGCGACACATCACCACTTCTTATGAATGGTATGTAATTGTTTTCGAGAAACAATCATGGAAAGATAAAAAGGGGATCGGGAACACCTGAATAGCACAGGCATGGCCATTGGTGCAACAGGTGCAGCGGCACCCGGGCCACAAAGCTCTAAGGGGCCCATTGAATAGATTTGTCCCTTGTTCCTAAATGAAAATACGTTGAAACTCTATCAAGATTCAAGCACCTGGTCGGCGGATATAATAAACTGTAGACCGACATCTACATTAAGTTCTGGCCCCATCTTTAAGTCCCTCATATGAGTCATGCCTTGGCTGGCGGTGCCCTCTCTAAAAGCTTCAGCCTCTCCATCACATCACACCTGGAATCCAGGGCCCTACGTGGAACTGGGCCATAACCACTCGCAACCTCTTAAGGGATGAACGATTGGTCCGTGCTTTTTGAACCTCACGCGGGCTTATATATGCTCACAAATAAACATACATGCCTATGTGATCATATACATATTTATACATACTTATGCATCAGGGTATACCACATATTTTTTACCGGCTTTAAGTTCAGGGAAGGCCGCCCATCGGGGGGACTACTTGTGTGGGTAAATATTAAGCACAATTGGTTGGTACAGACCCACAATAACGTTTCCCCAGATTTACTACACTTGACTATAAATGGTCTACATGGCGGTCCTACTTTAGAAGTCTTTAATATCTATGCTAGAGGCACTGTAGGAGGACAGATATCCCAGACAATCTCTGCCCTGGATCACGAACTAACTCATATTGATCCTGACTCTAGTACCATTATTTGTGGTGACTTCAATTGTACCTTCGAACCCCTAGCCTCGGAAGACCTATTGGGGTCTAGTGAATCTGACCGCAAGTGGGGAATCCCGCCCTTAGAGCTTAGTCCAATCTCTATTCAACTGAATGCCCTTACGCAAGAGTTTAATCTACGAGCAGTGAATGGCAGATCCATATCTGACAAGGGCGGTGCTTTTACTTTCAATAGACTATCTACTCCATCTCGCATAGACTACATCCTTGTTGACATCTATTTTTGGGGGAACATTCTGGATATGGTTGTTAAAAATACCATAGATAGCGACCACAATCCACTGTGTTTACAACTTAAAGATGTTTGGGCGACCCCGCACCATGTGATCAATCAACTCCCTTTGATGGCAACCAAGGAAGTATCATTGGCAGGATGTAATAGACGCCTTAAATGGCACGGGATATCGCAACACGAGGTGAAGCTCGCATCCATTAAAGATATATTAGCTAGAAAACATATTGAGCTTTGCGAAGCTAGCAAGAAAACGGATGATCCCCAACTCATACCCTCCCTTTACCATGAGACTATCAATAAGATAGGGGAATTCTTCATTCTGGGGGAGAATTCTCGCCGTAAGGTGGACCCAACGTTTAGTGCCAATCCTTGGTACTCTAAGGATTGCAGAAGGGATAGAGAGACCTTGTCAAAAGCCCTAAGAAAGCAAGATAGAAACTTAATTAGGAAGGCGAGACGAGACTACTCGAGATCTTTGACAGTCGCCAAACGGAATTGGGAGGAAACGCACTGGCAGGAACTCAAAGAGGCAGCATTAAACCGAAATTCAACGGTTTTCTGGAACCTATTAAATCGAGGCAAACGGGCCAAAACGGCTAGTATCCCCAATCATATAGCGGAGCTGCAATGGTTTAACCATTTCTCTGCTATATATGCGGGTGAGACAGTCCCAGTAGTTCCTGTGGAGGACGACTTGTTCCTTGCCGCCAATTTCCCAGCTGAGACCAATTTTGGGACCCAAGAAGTGATCCTGGCTATTAAAAGTATTGCGCCGGGTAAGGCGGCAGGCCCTGACGGCCTACCTGGTGACCTTCTTCTACATGATCCAATCCCGTGGGCTTCTTTTATATCTGTTGTAATGAATGCTATAGCCAAGGGCTCTACAGTACCTGAGTCTTGGAAAGCTGCAGTAGTGATTCCCATTTACAAAAAGGGCAATAGGGAGGACCCTGCCAACTACAGACCCATTAGTCTAATTGATGTGATACAGAAAGTGGTTGGCAGGGTTCTCCTTATGAGGCTGAGGTGTTGGATTGAGAATGGGGATGTTTTATCACACTTTCAAGCAGGTTTTAGACAAAAGGTAGGCACTATGGATCAAGTTTTTAGATTTTTTATGATATACTGGAAAGTGGTAGTTTTAGGCAAAGGCACTTTATATTTAGCTTTTATAGACCTAAAGTCTGCTTTTGACTTAATACCCCGTCATAGGTTGTGGCAGGTTTTATCTCAATTAGGTGTCCCCCAAGAGATTCTTGCCTTTTTAAAGCTTCTCCACGAGAACAATCATGCTAACGTTAGATGGGGTGACCAGGGCCAGCTTACAGGGAGTGTCGCGGTGAACAGGGGGGTACGCCAGGACTGTGTCTTAGCTCCCACCCTGTTCTCTCTTTACATCAACGGGGTGGTGGATCTCCTTAGGGAGGTCCCAGCACACGCTCCAGTCCTGGCGGGCGAAAAAGTCCCTACTCTCCTGTTCGCCGACGACACTCTCCTGATTTCCAAATCCCCGGCTGGCCTCCAGAAAATTCTAAATAGGTTTGATTTATTTTGCAAATCCCATGGCCTCATCATAAATACAGAGAAAACCAAACTAATGGTTATTAATCCTCCGCGACGCTTCAGATATGCCTTTAGTCTGGATGGTACACCGTTAGACATCGTGGATTCCTTTGACTATTTAGGCATACGCATTGCAAAAGGGATGAAGTGGAGCTCGCACCTGACCAAGATGCTTCTATGCCACAAGAGGGTGTCTGGTGCCATTATTAGAGAACAACATCTCTCTACCAGTCGACCAGTGGCACCGGCCCTTGTGGTATATGAAGCACAGGCATTATCTAGCTCCTTGTATGGGGCAGAAATTTGGGGCTATGAAAACATCCATGACCTGGTCTCGTCCGAGAACAAATTCATGAGGAACCTCATTTCTGTTCCCACTTCATCTCCTCTGAAACCCTTGTTTTATGATTTAGGCACACACTCTATCCAGGACATTGCACGCCTTCGACCCCTACTTTATTGGGCAAGACTGCGACGGACACCAGAACTTGCCAACTATGCTGCAGGCTTAAGTGAACTCATATTAGCAGATACTGGGAAGAGGTTAAAATGGATCTCCTATGTTAAACAAACGCTGAGGTCCATTGGCTACGAAGACTGCTGGGAATTACAGATACCCCCTTCGAAACAGGACCTCAAGAAGGCCTACTGGAGTTGGGTAAACACAAGAGAGCTCACCAATGTAAAGATGGGGAAACTGAGCGAAGCCTTCTTCGAACATAAATCCCTTATCAAACTCGAACCCTACCTTGATTTTATTCAGACTCCCCTAGATAGATCACTGTACGTACGCTTCAGATTGGGGTCCCTTCCTCTTAACTGTGTTACTGCTGGATGGAAGGGAATCCCTCTTATTTATGTTGGCTGCCCCAGCTGTACAGCACCTAAGGAGTCTATCCCCCACTTTTTATTTGCCTGTTTCCATTATAGAAGAGCAAGAGCCAAGTGGCTGAGACCGATTTGTAGATTACTCGGTAGTCGTGACTACCGTATTGTGTTACGTATCCTACAAACAGATACTTCGTCCCTTACCATTGTTTGTGGCATTGCTAAGTATCTGGGTGCTGCTTGGTTATTGCGGAAGAAAAATCTGGCACGATAAATGCATTAAATCTCCCACATGATCAGTTCTTTTACCCACCACTTATCTGCTATAATGAATTTTGGGTCCTGAAGCGTTTTGTACTTTGCACATATTGCTCTTATCCACTTTTACAGTCTTTTTAGATATATTTATGATGATTGTTTTTTTTTATTATCTAACTTGATCTTTTTTATACTTCTGTATGTTGTGCTTTTATGATATTTTTATCGAATAAAGCTTTACCTACCTACCTACCTACATACTTATGCATGCATAAATAATAATAAAATTTGAATTTTTCTTGCATCCAGCACAGTGGAAGGGAAATCGTTTTTCTGTTAATATTTTTACTTTCAAACTAACCTTCCCATTTTCTCACAAATCCATGGTCCACTGAGATGTTTTTTCGGGCCCACCATTAAAAAGTGGTTCTGATTGGTTTCAGCCTGCCATATGATTAACCCCTCACTTATTTAATATCTAAACCCTGATATAACCCAGCCTGTCAGGGCAAGGTTACTGTGACCTACAGTAATAAAAGCCCATGCTATCGTAGGCCTTATATTAACCTTTTTAAAAGCCCTGTTCAGTCCTCAGGATACAGGCTGGTTCTACCCAGACATGTCCAGATTATTCTTACGTAAGGGGTTGAAAAGGCACAGCTGTGCTTTTATTTGTTTATGAAATACGCTTGTGCGTACAATGAAAAGCACACCATAGTAGATGTTTCAGCCCACAGGCTAATATGCTGCATAGCTAAATACATATCAGGTCCCAAAGGCGAGACCGATTGCATTGCAAATGCTTGTTTACTTGACTCTTGGTGCTTGCAAAGGTCACTGCACAAAGGCATAGCACCATTAGATGTATAACCTTGACCTTTATTGGTCTGGACTATTTTATTGCTGATGGCAGTGGAGGCATGTCATTGAGAGTTGTGTGTGCCAAGCACCCTTTTGTAAAATTATAAGGTATTTGTAGAAAGAGAACATTTCATGGTGTAGAGAGGGTTTTACAAAGTGACAGCTTTTTAATGATAAACTTGCTGTCAGCAGTTTTTATATGAGGAAATGTCCATTAATGTGCACCCCTGCTTACAACACATTCTTACTACAGAGACTAGTGGTAATATTTGAAATACTTGTAATGTTGTATGTATCATTATTTCTGTTTTAAGAATATTATTTTATTTGCATGATGTCCTAGAGCCTGATTTCTAGCTTAGCTGGTGGTCTGCCATCCTTCAGGGTGACAAAGGCCTGACCCCCTCACCATATTATGAGCCAGCCCTGTGGTGATCTCTGTGTCTTCAAAGAATCTGCTGCCACTGAAGGTTTAGAGAATGGTTGCCATCAGATGGCTGCTCATCACTTGCACCATCAACTTTTTTTGTTTTTCAACAACAAACTCATGAAGAGGGAGTTTGTTTTTGAAAAACAAAATACTAGTTACCCTGACACACTGGGCGATTTCTCCCAGGGTGGGCGAGGTCATAGGACTGAAGACCTGATCTGTTCAGGACTGGAGATCTGCAGGGATAAAAAATATCAGTCCTTCCTCTTTAAGTAGAGGGGACGGACAGATATTCTTAGACTGATGGTCCCTACTCCGTCAGCGTGTTGGTGTAAGCTTGCAAATGGCGGAGCCAGTAAGGGGACTGGCGTCAGAAACCTGACAGTCCACCTGCTTCAAAATTCCGCTGGTGGATCTCAGTTTGACGGTCAGGGTAACCCACCAGGTTTGTAGTGGATCACCCTGTCTGCCAAACTACAATTCAGACCATTACTATGCATTTAATATATACTTCTGCTGCACCATAATAAATGTAGGTACGCACTGCAAAAAAAAAACCTTCACAGCAAAGCGACCGACACAGCATGAGGTTTACTGTCAGTGTGAATAACCACTTAGGGCAATCCTTTTTAAACAAAGGACAGTACCCGAGGGCCACATTTAACCTTTTTTCATGCAGTGTGACGCAGAAATACAACTTACTGCGTTGCGTGAAAGGGAGAGGGCAGGAATGCACTATTCTATCAAGATATGGCACACTCATGTACTCCGCCTGTGCTGCTACAAAATCTGCAACCTAGCGCTAACGCAGGCACCCTTGTGCCATGGAGCGAGGTTGTCTGCCTTACAGGCAGGATTGTTTCTGTGCAGAAAGGGCCACTTTCCTTACCAAAAACTCCTTAGAGGCATATTCCTCTTTCTAAGTGTGCTGCATAACACGGAAACATGGAAAAATAAGGTTATTTCTCCGTGTTGCACCTGTAGTGGGAAGGCGTTCAATTCTGACACACTCCCAGGTCTACCAGTGTTGGTAAACCTGGGAATGCTTCAGAATACAAGGGTGGATGTGTGCGAAATCCCACACTCCGCCAATGTAACACCCGCATCATGCAAAGTAATGTAGTGCAGCGGCTTGCCCTGTCGTGCATTACTCCAGATTTACCAAGCCACGCAGGGCCGCATAAGGTGGCCTAGCGTTGCTGGTAAACCTCATTCTAGGTTTTGCGTTGCACTGCATCCCCCTGCGTGGCACTAGCTTGAATCCAGTGGCACAGCGAGCCTAAGTGGGAAGGGTATGCCCAGACGTTGGTCCTGGGCTCATTGTGCCACTGGTTTCGAGCTAGCCTGGCTGATATGGGGTGATGCCCCGAAACCGGTCCCAGAATGTTTGTTTTTCGATCCAGAGAGGGAACAGGGTCAAGGCTGATTTGCATATGGCTGGGTCCAAACTGGAATGTCGTGGCGAGCGAAATAACGATGGATTAAAACCAGATCTATGGCTAGGGGTGAATAAATAGCTTTTTTTTGCAACGTTAGATTTTTCTCACCGTCAGTCCACAGAGCAGAATTCGGGACAACCTTCATCCTTCCTTCGATGGTTGTGAGTCGAGGTCACTTTTGGGCAGCCGACCGGTATGCAAACTCTGCACCCTCCCCACGCCCCCCCCCCCCCTTCCTCCCCCAAATAGATGGGGATTTTTTTTTATCTCAGACAGGTTCTGCTTGGGGCGCACAAGCGCCGTATTCCGACTGCTGCTTGCTCTCTTAGGTCACAGCTTCTAAGGGAAACCAGCGATGGTCCTGTGCCTTCACCCTGGACAGAGGCATTGTGACGTCACGTCTCGCTTGTGATGCGTTATTACAAGGGGCGTGTTAGGTGGCGTACAGGCTTATGGGACTGGCTTGTGATGTGTCATTACAGGCGTGGTGACATCATTTTCTGATTAAGGGCGCGTTCTAACTACATAAAACACCTGTAAATGACCGCAATTACTAGGGAAAACGCGCTTCATATATAGTCCTGATCTGATCATATATATTGTTGTGTATATGGTGCCTAATCGTCACTACACAACACATTCAGACAACACTCATTGGCTGAAAGCGGTTCTCTGCCGACAGACTTACCTGAGCAACGTATTTGGGGAGATTTTTGAAATCCGCCTGCAGAATGTTCCCAAGAAAGGGCAGGGAGGTGGGTCCGGGTGGGTAGCGGCTCCAACTCCTCCGACGCTTCAAGAAGTCATAAAGCAGAGCAAAGACGGTGAAGAAGAGGGCCAGCATCGACAGGAAGGTACCCGAGGGCAGGAGGGACCAGGGTGCAGAGAGCAGACCCATCCTTGCTACCTCTAGTTCGCTACCCAAAGTTCACTTTCTGTTTCTTCGTTCCACCCTCCCCGTTCTGCTGTAGTGCTTACTTATTAAGTTTGATATCCTCACTTCTACATGTCTATCTATTTTCCTTGCCTCTTTTCCAAGCTCCGCCCAATTGCATTCCGTTTCTACCTATCAGCTCCCTCACGCTCCAGTCCGATCTGCCTCTCTCTGTCCCTCCCTCCCTCCCTCCCAGTCCCTCTCATTTGTTTCTCCGGACGGCAGGCATTTGATCTGTTGGACAGACGACAGTCCCTTCTCATTGGCCACTTAAAAGAAGGCGGTGGGGTAAGTGAATCAGTAAAACTTTATGGCACACCTGACGTTGCCGAGCCATGCAGTGAAAAAACAAATAGACTCGACGTTGCCGAGCCACGCAGTGAAAAAACAAACTCGACCTTTGCATAATGTCTGAACATATAGAAATCTATCACACATAAAATGCACATCTGCAAATAGAGCAACACACCCACAAATATCAATTCATACACACAACAACTCTCCAACAGACACCCACAAACAGATGGCATGTGTCAAATACCTACAGGTTTCCATGCACACAGACAACCAGGTCTAAGCACCCATGCATCCAGATCACCCAATATATATAATCACACTGACTAATGCCTCAGCAGGCGTCCATGCAAACAGACCAATACCCAGAGACTTGCACAGCCCACACACACATGTAGAAGTATACAGACACATGCACGGTCCTAAATCACGTGTAGTCAGGCTACACAAGCAGGCGCACATGGAATGACCCGGGACAGACAGTGAGAGGGAAAGACACATAAGAAAACAGAAGGATGCATAGTGCCAATATCGGCCACACTCACCAGCCCTCCTACAGCAACATACAGGTAGCATAAATAAGCAGACAAGACAACTTTTGGTGGAGAAAATTGCTGCAGGTTTATTAGCATACCAATATGCCAACTTGGTGGGTTATCTTAAAGGCGATCCAAAGGCAAGCCGCCCCTCGCGGCCTACCACCTGATGGGCCAACTTGCATCGTGGTCTTAGCCAATCGGTACTTAGCGGTTGTGGTGAGGGGATAGCCCCTCCCACTTCCGTTGAACCATTGGTCCACCATATAACTCACCCCCCCCACGAGGGGCGGAGCGTTCAAGCGACACCCGGTTGAACAGGTTTCCAACCGCCCGTAGGACAGATGGGGAGCCGTCGCACCCCAGGGTCCACCGCACAGACTTCCTGGGAATATTCGGCCTCAGCCCCCTTTGTACTCCTGAAGAGGGTATCCCTGAGTACCTTTCCGCCTCTGGATCGCCATGTAACTCCGCCTGCAACACAAATAAAAAGATTAGAACATCCTTCCCCCCCACCCTGATTACGCCGGGTAAGCGGTAGGGAGGGAATCGGTGTCAGGGCGAGGGGACAAAGAGGCCGCCAGGTGGGCGGGGGAGGAATTTATACTTCTCCCCGACCCCACCCCAGCAGGAAGTAACGCGTGGGACCCCCAAGGGGTCTCTGGACACTAGGCTGCCCAGTGTGCCATCTTGTGGCACTAAAGGGGCCGCCCTCTTATCAGGGATTCCTGCGGTGACTGTCGGTCAGCCCGCATAGAACGAATATCGGCCACACACACCAGCCCTCCTACAGCAACATACAGGTAGCATAAATAAGCAGACAAGACAACTTTTGGTGGAGCAAATTGCTGCAGGTTTATTAGCATACCAATATGCCAACATGGTGGGTTATCTTACAGGCAATCCAAAGGCAGGCTGCCCCTCGTGGCCTACCACCTGATGGGCCAACTTGCATCGTGGTCTTAGCCAATCGGTGCTTAGCGGTTGTGGTGAGGGGATAGCCCCTCTCCCTTCCGGTGAACCATTTGTTTACCATATAACTTTTTCCCCCCCCCTACAAGGGGCGGAGTGTTCAAGCCATCCCCGGTTGTACAGGTTTCCAACCGCCCGTAGGACAGATGGTGCGCCGTCGCACCCCAGGTCCCGCACAGACTTCCTTGGGATATTCGGCCTCAGCACCCTTTGTGCTCCTGAAGAGGGTATCCCTGAGTACCTCTCCGCCTCTGGATCGCCATGTAACTCCGCCACAGCCCAGCGTGTGGCAACCGTCGCAGCCAGGGCCCCCCACCAAGGTCGGCATTCCTACTTACATCGTGCTAATTCTAGGGCCTCTCCCCTATCCAGCAAGAACAGGTCCATGCTTATACTGGACAGATATACCCCATCGTCCTAAAAACACCCTGTGAATTTGGCGTGTAGCACCCATGTCTAATGAAGCCAAACCCCCTCTGCTCAGTGAATTTACGCATAGCGCAGATGAACCTCCTGCGCGCAGGCTCCATCACCTCCCCCGACCGAGCTCCATGCCACGGGAGCCGGGGGGTGATTTCAGACCACTGAAGTTCACTTGTCCCCAACTGGTTGCTAATTTGCACTGTGTGGTCTTCGTGGTCTTCTTCTAGGGTGCATTACTTCGCCACATTGACCAGACAATTTCATAGTTCTTTTCGATTTATCCCTGGTTAACATAGTAATGGTGTCACAACAGGTTTGAGGGAATAAGTGTATGGTGCCCGTTATTAGACACTGCACCCTTTCGTGAAGTGACAACTTATGCAGCCTACCCTGCTTGCTGAACCTTCGACCGGTCACAGATGCCCGGTGCCTGCTATCCACCTGTGACCCTTGATACTTACACCAGTAATGGTTTCGGACTTCAAGGTTTTGTGTCAAATGTTTCGCTGTAGTCCCTTTGGTGGATCCGCTGGGACCCTTCTGTATCCCTGCAACTGCTGTGTCACGCACTATGGCCCTTTAATGCCCTTGCCCATCCCTCAAAGACACCTGACAGCCTGATGCCCCCGGCAGCTTTGGTGAGGGGTTTTGGGCCCAGCACACCAAGTCTGTGCTTCTAACATTTATCTTCTAGAGGCGCCAGTTACTGTGAGTGCCTGTCAATGGCCATTCCCCCTTTTGATGACTATCCTGCCATGGGATATGTGACATAAGCACGGATGTCCCCGTGTACCTGCCGTGTAAGAGGGGGGACAAAATGAACGAATACTTGCCCCTTCTTGAGCAGTTGGAACGCCAAAATAATCCTTCTTCAAACATTTTAGCCAAATATGCTCTGACCCCATGTTCCCCTCAGCTTATTGCACCGCAACCCACAAGTTAGCTAGCAGCTTCTGCAAATGCCTGGCTCCCTGGCTATAGGGCGGGTCTTTTTGTCTGTCCTGAATGGTCTCGAGGATCCATCTCCTGGTGCATGCTTGCAACCCTCAACATTATCACAGTAGTTAGACAAGCCCACTGCCTGACCGCAAGCTTAGCTAACGTTTCCAACATTGGCGTTATGCCGTCCATGGTGTTAAGCTTCCCTTTGCTCCAGGGTAGGGGTGGGCGGAATTTGCGAAAGCGACTTTCGCAAATTATCGCGAAAATGTTAAAAATCTCCGCAAACAAGCGGAAATATCGCGAAGATGCAGAAGTTTTTTTCCCGCCCGTTCGCGATATTTTCTGCATGGTTGCGGGTCGCTAACTTACCCCTGCAGTTGCTCGCGGGCGCGGCCATCTTGTTTTCAGTTGTCTCGCGGTGCATGATCGCGAGAAGAAAGACGTGATCGCGCGACGCATGACGTCACTGCGGACGTGAACTGTCACGAGACAGCGCAAATGGCTAAAACAATACAACATCTCATGGAGAACGCGACCGGATCGGGAAAACTTGTCGGCGAACGCGGGGATTCAGGTAAGGCGATCGCGCGCGCGCGAGAATGTATTATTTTACAGCGCGAGCAAGAACCAAATTATCGCAAAGCTGCGGAATGCGGAAATTTTGACATTTCCGCGTTCTCCGCGGAACGCGGAAATGCCAAATTATCGCAAATTCCGCGAACGGAACGGAAATTTTGCCCAGGCCTACTCCAGGGGAGAGCAGCCCTGTCTGGCGGTGTGTGTACTGAAGGAGATGTGTCCTGGAAGTACCATTGATTTGAGTTCAAATGTCACTTCTTTCACAGTACTTGGTGTGTTTAATAAGACTAATAACAGGTCCAACAAATCACTCGGGCATTCCCCGCTTCATTTAGCATGTTGGATTGAGGGGATCGTGTGAAATATGTCAGATATCTCCCTTGGCATACCATCCCTTTAACACAAGGGTTACCTCTTTAGGCATGTCATTAATTGTCTCCATCATGCGTTTAAGGCTAGTTTGAGACCTGCTTAGACAATATCCCTTCTAACGCACCGTGTAGAGTATATATTCATGTTTGTCTCTTGACAAGTCACCCCATTTGCCTGGCCCTCGTTGGACCCAAGGCAGCTTTTAACAAGCACCCTCCACTGCGTGTCAACCCCTGTTGTTGAATTTTCGACTGTTGATTTTGCCTGCCCACATCCGGACCCTTCCAGTAAAACCAGCCACACCAATCGCCTACCTGGCCAATATCGTGCCAACATGTGTCCAATGAGATTAAACCAGTTAGAGGCTTTATTGTCTCAGCCAGACCAGAGGTGGAACCAGAGCTGAATGGTCTTAGGGGGTCAGACTGGAGGAGGTATGTGTGGCTAATGCAGGCCCAAAATCTGTGCAAATTGATAATGCATCATCATAGTGCCAACGGGCCTGAGAATAAGAAACTGGCGATGCTGTGATGCAACTTATGTAAATGTCTCCACCTGGGCCAGAATGTAGGAGGTATATGAGTGGCTTGTGCAGGCCCAACTAATCTGCAGGGCTACCCAGCTCGCTCAGGCAATGTGCTGCATATTGCCTGGTATTTAGCCGTTATGTCATTGCCTCCCTATATTTACTACAAAAGGAGCACGACACCTACAACAAACCCATCTGTTGGCTTAGTCAATGCTTTTTAGTTGCATAAGATAAATTAGCCACAATTATAGCTTTCTTGCATAGCCAACCGAGAGCTAGCCGCCCCCACCCATGGCTGCCTAGGTTTCAACTGCTATGTGTGACATTACCATCATTTCAGTGCACTAAGAGTGACATTTAAAAGACTATGAATGACACTTTCTTGCTAGCAATCAAACCATGAAGATGAGGGAGACATACCAATATCAGTAATTACGCCCATTTGACCAACAAGAAACTCTAAGAAGATCAAGGTTTAAGGCTGCTTTTGTGAGATATTCCCGAGCTTGGAGTGTGCATGTGTGAGACAGTAACATATATACAATACTTTGGGAGTCAAAGTGCGTGGTCTGGTATGAGACTGACGTAGCCCAGATGGAGCAGAGTATCACACATATACACAGTTAGTCTGAACAGCCTGGCACCGTAAGTACAGGCGATGGGTGCCTGCAAACTACAGGCCTTGCGTGATGTACACACCTTGCGCTGAGGGGGGAACCGGCTTGTGCCGGCTTCGCCTCATACTGAGCACGCCACTCACTGACCCATGGTGCCATCATCAAACTGCACCCCAAAGGCCCCCCAAGTAGCAGCTGCATCTAGAGAGAGCACTGCCCTTCCCTACCCAGGGACGGGAGGCCCGAATATGCCCCTCTCGAGCACAGGACAGCAACAATGCGAACAGCCCCAATATTGCTTTGGTGTAGTAGTATACTGAAAATGCAATGATTCTGGACAGGTGGCTCATGTGCTTGCAAAGAACACAATCTCTTATCAAATTGGCGCCAACCAAGTACAAGTCTCTTTTTATTCTTCTCAACCTGTGAGAGCAAAACTAACACCAACGGTCGCACTACCGACCCACAGCGCTCCGATTCCCGAGCCCAGTGTGCCTCCCTGCAAAGTTTCACCATGCGCCACTTGGGCGATGTGTTCCACCCTTACAACATCACTAAAATGTTTCTTTTAGATCAAAACAAAACTTCCTATATGCTAGTTGGTAGAGTCACCTATTATTTTCATTACTATTAGTGAGCTGCTGCTGTGCTACCGTATTGCAAACACGTCACCATCCCCGAATATTGTATGGAAACACATTTAGAAATTGGAAGAGTATGCCCGTGCACTGTCAGTAACTCTTCCCAAAGTGGGTATGAAAGAGCTGGACTGTATCAAATTCAAAGCTGTTCCAAACAGGGGGCCCCCAAATAAGTTTCTACCAAGGGCAACTGATAATACTACTGCATGTGCTGTTGTGCACGTGTATGCACTCCTGACCTGGTTTGGAAATTATATGAATTGTCCCCACTGTGGCACCACCGCACCCTTTCGCGGAGTGACAACTTACTCGGTTCACCATGCAACTGACCTTGTTGCTTAATACAGCCCCTTGAGGCCCTTGCCTGTCAGTCACAGATCCTGCCAACATAATGCCCAGCAGCATGTTGGAGGGGAGAGTACCACGTACCAGTTTGTGTTTCCATCATACCTTTACGGAGGCTCCAGTTCGTGTAAAGTGTGTGTCACTGTCCTGGCAAGGCATACCCAGTAACCCGACCCAACCCCCACAAGTTGACCAACCCTCAATCCCAAATTGGCCTATTTGGTGTAAATATTCTATCAAATCCATTGTTGTGGTCTGCACAATAGAGCAGTGGATTGGGGATCTGTAGGAACGGCATGCGTTCTCTACACCATATTGTAATGCTCCTAGTATCCTGATTGTGCTACTACAGTGACACAATGTGGCCCAAAGCCTGTATGTGGAGCACATGATCCACTTAATCGTAAATCACTCCCCCCTCCCCTAGTCAGGGACCAAGAGGGGATGGAAAAGGCCATGGCCCCTCAAAGGTACGACATTTGAAAGGCATAGTCCTGTTCAATAATACCCCATTCTGCTTACCCTACGTTCGTTTTTCCAAGCTTCCCCTGCCTAACATTCTCTTAATATCGTTCATGTACCACCTCCCATTTCATAAATGTATATGATATGCCGCTAGCCTGCAGGTGACCACTGGCGGTCAAGAGGGTTCCATTTGTACGAACAGCACTCTTCAATTCTACTATTGTTAGGGAAACAACTCAATACAGTCACGGTGATTGAACGGTGTTTCCAACCCATCAAGCTCTTTTCACATCTGAGGTGTATTAAAAGATTGCATATTCAGGGTCAGCCAAGTTCTAACTGCATAATACTTACCACGACAGCCAGCACATGCAGTCGGGTACGGGCCATTTTAATGAACAAAGCAGGAACGCCCGGACTGCTAACCACCTGCATGCCCAATAGTAATGGTGAAGTGTCACCCATGGTCGTAGAACTGTCCTATTATACAGAAATTAGGAACATGTCGGTCAGGCGCCATACGGTGTTAGTAAACACTCCAATCAATGTGTTGAACCCGAGGTTATTACATTGCTTCATTCTCTTTTAACCGAGTTCTGCCTGATATCCTGTGCACTACTTGTAGCCGCTTTGGATAGCGCAAACCCGCCCAGCATGTAGTGGAGCGCTCCACGTGAGGACCCATTACCTTCCACAAGGACAAGGTCAATTATTGTAGACCCGGGGGAGAAAGGTATTTGTCCAGGATCAACGTTTTGCGATTCGATCCAAGACTCGGACCACATGCTGCAGGCACAGAAATGTGCACTTGTATAATAAGCAGTTGAGAACCCTGCCGCCTGTGCATTTCAACGCGGGAACATTGTTGTTTTAATCACGTACCCACAAGTACCTCTGGTGAACCCTGGAAAATGACTATTTTAATTAACCTGGTGCAGTCTGAGCAATAAGTTCTCTCCATTTATTCCAAAAACGTGGGGTGAAGGAGAATGTTTTTTCATGAAAAAGGGACCAGAAAAGTTGAAAAAACAATGATGACCAGGGATGACTAGACTTTCGATTGTATAGTTTTTAAAACGATGCAGCATCAATCCTGTTTTTAAATGGTCTGCTCTCTGTATTAATAAATACAGCAGTACTGTAGCGCTAGCCTGCGCACCGCCTTCCCTTGTACATAGGCTCGGAAGATAAGTGATAAGCCTAGAAGCCCACCAACTTTATTGACGCATCACATTACAATGCACTTGGCACGGTAGGTAACTAATTTGCCCCGAAGCACAAACTGGATTGACGCGTTACGTGCGCACGCAAAACCCTCAAAGCTAACTGCCCACTGTGCCCCCTCAACCTGCTCTGCAACTACAGCTGATAATTGGCCCCCTAGCAGGAGAATGCAATATAGCGGGCAAGGAAACATAGCGGATCAGAGAACATATCCAACCCCGGTTATACACATTAGCATACTATACTCCTTGGAATTTCGAAACAGATACCTTGACTTCTGATATCAGAGCGCTTTACATGAGCACCAGGTCCATTATCTGGTAACGCATTCAATTAATAAGGTACCAAAAAGAATACAATTATTATGATTTTTTTTTTTTATCCTGGAGGAGGCAGGGGAAGTGTAGGATTTCTTAAACCTTGTAAAACCGCTACACGAGCGCTTGAAAGAGCCTTGCTTCTATCCAGGTTGAGCTATGAAGCGCTCGTGTTCATAGATTGCATGCCGCTTTTAGGGGTTATAACTAAGAGGAATTAATGCACGAGAAATCAAGTAGCGCCCCACCAGGTGCCAGTGCAGTGGAGGGCAAAAACGGTACGCAGTTTCGATGGCACAAAGTGTGACACGGGTGACCCTCAGGCTTCCTCGCCTGTGAGTCTTCATCTTGCCTGCATGCACCCATCATCCCAAGCCCAGTCAATGTGCGGCAGACTGGAGGCCGAGCACCTGACCCCAAAATCCTGCCCAGATCCCCCCGGACGACCGGCTCCACCCAACCAGGCAGTTGGAGTCAAGGACACAGGGCCAGTTTCCACATAGGCTGTCCCCTAAGCAGGACATGGGCCTAGCGCCATATCTGCTCTTACCTAAACCCAAGTAAAGAGAGAGGCAAACTAAATTCTGCGCTTAGCCCGGTTGGTAGAGGGGCAGCACAGCGGGCCTCGGATGCCCGTTGGGCCGCACCGGCGGCAGGGATTTAAAGCAGAGCTGAGCGAGGAAACAGGTGTCCAGAGCGACACGCGGCAGGACACACCTGGTAAAGTGCACCCCCGCCCTTGTCTCGAGGAACTGGACGCGCCGGGTGGCCCCATCCTCCCAATGCGAGGCCACGCAAGGCTCAAAAACCCATATAAACGCCATATAGCGGCAGAACCGACTTTCTTGCGACGCTGCCCAAGCAGCCCCTCGCAAGTGCTTTCGACGCCCCAGCGCCACCAGGCTGGGCGGGGGCAGTCGCTGGCCCCGCTGCTTACACCAGCACACCAGAAAATGCAAACGCGCCCCTCCCCCCACGGGAGACTAGAGGGGGGAGGAGCGGGGGGCCTGCCAAAGCAACCAAAGGTACTGCCAGGAGGGCTGAGGGCCTAAATACCTGTTACAATGCACATATAATTATGGTCCAGGGGGATCGCCACAAGCTTGAGGAGGAACCGGCCGAGCCGGGATACCCCACCACAACGTCACCGCAGCGCGCATGGAAGCAGGAGGTCCCGGGCCTTAACCCCCGTGGATGGTGTCCCACATGAAGCTCCGCCCCCAGCGCCGCCGGAGTCCTCGGTGCCCCCACGTGCAACACGGGCCTAAAGCCCCATATGCTCCTGACCTCCTGTGCTCAATAAAAAGGGGGGGGACAGAAACCCGCTGTCCCCCCCTCCCCTCTAAATCAACCACCCTGGCGGGTGCCAGAAAGTGGGGGACTAGGTGTCGGGCACAGCTGATGGGGTGGGCAGCCCGGAGGAGACGCCCCAGAGAAAACAGAGCTGCCCGACACCCCCTTACCCACAAGCAGCCCGAGACAAAGCTGGCCCGCGCTACAGCCAAATGAAGAACCGGGGGGGAGGGTATAGCTATGCCTTACTGCTCACCGTGCAAATCAAGTCATCAGCTACCGAGGGGCACCCGAACGGCGTCAGTGATGAGACGCCTCCTAACCGCAACCCACGCCCAGGGACGTCACATATGGACCCATGGAGTTGTACCAACCAACCCCCCCCCCCCCCACACTTTGCGATCCGCAGCCGCGGCGATGGCCGGGCGCAGGATCCCATGCCTATTTAAGAAAGTGGGGGGGGGGAATACGGAGTTCACCAACTCACTGCAATGTGGTACAGCTCCAGGAAGACCCTTACAATCGGCGTCAGGGCGAGGGGACAAAGAGGCCGCCAGGTGGGCGGGGGAGGAATTTATACCTCTCCCCGACCCCACCCCGGCAGGAAGTGACGCGCGGGACCCCCAAGGGGTCTCTGGATACTAGGCTGCCCAGTGTGTCATCTTGTGCCACTAAAGGGGCCGCCCTCTTATGAGGGTCCCCTGCGGTGACTATGTCGGTCAGCCCGCAGACTTCTTGCTCACTCGGTATTTAGTCCCCGTGCAGAGAAAATCAAATTGAAGTGGAAAAAAGCATGGGGTATCAAAGCCCATTCAATGTGTGGCCTCTATGTGGAGAAATCTGTTTACTGGCATATGGATTTTTGTGCTTTAGTCTCCATGTTCATCAAATCCCAGTCCTCTTTGGAATGATCAGATGTGGGGTGAAATAAAGTCCTCTTTGCATGTTCACTCCATCGAGAGGATCTGACAACTCTCCCTCCTCACAAACAGATGCTACTGTCCTGTGTGCCCCCTCGGAACAAAGACTGTTCCGGAGATCAGACTTTTAACTCTGTGAAGTAATCGAAAGAAGATCGTGGCGCTATACATCACTTGCAAATGCAGAGGCGCAAGTAGAGCCAAATTTCGGGGGGGGGGGGCTAAGAAAACATTTCAGGGGATGGGGGCTAATTCTTCCAGTAATAGGCAGAGTGGAGCTGCAGGGGTTCTAAGAAGGGGTGAAAAAGCAACAAAACCTCATTAACAAGCTTTAACAAGTTTTAAAGACCTGTGAAGTACTCCGGTGTGACTGTGTGTGTGCCCGGGAAGTTGTCTCAGCCTGGGCTGCTGCACACGACGGGGGCGGGGGGCTGAAGCACTTTGACCTTAATGGGCGTTGCGAGCCTGATCCTACCCATACACCGATCAGGAAGATGAACGTTCTCTTACATTGCTGCTAAAGCGTGAAACAACCTCCCACTCCACATCAGAGCATCCTCCTCTCTTCTTGAATTTCACAAGAAGTTGAAGGCCTATCTTTTCTATTAACCAACCTACCATGGGCAGGACTAGGCACACACGCCTGCTCAGTGCCAGGATACCCTGGTGGATGATAGTCCACTTTATGAACACACATAACATAACATAGCATAACATGACATAGTATCTCATTTCTCTTGTGTCGGACCCTAGCTTTTGTTCCCAGGTGTGAGGCAGTCATGGTTTTTCCTATGGCCGTGTTCTATAGAGGAAAGGGCCTATATTGCAATTTATCAGCCTGGGTGTTTCTTTGTCCTATGTTATCCCTCAATGGTGTTTGTTCTGCAAGAGAAGTGGGGGTGCAATTTGGTCCTTCACCTAACCTGAGCTATCTTCAGCCCTGATACTCGTTTTTGGGGTCTAGACAGGTGTCTTCATTCTTCCAGTGACCAAAGAGGGTGCAACGTTTAGCTGTGTCATGTTTCATTCTCTTCTAATTCTTGCCTGAGATGTTTGTACCTGAGGCCAAGTATGACAGAAGCAGTTCCTGTACTTTCTCTACTTAGGACATCTTCAAAACCTCAGTGGATAAAGATGAAGTGGCTGCACTCCGACTCTTGGACCTATCAGCAGAGTCTGACACTGTACAACACAAAACCTCAGTGAGCGCACAATGTGATACTGGTATACTAGAAAATACATTCTACAGGATCAACTCTTATCTGCATAACAGGTTGAGCATCATCTTTATTGATCATTTCTTTTCAAACTTACAGCATCAAGACAGGAGTTTAGCAAGGATCAATTATCTCACCACTTCTTTCCTAAATCTGCTCCAAATCTTTACCTTGATTAATCAATTTCTTCAACCTCACTTGCTACAACTGCACTGTTGAAACCCAGAAAATCCTCAAACTGGATAAATCTATTTAATTGACCTCTCAAAATTAGGTGTCAACCTCAAATACATTGCCCAGTGAATGATAAAGTCTTGCCTCAAACTCAAACATTGTAACATAGCAAATAAGAATGTTACAACCTGCTAATAAAGTGGCTTGAAGAGTCAAGGTCACTGTCAAGGGCCTCAGTCAAGGCACAAAACGTGTAACTTACAATATTTTTAGCCTTCTTTATGATCTCTCAAGTAAACCAATTGGTTACATTCAAATTTCACACTACAAGGATACTCCAATGCCTCCTTTCTTACCTGGTTTTCCCATAGAAGTTCCAGATAACCACCTCACTTTTTCTATCACAGGTAGACTTTGCCAATATCCTTTACCATGGAATGCCAATATCAACAATGAGTTGACCGCAAAGAATTCAAAATGTGTTAGCAAATACACTTCTGTGCCTTATACATTTGTGACTACATCCCACCAGCATGAAAGCTTTTCATTGGCTACCTATTTTCATTCCACTATCCTTAACTCACAATGGAACAAACCAATTTGGACCATTATCTCCTAGGATGAACCCCAAGATATACTCCTAGAAAACGGTGCTATGTTCAAATTTGGCACCACAACTAAATGCACCCCACCTTACAAAAGGAAAATGTCAGGAGCACATCCTTCTCAGTTCAAACTGCTAAACTATGGAATTCATTCCCAGCATAAATATGGGCCACTATAATTAACCCGGAGTTTAGAAAAATGGTGAAATCTTACTTTTTCCTCTCCTTAGAGTCTAAAAGGAGTAAGCATTTTGCCATCAACAGAAAAGGGGAAATATTCTAATCCCAAGAATCTAGATGAAGGGCGCACCCCAACAAAATTACAGTGCCCCATGTTAGAATATCTACCACAATATTGACAAAGATGGAATTCAAAGTTACAATTTTGGAAAACGTAGGATGAAGAAGGCCTTTGTGTATCACATCCAAGTTTTGGATATAAGAAAACACAGCAAAGAAACTCTGAGACCTTCTAATAAACTCATAAATCTGAAGGATACATCAGATTTCTAATTAAAAATAAATGCCATCAAATATTCCCGTCTGGGACTTGTACCACCATATGTGAATCATTCCCAAATTGCACAATAAATATATCACTGGCATGTTGTTACTCCTATTAATCTAAACCTGCATCTGTCCATAGGTCTTATGTCCAGGCGCGGTGCGTCCATTCGGGCGTGGGGGCGTAGCCCCCCGCCCGCGCCCGCAGCTCCCTCCTCTGTGAATGTCAGTCAGCATGACGTCGGACCGTGGGCGGTCCGGCGTCATGTTGACTGACATCATTGTCATACGCCTTTTGGAAAGGCAGCACAAGTACGCATGAGTGGGCATGGAGCTTAATTTTTACTCCGTGCCCAGTCATGCGTACTTGTGTTTTTGCTGCCTTGCGCATGCCCATTAGGAGCCCCTCGGTCTCCTAATGGGCAGGCGGCGGGCGAGGAGTAGGCTGTGCCGTCAGCCAATCCTGGCACTGCTGCAGCGCCAGGATTGGCTGAGGGCCGGGTTGCCAGTCACTTGCGTCACGTGGACGTGGTGTTCCGGACCGTTTGAAGGGGCAGAGAGGCACCAACGCGGGCCAGGAGAAGAGGCGATCACCGGTCAGGTAAGTGTTTTTTAATTTTAGGGTGGTTTGGCTGGGTTGGGGTTGGTCAGGTTTGACTGGATAATCTGGCCGGGTTGGCGCCTCGGCAGTGCTGGGCTTGCTTGCAGTTTTGCTGGTACTAGTAATGTCGGCCTCCATGTTTAAGACTGTCTTTGCTCTGCATTGCTGCCAGGGCCTAAGTTCGATCTTGGCAGAGGGCCTTTTGCCTCTTGGGCTGCAATAGCTCTCCGGTGTTTCTTCACTTATCAATTGTCGCCTTGGATGTCTTTGGTAATTGGTTTACTCCTGGGCTCCTACCGCTTCATGTTTTTTTAGCCGGCACACCTTTAATGGAGACAGTGCTCCAGTCCCTTCTGGCAATTGGGCATTCCGTGCTCCTCTAGTTTTTGCAAATTAAGCTGGCTAGTGTGTACCTCGTGACTCTTCCAGTGCTCCGTTACCTGGATTTCAATCACCTGTCCTGAACAATATCCCTGTTTTTTTGGACCTTGATGGAGTTCTAGGGAAGTACTCATACTGTTCCTACCCAGGGACTACAGTGGGGTGTTGAGCAAGCAGTAGAGTAGCAAGGATGCCATAGGCTCAAGAGTAAGCAGGGGAAATGGCCCCTTTGCTGTTGGAGCGATTAAATCCAGCAATTACTAGTGTTTAATGGCCCTTTCAATTCCCTAGTGCGACTGCACCTGCTGCACCCATGCAAGGTGACATTGAAAGGGATGGAGCAGAGCAGTCGATTCTCAGGTCTGCTTCATTCCCCTGCTGGCCACGGTTCCCTTTCCTTGTTTTAGGCATTTATTCTTTACACTCTCCATCCCCTCAATCTACACCATAACAATCTAATTTCAAGAACTGCCCAATTTCTTAGACTCTGTGTAGTATTTGAATAATGTCTGCATACTCACCATCACGCTGTGTTTGACAGAGCAGGGTCCATTCAGGCCCTGTGCTGTCAATCATATTCGCACTATTGTGTGCATTTGTGCAAACACAGTCATCATGACAGTACCCTGGCAGTGCCAATTAAAAAATCCATGGTAAATATCCTCGACAATGCACCATTTGCACACTATTTTTACCCCCCAAAATTGGGGGGGTTCTACCTTATGACGGTCGGGCTTGCTCGCCGTGCGAGCACACCAACAGCCACTCATCCCAAACCTTTACGCCCCACTAATTTCAAATGTCACCAGCCGCCCTATAATTCCTTACTTTCCTGGCCAAATCATACTAAAATCGTCCTATCAGAGTTAACAACCTAGCACGAATAAACATATTCTGAAACACGTAGACCTGTATTGTCTCTAACAACACAACATCCTATCCAATAACACAGTTCACTAGACTAGGGTCTAAAGTACAAAGCCATTTTGCTGTCACAATCTGGCTTTTAAAATTTTCTAAGACAAGAGGCATTGGGGAAAACAGGAACACTTGATTTATTTAAATGCAGAGGACAGGAGAGCAGGCAACATATTTGACGTCTGAGGACTATCTCAAAGTACATTGGCTTTGGCCATCTTTTTATACATTTCCCAAAGTGAAATAAAGCAATTTGTACATCCTTTTCAGAACAGGAATCTGGACCTAGTCACGGAGTCATAAATCTGATTACTTGATAAGAAATGAAGGTGTGTCTTGACCCTGCGTGGCCACAATGTGGCACTAGTGGGTACATGTCCAGATTTCCGACATGGAAAGTGCGTGATCACTGCGTGTAGTGTGTATGCTGTGTTCTGATTGGCCGAGTGCGCCTAACTCCCTGTGAAATCTGACGTTATGGTGTTTTGAGAATGCGTGCCCCTCCAGCCAAACATGTTTTACTGGGAGCCAATCTACTGAGACCATTGTGATGCCGCTGCCTATCTGTGGGATCCATGTGGATTTTCATGTTCGCTAATTTGTCTAAGGGATATGTGTCCCCCACCTGTGATCTGTCAATCAGTTGCATCAGACCTAGGTCGCAGGGCTTTGCTGACCGTGTATTTCTGACTCAGGGTTGAGGAGGAGGTCATATTGGGTGAATACAACGGAGATCTGAGTTCGTTACTTTGCGTACATATATCATGGTGTATATTGACATTGTACTTATCAATATTAACATTCCCCCTCTATTTGAATTTTCAGCCACATCCTTTACCCCATACTTGATGACAGTCACATTACTCGACACTTGTTGTGTTTATGTAGTGTCAAATACTAACTCCCCAGGTATTTCAATTCTACCTCACTTAAGGGCTGCGTTTTTACAACAGGACTCCCCGCCCCCACACACTTATAGGAAACTACACAAAAATAGCACAAAAAGAGCAATGGGAAGCAATGAAAGGCACTGTCTGGTCACCCATTGGGGGATCCAGGAAAATACGTTTATAAACCATTTCTGCTCACGGACACCCCCCTCCTTTTTCATGTCAGCTTGTAGATGATACAGCTGGTAGGCGGCATGAGTCAGTGTTCCATTTTCTAGGTCATTTTCGAGGATAAAAGTACAACAGGACGCACCGATTTTGGCATGCACCCCACACTCCATTGCAGTCATAAAGTCCAACACATACGGATGTTGCATCACCATGAGGCGAATGGCTCTCAGCTCTTCCTTGATAGCATTTAGGTCGAGCTCAGTATTGTTTAGCATTTTAAGTAGCTCCCACCTGGTTCTTTGCAACCAGTGGGCCTTCGCCTTCATTTGCAAGGTGAAGGAGGGTATGGATCCTTCTACGTGTACTTGAGTGCATAAAACAATTAGAATTCTTCCAGAATGCCCTTGTGCTGAGCCCAACAAAAGGAATCAGCAGTTCTTTTTACTCAAGCCTGAAGCAATAGAGTTGTTTTCTTCTGTAGCGGATGTTGGACAACTCGGACAGATATTCTCCAGGGGAGACCGGGGTCGGGGTATGTATGGGTATGAGGTTGCAGAGGCTCCGTCATCCAGGGACGAGCTGGTGTAGGCCAACTACCCACACTGCCAGCATTAATCCATCAACACAGAGGTGCCCCACTGCATAATACGTGCAGTATTGCTTCACAATGTTTGTTGGTGCCAAGCAGTATCATTCCTTTGCCACTGAAAACACAAGGAGTGCAATGTCATTTTCTGTGCAATTAGGAATTGCCCCATACCTTCTACCCATGCGTACCTATGTATCTCAGTGTGCCAGTATTTCTGACATGTGGAATCTATGCTGGCATTCAACCCTTCCCTTTTAGACTCATTTCCCCTAGTATTATCGAGGTGAATGGCGCAGCACTGGAACTCCATGCCGAGGGTCCATTTGTTATTAAAGAATCCTGACCCAGATTTGCTAAGGGCTAACCATGGACAATTGACAGAGGCGGGGGCAGATATGTTTCTGCACTAGTGCGATGGTCTTGCTACCTCCAAGAACCTCTTTTCTGGGAAATCTCTGGGCCAAACAGTGTCCTCCTTTGTGATGCCCTGTCTGTGCATCCTGTCCAGCTCAGTTTGAATGGTGCAAGGCTCAGTAAAAAGGTGAAACACTGTGGGGTTGGTTTCATACCGGCTGATGTCTCCTACAATTTAAAGGGGGTTCTACTCTACTGGGTTGTATCTTTGCCCTAATCCTACATAGGTACAGGTGGATGAGACATTTTGCTTTCTCAGAGGCTATTTCTTGGGATAAGTAAAGACTGTCTACGTGGAGTATCAGCGAGCAGACATAGCATCACTTAGCGGACGTCTGGACACCTACAGCGGTCATGTGTTGGTACTATGTGTTGTGTAGGAATGCTCTGTGTAGTGAGTGTGGAGTACTCAAGTTCAAAAAACTTTATTTCGGAGTAACTCCATAAAAGTACATAAAATGAATATAAAACCATTTAGCAACAATAAGTAAAATGTTTAAAATTAATACAGCCACATGACTAATACATACTAATTACATACAGTGGATCAGATTGGCATTTTTAGATATTTTTTCCTTTTGTGCCAAAAAGCCCCCAAAAATTTTGCCACTGCGAACATTATGTGCACGGCCGTTTCACTCTTAAGAATTCTGAAGGCTTCATGGCACCTGATAAAGCCCAGGTTCCTACAGATAGGGATAATCCATTTTCTGCGGGCCTCAGTATAACCCGTGCAAAAGAATATAAAATGCAACTCAGTTTCGTCACATGATCTGCAAGCCGGGCAAATACTGGGTGACGACAAAGACCAAGAACTAGTAAAAGCACGAATTGGCAAAGACCCGTGCCTCCATTGCAAATAAAGCTTCCTAAGTATTATAGGATAAACATTGTCGAGGGCCAATTCGAAGGTGTAAGTACTCTTCATAAGAAGGAATTGATTTGTTAGAGACCCTAAGGATTTAGAAGGTCGAAGTAAGGGTGCCTTGGAGTCATGATACACTTTGGTTAGAGCTTTCTTGGAAAGCTTGGCACAGGCGTTACAAGGATCATTCCATAGTGCATCAAGACCTAGGCTCTCCAAACTATTCCTTACGAATTTAAGCCAGGCAATGTTCCCCGAATTTGGGAAGGTAAGAACTTCCTGGAGGCCCTGTCTATAGTGAGTCAATTCGGGCACCGTCCACAATCTGCGCCAGTAGATCACAGGACAAAGTGCCAACTCTTCCTCTAGGGGTCTAATGCCTAGGTCGAGTCGTAAAGGCACTAGCGGTGTACTCAGAGGAAGAGCTACTAGACATCTCAGGAATCTATTCTCCTCCTTTGTCAAGCTGTCCAGTACTTTGTGACCCCATAATTCACTCCCATAGGTAACTGCTCCTCTTGCTTGGACCCTATAGATATGTAGGGGAGGACCTATGGGTTTAAGGGTCGACCTATTCTTCCCAACCATCCCTAATATTCCACCAATGTGTTGTGCTAATTTCAACCTCGCTTTCTCCTGATGTTGACCCCACCCCAATTCCTCGTTGAGTGTAACACCAAGGTATTCAAAGGTGTTTACTCGTTCGAGTATATTGTCCCCTATGCGAGGAATACGGTGGAACCTGGGTGGCGGATTGAAGGCCATAAATTTGGTCTTTGTGGTGTTTATTTCCAATCCGTGGTCTCTACAGAAGTCCCCAAATCCATCCAGGACACGCTGGATTCCCATAGGTGACTTGGAGAGAAGGAGGGTATCATCAGCAAACATAATTGCTGGGACCCTCCTTCCCGCCAACTTCGGGACATCCGAATTGGGGACCCCGTTAAGATGGTCAATAACACCGTTGACAAAGAGGCAAAACAGGGTCAGTGCAAGTACGCACCCCTGTCTTACCCCTCTCTCAACGGGAAATTTGTTTGAGAGTACACCCTGTGCACCGCACCTCACTCGAGCATAGGTATTTGTGTGTAGGCGGATGATCATACTCAGGAGGTCAGCTGGTATCCCAGCATTCGCCAGGACCTGCCAGAGCTTACCACGGGGGACCAGGTCAAAGGCTGCCCTTAGATCTACAAATACAGTATAGAGGCTGCCACCCTCCAACTGTATTGTTTTCCAATGTAGAAGGGACAGCCTGAATACCTGATCTATGGTAGAGGTCTTCTGGCGAAACCCAGCCTGCAAAGGGCTCAAGATGTCCCTCTCCTCGATCCAGTCCAAAAGTCGATCCAACAGAAGCCTCGCAAAAAGCTTCTGAGGGACGTCTATCAGACTGATCGGTCTGTAGTTAGCGGGGAGCAAAGGAGAGCCCTTTTTGAAGATGGGCACAATCTCCGCCCCAAGCCAAGTTGGAGGAAGTGCCATCCCATGGATGATGGCATTAAACAATACCAGGAAGTATGGTGCCCAAATGCTGACCTCGTGCCTTAAGAGGTCTCCTGGGAGCTTATCTAAGCCTGGCGCTTTTCCTGTGGAAAGGCAAGTAATTGCCATTTCTAATTCCTCCAGCTTAAAATCTTCCAGCTCAATATGATTGTCGATGGTGGGGACCACTAAGCACTCAGGCGGAGTTCCCATTTTGTCTTGCTCAGCTCTACAATAGAGTAATGAAAAATGTTTTTCCCAGACTTCCGGTGCAATATTACCTTCTATAGCCATAACAGGCTCAGCTGAGCCATGTTTGACTATATGCCAAAATTTCCTTGAATCTCTGGTTTTGAGAGCAGATGTTATTTCTGTCCAGTTCTCCCAGTCCCAGTCTATTTTAGCAGATTCAAGGAGGAGCTTATAGGCCACCCTCTTCTCCCTAACCACCGAGGATGCTTCCTTGTTTTTGAGCGCTTGGAGAAGATCTTTCTTAGCTCCCCTGCAGGTGGCATTGAACCATGAGGCTCTTTCACTCCTCAGTTTCCTGCCCCGAACCACAGGGTTCAAAACCTCAGCTAAATTATCACAGAGTGTCTGATGGATAACCTCAAGGGAAGAACGACCTTCTGGCGAGGACAACTGAGGGAGGAGACTTTCCACTCTTTCCAGGGTAGAAGCCATTTGCTCGTAAATTGCCCTTATACGAGTTGGTTTCTCTAACAATTTGTCCCACCTTATTCTTCGTCTGTTACTGGATAAGGTGAGACTGGGGGCAGGTAGTCTATTTCCTCGAGTTTCAGTCCTGAGGAAGCCATCTGCATCTAATGAAAGAATTAGGGGGTTATGATCACTATCCACCCTTGGGACTATTTTAAAATCTAATGCCAATTTCCAATCCTGGAGTTTAATCAGTATGTAGTCAATCCGGGACTCCTGTCCCGGTCTATTAAAAGTTGACTGGGGCGGAATATCCCCATTGAACCTACCATTGCATGCTCTAAGTGAATTTGCCAATGTTAATGTTAGAACTTGCAATAGGAGGGGTGATGCTGCCCTTACTGGTGGACCTGCAATACTTTGGATTCCCCAGAGATCGTCCTCTTCACTACTAATCCCACCTAAGTGAAGCGGAAGTGGTTCAAACTGAATATTAATATCCCCTCCGACCAGGAGTATATCTGGGCCGGTGAGAGAATCAAGAAAAGTCGTTAAATCCTCCAATGTCCTTGAGGTGGCCGCGGCTCCGACTGGTCTGGAGTATATATTTACCAGACTCAAACCCCTCCCAGTGGGCCAACGTAAGACCACACACAGGATGTCAAGAGAATTTGTTTCTACCACCTCGGCCGTACAGCCTAGATAACAAGCAATCCATATTGACAGTCCTCCAGACGGGCGTCCCTTCCCACCCCATCTAGCCGGAATATTAAAAACTGCGAACCCGGGGTGGCAAAGGTTTTCTCTGGCCCACGTCTCTTGGAACATGCATATATCATGTTCTTTAATAAAAGTTTCCCGTGGAGTACTAGCATTTGGTTCAGTGTAAGGGTAAGTGAGGTAAGAGATGTCCCTACGCAAGCACTGTAGAAATGTCGAGGTTGGCTCCATGTGACTAGGCAGATTTCTTGCTACGGTTGGATATGGCCACACCCATGCTAAGCAGATGATGCACAAAGATGCAATAATACGAAGCTTTTAGAATCTTGTAGGTCTTGGGATGGCATCTGACGGGGTAGTCTCCTGCTTTCTGACATCCGTGGGTGTCTTTGCTTGGCATAGTTAAAGGCTCTATTTGCAAAAAAATTATATGGCCCTAAACAATAGTCTGTGGTCTTTGTTGGCTTGAACCCTTGGATCTCATTGGATCTTTGGAGGTTGCTTGCTGAATAAGTTGCACGCCCCAGTAAAGGTGGTGCACTTGCGTATTGATCGCAGACCTGTTGAATAAGAGCTGTGGATTGTAGGTTAGCTTGTTAGAGAGAGATATGCATTGTTAGTTACTTGATTTTGATTTTGGAAGTTTCTGTGCCTGCCTTTTTTGGGGCTTTTCTGTGTCTCCGCTTTGCACAAGGTTTGGCAGGGTACTGAATGGGGGACCCCAGTTTGGGCTTTATTTTTAGGAGTTGGTGAGTTAGTGAGTTTGGGACATGGGCCTTCTAAATTTCATTTTGTGGGTCATTTGGTCCACACCTCCTTGCCATGACAGAGGTGAGTGTTTTAGTGGGACGGTCGTCATGGTTGCGGATATGTCTTTTCACCTATCATTTTATGAGCTTTGTCAGCATTCTAATACCCTACTTTCCCTGACATGTATGTGTGTGTGTGTAGCTTTATCAATGCAGATGGTACCTTTTGACCTGAGCATGTGTGATGTGCCATGAAAGGAAGGGGGGCATGTTGTAGTTGTGAGGGTTGTGGGAAATTGCAATGTGTCCTGGGGACATGTGTATGCCCCTCTGGTCCCTGCATGTGGCTTGTAACATGGTTTTCCCTAATGTAGTTGGGTGACTTGACTATGCTCTGTTTTTGAAAGCTTGTGTTTTAGGCTCCTTTTTGAGTGCTTCCTGCAGGTCATTGGGTGCCTTCCTAAAGTCTCATGTGATGTTGGTTGTATTGAGGCGCACTGGTGGGTATTCAGACGCTGCTCTGAGGTTCCCGTGTGGTTCTAATGGGGCAATGAATGAGATCGGGCCTATTGCTCCATTGGACGATGTTCATGAAGCTCTGTGTTATTTGCTTCGGCAAGCTCAGTGCAGTGATGTGTGTATCCTGGTGTATGGGCTGCGATGGTCATCTAAAAGGACCCCTTTTCCTCCTGGCGCCTCTCTCCATTGGAACCAGGATGCTTTGAATCTGCTGCCCTCTACAGGGATCAGGGACTTCGTACCCGGTGACAGTCCACTCCCACTGCTTTAGAGGGATGTGATCACAAACACACTGAGGATCTAGGGGAGAGACCCTGAGACAGAGAAAGTACTACTCCCTGTCTACATGTATACCTCACAACAAGTACGCCTTAAGAACAATGGAGTGAAGAGAAGAAAAGAACTGTTACAGTCTGGGTGTCGGACTGAGTGTCCCAATCATCATATAGGGAAAGACCTCTTTTAGGAAAAGAACCCTCACTCTACCAGAGGTGACATGCTTCATCATTGGGTTCCCTCATCACACCAAGGCTGCAAGGTCATTGGTGTGGGCTACAATTCTCCGGACTTTAAAGAGCAGCTGAGGTGTTTTGAAGGGATGAAGCGGAGGGTGGTGAAGAGCAGAGTGCTATTTATTCAGAGGTCCCCTGGGACAGGATTATAAGGAGAGAAGACTAGGGTTTAACAACAAATATACCCCTACAGTAGGACAACATGTTTCTGCCCTTGTGTGACCCCGCTCGGGGTTCAGGGCCATTCTTCAAGACCACATAATGTCTTTCTGCATAGAAAAAAATATCTGTATATATATATGTATATATTCACACAAAAAAACATAGGTTTCAGAGGCGTTATAGTTAGCTGGACATTTCCCTCGTACAAAACCCTAGAAATTCCCCTGTAATAGATAGTTCAGCTAACTATAACTCGCGCCCCCGCAATGCACTGCTGATGACGTCACATATTACATCACTCATGACATGGTCAGTGACATCACTCATGACATCACTGATGACATCTAAAATGACATCACTGATGACATCACTGATGATATCATCCAGTGAATGTGTGTTTTTCCTAAAAGTTAAATATTTTTTATATATTTATAATGAAAGGCCTATGGAAGAATGAGTGGGTATATAAGTGTGTGAATGGGTGATTTTCTAGGTACGTAACTGACTCTATAAGTGAGTCATTAAATGTATCTTACTGCAGACTAGTGACTAAACTGTGTGAATGTCTGTATGTGTCTGTGTGTTGGTGTATAAGTGGCTGCATGGTTTTGTGAATAGCTATATGAGTGTCTATATGGGTTATTGATTGGTTGTCTGAGTATATGTATGGGTGCCTGAGTGTTTGTGTGGGTAGGCTGTGTGTGACTCTGTGCATAGATGTGTGAGTGGGTGATTCTATGGTGCATGGTTTTAAAAGTGCAACTGTGATGGACTGTATGGTTGGGTGAGTGAGTGTATGTATGAGTGTGTTTGTGATTGAATGTATATCTCAGTTGTACATGTGTCAGTAACTACATATGTGAAACGCAGTGTATATGTGTGTAAGAGTATATAACTATCTATATGTGAGAGTGTGTGATTGAGGGAGTGGCTGTATGGATGAGTGTGTGCTTGTATTAGTAATTGTATAAGAGTGTCAGAATGTGTTAGTATTTTTATGAGTAAGTGAACTTGAGTGTGTTTAACTGCATAGGTGAGTAAATTGGACTGTGTTTAATTATTTGCACAACTGACTAGGTGTGTCAGTACCTCAATGGATGATTGGCGGTGTGTGAGTGTCTATATAGGTGTATAAATGCATATGATAGTCTTGTACGGAGTGACTGTAAGTATGAGTGACTGTACAGGTGAGTGAGTGGAGGTGTATGTAGAGCTAAGAGTCAATGAGTGGGTATGTAGTCATTGGTATTGGAGTATCTATGGTTTTGAGAATGGACGTCTGAAATTTTGAGTTGGTGTATCAACGGTTAAATTAGGGTGTGAGAAGATGCACTAATTTATCACATGGATGATGTCATCAGTGATGTCATCAGTGATGTCATTTGAGATGCAATCAGTGATGTCATCAGTGATGTCACTGACCATGTCATGAGTGATGTAATATGTGACGTCATCAGCAGTGCATTGCGGGGGCGCGAGTTATAGGTAGCTGAACTAACTATAACAGGGGAATTTCTAGGGTTTTATACGAGGGAAATGTCCAGCTAACTATAACGCCCCTGAAACCTATGGTTTTTTAGTGAATTTCTAAGGTTTTTTAAATGCCAATTCCTAACTATAACGCCCCTGAAACCTTTGGTTTTTTCAGTGAATTTCAAAGGTTTTTTAAATGCCAATTCCTAACTATACCGTGCATGAAACCTATGGTTTTTTCAGTGAATTTCAAAGGTTTTTTAAATGTTAATTCCTATCTATAACTTATCTCTGAAGATATCATTTTTAATGATTTTGATTGGATTTCTATATTGTTCAAAGTGTCAATTTCATTAATTATGTTTTTTTTAAACACTTTTTTATCACCATTTTTTAAACGTATTGTTTCAATTCATTCTTTTAAAAATTAAAAAATATTATTTGAACTTAATGGGTTTTTCAAACATATTTTTTTATATTTTTCAAAATATTTTTTTAACTACATGTTCAAAACTGTATTTTATATATATTTTTTAATGTTTATGAATCCGCGCACCCTATGCGCACCGTTCTCGATCCCTTCGCGATAGCATCCGCGCATGGTATGCATCGGGTACGTGTTTAGTGCGCGATCGCAATGCGACCGGTACGCGACTCCCAGCCTATACGCGACACGTACGATGTACGTAACGCGACATTTACGCGCTTCCGCGATGCGTCATCTGCGTCTATGACGCGGTAGGTGCGCGGATCCCGCGAAGTACTTAACATTTCAAAAAACATATGTATTTCATGTGAATATTAATTGAAGACAACCTCTAAACTAGTCTTAAAACTAAAATATTTTTACATCTAATCCTATAATGTTTTTTATTCAATTTCGCGGATGCGCGCTGGGTGCGTGCTGCTTATGCGCAGGGTGCGCAGATCCCATGTGACCTGCAAAAAAAGAGATTTGATTGGTTCATTACACTTCCTCTTCTAACTATTGAAAGACCCCACCCATTTCAATCATTCTTCTTTGACCTTCTTTAGAGCACCATCTCTTTGGAGAGAAGAACATTTTTTAGACTAAGTTTACACTTAGCTCTAACTATTTTCAACCAAAAATGGCTTCAGGGCAGCAGGCAGCACCCAAAAAATGTTTTTCTTTAGTGGTGTGGAAATTTTTTACTTTTCCCGAGGGGCAGAATAAGACCAATGCCACCTTGGTCATGTGCAAGATTTGCAAAAGAGTCCTGTCGCGAGGGGATCCTAACAAGAAATACTCGTGCGGCACGGCAAGTATGATGAAGCACATGAGGACCCTTCATCCGAACAATCTTGCACGAGAAGAGTGCCAACGGATAAGAAACACTCCTGCTCCTGCGCCATCCACCTCATCGCAGCCGAGCACATCAAGAGTGCTTCCATCAGCCCAAACCTTGGACATCCGTCCTCAATTTCAACTTTTAAAAGTGCTCTGCACTAAGTGCAATGCGACTTTGTGCTATGGCGAGCAGTCGATCGATCTGATCTGCCGCCGCCAAGTTAGTCACATTTGCTAGTTTTTTTTGTTTTTTTTTATTGTTCCCTGAAGTTCATTGTTTGGTTTCTCCTGTTTTGTTTTTTGGTTTTTTTTTGCAGAAAAACCAAAAAAAACAAAAAATTGTTCAGAAAACCCCAAAAAAATTATAAAAGAAGAAAGAAGAAAAAAAAAAGTTCTTGTAAGAACTAACTTTCCTGGTTTAAAAAAAGAGCTAAATTTCTTTGTTAGTGTTAGTTTAGATGAATGTATGTGTAGTACGTAATTGACTGAATGAATGCATTAGTAGCGTATGGTGAATGTATAAGTGCAGAAGTATGAGGAAGTGCTGCAGCATCACACAGTAACCTCTTTAACTGCAGTGTGCTGTAGTACTTCCGAAGCACAGGGATGCAACATATGTACATAAATATGTTGCAAATCTATGCTTCTGTCTGCACGGCTGCTTAAACTGCAGCCATGTGGTGACACAGGCACCCTTGCACCGTAGTGCAAGGATATCTGTGTCATGTGCTGTTTGTTTTTCTGCATGAAGACACACCTTCCTGCATAAAAACAATGAGAAAATGCATTTTTCTCCTTCAATGTATGCTGAAAATTTCAGCATGCATTGAAGATAAAAAAATGTGGAGAAATGAAAACAATTCTCCTTGTTGTGCTTTCCTACACCAATTTTAGAATAGTGCACCATTCACACACATATCGAGATTTATGACTTCTGATAAATCTAGACGTGTATGAGTATTCAGTGCAATCATGCACAACAACACTTATAGAACACCCTATCAACGCAAAGTGGTCTGCATGATGAGGTTGTATTTACATGGAGTATAAAAAGTGCACAGAGTGCCTTTTCCTCTCTTTGTAAATATGAAAGAGTATCTTACACAGTAACTATGTTACAAAAAGTGACATATTTCCGTTTTTAAAATTCCTTGTGAATGATAAAAGGTAAGCACAGAGTTTTGTCTGCAAAGATGTTCAAAGAAGAATGATTGAAATAATTGCGGTCCTTCAATAGCTAAAATAGGAAATATTATGAACCCCTCAAATCTCTTTTTTTGCAGGTCACATGATATCTGATTATGGTCAGATTTCAAAACTACATAGGTATAAACAGAGTGTTTTTAGAAACATGTTTCCACTTTGTAGCTTCTTGCAGACCTCATTCTGCATATTGAGACTTAGTTAAACTTACCTTCACAGTAATAGGAATAAAAAATGGTACACATTTTTTTCACATTTTCATTCAAATCTAAATTCTTAAAAATTGCTTATTTTAAAATGTGGATCTGTGAAAGAAAAAAAAAATTATAACATGTAATACTACATTTTTTATAACACAGCATAATTTCCACAAAGTAATTTGTTTGCCTTTTCGCTGTTCTCAGAATATATTGAATTTCACTAGAAATAGTGATTTCAATCGTACTCATCACTTAACAGCGGGCAAAAAAAAAACAATCAGAAAGATTGTTAAAAAAAAACCAACATACTATTCTCAGTAAAATACCAGAAAATACAAATCATACATATATGAAATGCTTACAGATTACAACATTTTATAACTTTAACTTATAAAAACTGTAAATGTTGCCGCATTAAAATAATCACCGAATAAATGACCACCAAAAAGTCCATCATTCAAAAATATACCTTTCCTTGAGACCAAATGGTATTTTTGCACTTCTTCTTTATGTAAATTGTCCACTGGTAGTCCTATTAAATTATAATAATACATTCCTCAGAGAGTGAATTATCTTCCTAAAACTTTGGCTTTAAAAATAATAGGTAGGAATTTGGTAATTCACTAGGCAAACGTTGTTTGAAAACCAACTGGGCATCATTACAAAGTGTCCAGCCTTTGTCACATTTTAGATAGGCAGTGTAATGTCCAGATGTGGTGGAAGGTCCATCATGGAAAATTATTGCAATTGCTACAAAAGTCCTTCCTGATATTGATAGTTGTGCTGCTACAAATTGTTTTATTAAAGTATCCAATTTTCTTCCGTCAGCTGTACAACGTTGCATCATTAAAATGATGTATTTTCCATATTTTGTTAAGAATAATGTGGATAACATTTCTGATTTACATTGGCTACACTCCATGTTTTGAATTGCACCTTTCACTAATTTATTGAAAGACACTGATTTACAGTCTGGTAATGTTAAATACAGAAATCTCTCAGTGTCTACATTGGTGCTACATGTATACATGCAATTTTCACAATAATGTTCCCATTTGTAGGAAAGGCCAAAAATATTTTCTATTTCTACACCTTAATTTTCAAAAATGGTAAGCATATACATTAAAAATTCCTGAGCATCTTGTTGGATATTTTGTAAATTGTGTAGGACCAGAACACACATCCAAAAGACTACGAACATCTGAAACAGATTGTATTTTACTTCTATATGTTGTCAATTTTTCATAAACAGAATGCAACAGAGAACAAAATCTTTTTTGCAAATTCTCCATAATTTGTTCTTGCAAACCTTCAAGATAAAAAACAACATTGACCACTACATTAGCATAGCAGTTGACACCAGAACTATTTTCAAACTGATAACCAACAATCTCTCCAACAGTGTCCAATTTCTTTTTACCTGCAATCACAACATTATCTTGTTCTTTTCTTTTCTTGACACCTTCAGAACAGATATTCTCTAACCTTCTTTTTCTACCAACCACACGCTTTTCAAATACAGGATATTGACCTAAAATGGGAGCATACACCCTTCTTAACCTATTATACTCTTTTACACAGTTTGCATCTGCAGTAACCTTTGTCTCATCAAAATCAATCAAAAACAAATCAGATAATGTTCTGACTTGCGACAAAGCAACATATGCCATACCCTCTTTAAATACGGTAGATCCAATGTTCACCAATGCACTGTCTACACTTAATCCTTGCGATTTATGAATAGTTACTGCATATGCCAGAGAAAATGGAAATTGTTTCCTACGGACATATAAATCTTTTACAAGCAAAAAACTAACTGAACAACGACCAATTTCTTTAACTTCATCAATCTGATCAAATTTAATTTTTAAAAATTCAATTCCTTCTTTTTTCTGATAATTGACAAAATCTACCACTTTGCCCATTGCACCATTAACTAAACCTTTCTCTACATCCAAATTACGCCTTAAAATTACCTGACAGTTTACACACGCATACAGTGTCTTTTCCAAACCAGCAGTTTTAGATATTTTTTTTTCTAAACAATCCAGTTTTGATCTCAACTTACCCGTCAAAATAATAGTGATTCCTTCATGCAGTATTTTATCGATGGCTTCCATTTTTACAATTTCTTCATTTTCCAATTTTAATAATTCTTCGTTGAATATTGAACACTCACGCAGTGTTGGCATTAAGCAAATCACTGACTTATTTTTAGCAATTTCCACGTACACTTTTGCAGGAACTGCATTTTCATTTGGAAAGACATTGCAAAGTAATCGACTCTCCAAAGCTTCTTTCCCTTGTTTTGACAGAATTCCAATTCTTATATCTTGAAGAATACTTCCATATTCAGCATCATTTGCCTGTCGCATATTTGTTGTCAGTTCTTCGTATTCAAAATTACTCCAAATGTTCACATTACCAACACTGCCAAGAGACTTTCTGGTATCTTCATGGGCAAGTGTTTTAAATACCGGTTGTCCTTTTACCGGTGTCAGTTGCAGTAGATCTCCAAAAACTATGACGTGTTTTCCTCCAAATAACACGTCATACTCTGTTTTAAGAATTTGCTGCATTCTTCAATGCACAAAGGCAAGCATCAAGTTTGAAACCATGCTCACCTCATCAATAATGAGAAGTTTCATTTTCTTCAGGAATCTTGAAACTTCACAACAAGCTTCTCCAGATAGCTTGTGGTATTCCAATTTGTTCTCATGCTCTACTGGCAGCATTAGTAAACGATGTAAAGTAATTCCTTTAATGTTATGTGCTGCCAACCCAGTTGGAGCAGTGACAACACAAGACAAATGCGACTCATTTGTTTTTTGCAGATAAGTTGTAATAACTTTAATTAAGAAACTTTTTCCTGTTCCAGCTTGACCACTCACATACATTCGGATAGGTTGAAATGATGTACATGAGCACCCTCTCTTTTCATGAAGTAATCCATGGTCAATCTGCTCTTTCACTTGCTGATATATTTGTTTCTGTTCAACATTTAGTTGCTCTTCCAAGTTTCCTAACTGTATTGCATCTTCTTGTGCTTGATACATTGCTGTTTCCACCTCATTCATTGCAAGCGCTGCTTCATTTTCAACAATTGGTTGTCCTAGTTGGTCTTGACTCAGTGCAGCAGAACTTTGACTGTCTTGAGAACTGTCTCTAGCAATCTCAGCTGCAATTATAGCTTCTTGATCAATTTCATCATTCAACATTTTGACATAATTTGCGAAAAGCACTGCATTGTGTGCTATCTTTACAAGCATTAAATTAATCTTCATAGCTGGGAAAATCTCCAAGTAATTCCAGTTCAGAACGCCATGGTTTGAACATTTGCAAAAGGGCTAAATAGTAAAATTCCCTTTTGTCAGCAGTGTCGCAACTCAGTTTTCTGTGATTAATTAAATTTCCTTTCCTTTGTTTCACCAGACATCCTTCAGAACCAATCACTCCATATTTTCCATCGCTGATGTTCTCTGTAATATTCCGTTTAAAAGTGTAGTTTTGCAGCACTTCATAGAGACACATGTTCTCAAGATGATGACTTCTATTTGGATAGCATGTGTCCAACATATTGGTTTTCAAAATATCTGTACTTTCAGGGTCATTTTCTGCTAAATATTCAATTTCTTGAACAGATTTCAGTACCCGATTTCACATTCCTGCAAGACCTAGACTCACCCAAATGATTCTTCTACTTTTGGAATATAGACTTGCAGATGATAACCGATCTGAACATTCATATGCTCCAATTTCACGATGCGATAACATCTTCAAACTGAAACTGTATAATTTCTTACTTAGAGTCTTCTCGTGAGAAATCTCTTCCCACATTTCTTTCAATTCAGTCTTTTCTGATTTAGTAATGTAAGATGTTACATATCGAGCAACAGCAATGGAATTGTCCGTAACATAGTGAATATCCATGTTAGCGTTCCACATGGATAAAATAACTGGATTGTAGTCATTTATGTATTTTGATTCTTCGCTTCTTCTTAAGTTGTAGGTGTTTTTCTGAGACTTTCTTGTGATGGTATGTCATACAGCTGACATAAAACTGTTCACTCTTCCTTTGGATAATACAGGACGTTGAAATCCAAAACGACATTTGGTATAGAACTTATACTTTGACTTGTACTTTCGTCGAGAGTATTTTCCACACCTGTGGCTTTGAAATCGTAAGACTTGTTGTTTTAAGTTTTTCTCTTCTCTGCTATTTGGAAGAGCACATGTAGCATAATCTTTAATGAAAGACAAAACAGTTCAATCTGAATCTGTTCCAAATTTGGGGGCGTGCTTGACCCATAACAACATATGTATGTGAGGAGCACCTCTTGCTTGATACTCCTTTCTCCAAAAGAAATCCACAACTTCTCCAAGAGGAGGATTCTTTTTATTGCAGATGAAAGACATCATAGCTTCAAATCTATGATTGAAATATCTGCATACATTGACAGGATCCAAAGAGCACAATTCTCCAGGTGTCTTGTATTCAATATTTTTTATATTGGAATTTGCCTCTCGAAGAAATTCAAGTAAATCATCCCAAGCATACTCAGCACAGCTTAGTGTAATGAACCATGTAGGAGTTCCCAAGTTCCGTAGCATACATTTCAGTTCTCCATGTCGATGGTACCAATATTCATTAGTCCCACGCTGACATGCCATCAGATTAATCAACTGAGATTCTAAATGATCATCTCTCTGATGCACTTTATCCATAAAATCCTTTGCAGTTACATTTTGAAGATGCATTCCAGTTTTTAAAATGAGATTTACTGCATATGAAAGTCCAGACAAGTCACTTTCAACCAAAAGATGAAACATATAAGGGATGATATATTGTCGAAATCTTGGATCTTCTGCATATAATCTTGTTGCCTGATATTCAGATGCAGGAATCTGCACAGGACGTTCATCATATCGTCCACCTTTTCCTGTTGGAAACAACTGCGGGAAACAACGAGCTTCCAAGCTCTCTTCCCATACACTCATGGGACTTCCTGTTGCTTTTTTCATTTGAAACAACTCAATCGTATTCCCCATCACCTCTTTGGAATGAAGTGGATGTACACTGTAATGTTCATAGATCTCTTCACATCTGGACATGTCCACTTTTTCAATTTGTCAACTTAATGTTTCACTATCTTCTGCTAAATCTATTTCTTCTTCTCCAACAAACACATTTCTATAGTACTCATTATTTTTTAACAGATACAATGATGCCTTTTGCACTTTTCTAACATCCACTAACTCTTGCCAGATTTTCTTATTCTTAGTAGGAACACCATTAACTAGAATGACTAGTGGCTCATTTTCTGCATGATCTACACCAATAGTTTCAATATTTTTCCTTAAATCTAATGGTAAATACACAACTCTTCCTTTCAATCCTCTTTGCAACTCTGATGGAGGTAATTTACTTGTTTTGGGCTCCATACAAACAATAGCCTGAAACGGGTAAACACATTGTATGAGAATAGACTCATACGTATTTAAATCTATCAGCTCTGGAGGAATAGCAAACAACTCTAGATTATTATGAACAGCTCTAGCAGGCATTTTATTCTCATCTAATTTGTTATAACAATATTTGCAAATAAGCTGCTCACATCCCAAATCAAAACAATCCTCTACCAACAAATAAGTTGCAAATTCCATCCACTTATCATCATCTTCTATTTTACTTTTTAAATACAGATTGACACGCCTAGTCTGATTTTTATATTGACTTCGCCGACAACAAATACAAGAAACATTTGGTCTTTCACCTGAAATTACCTTAAACTTTGTGATTTCATCCTCAAATTTTTCTGTAATTACGGGTTCTACATTGTCTTCAACATTTTGTTCTACTAATGTGTCAGTTTCTTCACTCTCTTGCTGAGGCCCAAAGTAACAAAACTCAATATCCTCACAGACCTGCTTCACATCTGAAACTGACCCACGTAAAAGAGCACTGTTCAACTCACTTAACTTTAGTGCTGGACTTTTTGCATAATACAACCTTCTCACTAACTTCTGCATTTGAGTATGATGTACTGCCAGCATTCTGAAATGGTGAAAATCACTTTCACAAACTTTCCTAGAAAGACAAGCCAGAGAATGACCTTGCAAACCAGTATGTTTTCTCACTCTGCAAGGGTCTAGTCCTTGCAACAGCTTAATCTTTTGTTTTACAGTTTTTTTATTATAGGCTCGTAAAAAACGACATAATTTTTCAATAGATTCCTGTCGTACACTGCAAACACTACTGCAATCCCAAGTGTACACAGGGTTTTTAGCACGTCTCCCTAAAACTTCATCAGCTATCACTTCTTCTGCATTTCTTTCAACCATTTTCTCTTTCTCCATTGGACAACCATCACTAACCTCATAACCTCTACCACTGGTGTCAACTGCATACAATAATTTTTCACTCAGTGAATAACTCTCTTCATTAAAAAAAGGCTCTGAACTAGAACTGTGTTTCCATTCTCCCAAAAAAACATCTCAACATTTTTTTTTATTAATAACTCTTTTCCTCCTACTTTTGGCCTTCATTACATATATTGGTTTATCTAGTGGTTGAATTCTGTTTAACACTAAAATAAACAGTTTCCTTTTTACTTCAAAAGCCTTTTCCACAATGCTTTCAATATGCTTCTTCTTTTTATAAAATAAAGCTCTCTTTTAATATTTCTTCACATGTTTCAGCAAATTATGCACTACTCTCTTGTAAAATATTTTTTTGCGTAATTCCTTATACTGATTTTGTCTTCTTTTACCATACTTTATCTGCTGTGACTGAACATTTGCTTTTTTAATTTTCCTCTTATTTTGAATTTTTTTCTTACTTGAAAAATTCTCAGAAGTTGCAGCATCATCTACATTCTGTTTGCGCCTACAAACATTTTAAATAAATTGCTTCGTGATCTTACCAGAAGATTTTTTCCTTTTAGCCACGTTATCTTGTTCATTCAATACTTGTGGTTGATGTTTCTTCAAATAATCCTCCTGTCTCTGTTCTTTTCTTTTTCTTTTTTTTTCTGGCATAATTTCTCTATTTTAAAGTTGAAAAACAGTATCTGTAAAAAAGAATCACAAATAAATGTATATTAATAACTTTCAAATTTACATTATTCCATTACTGTACAAACACATTTTATATAAAAACTGACTAAGAAACTATAGCCCTGAACCACAAGTGTGACGATGGTTAAAACACTACATACATAGTGCATACTACTTTGAAGCAGTTCATGCCCTAAAGCCTACCTCACTAAAAGACTACATGCTAACTGACTGAATGATTACAGTACTATAAGGAGACACACTGGGTGAGTAACAGGGTGTTTGCTAGAAGTGTATGAATACTAACTGGGGAATTGAAGGTGTGAAAGACAACTGTGTAGCTGATTAGAGGACTGAATGCATACTGAATAGGCATTTAAAGCAGTCCATGTGCTAAGGCCTGGCTCACTGCATGAGTACTTGGGTACTGACTGAATGATTAGACTACAGCAAGGAGAGTGCCTGGGTGAATTTATAAGTGGTAGGCTTT
Organism: Triturus cristatus; assembly: GCF_964204655.1. NCBI lineage: Eukaryota > Metazoa > Chordata > Amphibia > Caudata > Salamandridae > Triturus > Triturus cristatus. The sequence continues at coordinate 268,002,562 of NC_140586.1, forward strand.
TGGCGCAGGGAATGGATTAGTACTTGGTACTGAATGGGTCACTAGAGGAGTGCAAAGGCAGTGACAGGATGTTTGCTGGACTGTATGGATACTGACTAGGGAATTGAAAGTCTGAAAGACAAGTGTCTATGTGGTTAGAAGAGTGCATGCATAGTGGATAGGGGTTTGAAACAGGCCTGGCTCAGTGCATCAATACTTAGGCAGTGACTGAATCATTAGAGTACTGGAAAGTGAATGTCTTGGTGAATTTATAAGTGTTTGGCACAGTGAATGGATTAATACATGGTGCTGAATGGGTCACTAGAGGACTGCAAAGGGAGTGACAGGGTGTTTCCTGGAAGTATGTGGATACTGACTAGGGAATTGAAGGTGTAAGAGACAAGTGTATAGTATGTTAGAACACTACATGCATACTGCATAGACATTTGAAGCAGTCTATTTGGTAACGAATGGTTCACAACATAAGTACTTAGAAACTGACTAAATCATCAGACTACTTCTAGGACAGTGCCTGGGTAAAACTTTTAAATTTTCAGTTCTGGTGCAGTGAAGAGAATACTACATGGTACTGCACTTTAGTGTCAAAGCATGACTCATTTTATCAATGCATAAGCAAACACTGGCTTCTAATGCTACTAAAACTTGACAACATGACAGGTTTTAAAACAGTTATCTGCCACCAAATACACAATGTTCCCAAATGCTTCTCTCACAGTGGTTCCCAAATGCACACAGACTCATAGTGTGATTCTAGACAACAACCACTATCCCTAGGAGTTTACCAAAACTGATTCACTACGATGGAAGTGTTAACAAAACTGCACACAATGTACATATTTCAAGACTGCACTTTTGTGTCAAAGCCTGACTCATTTAATCAACGCATAAGCAAAGACTGGCTTCTAATGCTACTAAAACTTGACAACATGACCGGTTTTAAAAGACTTATCTGTCAGAAAATACACGATGTTACCCAATCCTTCTCTCACAGTGATTCCCAAATGCACACACACTCACAGTGTGATTCTAGACAAGCACCACTATCCCTAGGAGTTTACCAAAACTCATTCACTACAGTGGAAGTGGTAAGGGAACTGCACACAATCTACATATTTCACGACTACACTTTAGTGTCAATGCCTGACTCACTTAATGAAAGCATAAGCCATAACTGTCTTCTAATGCTACTAAAACTTGACAACATGACATGTTTTAAAACAGTTAACTGTCAGCAAATACACAATGTTACCAAACACTTCTCTCACAGTGGTTCCCAAATGCACACAGACTCACAGTGTGATTCTAGACAAGCACCACTATCCCTAGGAGTTTACCAAAACTCATTTACTACAGTGGAAGTGGTAAGGGAACTGCACACAATCTACATATTTTACGACTGCACTTTAGTGTCAATGCCTGACTCATTTAATCAACGCATAAGCAAAGATTGGCTTCTAATGCTACTAAAACTTGACAACATGACAGGTTTTAAAACAGTTATCTGTCAGCAAATACATGATGTTACCAAATGCTTCTCTCACAGTGGTTCCCAAATGCACACAGACTCACAGTGTGATTCTAGACAAGCACCACTATCCCTAGAAGTTTACCAAAACTCATGCACTACAGTGGAAGTGGTAAGGGAACTGCACACAATCTACATATTTCAGGACTGCACTTTTGTGACAAAGCCTGACTCATTTAATCAAAGCATAAGCAAAGACTGGCTTCTAATGCTACTAAAACTTGACAACATGACAGGTTTTAAAATAGTTATCTGTCAGCAAATACACTATGTTACCAAACACTTCTCTCACAGAGGTTCCCAAATGCACACAGACTCGCAGTGTGATTCTAGACAAACAACACTATCCCTAGGAGTTTACCAAAACTCATTCACTACTATGGAAGTAGTAAGGGAACTGCACACAAGGTACATATTTCAAGACTGCACTTTTGCGTCAAAGCCTGACTCATTTATTCAACGCATTAGCAAAGACTGGTTTCTAATACTACTGAAACTTGACAACATGACACGTTTTAAAAGAGTTATCTGTCAGAAAATACACAATGTTACCAAACGCTTCTCTCACAGTGGTTTCAAAATGCACACAGACTCACAGTGTGATTCTAGACAAGCACCACTATCCCTAGGAGTTTACCAAAACTCATTCACTACAGTAGAAGTGGTAAGGGAACTGCACACAATCTACATATTTCAGGACTGCACTTTTGTGTCAAAGCCTCACTCATTTAATCAACGCATAAGTAAAGACTGGATTCTAATGCTACTAAAACTTCACAACATGACAGGTTTTAAAACAGTTATCTGTCACCAAATACACAATGTTACCAAATGCTTCTCTCACAGTGGTTCCCAAATGCACACAGACTCACAGTGTGATTCTAGACAACAACCACTATCCCTAGGAGTTTACCAAAACTTATTTACTACTATGGAAGTGGTAAGGGAACTGCACACAATGTGCATATTTCAAGAGTGCACTTTTGTGTCAAAGCCTGACTCATTTAATCAACGCATAAGCAAAGACTGGCTTCTAATGCTACTAAAACTTGACAACAGGACAGGTTTTAAAAGAGTTATCTGTCAGCAAAAACACGATGTTACCAAATGCTTCTCTCACAGTGGTTCCCAAATGCACACAGACTCTCTGTGTGATTCTAGACAAACAACACTATCCCTTGCACTATACCAAAACACATTTCTTCATCTACAAGGAGTACTACATTTTAGTGCAGAAACATAACTCATTTTACAAATTCATAAACAATGACTGGTTTCTAATTCTACCAAAATATAAAAACTGCATAGTTATCTGTCTACAAACACATGAAAAAAACAAATGCTTATCACAAAATGGTTTCTACATGCACACACACTGTCAATAAGATTGTAGAGAAAAAAAAGTACTCCCTACACTTTAGCAGAAGAAATACATTAGTCTGATTAAAATAAAAATAGTCTACATACATCCCCTCACAATTAAATAACTCACCTTTCAAGATGTTTTGTAGATTAAGAAGTATATCAGTCACACACCAGATATCAGTCACACACCAGATTTTCTTATACAGAATCTCTGCACTGTGCACCTGTCAGCAGAACCAAAGAATGGCAAAGTTTCCCTCTCATTTTCCACACATATACATGTAAACATCAAATCACATTCCTTCCCACATAAATTCAAAAGCAAACACACATTTCTATTGGTTAAACATTTCAACCCTTTCCAAATGACATAAACTTCAACCCTTCCCCCAATCTGCCTTCTGCCCGTTACCATAGAAACAGGTCATGGAACACTGTACTGAGCACACAGGTCACAAGTTCAGCACAAACAATGTTGCTAATCAAGACAGCAAGTGTGCTTGACTTCTCAACATATCAGCTTATCATATATAATGTTCCTTACAATCAGTTTTTGTTAACCAATAAGAATCATGCGTTTAAAAAACAGAACTATGCACCCTACCTTTCAGTGTAGAAGGTTGTCAAACAACCAATGATTTCTTGTCTTTTTTCAAAATTGCATCTTAGCCACCATTTTAGAAACATCTTACTTTCCAAACTGCCATTTCATTTACAGAGACCATCTGAGTGCATCCAGACCTCCTTACAAGATGCTTAGAGTGTGGATTGTGGGACACAGCTACATTTTCTGGAGCCAAAGGTATGCAGAAAACAAAGGCATTCACAAAGACCTAGATTTGGCAAATATAGACATTAAATGGATTGGACAGAGAGGGTTAAAGTGGCATCAATTGATGCCATTGGTGAAATCCTTCATGCAAATCCAACACCCTGACCTCATAATAGTGCACTGTGGTGGCAATGACCTAGGCACTTTGACTGGGGTAGGTCTGGAAATGCTTATGAAGGACACCTTTGCAGAACTGATTTCACTTTTCCCTAAAACTGCCTTTGTGTATTCTAACATATGCCAAAGGCAGAAATGGAACTGGTCCGATCATTTTTGTCCACAAATTGAGAAAGCTAGGAAACATGTGAATAAATCTGTTTCTGCTTTTCTCCGAGACTACAGAATGGGGTCCATTTACAATAACAATCTGCTCTTTCATATGCAAGAGATGTATAGGAGAGATGGGGTACACTTTACTCATGAAGGAAACAGAGTCTTCCTCAACAACTTTGGACTCTGTATAGGTACTTACTTATAAGTACCAAAAACTCTCAATGAACACAACGTCTCTTTTTAGAGCCACTCAAGAACAAAACACTTAAGCTTAATCTTTATCTCCCAACAATTTCATTTTTTTTCCCCTTGGATCCACAAACCCACCGCGAGAGAATCCGTGCATCCAACGCGATAGAATGCGCGCACAGTGCGCGCATTTCGCCGTTTTTTTTTTTTAAAAAGGGGGGCCCCAGGGGGTCCTTCTGGGACCCCCTAAGCACCTCTAGAGGGTCAGAGTAATTCCACTCTGCCCCCTTTATATGTTTCACACACTTTTTCCCCTTGCTTCTTCAGCCTCGCTTCTACCGAGGCAGAAAATGGCGCCAACAGTTCCTGGTTTCGAATGTTGACAGACACTCGACAGCCAATTAGCATTCAGCGTGCGATCAGAAGGGTGCGCGCTCGGTTCGGGGAGGGTGCGCTTACGGTGCATGTAGGGTCCGCGGATCCTCCACGGCCATAGATATTTATGTACTTTTAACTCTAATTTGCTCAGGAACTACTGAACGGATTCACACCATTTATGCAAAAGGCACGAGTCTGAACTGAGGACTACCTTGGTGTCATTCCGTTCAGCGGTTCGGGCTGTAGCTGTGACAACAGATCCTATGTGAAATTGCATGGGGAAAACGCGTTTTGGGACCCCCTTTTTTCTCGGGCCCCGCTTGACGAATCACCACGAAACTTTCAGGGTAGGAGCGGAGCGGAGCTGGCCAAACGTTTGGAAAATTTCGCGAGGATTCGTCAACCGGCGCCAGACTTATTGGGAATAGAATGTTGCGGATTTCCTATGGAAAATAGGTCCTAGCGACCGCCAGTAGATAGTGTATATTACCTACTGGCGGTCGCCAGTAGGTAGTTATAGTTAGGACCGTGTTTCCATAGGAAATCTCAAAATTCTATTTTGAATAACTTTGGCGCCGGTTGACGAATCCTCGCGAAATTTTCAAAACTAATGGGGCGCTCCGCTCAGCTCCTACCCTGAAAGTCTCGGGGGGATTCGTCCAGTGGGGACCGAGAAAAAGGGGGGGTCCCAAAACGCGTTTTCCCCATGCATTTTTCCATAGGGACTTTAGTCGCAGCTACAGCCCGAACGGCTGAACAGAATTATGTGAAATTTGGAGAGGTAGCCATAAGGTCCATGAAGTGCCTTTTGCAGGTTTGGTGTAAATCTGTTCAGTATTTCCTGAGAAATTAGCATTTAAATCAATATATATATCTGTAAGCGCGCAGCGTGCGCGCACTGAGCAAGTACTGTGCGCGCACCTTGCCGTGCGCGAGCGCACTTCTGATTGGTTGTTAGATATCAGTAAACATTCGAATCGGTGGAAATCAGGAAGCGGCGGCCGCCATTTTGTCTCTCGCATAAAGAGGGGGTGATAAACAAAGGGGGAGAACTTGAAAAGGGGGCAGAGTGGGGAGATATTGACCCACTAGGCATTGTGAGGCGGTCACAGTAGGACCTTGTAGGGCAAAAAAAAAGATTTATATTTTGAAAAAAAATATCGCCGAGTGCGCGCACCCAGCGCGCACCCGAAAAAAAACTTTAAAAAAAAAATAATAAAAAATCGCATTTAAGTGTTTAGATATAAGGTGGCTCTAAAAAGAGCCCTTGTGTTTATTGTTTGTTTTTTGGTACCTACAAGTAAGTACCGATGCAGAGTCTAAAGTTCAAGAGGAAGACTCTGTTGCCTTCATCAGTGAAGTGTACACCATCTCCTCTATAAATGTCTTGCATGTTGTAACGCAAGTGGTTGTGGTATATAGAACCCATACCATAGTCTCTGAGGAAAGCAGAAATAGATTTGTTGACGTGCTTCCTTGCTTTGTCAATCTGCGGACAAAATTGGTTGGACCAGTTCCACTTTTGCCTTTGGCATATGTTAGAATATACGAAGGCAGTTTGTGGAAAAAGTGACATCAATTGCACAAAGGTGTCCTTAATAAGCATTTCCAGACCTACCCCAGTTAAAGTGCCTAGGTCATTTCCACCACAGTGCACAATAATAAGGTTAGGCTGTGGGAGATGTAGACAGGTTTTCACCAAAGGCATTAATTGGTGCCACTTTAACCCTCTCTGACCAATCCATTTAATGTCTACATTTGGCAAAGCAAGGTCTCTCACCATACCTCTTTTTACTGCACATTTTTCACTCCAGAAGACATAGCTGTGACCTACAATCCACACTGTGAACATCTTCCAAGGAGATCTGGATGCACTCAGGAGGTGTCTTTCAGTAGAAAGGCAATATGAAATGAAAGACAGTTGAAAAATGGAGGCACACATAGTTTTTTTTTAATAAAAAGAACTCATTGGCTGTTTCAAATCATTCTACACTAAAAACTAGGCTGTATGTTTACATTTTTAAAAGCATGTATTGTATTGGTTCAGAAAAATGTGTGAACAAAGAACATTAGTTTGGATTTGCTGTTAGGTTTGAAAAGTCAAGCACTCTTGCTCTTTGGAAATGAAACATTGTCTGCTGAACTTCTGACCTCTCTGCTCACACCTGTGTTCCATGACCTGTTGCTATGGTAGCAGGCAGAAGTAAAGTTGGGGGAAGGGTACATTTGGAAAGGAGTTGAAGTTTTCAACCAATAGAAATGTGTGATTTCATTTGAAAAAATGTGGGAAGCACTGAGATTTGAAATTAACATGTATATGTGTGAAAAAAGAGAGGGAAACTGTGCCATTAACTGGTTCTGCTGAGAGGAGAGAGGTGTTCAGCTAAGAGATTCTGGTCTGATAAACTGCTGTGTGACTGCCACATTTCTTTCACAACTAACTAATTTTAAAGGTGAGTTATGAGTTTGAGAGGGGGTGTTTGTGGTTAATTTAGATATAAAAAAAAGAATTGTGATTATTTGTTTAAAGTTGTGATTTACATTTTCTGTTTTGCGAGATATTTAACTGTTTTGAATATGTAAAATATTATGGAGTGTGTTTTCACCATAAGTTAATGTGTACTGGTAACAATGAGGAATACTGTTTTGTGCCTACCATCAAACTATGAGTCTGTGTGCAGAGAATAATTGTTGACAGAGATGTAATTTGTGTTGCTGTTGAAAAGTAAGACTTGCAGTTGAAAGAAAAGGACAGCTTGTTTTTAATTGTGATGGTTAGCATTTAGCAGAAATCACTTTGAAAGAAAAGAGAGGAAAATGGCAGCACATTTGAAAAAAGCATTAGTTCTGTAAGAATTTATAACTCAGGAAAGGGGCAGCCTGTGTTTTGTGCCTACCAACACAGCATGAGTCTGTGTGTATATAGGAATTGTTGTCTGAGATTTAATTTGTGAAGATGTTGTTCAGTAAGAAATGCAGTTCCAGGAAAGGGGCAGCCTGTGTTATGTGCGTAAAAAGATGGCATGAGTCTGTGTGCACACAGGAATTGTGGGCAGAGATTTAATTTGTGAAGTTGTTGTTCAGTAAGAAATGCAGTCCCAGGAAAGGGGCAGCCTGTGTTATGTGCGTAAAATGATAGCATGAGTGTGTGCGCACAGAAATTGTGGGCAGAGATTTAATTTGTGAAGATGTTGTTAAGTAAGAAATGCAGTCCCAGGAAAGGGGCAGCCTGTTGTGATTACACAAATTAACCCTTAGCACACATGCACTGTTACATACATCCCTGCAGTCTTCATGCAGTTCTGGAAGTCTCTTTGCTCATCTGTCTTGCACCAGACAATACACAGTGTTCAGAAACACACTCTTGGCACACACGCAGCAGCTTCTCCAACACTCTCATGTGTAGTACTCAGCTCTGTGTGCTGTTTCAGATAGCACTGTGTAATGCAAACACATTCAACGTCAGCAAGGCCTCATTTAAATTGATCTAGTCTAATCACTCACCCGGTAACACATGGTCATTGTCTTAAGGAGCTGTTAGGACATGTGCTGTTTTCTGCTTCTGTAAATGATAAGGGAAATGTATCAGGCTGTAACAGTAATTTGGTACTATTCAGGGACACTGTTTTGTTCCAAAAAACATAGCATGAGTCTGTGTGCGCACAGGAATTGTGGGCAGAGATTTAATTTGTGAATATGTTGTTCAGTAAGAAATGCAGTCCCAGGAAAGGGGCAGCCTGTGTTATGTGCGTAAAAAGATGGCATGAGTCTGTGTGCACACAGGAATTGTGGGCAGAGATTTAATTTGTGAAGATGTTGTTCAGTAAGAAATGCAGTCCCAGGAAAGGGGCAGCCTGTTGTGTTTACACAAATTATCCCTTAGCACACATGCACTGTTACATACATCCCTGCAGTCTTCATGCAGTTCTGGAAGTCTATTTGCTCATGTCTCTTGCAGCTGACAATACATAGTGTTCAGAAACACACTCTTGGCACACACGCAGCAGCTTCTCCAACACTCTCATGTGTAGTACTCAGCTCTGTGTGCTGTTTCAGATAGCACTGTGTAATGCAAACACATTCAACGTCAGCAAGGCCTCATTTAAATTGATCTAGTCTAATCACTCACCCTGTAACACATGGTCATTGTCTTAAGGAGCTGTTAGGACATGTACTGTTTTCTGCTTCTGTAAATGATAAGGGAACTGTATCAGGCTGTAACAGTAATGTGGTACTATTCAGGGACACTGTTTTGTTCCAAAAAACATAGCATGAGTCTGTGTGCGCACAGGAATTGTGGGCAGAGATTTAATTTGTGAAGATGTTGTTCAGTAAGAAATGCAGTCCCAGGAAAGGGGCAGCCTGTGTTATGTGCGTAAAAAGATGTCATGAGTCTGTGTTCACACAGGAATTGTGGGCAGAGATTTAATTTGTGAAGATGTTGTTCAGTAAGAAATGCAGTCCCAGGAAAGGGGCAGCCTGTTGTGTTTACACAAATTATCCCTTAGCACACATGCACTGTTACATACATCCCTGCAGTCTTCATGCAGTTCTGGAAGTCTCTTTGCTCATCTGTCTTGCACCAGACAATACACAGTGTTCAGAAACACACTCTTGGCACACACGCAGCAGCTTCTCCAACACTCTCATGTGTAGTACTCAGCTCTGTGTGCTGTTTCAGATAGCACTGTGTAATGCAAACACATTCAACGTCAGCAAGGCCTCATTTAAATTGATCTAGTCTAATCACTCACCCTGTAACACATGGTCATTGTCTTAAGGAGCTGTTAGGACATGTGCTGTTTTCTGCTTCTGTAAATGATAAGGGAAATGTATCAGGCTGTAACAGTAATTTGGTACTATTCAGGGACACTGTTTTGTTCCAAAAAACATAGCATGAGTCTGTGTGTACACAGGAATTGTGGGTAGAGATTTAATTTGTGAAGATGTTGTTCAGTAAGAAATGCAGTCCCAGGAAAGGGGCAGCCTGTGTTATGTGCGTAAAAAGATGGCATGAGTCTGTGTGCACACAGGAATTGTGGGCAGAGATTTAATTTGTGAAGATGTTGTTCAGTAAGAAATGCAGTCCCAGGAAAGGGGCAGCCTGTTGTGTTTACACAAATTATCCCTTAGCACACATGCACTGTTACATACATCCCTGCAGTCTTCATGCAGTTTTGGAAGTCTCTTTGCTCATCTGTTTTGCACCAGACAATACACAGTGTTCAGAAACACACTCTTGGCACACACGCAGCAGCTTCTCCAACACTCTTATGTGTAGTACTCAGCTCTGTGTGCTGTTTCAGATAGCACTGTGTAATGCAAACACATTCAACGTCAGCAAGGCCTCATTTAAATTGATCTAGTCTAATCACTCACCCTGTAACACATGGTCATTGTCTTAAGGAGCTGTTAGGACATGTGCTGTTTTCTGCTTCTGTAAATGATAAGGGAACTGTATCAGGCTGTAACAGTAATTTGGTACTATTCAGGGACACTGTTTTGTTCCAAAAAACATAGCATGAGTCTGTGTGCGCACAGGAATTGTGGGCAGAGATTTAATTTGTGAAGATGTTGTTCAGTAAGAAATGCAGTCCCAGGAAAGGGGCAGCCTGTGTTATGTGCGTAAAAAGATGGCATGAGTCTGTGTGCACACAGGAATTGTGGGCAGAGATTTAATTTATGAAGATGTTGTTCAGTAAGAATTGTAGTCCCAGGAAAGGGGCAGCCTGTTGCGTTTACACAAATTATCCCTTAGCACACATGCACTGTTACGTACATCCCTGTAGTCTTCATGCAGTTCTGGAAATGTCCTTGCTCATGTCTCTTGCAGCTGACAATACATAGTCTGCAGAAACACACTCTTGGGACACACGCAACAGCTTCTCCAACACTCCCATGCGTACTACTCTGGTCTGTGTGTAATGCAAACACATTCAACGTCACCAAGGCCTCATTTTCTTTGCTCTACTCTAAACACTCACTCAGGTTGCAGATACTTATGGTATGAAGTAGCTGTTAGGAAATGTGCTCTTTTCTGCCTCTGTGATTTTCCAGGTAAAATGTGTAAGGCTGTAACATCAATTATCACTTGATCTACCAGAGTAGTAAATGTGCTTTGAATTTGCAAATCAAATTCTGTTTTCTGCTTAGAAGCACACCATGAGGCTGTGTGTGCACAGGAATTGTGGCCACAGATATAATTTGTGTTGCAGTTGTTCTGTTAAAAAATGCACTTGCAGGAAAGGGGTAGCTTGTTTTTTTTCAACTGTGGTGGTTAGTACTGTGCACAAATTAGTAAATCACAAATGAGAGACAAATGGAAAAACATTTGAAATAAATGAAAAGTAAAAAAAAATATTTTAATGAATTATAATTACAAAAAGGATTTTTTTTTAGTTCCTTGCAGGTATTGCTGAGCAACAGTGAAAAAAAAATGCCTTTAAGGACAAGAAAAAGGAAAGAAAAGCAACAACAAGTATATCTGGACAAAACTGGGAAAAAAAAAATAGCAGGAGAAGCTGGTGATGGCAAAAAGAAAAAGTCTACTGGTAAGCAGAGCAGAGATTTCTTAAAAAAGATTTTCAAAAAACAAAAAAATGGCAAAAATAACTGTAAAACAAAGAGAGTTTTATGTACAAAGCAACAACACAGTCAACAGCAAAAAAAAAGCTAATGTACAATCAGAAGTATGTCAAACAGATTTAACAAGAAAATTAGATTTTAAAAACATTCGTCGAAAAATGTTTCAGAGAAGAGTGATGTTAAATTTGCTAAAGGATGTGAAAAAATATAAGAAAAAATCAAAATTTATTAAGAAATTAAGGCTTTGGAAATAAAAAGAAAACTTTTTATTCTAATTTTGAATAGGATGCGTAGATTAGAAAAATTAGTGAATGCAATGAAGTCACAAAGCAAAAGGAAAAGAGAAGTGAAAAAAAGTAACTTTTGTAAAGTGTTCTTGGGAGAATGGAAACACAGTTCAAGTACTGAACCATTTTTTAATGAAGAGAGTTATCTTCAAAGTAATAGTTTGTTGCATGCAGTTGACACCAATGGTAGAGCATATGAAGTTAAGGATGGTTGTGTGATGCAAAAAGAGAAAATGGTCCCAAGAAATGAGGAAGAAGTAATGGCTGCCGAGGCTATGGGGAGACGTCCAAAAGCCCCAGTGTACACTTGGAACTGTAGTAGTATTTGTACTGTGCGTCAGGAATCCATTGATAAATTACGTGACTTTCTAAGAGAATATAGTAAAAAGAGTGTAAAACAGAAGATGAAGGTGCTTCAAACACTAGATCCATGCAGAGTGAGAGAGAATACTGGTTTGCAGGGACATTCTCTGGCTTGTCTATCTAGAAAAGTGTGTAAAAGTGTTTTTCATCATTTTAGGATGCTGGCTGTTCATCATACTGAAATGAGAAAGTTTGTGAGAACATTGCATTTTGCTAAAAGTCCAGCAGTAAAGTTAAATGAGTTGAATAATGCTCTGTTCCGTGGATCTGTATCAGATGTAGTGAAGGTTACTGATGAGATTCAGTTTTGTTACTTTGGTCCAGAACAAGAAAGTGCAGAAAAGGACACAGTTAATGAGGAAAATGAGGAACAGAATGTAGAACTCATTATTACTAAAAATTTTGAGGATGAAATGACAAAATTTACTATCACCTCTAATGAAAGACCAAATATTACTTGTATTTGTTGCCGCAGAAGTCATTATAAAATTCAAACAAGGAATGTTGATCTGTATAAAAAAAGTGAAAATGAAGATAATTATAAGTGGAAGGATTTTGCAACATATATATTTCTTGAAAATTGTTTTGAATTGGGTGAAGATCAGCGTATTTGTAAATACTGTTATAATAAGTTAGAAGAAAATAGAATGCCGACCAGAGCTGTACATAATAATTTAGAATTGGATGCTATTCCTGCCGAACTTTCTGAATTAAATACATATGAGTCTATACTCATTCAATGTGTTCATCTGTTCCAGACCATAGTACGTATGGAGCCTAAAACTGGTAAATTACCTCCTTCTGATTTACTGAGAGGTTTAAAAGGAAGAGTGGTGTATTTGCCCTTGGATTTGAAAAAAAATATGGAAACTATTGATGCAGATACTTTGGAAACTGAACCATTAGTAATTCTGGTTAATGGTGTACCTACAAAGAATAAGAAGATTTGGCAAGAGCTGGTGGATGTACGAAAAGTACAAAGAGCAAATTTGTATTTGAAAAAAAATAATAAATGGTATGAATCAATTTATATAGAAGAAGAAGAAGAAGATTTACAAGAAGACACAGAAACACCAACTGGTCAAATTGAAAAAGTGGACAAGTCAAAGGAAGAAGAAATTTATGAACATTTTAGCATACATCCTCTTCATTCAAAAGAAGTTATGGGAGACACTATTGATCTGTTTCAGATGAAGAAAGCAAAAGGAACTCCCGTGAGTGTATGGGAGGAGAGCTTGGAAGCTCGATGTTTTCCCCAGCTGTTTCCTACAGGAAAAGGAGGACGATACGATGAACGTCCAGAACAGATTCTAGCTTCTGAGTATCGGACTACAAGACTATATGGAGAAGATCCAAGATTTCGTCAAAGTATTCCTTATTTGTTCCATCTTTTATTTGAAAGCGACTTGTCTGCATTATCTTATGCAGTAAATCACATTTTAAAAAGTGGAGTACATTTACAAAATGTGTCTGCTAAGGATTTTATGGAGAAAGTGCAGCACCGAGATGATCATTTGGAAACACAACTGATCAATTTGATGGCTTGTCAGCGTGGGACAAATGAATATTGGTACCGACGCCATGGTGAATTAAAATGCATGTTACGGAATTTAGGAACTCCAACATGGTTCCTTACCCTAAGCTGTGCCGAGTACGCTTGGGATGATTTACTGGATTTTCTAAGAGAGGCAAATTCAAACATTAAAAACATTGAATACAAGACAGCTGGAGAACTGTGCTCTTTGGATCCAGTTAATGTTTGCAGATATTTCAATCATAGATTTGAGGCTATGATGTCCTTTATCTGCAATAAAAAAAATCCACCTCTTGGAGAAGTAGTGGATTTCTTTTGGAGAAAAGAGTACCAGGCAAGAGGTGCTCCTCATATTCATATGCTGTTGTGGATCAAGGATGCCCCAAAGTTTGGAACAGATACTGATGAAGCAGTGTTATCTTTCATTGAAGAATATGCAACATGTGCTATACCTAAAAGCACAGAAGAGACAAAGTTAAAAGAGCAAGTTTTACGTTTCCAAAGTCATCGGTGTGGAAAATACTGTTGACGGAAGTACAAGACGAAAGATAAATTCTACACAAAGTGTCGATTTGGATTTCCTAGACCTGTTCTTTCAAAAGGAAGAGTCAACAGTTTTATGTCAGCTGTGCGACATACTATAACCAGAAAATCTCCCAAAAATACCTACAACCTAAAAAGAAATGAAGAGTCAAAATTTATAAATGACTTCAACCCAGTCATTTTATCCATGTGGAATGCTAACATGGATATTCAGTATGTGGCAGACAATTCTATTGCTGTTGCTCGGAGAAAACAGAATTGAAGGAAATGTGGGAAGAGATTTCTCACGAGAAGACTGTCAGTAAGAAGCTGTACAGTTTCAGTTTAAAGATGTTATCGCTTCGAGAAATTTGATCCTACGAATGCTCAGATAGGTTATCATCTGCAAGTCTTTACTCGAAATCCAGAAGAATAATTTGGGTAAGCTTAGCCCTTGCAGGAATGAGAAATCGGGTACTGAAATCTGTTGGAGAAATTGAATATTTGGCCGAGAATGACCCAGAAAGTACAGATATTTTGAAATCAAACATGTTGGACACATATTACCCAAAGAGAAGTCATCATCTTGAGAACATGTGTCTCTATGAAGTGCTGTAGAACTACATTTATTCACGGAAAGCCACAGAAGACATCAACAATGGAAAATATAAAGTTATTGGTGAGGAAGGATGTTTGGTGAAGCAAACAAAAGGAAGTTTGATAAATCACAGGAAGCTCAGTTGCGAAACTACTGACAAAAAGGAATTTTACTACTTGGCTCTTTTACAGTTGTTTAAACCATGGCGTTCAGAGGACGAACTACTGGGAGAATTTCAAAGCTATGAAGATTCTTTTAATGCTAGCAAAGACAGTATAGAATGCAGTAATTTCTCAACTTATGTCCAAATGTTAAATGAAGAAAATGAACAGGAAGCAAAAATTGCAGCTGAAGTAGCTAGAGACAGTTCTCAAGACAGCCAAAGTTCAGTAACACTTAGTCAAGATCCCCTAGGACAACCGATCATAGAAAATGAAGCTGCAGTAGCCATGACTGAAGTAGAAACGGCTATGAATCAAGCACAGGAAGATTCAATCGACTTACTAAATCTGGAACAACACTGAATGAAGAACAAAAATAAATTTATGAAGGAGTCATCAAAAAAATTGATCATGGATTACTACATGAAAAGAAAGAGTGCTCATGCACATCATTTGAACCAATCAGGATGTATGTGAGTGGACAAGCTGGAACTGGTAAAAGTTTCTTAATAAAAGTCATCAGAAGCTACCTACAGCAAAAAACAGATTCAAATTTGTCTTGTGTGGTAACTGCTCCAACTGGGTTAGCAGCCTATAACATAAAAGGAATTACCTTACATCGCTTGCTAATGTTACCAGTGGAGCATGAGAACAAAATAGAATACCACAAGCTAACTGGAGAAGCATGCCTCGAAGTTTCAAGAGTGTTGAAGAAGATGCAAGTTCTCATTATTGATGAGGTGAGCATGGTTTCAAATTAATGCTTGCCTTTGTGCATTTAAGAATGCAACAAATTCTTAAGAGAGACTATGACGTGTTATTTGGAGGTAAACACGTCATAGTTTTTGGGGATCTTCTGCAGCTCACTCCAGTTAAAGGACAACCAGTGTTTAATACTGTGACACATAAAGACACGAAGAAGTCATTAGGAAGCATTGGTAATGCGAATATTTGGTCGTTCTTTGAGTACAAAGAACTCACTACCAATATGAGACAAGCAAACGACGAAGATTATGCAAGTATTCTGAAAGATATCAGAATTGGACTACTCACAGAAGTTGGCAAAAAAGCATTACAGAGTCGGTTGCTACATAACTTATTTCCAAATGAAGAAATAGTTGCAGAGAAAATATACCAGAACATTGCAGAAAAAAATACTGTAATCTGCTTAATGCCAACACTACGTGAGTGCTCAATATTCAATGAGGAACTTTTGAAATTGGAAAAGGAAGAGATTAAGAAAATGGAAGCAGAGGACAAAATTCAGCATGAAAGAATTACTTTTACATTAACAGGCAAACTGAAAAATAAATTGGATTCACTAGAGAAGAATATTTCCAAAACAGCTGGATTAGAAAAAAATCTATATGTTTGCATGAATTGTCGAGTGATTTTAAGGAGAAATTTGGATGTAGAAAAAGGTTTAGTGAATGGAGCTATGGGAAGAGTTGTGGGTTTTATTAATTACCAGAAAAAAGATGGAATTGAATGTTTAAAAATAAAATTTGATCAGATAGAAGAAGTTAAAGACATTTGTCGTTGTTCAGTTCGTTTCATGCTTGCGAAAGACTTATATGTACTTGGGAAGCAGTTTCCGTTTTCTCTAGCATATGCTGTAACTATTCACAAGTCTCAAGGATTGACTGTAGATAGTGCTTTTGTAAACATTGGTTCTACTGTGTTCAAAGAAGGTATGGCATATGTTGCTTTGTCACGAGTGAAAACATTATCTGGTTTATTTATGATAGACTTTGATGACTCAAAAGTTAGTGCTGATACAAACTGTGTAAAGGAGTATGACAGATTAAGAAGAACCTATGCTCCTCATTTAGGTCAGTATCCTGTGATTGAAAAACATGTTGTTTGTCGGAAAAGGAGATTTGAGAATATCTGTAATGTGGATGAACAGAACAAAAAAAAAAGGACAGTGATGTGATAGCAAGGAAAAAGAAAAAGGACAGTGTTGAAGAGGTTGTTGGTTGCCATTTTGAAAATAGCTCTGGTGTCAACTGCTATGCAAATGTAGTGCTGAATGTTGTATTTTATCTTGAAAAGTTGCTAGAACAGATAATAGTAAATCATGGAAAAAGATTGTGTTCTCTGCTGAGTCTCCTTTTTGAGAAGCTAAGTACTGATAAAACTGAAATAGAAAGTGCTACTCATGTTAGAAATCTTTTAGATGTATGTTGTGGTTCTACACAGTTTAAAGAAAATGTCCAGCAAGATGCTCAGGAATTCGTAATATATATTTTGAGTGTACTAGAAGATGAAGGAGTAGAAGTAGAAAACTTATTTGGTGTCTCTTACAAATGGGAACATAGTTGTGAAAACTGTATGAACACATGCAGTAGTAATGTTGATTCAGAAAGGTTCATATTTTTACCATTACCACAAAGTAAATCAGTGACTTTTAGTAAATTAGTTAAAGATGCCAATCACAACATGGAATGTTCTGAATGTAAATCTGACACGTTTTCCACGTTATTTTTACAGAAATATGGTCAGTATGTAATTTTAATGATGCAACGTTGTAGAGCTGATGGTTCAAAATTGGATACTTTAATAAAGAAGTTTATAGGACAACAATTATCAATTTCTGGAAAAACTTTTGTTACAGTTGCAATAATTTTTCATGAAGACCTACTGTAACTTCTGGACATTACACAGTTTATCTTAAATGTGAAAAAGGCTGGACACTGTGTAATGATTCCCAATTGATTTTCAAGCAACGTTTGCCTTATGATTTACCCAATTCTTACCTAATTTTTCTGAAACCTAAATTTTGAAAACTAAAATCTGCATCTGAAGAAAGCATTTTTTGTAATTTTAAAGGACTATAAATGAAGATATCACTTAAAAAGGATTTTGAAATTACTATTTGGCCTAAAGGAAAAGTAATAAAAACAATTGTGGACTCCTTTGACAGAAATTATTTTGGCATGTGTGCTTTTGCGACAAGGTTTAAAAACGGTTTGTCTAGAACATTTTTAAACATCTAGAGAAGTACTTGTAATATATATGTAATATTTCTAACAAGGTGTATTTTAGTGAGGAAAGTTTTAGGGCTTTTTTTAAGCAATCTTTCAGATTGTTTTTTTTTGCCCGCTGTTAAATGATGAATACAATTGTTTTCACTATTTTAAGTGAAAAATAAAAAATTCTGAAAACAGCAAAAAAAGGGCAAAAAATTGCTTTGTAAAATATGTAAAAACATGTAATGCTTTTTGTAATGTATGATTGAATATTAATACTTTTTTTCTTTTTTTGCAGAACTGGAATGAAAAAATAAAATAAAATTCTGTTCCTTTGCAAAATACTTAAAAAACATTTTTTTTTGAAATTTTTGTTTTTTTTTAAAAATAAGTGAAAAATATTAGTATTACTCAATCCTCCCTTTTCATGCTTCCATTTCTTCACCTCTTTTTGTACATTAAATTAAAAAAAAGAAAAAAAAAAAAAAAACCTTGGGTGCGCGCACCTCAAAAAAAAAAAAAAAAAATCCCTCCAA
This sequence comes from Triturus cristatus, assembly GCF_964204655.1. Lineage (NCBI taxonomy): Eukaryota > Metazoa > Chordata > Amphibia > Caudata > Salamandridae > Triturus > Triturus cristatus. Next base: position 268,020,682 of record NC_140586.1, read on the forward strand.
AAAATTTTTTGGGGTTAAGTTTATAAGTGGCTCTTAAAAGAGTCCTTGAGTTAATGGAGGGAAACAGGAAGAGAAAAACGAAAAAAAAGAAAAAACATCTATGGCCTACTGCACTCATGGGCATCAAATTTTCTCTGAATGAGATCAAGACTGGTCTCACACACAGAAATAAGTTTACCACAATCAGTGCAGCGTGTGGACAACCTAGCAAAACAAGGTGGTCCAAAACGAGGTGTGGAAGAAGGCAAAGGCACCACTGCAGAAGAAGTGCTCGGCTGAGCTGCCGAAGATGTGCTCGGCTGAGCTGCTGCAGATGTCGTCGGTAGAGCAGGTGGAGGGTTTGCTCCAGAAGCTCGACGAAAAGTCACTGGATGCATTTTGTCAACATGCCTCAACATAGTGTGAATGCTAAAAGAATATTTCTTTTTAGGATTCCCACGTGACAAGACTTTTTGACAAAGTACACATGTAACTTTAGGTGCATTTACCTTTTTTTGTCCTTCTGGAAAAGTGAAAAACTGCCATATAAAGCTGTCTTTCTGCTTCCTGCTCCTCTGCCTCTCAAGAGTGTCCTGGTCACTGTCTGAAGATGGTTGCTGTTCAGCCATTGTCTCTCAACAACAGAATAGCTCCTTCTCCAAAGGAATCAGAACTAATAATGAGGGGAGTAGGTGTGGTTTGGGAAGAATCTGGAACTGAAAGTACTTCAAACCAATCAAAAGTGATGATTCTTGATCACATGACTTGCCATGAGGGGATTGGGTGTGGTGTTGAAACAATCAGAAACTGAAAGTAATGATAACCAATAAGAAGTGCTGTTTTATTATGCATAAACCCGAGGTGCGCGCACTGCGCAAGCTCCGAGCGCGCACCTCGTGATTACGTATGCGCGAACGCGTAGGAGCGCATGTGCATACGTCATATGCGCGTACCTAGCGCGCATACGTTGAACACACGTATACGCGACCGTTATTGCGCGTAATTTTAGCGTATGCGGAAGTAAACCGCGTGGAGCGCGTAGGACGCACGCACGCATGCGTACGTACGTACGCATACGTACTGGGTGCGCGCTCCCAGCGCGCACTATGACGTATATTTTCGTACGTAAATAACGTACGACGGTATTCATAAAAAACTTACAAAATTGTACTAGGAGCGCGCTCAGAGCGCGCACCCCAAGAATTTATATAAAAAAAAAAATGGAGAAAAATTAATTGCAAAAATTAAAAAAACTATTCAACTTTATCCTAATTGAATTTTTTTTAAAAAAGCAAAAACAAATAAAAAGATACAGATAATATATAAATGAATACATAGGAATTTTATTTTTAATAAAAAAAAATATTTTTTAATTAAATAATACAAAAATTAGCATTTAAAAAACCGTACAAATTCACTGAAAAAACCAAAGGTTTCACACACGTTATAGTTAGGAATTAGCATTTAAAAAACCTTGCAAATTCACTGAAAAAATCATAGGTTTCACACATGTTATAGTTAGCTGGACATTTCACTCGTGAAAAACCAATGAAATTCCCCCGTTATAGTTAGTTCAGCTAACTATAACTCGCGCCCCCGCAATGCACTGCTGATGACGTCACATATTACATCACTCATGACATGGTCAGTGACATCACTCATGACATCACTGATGACATCTCAAATGACATCACTGATCACATCATCATTGTGACAGAGTGGCAGACCTCCTCTCACCCTAATATAACCTTTGATACACACATTCAAAAATAGAGACTAACATTTTCAAAAAAATGGACATACCAATACCAGTTACAACAACCTCTTGAGTAATTCTAAGATCCACATACACATCCACTCATTCACCAACAGTCCTATACAGTCACTCATACATGTACTCACTCATCATATGTACTCATACACCTATACATCCTGTTACACAATGCCACTCATCCACAGAGTTACTCACACACATAATCACTCATGCTAATAAAGGAAGAAACAAACATTTACTTGCATATACATTTATACACACACCACCACACTTACTTCTACGGGAACTTACACATACTTAGTCTTTTAAACAATCACTTATAGAAACACATACTTATTCATACAGGAACTCTTTCAATCTCCCACTCTCACATATACTCACTTATATACACCAACAGTCACATATACTAGTTTAAAACATATGTATTTACTGATAAAGACACTATTGAGACAGTCATTCACTCACTAACACACCCATACACACACTCATCCACCCATACAGTCCTGCACACATGCTGTCTTCAACACATACAAAGAGAGAGTCACTCATTCATGCACCTATGCACTACGTAATACCCCCCACCGAACCATGGAGACACTCAGACAGATACTCAAAAAACCAACTAATAACCTATATAGACACCCATGTAGCTACTCACCAACCCATGCAGCCACTTATATACAAAGTGAGAGACTGATACAGATACTTACATATTTAAACATTACTCACTAAGCCATGTATTCACTATGATACACTTAATCAGTCAGTTACACAATCAATTGTTCAAAAACAAATCATCCATTTAGACACTTATATACCCATTTATTCTTCCATCGACCTTGAGATACACATATATAAAACATATTTAATTTTCAGAAAAACACACATTCACTGGATGATGTCATCAGTGATGTCATTTGAGATGTCATCAGTGATGTCATGAGTGATGTCACTGACCATGTCATGAGTGATGTAATATGTGACGTCATCAGCAGTGCATTGCGGGGGCACGAGTTATAGTTAGCTGAACTAACTATAACGGGGGAATTTCATTGGTTTTTCACGAGTAAAATGTCCAGCTAACTATAAAATGTGTGAAACCTATGGTTTTTTCAGTGAATATATATATATATATATATATATATATATATATATATATATATATATATATATATATATATATATGTGTATATATATATTTTTTTTTTCACTGAAAAAAACACAGGTTTTAGGGACGTTATAGTTAGTTGGACATTTCATTCGTACAAAACCATAGAAATTCCGCCGTTATAGTTGGTTCAGCTAACTATAACTCATGTCCCCGCAATGCACTGCTGATGACGTCCAATATTACATCATTCATGACATGGTCAGTGACATCGCTCATGACACCTATGTTTTTTTTTCAGTGAATTTCTATGGTTTTTTAAATGCTAATTTCTAACTATAACTTTAAATGCTAATTTCTAACCATAACGTGCCTGAAACCTATGTTTTTTTCAGTGAATATATATATATATATATAATTTTAGTAAAATCCAAAGGTCTTGACTAAGGCTAAACCTAATAATGGTGCAAAATAGCACGTTACAACTTACAACAACATTACAACCTTTCCCAACAAATGTAGGAGGCTCTTACGCAAAAAGGTTAGTGTATTCAAACTCAAATTTATACCTTTGAAATCGTGCTGCTTCACTGCATTCTGAGTTACAGCAAACAAATGATGAACGGAATGCTGACAATGCATACATTCTCCCCCAGTCAAAAGATTTGGGTTAAATCCATCGTTCTTTTGAACACTAGGCCACCCCAGTTTGGACCCAGACATATGTAAATCAGTCTTGACCCTGTGCCTCATGGGAACAGTCCAGACCGAACTGCCAGGCCAGGTCCTCCCTGGACCAGAAACAAGCATCCTGGGACCAGTTTCAGGGTATGTCACCCTTCTTCAGCCAGGCTAGCGTGAATCCAGTGGCACAGTGAGCCACTTCTGGGCATACTCATCCCACTTAAGGCAAAAAGTGTTACAGCAAACAAATGATGAACGGAATGCTGACAATGCAAACATTCTCCCCCAGTCAAAAAATCTGGGTTAAATCCATCGTTCTTATGCTCACTACGCCACCCCAGTTTGGACCCAGCCAAATGCAAATCAGTCTTGACCCTGTGCCTCATGGGAACAGTCCAGACACTGCACTGGTGTGGCGAGGATATTCCGTCCATCGGTGCAGCCCTGCTCGAGAGGCGCGTCCCCCGCGTGCAGCGCACGCCTCTGGCTGGGGCCCGCGTGCTGGCCCCCCCCCTTTCACGCAAACTGCAACGACAGGCCGCTTTGCATGTCCGGGGCCCCAGGCGCGCTCACTGGCAACTGTTGCAGCGTGTAGATTCAATGGTGCAATCCGATGTTTATAGAGTCAACCTGGCCAAATGGATAAAGTCGCAGACTCTTATCCCGAAGATTAGGTGTTTCGCATGGTCTGAGATGTTTGCTCAGCTAAAGTTCAGGCAATGGTATTTCATTATGCAACATTGGGACGAGCCCTGCGGGCCATGGGGGGGATGCTGGCCGGGCGGGAGGCTGGGTCCTGCACGGCCTCGCGCTCCAGGGCTCGTTGCCGGGTGCCTCCTAGCGCTGAGTGCGCGCCCGGGGCGGGTCACGCGCGGCATGCCCCCCCAGGCTGCGATCCAGGCATATCACTGGCACCTGGGCCTGAATTTTTAAGAAACTACTGTGTGCGTGTATCTTGCGCTTTAACCGTGTGCTCAGCTACTGCTTGCTGAGCGCCCGAAATACACACCATTACAGTTCTGGGAACTGAACCCCCTCCCCGGCTGCTCCCATCCACACAATGTCGATCATAGCTACTCCTTGGAAATTTGGTGTCAATCCCTGGTCTTTTAATGACACTGTTTGCCCTAGCCTAACGTGTAGGCAATGGTATATTTCCTTCATTAAGGTGGAAATAATTTTCACAAGGGCATTTCCTGCGAATGAATAAAAAAAATAAAAAAAGTAATATAATACACAGTCATTAATTTCAATGGCCACACAAACATAAGAGGTCTAGGGTGGTGCGCATGCTCCAGGTTCCAGGCCCTTGGGTCCCGCCCGGCGCTTTGCGGCCCCCGCGGCTACTGCGATCTTGGGGGGAGGGGGGGTTAGGTCAGCCGTGCACAGTGCACCGGCTGATGGCTACCCTTATTGCCTCTTTGTGACAGCCACGCCCTGTGCGAATGTATTAAATTGATTTGTTTCTTCATTCAGGAAGCGATTGATGCCACGCCCCCCGCTACGAACGCACAGGTAACGGGTAAGAGCCGCTAGTGGCAAGGCAGCGCCATGGGCGTTTAGACGCCAACCATTGTGGTGCTAGGCAAGGGTGTCCTCAATAGGCCAAGGGGGGCGGCCACATGGCCAGGTTAACCTAAGCGGCCCCCCCTCTCTGGGGTGACCACAGTCAGGTGGTAAGCCACCACCCTTTCTCACGCCGCCTGCTTTGTTTTCCAGCTACGTTCCGTGCTCCCAGACAATTGAAGAGGTGCAGGGTTCGGCACCAGTCGTCTGGCTGAGGTGTTCTCTGAGGCAACGCATTTGGGAGAGCACCGCCGAAGGGGCCAGGTTGGGTAGTACGCTAGTGCGTCACCAGCTCGTGGGGGAAAGGAGACAGGAGGGGCAGACAGCGACTGGTAGCTGCGCCAGCGGCCGGCAGACCACCAGGTCCATTGGCTAACATTTTACCATCATCCCCACACAGGGTTCAGCAAGTCCTTCCCAGGCTTCACGACTAATCGAGCATCGTCAGGAAGAGTGTAGCGTACACAGGAAGTAAGTAAGGGGTGAGGGTCTGGGACCGAGCGTCGAAGGCGAGGACTGGAATATTGATCTGGCACCAGCTGCTAGGTTTTGGCTCACAGCTCAATTTCTCTTCCAGGTGGGCATTCGCAGATCCGTCCGGATGACTAGCCAGGGATCCCCCCTGCTTTTCTCGAGGATGTCCCAGGTGGAGGATTCCCAGCCAGGAACCTCCCAAGGTGCGTAATTGTGGGCCGTCATGGAGATGGTCAAGGCCAAAGGAGTGGCTTGGGCCTCTGAGCTGTTGATGGCACACAGCCCGGACGATTCTGGTATCGACATGCCTGCCCCATGCACGGGTCAGGAACCCGCAGAGGAGAATGGGCCCACCAGATCCAAGAGGGTCCGCAGGCCCACAGTTAAGGACTTTCCAGCTGAACCGCTGGTAGCTAGGAGCTGCAACACAAGCATTGTGCGGACTGTGGCCGTGCCGGTGGCCGACGCTCCCCTGCCCCCGCAGCCGGACCAGTTGCCCTCCTGGTCAACGCAACGCCGCCTACGAACTTTGCCACACGTGACTACCTGGGTAAGCTCACGGACATGCTAACGAACTTCATGTCGGAGGTCAGAGCTGGTCTCCTGGCATTCAACAACGGCAACATAGCGAACAGTGGTGTTGGGGTAGCTAGACCAGCATCACCTGCGCAGGCACCAGCTGCCCCTTCAGTCACAAACGTTTGGGGTGGATGTGGGGGGGCAGCCACTGAGCAGTGTTGCCACAGGGCAGGCTGCAGCAAGGAGTCCCAGTGCCCGTGCCTGAGCCCCGGGGCAATTGAGCACACTCCCCTCCCCCATGGGAGCAGGCACGCTAGGGGGGACCTCCCTCGAGTTAGGCGGCCAGCTACGAGCAGAGACAGCCATCCCGCCCGCAGCCTCATGTGCTCTCCCCGCGGTCCCTGCCGCAAACGCCACTCTCCACCCGCGCCCCCAGCATCTGGCACCCCTCCACGCCCGCTGCTTCGCCTCCTATAATCCCTGCTCCCGCGCCGCTATTCACTTTGGCCCCCCTGCTGTCCGGCCGGTGCTCATTAGCATGGGAGGTGCCCCTGGCGACCAAGAAAGGGATTTAGATGAGGGAATTTATCGACATCTTTACGCTTTTGATGCACGGGGCAGAAGGGGTGGATACCAGGAAAATGAGTGGTAAGGAGGAGGTCAAGAAGGTTCGCTTCCAAGCATGGCCTGACAAAAATATTAAAAGGTGGGGACAGGCCTTTGCTATCTTGGCAGCGGTTGTCATGGAGCGGTACCCAGAACAAGGGCCGGGGTTGTTTCAATATTCTGGTATCATCACCAATGAAGCGGAGACTGACGGCGGGATGGGCTGGTACAGGTATGACTGCGAGTTCAGGAAGAAGATGGCCATGTGTCCGGAACTGGGGTGGGACCATCTGGAGGTGCGTCTCTGGGTCCAGCACATGGGCAAGGGCAGGGTTGAGGCCGAGGAGAAGCCTAGCACCTCCATGAAGAAGGGAGAGTCGAGCAAGGGCCAGAGGCAGGACAGGAATGGTCAGTTCAAGCAGCCCTTTCGGGAGGCCGTGATGGGGGCCAGCAAAGGGGACCCAGGAGAGTCTTCAGTGGTATGTGCAGGCTGTTCAATGCTGGGGCATGCTCCTGGGGCAAGGCCTGTCGATTCTTTCACAACTGCAGCAAGTGCGGTTCCCCTCACTCGGCCACCTCCTGCGATAAGCGCGAGCACGCCTCCATGCCCGCCAGACACGAAAAGTAGGCCCCTGGTCTGGCTTCCTCGGGCCGGGTCCACACCCCCCCTTGCCCCCCAGCCCAGCCCACTTGGCACCCCCTGTGGTGCCCTTCCTGGGAGCCCCTGGGCAAATGTCCATCCCCCATTGTCACCGCCAACCTGCTTCCACTACTAAGGGAGTACCCCAATGCGAAGGACAGACTGTCGCTAGCCCAGGGGTTCTTGGAAGGCTTCAGAATTCCCTATCTGGGGCCTCTGGTCAACAGGGACGTGGAAAACCTCAGGTCAGCCAGGGATCAACCCGAATTAGTAGAGTCAAAGATCAAGAAGGAAGCGGCCCTGGGGAGGGTGGCGGGCCCCTTCCTGTATCCCCCCCTTCCGAACTTTGTTGTCTCTCCCTTGGGGGTGGTCCCGAAGAAGGAGCCAGGGGTTTTCAGGCTGATCCAACACCTGTCATACCCGGAGGGGGATTCAGTGAACCACTGGCTGGAGGAGGGTTCGTGCTCGGTCTCTTACTGCTCGCAGTGGACATGGTTAGGAGGCCGGGCAAGGGAGCGTGGTTAGCCAAGGCTGTTATTGAGTCTGCTTTCTGCCTTCTCCCGGTCCACCCTGAGAGCCAGCACCTCCTTGGGTTCAAGTGGCTAGGTGAACTCTTCTACGATCGGTGCATGCCGATAGGGTGTGCGGTCTCGTGTGCCTACTTTGAAGCCTTCAGCTCATTCCTGCAGTGGGCTCTCTCAGTAAGGTTCAGTGTAGATGGGGTGACCCACTACCTGGATGATTTTTTGTTCATTGGGAGTGCGGGAACACAGAAGTGCAGCAGGGGGCTTCAATGTTTTCAGGAATTGGCAAGACACCTCGGGGTGCCGTTAGCACCTGGTAAGACGGAGGGTCCGGCGCAGGTTCTCACCTTTTTGGGCATTGAGCTTGACACTGTGACGGGCGTGTCTATGCTCCCTGCAGAGAAGGTCCAGGCTTTGCGTCAGGACATCCAGTCACTGCTGGGGAAAGACAAAGCTCCTTTAGGTGTCATCCAAAGCCTCCTGGGCAAGTTAAACCTTGCAGCCAGAGTCATCCCGGTGGGGCGAGTGTTCACCAGGAGATTAGCCAGGGCCACAGCTAACGTGTCTAGAAAACACCACCTGGTCAAGTTGGGGGCAGGCTTGAAGAAGGACTTGGTCATGTGGGGGGAGTTCCTGTCGCACTACAATGGGACAGTTATCTGGGGGGGCCCCCTGGGTGGACAGTCCCGAGCTCAGCTTGTTCACGGACGTTTCGGGGAGGGAGGGCTTTGAGACAATACTGGGCGAGGAATGGTGCGCACAGGAATGGCCCAACGCTTGGCGCAAGTGTGGCATCACTTCCAAAATCACTGTTTTGGAACTTTTCCCTATTGTCACATCCCTCCACCTGTGGCCTGCCATCTTGTCTGACAGAAAGGTCCTTTTCTGGTCGGACAATATGGTGGTCGTGCAGGCCATCAACGGGCAGACCGCCAAGTGCCCGCTGGTGCTCTGCCTGCTCAGGGAGCTCGCCAGAGGGAGCCTGCGCTGCAACGTGGAGTGTAGGGCTCGACACATTGAGGGGGTCAAGAATATTGCGGCTGATGCTCTCTCTCGTTTTCAGTGGCTCCGATTCCGGGAGGCCTGGCCACAGGTGAGAGGGAGATGACCCTCTTCCCCGCAACCCTCTGGAGGATCTTGGAGTCGAACAACAGTTAGGAGTCATGGGGGAACGGGCCTTGGCCCCCGGTACCAGGAAACGGTACCTGGCACACTTGACCTGCTTTAACAATGTGGCTGCTGTCTTGGGCCTGGCCGGTGTACCCTTGGAGGGCAAGGTACAGGTGTTTGTGGTCTGGGCCAAAAAAACAGGGAAAGAGTTACTCTTGGGTCTATGGTCATCTAGCGGCGGTCAGTCACGATGTCAAGCTTAGAGGAGGACAGGACCCTACTAAGTCCTTTGTCATCAGGGCTGCACTGAAGGGGTGGGCCAGGGAAGAGCCCCGGTGCCAGACAACAGGTCCCCCATCACCTTCCCCATCCTGCAGGCCATGCTAGACGTCCTGGGAGGTGTCACCCACTCGCCTTACGAGGCGTCCCTCTTTTCCGCCTCCTTTTGCTTAGCATTTTTTGGAGCATTCAGGATCAGCGAGTTAGTGGCTCGGTCCAAATCAGATAGGTCAGGAGACGCCCTGGGCATAGCGGATATTCGGTTGATGGGTGAGTTGACAATCCACCTCCGAAGGTCAAAGACAGATCAGAACGGGAAAGGGGTAGAGGTGGAGTTACTGCCTTTAGCAGACCCCAGATACTGCCCGGGTGCCAGGGTCCGGGAATTCATCTCTCTTCGCCCTGCAGCACCTGGGTACTTATTGATTCACGCAGACCTGGTTCCCCTAAACATCTTCCAGGTCGAGAGGGTAATGGATGCTTGCATGTCTAAGGCTGGCCTTCTCCAGGCTGATAAAAAATATTCAAGCCACTCCTTCAGGATTTGGGCGGCCACCACTGCATTCTCAGCAGGCCTGGAACTTGCACGGGTCAAGAAAGTAGGGTGCTGGGTGTCTCAGTGTTATAAGCGATATTTCAGCCCCTGATGGGGCCTGCTTAGTGTAAATAGGACTGTAACGTGCAGTGTTGTGTGCCACATGTTCATTGTTTGGTGGTTGTAGTGCAATGACATATTGTTTGGTAAATAAACTTTTGAGTTGAAACGTGTCCTTTGTTTCTTCAGGGTCACGTGTGTGGGTCATTGGGCACTCTGCCATCTCCCGGTTGGCCCGTTGGGCATCGATCAGGAACTGGATGCGGCGCAGACAAAGTTTGAGTGGTTGGGTTTTGCAGGGATGAGATGGAGCAGCCTCATGAACAGACTGGAGCAATCGCTAGCCACGTTGGGTGCCCCGCTCAATTATTTGGTGATCCACCTGGGGGGCAATGATTTGACTGCCTTGGGGAGGACCCTGCTCCTGCATGCCATGAAGACTGACCTGGGGGAACTGAGCAAACGCTTAGGTCAGTGCGAGCTCTGGTGGTCCGAGATTTTGCCTCAGGGGGTTTGACAGGGTGCTAAGTGTGGCGAGGCAGTGGAGCGGTCTAGGAAACAGGTGAACAGCTCCATGCACAAGTTCACTCAGCAGAGGGGCCTGGGATTTATCAGACAAGAAATGATTCAGGAAAGGGTCAAAGGCTACTTCGAGTCTGACGGGGTACACCTCACTCCTGTGGGGATGGACTTGTTCCTGCTAGACTTGGAGGAGGCACTAGCACATAAAGGTTGCAGGTAATAGACTAGAGCAGTTGGTGGGGGGCCACAGCAGCGACGGTTGGCCGCCGCCTGGGTTGTGGCAGAGTTACAGGGTGATCTGGATGCATACGGGTACAGAACGGTACCGCTGCGCGGCACACGGTGGTGCCAGAGCCGAACCCCAGGAGCCTCATGGGAGGTTCACGGATTCTATGTCGGCGCCCCATTAGACCTTCAGGCGGTTGTGGGCCTGAGCAACCGGGGGCTTTCCTAGCTACACTCCACCCAGAAGGGCGTGAGTATAAAGGACCTAGGGTGGTCAGGTGATCCGGGAAGGGGATCACCAGAAGATGCAGTACTAAGTGGTTCGCCACGGTGCTGCTAGGCACATCAGGCGGGCAGGTGGCGAGAAGGCTGCCTATCCTTGGATCGCCCGTAAACTAACCCACCAGATTACATAACGTTGTATGTAATAAACCTGCAGCAGTTTTTCCCAAGTACAACTTGTGTTGTGTGTTTTATTTGCGGGCATTCTTGCTTTGTGGGGAGGGGGGTCTGTTGCCATGATGGTGCTAGACTACTTGTGTGAAAAATGTGACTGTGGTAGATAGGTGCTGACGTGTGTTTGTGTGTGCGGAACACGATGTGCCTAGGTGTATAGGTTGTCAGCGGGAGTGTGTGTGTGTGTAGTATTTTTTTTATGTAGAGGGGCATGTGTGTAAGCATGCTTGTATGTGTGGAAGGCTGCTTGCGTGCATATGTGCGTGTACATGGGCGAGGGTTGTGTGTACAGAGCATTTGTGTGAGAAGGGTTGTGTGTAAGTGTTAGAAATTTGTGTTTCAGGAGACTGTGTGTTTGTGTGTGTTTCTCAAGTCTGTTAGGAGTTTGTTTAGTGAAATAAATACATTTAAAGAAGAGGTTTTGGAGGGAGGGATATCTCAAGGTTGAATTGGGCAGTTCTCCTTCCAAAGAGAGCTTCAACCAAAAACACTTTCAAATAAACTATTTTTAATCTAAACGAAATCGGTGTTACAGGCATAGGAACTCAAAAGCGGGATTCAACTTGCAGATCTTACAGTGCAGAATTTACAGTGCAGCGCAGATCTTACAGATGCGAGGGGCTGCATCCCTGCGAACACAAAATGCACACCTTGCTTTCCTTGAACGAGCCCACCAAAAGCCTGATTTTCTGGACACTGAACAGAGGGACATAATCTGCCCCCCATGCCCCTCTTCCCCCCACAAATCCTCCTGTTCTGACCCTCTGGATACCAGCACAGGGCATCCATACATTGCAGCAAGAAGTGACGTGAAAAAGTACTCATATGAAAGTTTGCCTCCCTATAGGGCTGTATGGAATGAGAGGGGGCGCTGAATGAGAACAGTGATCCAGCGCAAGAAAAGGGGGGCAAAATTTACAGATCCTCCCTGCGTCACAGGCCTGACGTCACGCTAATTCATTCACACACGCATTCATTGGTGGGGCCCATGACACCAACACTCATATGTTTCTCTCACAGATCTGCACACAGGAGGAATGATGCGCTGGACATGTGGGGGGGTACCTTAATTACCTATAGGGAAGAAAAGTTATATTACAAAATATACATATTTGCATCACCACCTATAGGATCCTAACTTAACATCAAGGCACTCCACCACTGAGTCGATGGACCAATTAGTTGGACTGGATGATTTTAGAACCAGCTAAAACACATTTAAGCTTCAGAATCCTCTAATCTCCTAATGGAAGAATCACCAACTCATAATTTCTGTTAATCAAATTATTGTTTATCAAAACCTTGTTTGCAATTATATAATTAGTATTTCGGTCAATCAAAGTTGAAATTTAGTCAAACAACACAAATCGCATGACATTTTATATTTACCTATTCTTGCTATCGGGGTCTTTTCTAATTCAATTGGCTCTGCATAATCCGAATTTTCTGCTCATTTGTCCCAATAAAGCAGGCCAAAACTCAAAGTCCGGAAAAGTTCTTTGCTCAGCACGTCACAGTCCCAAAGATTTCCAAAGGACCAGGAATCATGCAAGCATTTAGCTCATCTGTCATCGCCTGTGGGGTTGGTAGGGGTGTGCGGTAACTCCTCCCTGTTCTACTACCCTTTTTATAATAAAATTCTGGATAACATGAAACATTTCTTTGGCAATACTATAGTCTGATTGGTCCATTTGAAGAAAATTTTAACATCATCCAACTTTCCCAGACTTTGGTTCTCAAAGAAGTGCTAGGTCACTTCCTCGGTTCATGACATATCCATGCAACATTGTTGTTTTCCTGGTTGTGGAAGTTCATTGTTTCTTGCATTGATTTTTACAAACTGAAGTTTGGCAGTCCTCCATGTTCCTATCCTTGACCAGGAACACTGTGCTCTGACTTGAGGGTGCCTGGAGATCTATGGAGCCATCCGAGTCTGAGCAGTAGACATCGCGCTCACGAGACAGTGGCCACTTCTGAACTCCATTTTGAATGTCATGGTTTGGAAGGCCCAAATGTCAACTTAAGCAAAACAAACACAAAAGAGTAATTAATACACAGAAATGAAGATTCTGTTAAACCCTCACAATCCCTTTATGTATTAGTATTTTCCTAGCTTACAGCGACATTTAAAGCAATAAAAACTCACCATCCGGTCCAAACGGGAACGCAAACGTCACCAAAGCAACACAAATCATGCAATATCCTATCACCACACGTACTACTGTTAATAGGCGTACCACAATTAGTTATTAGAGTTATTCTGCCATGCAAATAGCAATGGATCCCACGTGTAATTTGTGTTTACCAAAAAAATGCAAAATGTTGGTTAGTATAACACATCACTCAGTTAATTCAAATTATAATATAAACCGATTAAGTACTTAGTATTTTCATGCAAAATAGAGGAGGTGTACAAAATTTACCTGCTCCATCAATCCCCCCTTTGGTGATTTTTAATATCACCACAAATTCCCTTACATTTTGATAACATTTGTAATAGAAATGAATTCAGTTCTCTTAAGTTTTGTTAGGTCACATGATTGTTTCCTCTGTTTCTTCCTCTCTTGTCTTTTTATACACATTCTCTTTCCATTCTTCTAATTCTATATCTTCCATTTCTCTTTCCTACCTTTCTTTCTCTCTTTTCTTAGTAGCTTTTCTTTTTATATGATTTTGTAATTTTCTTCTTTTACTACATAAACTGTCAGGTTCCTCCGTTTCGATGTCCTCAGGGCTGTGTTGATACTCTAAAGGGGCCCACCTCTGGACAACCCCAAGTCCGGCTTATATTTAACACGGACTATTGGGGTAATCGAGCGGGGGAAGGAAAGGGTAGGGACTGCGGGGAGGGAGATCTGAAAAGCAAGGAAAACATAAACACAATATGAGCTCCGTGCCTATGATACCGCTGCATAAACAGTTTACATGAAAACCAGCATTACGCACAATGTCTGCCAGTAAATGTGTTCTGCCAGGATCAGATATGCATTGCCAATACCATACTATATAATCCACGTACACTGGCAGTATGTCTTTGAATGAATTGACAGTTGCCAATAGTGTCGTTTGGTAGCGTGACCTCTAGCCACTCAGGGAAAGTCAGGACTGAGAACCACCAACGCACATGTACCTCCCCCCCTTGCGTGATCTCCTAAACGGACCTCCTTCAAGCAGAGGGATCATGAGGCCCTTCTGGTGAGGAGGGGAGCCTTAAAACAATGGACGCTCCTCTGCACGGGACCTCCAAGTTATGGTCTCTACCAACAGAGGGGCGAGGTTGCTCGAGGGTTTCTCAAACCCGAACGCTCCTCTGCATGAGACCAACCGTCACCGGGTCTCTGCCAACAGAGGAGCGAAGGTAGGAATCAGCTCAATACGCCTACCTCGCTTGACTTCGGTTGTCCCAGGGAGGGTGCGCCACCCTCTCGCTGTCCGGTACTTTGGGGATAAGGTGCTTCTGCCTCCAGCACAACCAGGAAGAATTATCGGCTCCGAAGGAGTCGACCTTTGCCCATTTGTTTCCGCAACGGGTGTTGCGCGAGTCACATGAGACGTGGCTTGCAACGCCCGCCGGAACTGGTAGTTGCGGGACAGACGCGCCCAAGCCGCTGTGCATGGTTTTCGCGGCAGTCAGTGCGCTGTCGATCCCGTGTCCCTGACATAAACAGCCTAGTCTCAGAATTATTACTAAAAATATCACACGTTACTGGAATTAAAATCTTACCAATAAATGTACTACCTAATTTTTGTAAAAAGTCCTTAATAGTAGACAACCCTTTTCCAATCTTTTCCCAAACACTTTCAACCTCCAGTGGAACAATCTCCTCATGCAAATCAGTTATATTCTTTATGTATGTTTTCAAATCTTGACTTTTGTCAGGAATATAAGTACAACAATGTTGAACCTTCAGCATTCCACAGACTCCACCCTCTTTAGCCAAAATAATATCAAGGGCAAGTCGATTTTGCATCACCATGGCTCGCATGGCAACCATCTCTGTATTTACCAATAAAAATCCTCCAGCAATGCTTGTTGATAAGCGATTCACTACTGTAGACAATTTTCTAATTTTGTGTGCATTCAGAGATATTCCAACGGCTGGTATCAGTGCTCCAAAAATATCCCCTACAATTTCTGCCCAACTCTCTCTCCTTCTACGTGTTAGTTGTCTACCTATCTCATGTGCACCATCTTTTCCCCTTCCCACTTGAAATATCTTTGGGAAAACCAGGCCTAGGTAACATGTGCCATACCAATGGTCAGGTAATTGATAATAAGCTTTGTTCCCGCAGATAAAATATAATCCAGGGAATACCGGATCATTTCCACCTTTAAATCCCCATCCACCCATGATTCTATAAGTATCATGGCAATCACTCGCACCTATGAAGTAATTATCATACACAGTTTGATTTCTTCTAATACACAATTTCCCTTTCTGAGGCCAATCTAAAGCCATAGATGAACTAGTTTCTCCTTTCAAATGTTTTTCTCTTTCAACATCCCAGACTGTCTTTTCTTCTTTTCTCTTAGGTATCTTCTTTTTCATTTTTATTCTTCTTTCTTATACTCTATCTAGAAAAGTCTTTTCTTCCTTCTTCAAACTACAGGTAAGATTATTTCTAAATACTGATTCTAAAGTTAATTCTGTAGTTTCTAGGAAAAATTCACCTAAAACTTTACCAGGTTTTACTCTATTTAGTTCAGGAACTACGGGTACTTGTGAAAAAATGTTATCTACATCAGAAAAATAATATTCTAGTTTCCCTGTTTTATGAAACAAACTTGCTAATATGCTACATGTTATTCTATATGTTACTGGAAGGTGGTGGTAGGTCACTCCCTCAGACACTGATGCAGGCAACTGCATGCAGAAATATCAGTCTCTCACATCCATTGTTTTTACATATTCATACAATAATTTTGAAAAAACATTGTTAGAAAATCAGTCATGGACCTACCTTTATGTAAATAAGTTCTATCTATTCCTCTAGTTGGATTAATATCATGAATCTTCTCTACACCAGTTTTATTTTCAGTATGACCTTCTATTGTCTCAAATGTTACTTTAAATGATATTATTAAAGCTAACGCACTCCACAGAAGCATTAGTAATCCTGTACAACAGCAACACACCTTGCACCATCTTCGAAGGAACACACATGTAGATTTTCTACTTTCTGTGTTTGCCAATTCAGAAAATGATCAGTGTCTTTTGACTTAGCCTCGTCTACACACAACTAGTTTTGTCTAAACCCAAGGCTCTAGGCGCCTACTTGGTTCTTTTTGGATATGTCTCTTGTTCGGTATTTTCAAATTCTCTTCTGGAACACCTTTGTTTCCTCAATTTGGCATTTGATCGTCTTTCACTTTGCCCTCACAATCTTGATTCAGAATTTCCTGAACATCCTTCTCTTCTCTGATGTCGGACAAGATAACTCTCAGGATTTCCGATTCTTCGTCTTCCTCAACCACTTCTGGTATAGTCACCCCTAGATCCCCTTGGCAATCTGCTTCCTCTTGTACCTCAGGAAGTGCCACATATGACCATTCTGGTGACTTATACTTCTGGTTAGGCTTTCTAGTCCATTTTCTTTCCTCCGACGGTGTCTGTTCAACGTCTTTCGATTTCTCTTGGCTAGACACCTCATTCACTTGTTCAGCTCTGGATGACTTTACTGGTGTCAATCGGTATCTCAATCTCTTTATCTTGTTTGGCCAAACTTATTCCTTTGCTGGCCTTTTCATCTTATTTCCTTTTTCACTTCTCTCAGTTCTCCATGCTCTTTTTCTCAGAACTCGACCTTCCTGTACTTCGTCGTCACTGTCCTCAGATTCAGTTCCACCTTGAATCTTACTTTTAGTAGTATTTCTTTCTACCACTTTCTTTTTCTTATCTACTTCTGTCCCTCCTCGTGTTTCTCCCACACAATCTTCCTGCTGACTAACTGTCCCTTCTTCTACCTGGATGTATTGTTTCCCTACAACTCCTCGGGGGTCTTCCGCAACAATCTTTCCTTCTCTCTCTGTATCTGGTACCTCACCATCTACTTCTGTGATTTCAGGTGGAATTTCTCTTGTTTTTTCATGCGGAGCTTCTTTATCAAGAATTTCTATGACAGTCTCTTCACTGTTTTCGTTTACTCTTTCATGTACTTGTACTGGTTCAGTATCTGACTCTGAGTTAGTGTCCGAAATTTGCAATCTCCTTCTTAATGGTAGATTCTCTGGTGCTACAACTGGACTTGATTCTTACTCCCCCTTTCAGGAGTTGGCCTTGTTCTTGTTTCTGCTGAATCTGACTCAGAACTGGTATCGGATTCTTCAAAGTATTCTTCTTCACTGTTATCCACTGGATTTGGAATTCGCAAGGTATGGCTAGCATGAATCCAATTCTTCACTCCTCCACATTTCACAGCTGTCGTCGTGGTCAGGATCACCTGATGTCGTTTACCCCACCTTGGGACCAGACAATTTCTTCTTCTATGCAATTTTATTCTCACCCAGTCACCTGGGCTTAGATCATGAGCTGGCTTCTTTTCAAGAGTGGTTG
Source organism: Triturus cristatus (assembly GCF_964204655.1). NCBI lineage: Eukaryota > Metazoa > Chordata > Amphibia > Caudata > Salamandridae > Triturus > Triturus cristatus. Next base: position 268,038,297 of record NC_140586.1, read on the forward strand.
CATCCGATCCAACCTGATGAAACACAGAATGAACGGAATCAGCCAATCCCTTGCAATAATCCAACACCAAGTCATCAGATATAGGCAATAGTTTGTTGACAGGAATGAAAACATGTCTCATTGCCCTCCCCATTACTATTTCATGGGGACTCAATCCAGTATTCCTATCAGGGATAGATCTAATAGTCATGAGAACTAGAGGCAAGACATCAGGCCATTTCAAACCTGTGGCTAAACACATTTTTCCCAATCTGTTTTTAATGGTGCCATTTACTTGTTCCACCACACCAGAAGCCTCTGGGCGATAAGCACAATGCAGTTTCTGTTGTACGTTCAATGCTTCACAAATCAGTTTCATGATTTCATTATGAAAATGTTTTCCTCTATCTGATTCGATCGTGACTGGAAAACCAAATCTGGGAATGAACTCTCTCAATAGTAGCTTTGCTACAGTAATTCCATCACTTCTTCTAGTTGGGTATGTTTCCACCCATCGAGAAAATAAACAAACTACCACTAGAATATACCTCAACCTATTGCAAGGGGGCATTTCAATGAAGTCAATCTGCATTCTTGTGAAAGGCCCTCCTTCTCGTCCTATCGTTCCTAGACTTACCACTGTTTTTCTTCCAGGATTGTATTGCTGACATATAAGGCATCTTTGACATAGGCTCTCAGCTACAAGTCTAAATTTGGCATTATACCATGTCTGTTTGAAAAGTCTGATCATAGCATCCCTTACTACATGTGCTTGTCAATGATACATCCGTGCAATGGTAGAAACCATGCTATCAGGCATGACTGGTCTTCCATCCCGATAAACCCACACATGATCTGTGTCTCGTGGTGCACATCCTGCTTTTATCCACTGTTTCCTTTCCTCATCTCCTGCTTCTTCTTGTAACTGCCTCACTTCCTCCCATGTGTTTACATTGTTAGTAAAAAGTAAGGAACATGAATTCATCTCCTTTTCCCTACCACGATTTACAGAATTCTGATTTCGTGCACAATATTGTGCCATGTCATTAGCAAACTCGTTCCCTGCTGATATATAATCAGCAGACCTCTATTCTGCAGTACATTTTACTACTGCCGATTGCTTAAGCAGCTGTATCGCCTCAAGCAACTTTCCAACCACTTCAGCATTCCTTATAGGAGTTCCACTCGATGTCAAAAATCCTCTTTGGGACCAAATTTGCCCAAAGTCATGCACCACACCAAAGCCATACTGACTATCGGTGATCACAGTCACTCTCAGATTCTTTCCCAACTTGCATGCTCTTGTTAATGCAAATAGTTCAGCAGCTGGCCGATTTCACTCCTTTCAGACAAGATGCTTCCAGTACAGCTGCTACAGTACATACTGCGTATGCTGCACTCAAATTTCCCTCGTCCGTTCTCAAGCATGACCCATCCACAAACATCACATAGTCACTTTCTGTCTGTTGGCTGACCATACTAGAGACTTAGTGGGGGCAATTGATATTGCAACTACCTTCTCTCTACCATTGGCCATCCTGACCCTAGATGCCACAAAAGCCTTTGATAGGGTCAACTGGCCCTATCTGGCGGAGGTTATGAGAAGATTCGGGTTGGGGGATCCCTTTTGTCGGGTAATTGAGATATTGTATAGTGCCCCCACCGCCAGAATATTAGTCAATGGCACTTTAACAGATTCGATAAAAATTACTAGAGGCACTAGACAGGGCTGCCCGTTATCCCCGTTATTATTTAACCTTTATATTGAGCCGTTTGCCTACGCTCTGAGAGAGGAAGTGGACATTCCACCCTTTGTATTTGGTGAATGGGAGAAGCGGACAGCACTTTACGTGGATGATATCCTGGTGTATACGTCAGACCCGCGGAGAGCTTTCCCGATGGTAATTAAAAAGGCAGGAGAATTTGCGCAAATTTCTGGATATGACATCAATCCCAGTAAAACAGAGATAGAGGTGCCGATCACGATCCGGTAAAAAAAATTCCCGTACGACTCGTATCCGGTCTTTTTACCGTACGAATCGTACAAGTGCCGTACAAACTGGCAAGTACGATTCGCATGGGAAAAAGTCCATACGAATCGCATTGGGAATTATTCCCCACACGTCCTCGGGTCGGAAAAAGTGTCCGACACGTCCTCGGACGATTTACCGTACAAACGTGAAAAGCGAAGTCCGACCGTGCAAGTACGATCCGTCCCGTGCGTCCGATTTTACAACCGTATGATAAAAAGACCATCCGCACCGAACTCCCATAGCAACCATGGAGACGTCCAAACAGGTGCCCGGTACGCGCCGAACCCCCCCACCTGCCCCCGTATGTACGCGCCGAACCCCCCCCCCAGCCCCCGTATGTACGCGCCGAACCCCCCCCAGCCCCGTATGTACGCGCCGAACCCCCCCAGCCCCCGTACATTCGAGTCGACCCCCCCCAGCCCCGTACGTTCGAGTCGACCCCCCCAAAGCCCCGTACGTTCAAGTCGTACCCCCACCCGTGTATGTACACCCGTGTACGTGTCGAACCCCCCGTGTATGTACACCCGTGTACGTGTTGAACTGTACGTGTCGTACCCCCCATGTATGTACACCCGTGTACGTGTCGAACTGTACGTGTCGTACCCCCGTGTATGTACACCCGTGTACGTGTCGAACTGTACGTGTCGTACCCCCCCTGTATGTACACCCGTGTACGTGTCGAACTGTACGTGTCGAACCCCCCGTGTATGTACACCCGTGTACGTTCGAGTCGTACCCCCACCCGTGTATGTACAGTTCGACACGTACATGGGTGTACATACATGGGGGGACGACTCGAACGTACACGGGTGTACATTCACGGGTGGGGGTACGACTTGAACGTACACGGGTGTACATACACGGGGGGGTTCGACACGTACAGTTCGACACGTACACGGGTGTACATACACGGGGGGACGACTCGAACGTACGGGGCTGGGGGGGGTCGACTCGAACGTACGGGGCTGGGGGGGTCGACTCGAACGTACGGGGGCTGGGGGGGTCGACTCGAACGTACGGGGCTGGGGGGGGTCGACTCAAACGTACGGGGGCTGGGGGGTTCGGAGCGTACATACGGGGGCTGGGGGGGGTACGGTGCTTACCGGGCCACCTACTCTGGTCGTTTCGCGCCGTACTTCGCTTTTCCGGCACTTTTTGGGTGCCGTGAAAATATTGCCGTCCGGACTGCTGTCGGTTCGAATCGTACTTCCTGGGTCGTGAAACGCTGCCTGGAAGCGTCCCGACGTCACGTCGCAGCATTCCCGGATCACATTCGTATGCATATTTTCGTCGGTCGGTGTTTTTTACGATTCGTACGGAAATGGTGTTTCCGTGCGAATCGTAATTCCATTTTTGTAAAGTTTTACAACCGGGTACGAGTCGGACGGAGTATACGCTCCGACCGACGGTTCGTACCCGGTTTTTACCGGATCGTAATCGGCACCTATTTGTTGGAACGTTCAAAATATACAGTCTACAGTTGTAACAGCAATGAGATACTTGGGAATACGTATCACTCAGGATATAGGAAGCTTGGCACAGATCAATTTAGATCGGGTTGCTACAGACTGTAGGAAACTTCTGAGATCGTGGACGTTTCTGCCACTCTCGATTTTTGGGAGAATAAATCTAGTTAAAATGTCCATAATACCAAAATTTACTTTCATTTTTAACTCAATTCCCCTGTCCTTCGATCGGAAAAAATTGGAGAAATGCCAGCGAGAAATAAATTCCTTCATCTGGAATTTTAGAACAGCTAGGCTGGCCTGGAAAAAGTTGAGAAGGAGGAGGGAAAAGGGGGGATTGGCTTTGCCAGACCTGTTATATTATGCATGGGCATTTCAGCTAACCTATTCAAGGATGCTTTTGAAAACCCCCGCAATATCATCTTTGGGGGTTATGTTCAGGGCCATGTTAAGGGGAGTAGACATACTACCGGATGGCTTTCTATTTAAGTTTGGAGACATGAAATACTTCAAGAAAGTTAGACTAAAGATTTTGCAGTCAGCCATATCAAACTGGGTTCAGATTAGAAAAAATGTCAGGCTACATTATTACTCAAACTTTGCGCCGGTCTGGGATTCTCCCGGGCTCCCACTTTGTATGCAGGACATTTTAGCAATTCCGTTAAAGGACGCTGGGATTCAAAGATGGGGAGAATTACTGGAGGATGGCAGGGTACAAGATTGGGAGGTGTTGCGGGAAAAGGTGGGTATGGCCTTTTCTAGGTTTAAATATTTACAGTTGGACAGTTGGATACGTGCACAGAATAGGAAGGGTCTTCAAGTAGGGAAATATAGCCAATTTGAAAAACAACTTGTAGAAAAGCAAGAAGGGGGCAAAGAAGTGGCTGTCTGGTACTGGTCTATGGTAGAGGAGGCGGATGGAGATTTCATCTTACCAGATAAGTTATGGGGAAATGAGTTTGCCCTTCAGTGTGAGGATTTATGGATTAGATCCTTTTCTTTTCTTTATAAAATAGTGAAACCAGCCTGGCTAAGATGTAACCACCTGTATACCCTGCACCGGGCCTATTTTTCACCTCTAAGGCTGTCCAAGTTTCTTCCAGGGAAGAAATGTAATAAGTGTAATTTGGCGGCTGCCTCAGATATACACATGTTTATGGAATGCCCGGTTATTAGGTTATTTTGGGAAGAAGTAACAGCTACTCTGGAATCTATTTTAAGTATATCACTGAAAGTTACTCTCGCGTTAATAATTTTTGGAATGGAGGAAAACATAAATGGACAGGCAAAGTCTTTTCTTTTTTACTCCATTATTCTCGCAAGACGACAAATATGCAAAGTTTGGGTAGAAGCCAAAGCCCCATCACACACAGCTTGGCTGACATCATTGTATGAAACTTCCAAGACTGATTTGGCCAGATCATGCTCCAATAAGAATTTGTCTTTCTGGGATCTCCTAATAAATTGGAGCTAGGATACCGGGGTTTTTTTTTTTTTCCCCCGGGTCCGATGATTATGTCAACTAGGCTTCAGAAGATCCTGGGAAGCGGTCCCCCTCGCATGTAAGCTCTGGGTCTTGTTACTACTGACTGGTGCTTCTCTATTTTTCTGCCTAATGAGGTAGTCTCCCGCCTTATTCAACAAATCCTGCCTGGAACACAATATGGCGGATAGACCGTCAAAATCATTCTAAGGCAGACGTCTGGTGGTTGGCTCTCGTGGGTAGATGGAGGTATTGGCAAATGAGGACAAAAAAAAAAAAAAATAGTCACTTTCTGTCAAAGGTACATCTTTTATATCAGGGCGTGGCTTGGTACAAAAATCAAGCACTTCCAAACAGTCATGATCCACATCATCCCTGACTTCCACATTCTCAGCATCAGGTAACAGTGTTGAAGGGTTCACATATCGACACCTCACAAGGCTCACATTTGTTGCACCTAATATGACTTTCTCATATTTAGTTAGACGACTATGTGTCATAAACTGAGTGCGGCTCCTAGTTAAAAGGATCGCCACATCATGAGGCACAAACACTCTCACAGGATATCCCATCACAATTCCTTCACTCTGTTCCAGACTCTTACAAGTAGCTGCTACAGCTTTCAAACAACCAAGCAATGCCACAGCTACAGGATCTAGCATAGCTGAAAAATATGCAATTGGTCTTCTCAATTTTCCATGTTTCTGCACTAGTACAGAAAGTGCACATCCATTTCTTTTGCTGCAATAGAGTTCAAATTCTTTCTCATAGTCAGGCATGCCAAGAGCTGGGGCTTCACACAAACCATCTCTCAATTGTTTAAAAGCCTTCAACTCTTCTTTATTTAATTCAATGGGGTCTTTTACATCTCTCTTTGTCAAGCGTACCAAAGGCTTTGCAATCAATGAAAAATTACTAATCCACTGACGGCAATATCCAACCATCCCAAGAAACATTCTCACCTCTCTCTGAGTCATTGGGGCTCTCATTCCTTTGATTATCCTGATTCTATCTGCAGTCACTTTTCTTAGCCCTTTTTCAATTTTATGGCCTAAATACTGTACTTCCTTTTGACTGAATTGTAATTTTGATGGTGATACTTTAAGTCCTCCATCAGCCAAATGATTCAGCAATGCAACAGCATCCACTACACAAGCTTCTCGAGTTCTCGATGCCACCAATAGGTCATCGATATACTGGACTAGTACCAAACTTTCGGGCATTTTTAAATCTTCTAGGGACTTCTTCAGGATCTGATTGAATATCGATGGGCTTTCTGTATATCCCTGTGGGATTCGGCACCATGCCAAAGTTCGTTCAGCAAACCGAAACGCAAAGATTTGTTGGCTATCAGGGTGCAATGGAATTGAAAGGAAAGCATGACACAAATCAATCACTGTGTACCATTCTGCATCATGAGGAATCTGATATAGAATCACAGAAGGATTTGGTACAATGGGACAGCATGATACAACAATTTTATTCACTTTTCTGAGGTCTTGTACTATCCTGAAAGTTCCATTAGGCTTTTTCAGACCCATAATTGGCGAATTACATGGACTGCTCATTATTTCTCTCAAAATACCTTGTTCAATCATTCTGTCTATTATCTCGGGTGTCAATTTGTACTGTGGAATATTTGGGTAGCTTACTCCTTCCTTTACAGAAATTTTTACGGGATCTACATTTTTCATTAATCCCACATCTTCTCCCGTGAAATCCCATACCTCCATTTTCACTGTTTTCTTCAAATCCTGAGGCAGTTCCTCGGGGTCAAATACAGCAAATGCCTCAGTAATTTCAGGTTCCATATTAGCTATAGTCATTTTGTACAGCACATCCTCATCAGTAGTCTCAAAAGCGATTCCATCAGGAGTACAGAAAATTGTGCAGTTCATCTTGCACAGCAAGTCCCTTCCTAAAAAATTTACAGGGCTGGTATCGCACACGACAAAACGGTGCATTTCGGAAAATTTCCCTATTTTGACCTTAACTGGTTCAGTAAGATATGTTTTTACCTGTCTGTTGGCTACTCCAACTACTTGGATTGTCTCATCCGAGAGAGGAAGATTTTTAACATCAGCTGATCTAACAGTTGAACGAGTAGCACCAGTATCTACTAGGAAAGTAATGTTTTCGACATTTATCTTTCCATCCACAAAAGGGCCTGTCTGGTCTTCTTCCAGAGTTGCGCCAAGTACGCACTCTTCTTCCTCTCCTTAGCACCGTCAATAACTCTCTTCTGACTCACTCTCATCGCGTTGTAGCTAATACTGCGAAACAGCACTAGCGCGCGGCAGCTTAGTTACCTGTTCTTCGTTGTAGAATCCTGTCTCATTACTGTATCTCTGAGGATTTACGCTCTGTGGAAAAGGCGGTTTTGGCACCTGACACTGTTGGGCAACAACCTGCTGCTGTCGCTGTGGTTTACAACTCACCTCATTCTGCACCTGTGGATTAAATGATGCATTATCGCCATTAGCAAAAAATAAATTTACACTCGGTTTTCCAATGCCCTATCTTTCCGCAGTTATGACATGGCCACTTCTTTTTGGTTTCTTCTATACTAATCTGTCCTTTTCCTTTCCCAATATTAGGTTTTTTTTCATGCTCATGCCATTTGCCTGTTCAATCAGTTGGGCTTCCTGTCTTTCTGCCACTTTTACTTGAGCCCACATGGCTTTTTCTTTTAACTTACGTTGCTTGGCTTCAATCTCATCGCTAAAATATTTTGCATGCCTCAATACTTCATCTATCTCTTTGTTTTACCAATCCACTGTATGCTGTTTAATCATTTCACTTACTCCAGGACGCAACCCATAAACAAATCGATATACAAAATGACTCAAATCTTTCTCACTCAAATTTTCATTACCACTGTATTGTTTAAAAGCCAATAATAATCTTTCATAATAGGCATGTACAGATTATTTTACTTCTTGGTGAGTTCTATCAATCTTTACCCAATCAGTTTCTTTTGGAGGTACTTTATTTTTCAGGAAGGTAACTACCTATTTGTATTTTCTCATTGCTTCCGGATCAGGAGCACCTGTTTTTGGATCCCTAGGGTATTCTTGAGTAGGCCAACCTATTGTAATTTTTACATTCTGCCCATAGATCTGCTGGCACAATTATGTCAAATAAACTGTTCAAATCAATCCATAGTACTTTTTGATAATTTGACAAACATGTCTACCTGCCTGTACCATTCCACTGGCTTCTCGCGCAAGCGAGGAAAGTCATTTGTTAAATGATAAAATGTCCTGTCTAGTCCAGGGGACATGCACACAGCCTCCTCCTGGAAATTTCCTCATGGGACACTCAGTTACCACCTTTTCTTTTTCTCTTACTGGGAAAGCTGCAAATGTTTTGTCTGTTGCATCGTCCTGTTTTCGAAACCACCTACTTTTCCATTTATCTACATCGCCCCATTTTCTTAGTAAAACAATTATTTCTTTAATTTGAGTTATTCTTCCTGCTGTTATTCAGATTCTAAATGTTTTTTTCAGCAAAGTCTACTCTGTATGGTTTTTGTAATGATTTTATTTTTTCAAAATCGATACCCATTTTACTTGCTACTTCCTCCAATTTTTCATGTAAATTTCTCGCTCTCCATGTCATACTTTTACATAGAAACATTAGTTCTTCATCCTGATATGTTTTTAATTTTTCTGTGGGAATAGTTCCTACTATTAATTCTTCTAAAACTATTTTTAATTTTGCCGCATATAAAGGTCGAGGTTCAGCATCTTTTTGCTGTAAGCTCCTTAACCATTCACTTAGTTCTTCTGAAGTAGGACCTACAGGATTTGGTTCATTTCTTGCTTGTTCTAAACTCTTTGATGTCCCTGGTACTGATTCTGTTGTCATTATTGCTTTATTCGCTAGGCTCTGATTCACTGTCAAATTTTTAGGAGTACTTAATCCAGAAGTTCCTACCACTTGTCCTCATGGATTTTCTCTTGAATCTCTTTTTTCCATTTCGGTATGTTTATTACTGTTGTAAGGGATCGTTAGACAATGTTCACTATCCTTTTGCTTATCAAAAATAGGCATCGCTGGTCCTATTGTTACAGGAACAGTTACAGCTTCCATATTTTCAGTCAATTCCCTAATCTTTTCAGTTAACTCTAAAGTAGTTCTAGCTAATTGAGCTGAATTTTCATTTGTCATTTATCCAGGTTGTGTATTTTCTGATTCTCTAAAGGGATTATTTCTCCCTGCCTCAGGTGGCATTGACTCAGATTTTCTATTTTATGGTGTCTCTTTTACTGGGGCACTTGGTGTCAACAACGTGGAATTTGGTTGATATGGGGGAGGATTTTTATAAAACATGTCCTCAAGTACATCATCCTCCGACTCATGCACACCATACTTGTAACCTTCTGACCCTGTATTGTTTTTCTTCTCTGTATATTTTCTACTACTAGTCTCTTCAGCATTTCTGATAGGGAACATCCCATCAGCCATATTTGCACATTCGCCATCTCCTCATTCTGTCATCATGATTCTCCTGTCCACACGGTCTACCAAACATGCATTTATACCTTCCGCCACTCTGCTGTCGTACTCTTTCATACATCTCATCTTCCCATTCTGTCAATGCTTCAAATTGAGTAGGTCTAGGTCTTGTTTCTAATATCATCATTCTTTCTCTTAAATTCCTTAATACTGCTAAATTAAATGAACCATGTTCTGGAAACACTAAAACTCCATCATCTTTTGCCCAATTATCTAGCCAAATACATGTAGGATACCCATTTTTTGCAACCATGAAGGTTGCGGGCGATTTCGGCGGAGGAAGCAACTGTCCCTCTCTAGTCACGATCGGTTTATCTTTTTTAAATAAATTCTTGATCTTTCCAAACCAGGACTTTTTCTCTTTTTCTGGTGGATCGTAATACATCATTTTCTTTTCTCAGTATCGCTAGATTTCTTCTACGACTATTCTGTTCGTATTCAATCGTAGCGTGACTCACACTAACGCACCAATCCGGAGCGTCTTCATCACCCTGTCACTTCTCCACTCCTAGCGCGGCGTACACTAACGCACCAATCCGGAGCGTCTATGTCTCTTAATGGCTGGCCAATCCCAGCGCGGTCTTTCTGACGTCTGCTTGTCTTGCTACTCCTGCTTCTGCTGACCCCTCCTTTACAAAATTTATAGGCAAAATTTCTCTTACTCTCTCTTTTACTCAAAATCTGTTAGTAACGACATAAAAACACCACCATTGTCCCCTTCGCTAACAAAGAGATAGTTTCTGACCTTTTTCACAAGAATTCCATATTTCTCGAGAACAGCGCTTACCTCTGCCCTACCACGGAATTATTTCACTCGCCGATAACGTAGCACTTCCCTCTACCTTACCGTTCTAGCAAGCATTAGCTAACTGTTTCTCTGGAGATAAAACACCTGTTGGAGACTACACTGCTCCTGAGAATTAAGACCAGAGTTTCACAATTAAGCCGAATGCTATTTCACTTATACACATTCGTACGGAAAATGTAGTTCATTTACACAGAATCCTGTATTTTTCGAGAGCAGCGCTTACCTCTGCCCTTCCACAGAATTATTTCATTCGTTGATAAAGTAGCACTTCCCTCTACTTTATCCCTCTTACAAGCTTAGGGAACACCTATTACCTTTCCAGTGATAAGCGTAATCGGAGCTCACATTTGACTCCTGTTACCAAAATTTCACAGGTGGCCTTTGCTATCCATACACCACTTTCACACAGAAATGTCCCTACCGATAACACAACGATGTTACCAATTCGAACCCAGACAATGCGTCATGCTACTCCAATCATCACACGTTTTCCCCGTGTACCTACAGGGCAACAAACAATACACCATGTGACTTCACTTGCCACACGTTTTCCCCAGGGCATCCGACTTCCTAAATCCCAGAAGTCTTCAAAAACAACATAGAATGCGACGCGACTCAACATAGAATGTTAGAACATAAATCAATACTCATCCAAACATCCACAATCAATAATCAGAAATCAAAATCCATAAGCATAATCACCAAACCAATGCAATAAAACCATCAATCTGCTACCAGAAAAACTGATCCAGCGCAAGAAAAGGGGGGCAAAATTTACAGATCCTCCCTGCGTCACAGACTCGACGTCACGCTAACTCATTCACAAACGCATTCATTGGTGGGGCCCATAACACCAACACTCATACGTTTCTCTCACAGGTCTGCACACAGGAGAAATGATGCGCTGGACATGTGGGGGGGTACCTTATTACCTATAGGGAAGAAAAGTTATATTACAAAATATACACATTTTCATCGCCACCTATAGGATTCTAACTTAACATCAAGGCACTCCACCACTTGGTCGACGGAACGATTAGTTGGACTGGTTGATGGTGATTTTAGAACCAGCTAAAACACATTTAAGCTTCAGAATCCTCTAATCTCCTAATGGAAGAATCACCAACTCCTAATTTCTGTTAATCAAATTATTGTTTATCAAAATCTTGTTTGCAATTATATAATTAGTATTTTGGTCAATCAAAGTTGAAATTTAGCCAAACAACACAAATCGCATAACATTTTATATTTAGCTATTCTTGCTATCTGGGTCTTTTCTAATTCAATTGGCTCTGCATAAACCGAATTTTCTGCTCAATTGTCCCAATAAAGCAGGCCAAGACTCAAAGTCTGGAAAAGTTCTTTGCTCAGCACTTCACAGTCCCAAAGATTTCCAAAGGACCAGGAATCGTGCAAGCATTTAGCTCATCTGTCATCGCCTGTGGGGTCGGTAGGGGTGTGCGGTAACTCCTCCCTATTCTACTACCCTTTTTATAATACAATTCTGGATAACATGAAACATTTCTTTGGCAATACTATAGTCTGATTGGTCCATTTGAAGAAAATTTTAACATCATCCAACTTTCCCAGACTTTGGTTCTCAAAGAAGTGCTAGGTCACTTCCTCGGTTCATGACATATCCATGCAACATGCAACATGCAACAAGATGGCTGCCAATGCATCCTGGTTTGGAGTGTTGGCAGCCAATCAGAGTGAAGCTCGTGCCCTAATTTCTCAGGAACTACTGAACGGATTTACACCATTTAAAAAAAGGGCTCTTTCTGAGCAAAGGGCTATCTTTTTGCCAAATTTGGTGTAATTTCATTCAGCAGTTTGGGCTATAACTTTGTCTAAAGTTTCCTATGGAAAATAACATGGGGAAAACATGTTTTGGGACCCCCCTTTTTTATCAGCCCCCACTTGAAGATTCACCCCGAAACTTTCAAGACAGGTGCTGACCGGAGCGCCCCACTAGCTTTGAAAATTTTGCGAAGATTCGTCAACCGGGTCCAAAGTTATACCTCATATATATATATATATCACCTACTGGCGGTTGCCAGTAGGTAGTTATAGTTAGGACCTCGTTTCTTCTTTCTACAAAGGTACAGATTAATAATACCACATAATTATAGATTGTTTGGTAAAATGTAGCACAACTGTGCTGTTTGAAAGATGATCATATAAGGTGTTAATAATTAAGTTTCTGTTAATAGTTTGCACAGAAGGTAAAGTTAAATGATGCCATATGTTTTAAGATAGAATGGGGAAATAAGGTGTTGTTAATTATGCTTCTTTTTGTAGTTTGAGCTAAGGTATAGTTCAATGATGCCACATATTTTTAGATATAATGCTGAAGATGTATAATAATAGTGTGGTTTTAGAAATGCTCATAAAAGGTGTTGTTTATTAGTCTTCTTCCTTAAGTCTGTTGAGAGGTATGATGTCACATATTTCTAGATTTAATGGTCAAGATGTAGCTCAAAAGTAAACCACCACATTTTACTCTTTCTGGTATGTTGTAGTTATCTACTTAACTAGATAGTATGTAATGACTCATGTCTGTGTTCAGATGGTATTTATATAGTTGTATGTATATTTACTGAATTATTGAGAGGTGCTTGACTGATTACAGGAGTCCAAAGTTAGTGAATATGTGATTTTATAAATACATGAAAAATGATTTTCTGATTCTATATTGTGCAATCACCCAGTTAGTATCAAAGCACTACCCATGCATTCATGCAATGACTCATGCACTAACGTATGCAGTGGTAAAATCTCCAAAGCACTACACCTGCAGTCCAGCAATCCCCTTGTCACTCCCTGTGGACTCTTTTAATCACTCTGCCGTGTCCTTTTGTTATCATTACGCAAAAACCCATGCACCTATAAATTCACCATGCTGTCAACTTCCAGCACTCTAAGTATCTAGTCACTATCCATGTACTTGTACAATGACTACAATCAAATGTGCACTATCCATGCATTCCCCTAACCCCCTCCACACTACTGATTCACTTCTCCAATTACCCAGGTAGTACCCATGCAGTTCAGCAATCACACTGTCACTCTCTGTACACTCCTGCAATCATCCAGCCAGTACCATGTCCTTATCTAATCACTGCGCCAAAACCTAAGCACTTATAAATTCACCATCCTCTTTCCTTGCAGTAGGCTAATCATCCAGTCACTACCCATGTACTCATGCAATGACCCAGGTACTAATATATGCAGTATTACAATCCTCTATCCACTGCTGATGCAGTCCTCTAAACACGTAAACACTACTCATTCACTCCTACAATTATCCAGTTAGTATCTGTGTACTGCAGTAAATGGATTGTGATTTCAAAACAAAGCGTTTAAATAGTTTTTATGTAGAACGTGTTTGTTTAGTAATGGAATAGTATATTTTATAGATTTATTTTAATAATATTATATATATTTTTTAATTTACAGATATTCTTCATCATCAATAAAAAAAACTACCATGACTAAAAAAACATAAAAGCGGAAACAACAAAAGAAGGACTATTATTTGAAGAAAACACAACAGCAAGAATTAGATGAACTACAACATGTGGGAAAAAAGTCTTGTGGTAAGACAACAAAATAATTTATTAAAAGACTTTCAAAGACTATAAAGAATTTGCACAATGTAGAAAGTAGAAATAATATCTCAACAACAAAGAAGAATGAGAAGAAAAAAGGAGAAATTAATTGGAAATCAAGTTTTCAAAACACAATGTATGGTAAAAGGAGAACGAATCAATATGATGAAATAAGGAAATAAGGAAAAGAATGTTTTACAATAGATTTGTCTTTAATTTGTTAAAAGATGTGAAGAAATAAAAAAAAGATCAGCATTTTATTAAAAGAAGAAACAGATTGAGAAGGCTTTTGAATTAAAAAGGAAATTATTCATTTTAGTTTTAAACAGAATTTGATCATTAGATAAGCCAATACATTTTATGAAGTACAAAATTAAAAAGAAGAGACTAATTAATAGAACTAACTTTTGTGATAGTTTTGGGGGTGAATGGAAGCACAGTTCAAGTTCAGAGCATTTTTTTTAATGAAGACAGTTATTTTCAAACCAATACATTATTTTATGCAGTTGATACCAGTGGTCGTGCTTCTGAAGTAAAAAACGGTTGTCCAATTGAAAAAGAAAAGATGGTTTCTAGAAATGTAGAAGTTATAGCTGATGAAGTTCTAGGGAGACGTACTAAAGCCCCAGTGTATACTTGGGATTGTAGTAGTATTTGCAGTATACGACAGGAGTCTATTGATATTTTACGAAATTTCTTACGAGCTTATAGTAAAAAAAGTGTTAAACAAAAGATTAAGATCCTGCAAGGACCAGATCCTTGCAAAGTGAGAAAAAATACTGGTTTTCAAGATCATTCTTTGGCTTGTCTTTCTAGAAAAGTGTGTCAACGTGTTTTTCATCATTTCAGAATGTTCGCAGTACATCATTCTCAAATGCGGAAGTTAGTCAGAAGATTGTATTACGCAAATAGTCCAGCAATATTTTCAAGTGACTTAAACAGTGCTCTTTTGCATGGGTCAGTATTAGATGTAAAAAAAGTTTGTGATGAAATAGAGTTTTGTTACTTTGGTCCTGAACAAGAGTGTAGTCAAAGTGAGACATTGATAGAAGTAGGTGTTGAAGAAGACATGGAACATAGAAGTACTGAGAAGTTTGAAGAAGAAATTACGAATTTTAAGGTAATTTGTTGTGAAAGACCAAATTATGTTTGTATTGGTTGTTGACGAACTCACTATAAAAATCATACTAGAAATGTTGGTCTGTATTTAAAAAGTGAAAAATAAAACAATGATAAGTGGAAAGAATTTGCAACTTATTTGTTGGGTGAAGATTGCTTTCATTTGGGTAGTGATCAACGTATTTGTAAATATTGTTATAACAAATTAGAGGACAACAAAATGCCAGCTAGAGCTGTACATAATAACCTAGAGTTGGTAGCTATTCCTCCAGGACTGGTAGATTTAAACACGTATGAGTCTATTCTGATTCAATCTGTGCACCCATTTCAGGCTATTGTTCGTATGGAGCCTAAAACAGGTAAGTTGCCTCCCACAGATTTACCGAGAGGATTAAAAGTAAGAGTTGCATGTTTACCTTTAGATTTAAAGAAAAATATTGAAACTATTGGTGTAGAGAAAGAGGAAACTGAACCGGTAGTTATTATAGTTAATGGTGTTCCTACGAAGAGATGGCAAATATGGCAAGAATTAGTAGATGTCAGCAAAGTGCAAAAGGCAACATTATATCTCATAAAAAACAATTACTACAAAAATGTGTATGTGGAAGAAGAAGAAATAGTTTTAGAAGATGTCAAGCGGCCAAATTGAAAAAGTGGAAATGTCCAAAAGTGAAGAAATTTATGAGCATTATAGTGTACATCCTTTACATTCCAAAGAAGTGATAGGAAATACTATTGAATTATTCCAAATGAAGAAAGCAAAGGGGAATCCAATGAGTGTTTGGGAAAAAAGTTTGGAAGCTCGTTTTTTCCACAGCTCTTCTGGAAAAGGTGGACGATATGATGAACAACCAGTACAGATTCCCGCATCACAATATCGGACAACCAGATTATACTTAGAAGATCCAAGATTTTGACAAAGTATCCCATATATATTTTATCTGTTGTTTGAAAGTGACTTGTCTGGACTTTCAATATGCAGTCAACCACATATTAAAAACAGGAGTTCATCTTCAAAATGTTTCTGCTAAGGAACTCACGGACAAAGTACATGAGAGAGATAATCATTTAGAATCTCAATTGATTAATTTGATGGCGTGTCAGCGTAGTACTATTGAGTATTGGTATCATTGTCATGGAGAACTTAAATGCATGTTAAGGAACTTAGGAACGCCTACGTGGTTTGTTACACTAAGTTCCGCTGAATACGCATGGGACGATTTACTTGAATTTCTTCGAGAAGCAGATTCAAATAATAAAAACATTGAATTCAAGACACCTGGAGAACTGTGTTCCTTGGATCCTGTAAATGTATGCAGATATTTTAATCATAGGTTTCAAGCTATGATGTCTTTTATCTACAATAAAAACAATCCTCCTCTTGGAGAAGTTATTGATTTCTTTTGGAGAAAGGAGTATCAAGCTAGAGGTGCTCCTCATATACATATGCTTTTATGGATCAAGGATGCACCCAAATTTGGAACTAATTCGGATGAGACTGTTTTATCTTTTATTGAAGACTATGTTACATGTGCTATACCAAAAACAAGAGAAGAAAACACCTTAAGGCAACAAGTGTTACTGTTTCAAACTCATCGATGTGGCAAATACTGTCGACGCAAATACAAGTCGAAGGAAAAGTTTTACACCAAATGTCATTTTGGTTTTCCATGTCCAGTAATATCCAAAGGAAGAGTAAACAGTTTCATGTCAGCAGTGAGGCATACCATCACTAGAAAATCTTACAATTTAAAAAGAAGTGAGCAATCAAAGTATATTAATTATTATAATCCAGTTATTTTGCTGATGTGGAATGCTAATATGGATATCCAGTATGTTGCGGATAATTCCATTGCTGTTGCTAGGTATGTAACATCATACATAACAAAATCAGAAAAGCCGGAGTTGAAAGAAATGTGGGAAGAAATTTCCCACGAGAAGAGTCTTAGTAAGAAATTGTACAGCTTTAGTTTGAAGATGCTGTCCCATCGAGAGCTTGGATCCTACAAATGCTCGGATCGGTAGTCCTCTGCAAGTTTATATTCAAAGTCAAGAGGAATAATTTGGGTTTGTCTAGGTCTTACTGCAACACGAAATCAAGTACTTAAATCTATACAAGAAATCAAATATTTGGCATTAAATGAATCGGAAAGCACAGATATTATTAAAACAAACATATTGGATACGTACTATCCAAATAGAAGTCCTCATCTTGAAAACATATGTCTGTATGAAGTGGTGCACTATTACAGTTTTAAGAGAAATATTGCAGAGAACATAAATGAAGAAAAATATGCAGTGATTAGTTCAGAAGGATGTTTAGTGAAACATAGTAAAGGAAATCTGATTAATCATAGGAAACTGAGTTGTGATACTCCTGATAAAAGAGAATTTTACTATTTAGCACTTCTGCAACTCTTCAAGCCTCGGCGTACGGAACTGGAATTACTTGGAGATTTTCAGATCTATGAAGCTTCCTTTAATGCATGTAAAGATAGCATTGAATGCACAGTTTTTGCAAATTATCTCAAAATGTTCAATGAAGAAATTGATCAAGAAGCTACTATTGCAGCTGAGATTGCTAGAGACAGTTCTCAAGACAGTCAAAGTTCTGCTCCACTGAGTCAAGATCCACTAGGACAACCAATTCTTGAAAATGAAGCAGAAATCACCATGAGTTAAGTGGAAAAAGCAATGCAGCAAGCTCAAGAAGATATTATGGACTTAGGAAACTTGGAAAACCAACTAAATATTGAACAGAAAGAAATATATCAGCAAGTGAGAGAACAGATCGACCATGGTTTTCTTCATGAAAAGAAAGAATGCACATGCACGTCATTTGAACCTATCCGAATGTATGTCAGTGGTCAAGCTGGTACAGGAAAAAGTTTTTAAATTAAAGTTTTGACCAGTTTTCTACAGAAAACCACTGAATCACATTTATCTTGTATTGTAACTGCTCCAACTGGGTTGGCAGCCCACAACATTAAAGGAATTACATACATTGCTTACTAATGCTAACCTGTAGAGCATGAAAACAAATTGGAATATCACAAGCTATCTGGAGAAGCTTGTTATGAAGTTTCAATAGTGCTAAAGAAAATGAAACTTCTGATTATTGATGAGGTGAGCATGGTTCAAACTTAATGCTTGCCTTTGTGCATTTAGGAATGCAGCAAATTTTAAAAACAGAATCCGATGTCTTATTTGGAGGAAAACATGTGCTAGTTTTTGGCGATCAACTGCAACTTACTCCTGTAAAAGGGCAACCAGTATTTAAAACACTTGTGCATGAAAACACCAGAAAGTCTTTGGAAAGTATTGGAAATGTCAACATTTGGTCATATTTTGAATACAAAGAATTTATTAAAAATATGCGACAGGCAAGAGATGAAGACTATGGAAGTATTCTTCAAGATATAAGAATTGGTGTATTGACAGAGCATGGTAAAGAAGCTTTGCAAAGTCGTCTACTTACAAACTTGCTTCCAAATGAAGATGTTCCTCCGGAAATAATATACCAAAAAATCAGAGAAAATACATTTATAATCTGCCTAATGCCAACACTGCGAGAGTGTTCTACATTCAATGAAGAACTTTTAAAGCTGGAAAAACAACAAATAAAAAAAATGGAAGCTATTGATAAAATAGAGCACAAAGGTATTACTATTATTTTGACAGAAAAATTTAAAAGAAAATTGGATTCATTGGAAAAATCTATATTTAAAACTGCTGGTTTAGAAAAGAATTTATATGTATGTGAAAACTGTCGGGTAATTTTACGGCGTAATTTGGATGTGGAAAAAGGTTTAGTAAATGGAGCAATGGGAAAAGTTGTTGTTTTTGTTAATTATCAAAATAGAGATGGAATTGAATTTTGAAGATCAAATTTGATCAGACTGAAGAAGTAAAACAGATTGCTCATTGTTCTGATCGTTTTTAGCTTGTTAAAGATTTGTATGTTCATAGAAAAAAGTTTCCTCTTTCTTTAGCATCTGCAGTGACCATTCATAAATCTCAAGGTTTAAGTGGACAGCGCTTTGGTAAACACTGGAAATACCATGTTTAAAGAGGGAATGGCATATGTTGCATTGTCCCGAGTCAGAACTTAATCTGGATTGTGTTCGATTGATTTTGATGAGAGAAAGATTAGTGCAGATGCAAATTGTGTAAGAGAGTATAACCGGTTAAGAAGACTGTATGCTCCCAATTTCGGTGAATATCCTATATATGAAAAGCGTGTAGTAGGTCAAAAACGAAGATATGAGAATCTCCGTAGTGAAGTTGGAAAGAAGAAAAAAGATCAAGACAATGTTGAGATTCCAAACAAAAAGAAAAGGGACAGTGTTGAAGAGATTGTTGGATATCAGTTAGAAAATAGTTCAGGTATCAACTGCTATGCTAATGTAGTGGTGAACGTCGTATTTTTTCTAGAAAATCTCCAACAGCAAATCATGGAGAATCGAGAAAAAAGGTTTTGTTCCTTGTTGCATTCTATTTTTGAAAAATTGAGAACTGATAAAACTAAAATCCGAAGTGTTTCTGGTATTCCTAATCTTCTGGATATATGTTCTGGTTCTTCACAATTTACACAGAATTTGCAACAAGATGCTCAAGAATTCTTTGTGTAAATGCTTGCAGTTTTGGAAGATGAAGGAATACAGATTGAAAATCTGTTTGGACTTTGTTATACATGGAAACATGAATGTGAAATTTGTACATTTACTTCTACCACTAAGATAGACACTGAAAGATTCATATATTTGACAATACCAAATTGTAAAACAGTGTCTTTTAACAAATTAGTTAAATCAGCTAGTCAAAATATGGAGTGTAGCCAGTGCAAATCAGAAATGTTATCAACATTATTTATACAAAGATTTAGACAATATATAATTTTAATGATACAACGTTGTGGAGCAGATGGAAGAAAATTGGAAACTTTAATTAAAACTTTTGTAGCAAGTCAACTATCAATATCAGGAAGAACTTTCGTAGCAGTAGCAATTATTTTCCACGATGGACCTTCTACGACATCTGGACACTACACTGTCTATTTAAAGTGCAATAAAGGATGGACATATTGTAATGATGCCCATTTGGTTTTCAAATATCGTTTGCCTAATGAATTACCAAATTCATACCGAATATTCTTAATGCCAAAGTTCTGAGAACATAATTCGGCCTATTGGGAATGTCAATATGAATTAATTAGAATATTTTGTATAATTTCAATATAAAGGATTTCAGGAATGTCATTCGGCCTAGTGGGAAGATATTGATATGAAACAAAAGTTTATTTTGGATATTCTCACTGCAAATGTTTTAAAGAACATTATTTAGACTATAGGGAAGTTATGAAGAATTGCTGATTCAATTATCGTTTCTGTTCTTTGATATTGTATTTATAAAATTCTCTTAGAAAGAAGAATTTTATATTTTTGATATTTGTAATATATGCAAGGTTATTGAGGATGTTTATTTTAGGAAATGTGAAGAGATAGTTGAATTTGTTGTAAATATTTTGGACACAGATTTTTTTTTTTTTCAAAATCTTATTGATTGTATTTTTTTGCTTGCTGTTATATGATGAGTAACATTGAAATCACTGTCTATGGTAAAATTCAATATATTCTGAGAACAGCAAAAAAGGCAAACTGAATATGTTATATAATGGTAAAATTATGTTGTGTTCTTAAAATTACAATATTATATGTTATAACTGTATTTTTTCTTCTCCTTTACAGACATTAATTTTAAAGTTTGAAAGTTTTTAAAATTTAAATTATAAAAAACAACTGCAAAAATTATTTCGAATACTTTGATATCTACTATTGTAAAGGTAAGATTAAGTAACCCAAACACTATCCATGCACTACTACATTCACCTCTGCACTATCCATACTGTCCTCTAACCATCTAGACACTGCTTATTAACCTCTTAAATTCCCCAGGTACTATCCATGCAGTCCAGCCATCACCCTGTCACTCCCAATGCACTCCTTGAGTCACCCAGCCAGTACCATGTACTAATCCAATCCCTCTGCCAATATCCAAACACTTATAAATTTACTCAGGCACTCTCCTTGCAGTACTCTAATCATCCAGTCACTACCCGTGTAGTCATGCAATGACCCAGTTACAAACACATGCACTGCTGCAATTCTTTGAGTGCTACCTATACAGTTTAGTAATCTTCCTGTTACTACATATGCACTCCTCCAATCACCCAGCCAGTCCCATGTCCTTATCCAATCACTCTGCCAATACGCAAGCACTCATAAATTCACCATGCACTCACATTGCAGTACTCCAATCATCCAGTCAGTACCCATGTACTCGTGCAATTACCCAGGCACTTATTCATGCACTTCTATATTCCTTTGACTGCTACCTATACAGTTTACTAATCTTCCTGTTACTACCAATGCAGTCCTTTAGTTACTCAGCCAGTCCCATGTCCTTATCCAATCACTCCGCCAAAACCCAAGCACTTATAAATTCAGCATGCACTCATATTGCAGTACTCTAATCATCCAGTCAGTACCTATGTACTCATGCAATTACCCAGGAACTAACTCTTGCACTTTTACAATCCTTTGTGTGCTACCTATACGGTTTAGTGATCTCCGTGTTACTACCTATGTACTCCTTCAATTACCCAGCCAGTCCCATGTCCTAATCCAATCACTCCGCCAAACCCCAACCACTTATAAAATCACCATGCACTCTCCTTGCAGTAGTGTAATCATCCAGTCAGTACCCATGTACTCCTACAATAACACAGGCACTAACACATGCACACCTACAATTACCTATGCATTACTCATGCAGTCCAGCCATCTCCCTGTCACTACCCATGCACTCTTAGAATCAATCATGCTCTACACATGTACTCTAGCAATCACCCAGATGTTAGCATGCAGTTATTTCTCTTTTTTAACCAAATAAGGTAGTTCTGAAGAGAACTGTTTTATTCTTCTTTTTTTGTTTTAAATTAAATAATACAAAAAAACAAACAGACAAAACTTTAAACTTTTGGGATTAAAATGTCATTAGCAGCGATGATTTCTTGCTGCTGAACATACAGCGTCAACTGATTGCTCCCCACAGCATAAAATGGCATTGCATTTTATACAATGCTGTTTGAGCGTCGCAGACTTTGTACGGATATATCTGGACCGCGAGATGCAAAGGTTGAGCCTCCAGAAGTGCTAAGACCAGCTCCCTGGTCAGTTTGTGTGGCCTCTTGAGCACATCATAGTTGTTCTCTGGCAAATTGTCTCTGATGTATAGTCTGTAGATGCATATACATTCTGGAAGTGCCACAGGAGTACTTCTTCTTACTGCCTCTTGATAGAACTCTGGGACAGAGCGTGCAACTCACCTTCCTTGCATTTACTTTTCTTTTTCTCTCCGGAATTGTAAAGAATTTCTAAACAATAGACTCTGGTCTTTTTTTTGGAGGTGGTCCCAAATCTTTATCATCAGATGGAAGGTCTATTGGTGGATTAGAAGAAGCCATTGCAGAAGTTTTTCAAGTAGACACCAAAAAAACTATCACTATTGCTCCTAAAAACACAGCAGGTGTCTCTCCTCTGATGCAGCTGAGAGAATGACTAAAAAGGGTGGGGTCCTCCAAGTTCTATAATGGAAAACCTTGTCAACCAATGAAATAGTTTCTTTCAAAGTCACATCGGAGTCACGCACTGAGTGCGCTACCAGCTCGCACCCAACGCGACGTTGCGAAAATATATTTAACAATATTATACGTTTATTACAAGTACGAATATATAATTTTTATAAATATTTTAGATAATCTCTTGTTCTGATATGTACATTAAAGTTATATACATATAGTTTTAAAACAAACACTTTTGTGGGAGTCGCACACCTGGCGCGACCCAGCACGTATATGATGTTACGCAGGTCCCGGCATTGCACACACGTCGCGTACATAACACTCAGATGTCGCGAACCCATACGTATGTGACGTTACGCTTTTCCATGCACCACGCACCCGTCAAATACTAATCGCGCACATGATGCGATCCCATATGTATATGAAATTACGCGGGGCCACTCACCGCGCACCCGTCGCAAACCAAACGCGGCTCATTCCCGACTTTTCCTATATGGCGGCTTGAACTCACGCACCCACCGTGATAGGTACACGATGGGTACGCGACTCCAGTATTTCTTGAAGAAAAAAGAAAATACATATATTTTTAAAGACACAGGACATTACATAATAAAAAAAAGAAAAGAATTATAGAATATTAGTTACAAAATATCGTTTTTAATACAAACTTGTAATTTTCAGAAAAACATGAAAGGTTGTATAAATATAAAATTTACAAATTAGCCTTTAACAAAACCTACAAATTCACTGAAAAAAACATAGGTTTCTGGCACGTTATAGTTAGAAATTAGCATTTAAAAAAGCCTTAGTAATACACTGAAAAAAACATGGGTTTCAGGCACGTTATAGTTAGAAATTAGCATTTAAAAAACCTTAGAAATTCACTGAAAGAACCATAGGTTTCAGGCAAGTTATAGTTAGAAATTAGCATTTAAAAAACCTTGGAAATTTACTGAAAAAACCATAGGTTTCAGGCACGTTATAGTTAAAAATTAGCATTTAAAAAACCTTAGAAATTAACTGAAAAAACCATGGGTTTCAGGCACGTTATAGTTAGAAATTAGCATTTAAAAAACCTTAGAAATTCACTGAAAGAACCTTAGGTTTCAGGCACATTATAGTTAGAAATTAGCATTTAAAACCTTGGAAATTCACTGAGAAAACCATAGGTTTCAGGCACGTTATAGTTAGAAATTAGCATTTAAAAAACCTTAGAAATTCACAGAAAAAAACATAGATTTCAGGCTCATTATAGTTAGAAATAAGCATTTAAAAAACCTTAGAAATTCACTGAAAAAACCATAGGTTTCAGGGACCTTATAGTTAGAAATTAGCATCTAAAAACCTTAGAAATTCACTGAAAAAACCATAGGTTTCAGGGATGTTATAGTTAGTTGGACATTTCACTCCTACAAAACCATAGAAATTTGGCCGTTATAGTTAGTTCAGCTAACTATAACTCGCGCCCCCGCAATGCACTGCTGATGACGTCACATATTACATAATTCATGACATGGTCAGTGACATCACTGATGCCATCATTGATGACATCTCAAATGACATCACTGATGACATCACTGATTACATCATCCATGCGATAATCTGATGCACCTCCTCACACCCTAATATAACGTTTGATACACCCACTCCAAAATCCAGACTACCATTTCCGAAACCATAGACACACCAATACCAGTTACTACATATCAACTCACTGGTTCTTAGGTCTACACACACATCCACTCATTCACCCATACAATCACTCATACATGCAGTCACTCATCAATACAACACTATCATATACACTCATACACCTACACAGACACTCACACACCAGCACTCATCCAGAGTTACTCACACACCTAGTCAATCATGCAAAGAATCAATCACACTTCCATTTACTAACCTATACAGTTATTCATACAACACATCACTTATTCTAACAGAAACAAACACATAATTACTCTCTTATACAATCACTGATACAAGTACACACTCATCCATACAGCCACTCTCACAATCACTGACTCTCACATATGGTCATTTATATACTCCAAGTCTCACATACACTGCCTTTTACATATGTAGTTACTTGGACATGTACCACTGAGACATCCATTCACTCACTAACACACCCATACACACACTCCCCCACCCATACATCTGTTTCCACATCCATTCTTGAACCCATACACCCAGTGAATCAATCACTCAAACATGTATGCACAGAGTCACACACCTCCCACGCACCCACACACACAGTCAGACACCCATACAAAGACTCTGGCAACCAATCAATAACCCATATAGACACTCATGTAGCTACTGCCCAGCCCATGCAGCAGCTTATACAACAGCAGACAGACTGATACAGACATTCACACAGTTTAGTCACTAACACATGCATTCAGTAAGACACATGTAATAACTCACCTAAACAGTCAGTCACGCACCTACTAAATCCTTCATCCAGACACTTATACACCCACTCATTCTTCAATACACCATGGCATATATATATAATACATATTTAAACTTTGTAGAAACACACATTCACTGGATGATGTAATCAGTGATGTCACTGACCATGTCATGAATGATGTAATATGTGACGTCATCAGCAGGGCATTGCGGGGGCGCGAGTTATAGTACTCATTTAAAAGAAAATACCAGAATTGACTTGTGTAATAAAATTGTGCATTCTGAAGTTGTTACAAATACGCAATCATAAATAAGCTTCATATAGATAAAACAACACTCCTTTAAAGATGTACAAAAAAGTGAGAAAGTGCTATCACACAAAATAAATATAAAACCCCAAATAAACACTGATAAAACAAACGGTAGTGGGGCTGTGCAAGAGGTTGCAAATAGTACTATGTGCAGCAAAATCCGTAGGTTTATGATTAAAGTAATAGTGCTTAAATTGCCGCTGCCGTCATTGATACAGTACATATGATATCAGTGCAAATATTGCTATAAAAATTCATAATTGCAAAGGTAAAGTATCAGAACGGTAGACAAACACTGGTCTATAGTAGAAAATAAACAGGAAGGGACAGTGAGTTCATACCCCTATAGACATTACAAGACTCTGCCATTACCCCTAGATGACCCTACTACTAACTTGATTATAAAAAGTTGTGTAGGTCCTCGCTGGTATTCAAACAAGGCCGGACTGGCTACCGGGCTTTCCTTAATAAACAATGTAAAACAAATGTTTTAAAAAGTAGGCTTTAAAGCTTTTTGTTTTGCATTGTTCATTTGGAAGCGCCTGCATCTCCCCAGCTATAAAATCGTCCCCTCTGCAGTGAATCTGGGCCCCACCCTGTCACCCCATCAAAAAATGCCCGGTAGCCAGTCCGGCCCTGTATTCAAACCATTTGGCATTCCTGTATCGAGGGTTAAAATATAGGAAAACTCTAACTGTCACAATTTCCTCTCCCTGTTACCCCTCCTTATAGAGGGAGGGACTGCCACAATTACAGAGTATTTTAAAAGCCAGATTTGGAAAAAGCCTGGAGCCACGACCAGACTACAGAAAACATGACAGCCCTCAAGAACGCCACCCGCATACACCACCAGCTGATCCGCACCACCAAAAGAACAACATTCAAAGAACGACTGGACAACAACACCCACAACAGCAAGGAACTCTTCAGCATCGTCAAAGAGCTCTTCAACCCCAGCGCCGGAAACAACGACATCACACCCTCGCAGGACCTTTGCGACTCACTCGCCTCATTCTTCCACCGCAAGATCGCTGACATACACAACAGCTTCGGCGCACAGACCACGCACCCAACCACCGAACCAACGCCCCCACCACCACCCTCTGCAACTGGACCCCGGTCAGCACCGACGACACCACCCGCACGATGAACACCATCCACTCCGGATCCCCTACCGACCCCTGCCCCCACCACGTCTTCAACAAGGCCGACTCCATCATCGCACCCCAACTCCGGGACATCATCAACATCTCCTTCACCACCGCCACCTTCCCGGAGAGCTGGAAGAATGCCGAGCTCAGCGCCCTCCTGAAGAAACCGACAGCGGACCCCACCGACCTCAAGAACTTCTGCCCCATTTTGCTCCTCCCTTTCCCTGCCAAAGTCATCGAGAAGACCGTCAACAAACAGCTCGCCGCCTTCCTCGAGACGAACGGATCCCTCGACCCCTCACAGTCCAGTTTCCGAGCCAACCACAGCACCGACACCGCCCTCATCGCAGCCACCGACGACATCAGATCCCTGCTCGACAACGGGGAAACAGCGGCCCTCATCCTCCTGGACCTCTCTGCAGCGTTCGACACAGTGTGCCACCGCACACTAATACAGCGCCTCAGCAACACCGGAATCCAAGAGAAGGCACTGGAGTGGATCATCTCGTTCCTCGCCGGAAGAACCCAGAGAGTCCGCCTCCCCCCGTTCCGTTCCGCGGCCACCAAAGTCACCTGTGGCATACCTCAAGGATCCTCGCTCAGCCCCACACTCTTCAACGTCTACATGAGCCCCCTTGCGTCCATCGCAGGCCAACACAACCTTAACATCATTTCCGACGACACCCAGCTGATCCTCTCCCTCACCAACGACCCCGACACCGCCAGAGCTAACCTACACGAAGGAATGAAAGACGTCGCCGAGTGGATGAAGAACAGCCGCCTGAAACTGAACTCAGACAAGACGGAAGTCCTCATCCTGGGATCATCCCCCTCCGCCTGGGACGACTCCTGGTGGCCCCCTGCCCTGGGCACCACCCCCAAGCCAACGGACCACGCACGACACCTGGGCTTCATCCTGGACTCCTCCCTCTCGATGACCAAACAAGTCAACGCCGTCTCGTCATCCTGTTTCAACACCCTGCGCATGCTCCGAAAGATCTTTCGATGGATCCCCACCGAAACCAGGAAATCGGTCACCCAGGCACTCGTCACCAGCCGTCTGGACTACGGGAACACCCTCTACGCGGGAACCACAGCCAAACTACAGAAAAGACTCCAGCGCATACAGAACGCCTCCGCACGACTCGTCCTGGACATCCCCCGCCGCAACCACATCTCCGCCCACGTGAGAGACCTGCACTGGCTCCCCGTCAGCAAGAGGATCACGTTCAGACTCCTCACCCACGCACACAAGGCTCTCCATGACCTGAGCCCCAAGTACCTCAACAACCGCCTCACTTTCTACATGCCCACCCGCCAGCTGCGATCGACCAGCCTCGCCCTCGCCACCGTACCGCGCATTCGCAGAGCCACCGCCGGAGGAAGATCCTTCTCCTACCTAGCCGCCAAGACATGGAACTCCCTCCCCATCCAACTTCGGCTGACCCAGGACCATCTCTCCTTCAGGAAGCAACTCAAGACCTGGCTCTTCGAGCAGTAGCGGACCCAGCGCCTTGAGACCCTAGCGGGTGAGCAGCGCGCTTTACAAATTGACTGATTGATTGATTGATTGACAGCCAAATGGTTTTAAGTGTCAACTCAGGGTTGGATTTAACCAAGGCATCCCTCATCGAGGGTGCCCTCCTGAATGTGATGGCAGGGAGGTTTGGTAACAGAAATTTCAATGTTAAATCAGGCATAGGAAGGAGAACAGCACACCCCCATTTCAACCCCTCTCAGCTGTTTATACAGAGCCTTATTGAACAAAAATAGATTGTTGTTAAGGCACAGATCTATCATTTGAAGTAGCATGCAATTGTGGTCATGTAGACATATGGTACAATTATTTAGAAAATGCTTTACTTCTTCCAAACCATTGGCATGATGGATACTCATATATAGCGAAACTATATCCATGGTTATTAAAACATAGCCAGACCGCCACTCCACTTCATTGATTTTTTTCCAAAAATCTCCTGTGTCTTTTATGAAGGATGGTAGATTTATCATGTGTGGCTGAAGAAAAGAATCGACATACTTTGACATAGCTTCTAAAACATTGTTTCTGGCTGAGACAATCGGTCTACCAGGGACAGGGAATATGCCCTTATGCACTTTGGGGATAAAGTACAAGATGGGTGTTGTGGGAAAATCATTTTTCAAAAATAAAAATTCATTTTTTGATAGTCAGCCCTGTCTCTTCCATTGTTGTAAATGTTTAATTACAGTGTCTTTCACCTGAATTAAATTTTCACGACCAACTTTTGAATAACAGCTAGAATCAGAAAGATGGTACAAAAGACAATGGTCCTGAACCTATATTTCAATTGAATCAATCAAGGATTATGATTTAACACATTATAGAATAGAGCAATCAATATAAAAAGTGCAACAAATGACCATAGTCTGGGTCACCATATATTTATTTAAAGCAATTTTGGTGAAAACCAGACAGTACATAATACAAATAGCAATTTAAAGAAGTTTGCTCCAGAGGGAGACGTGCAGTGAAACAGAGTGCTCAAGAGTGAAGTGATGAAGAGAGATACTTCAACCGAAATATATAGAAAATTCGATATGTCAAAGCAAAAAAGGGGGGGGGGCCGGTTGTAAATCACCGTCCTCAGATAACCTGGCCCAATTATATTCACACAAAATTGTTATATCAGTTCTCACTAGAAATCAATTCTAGGGTGGCACGTGAAAAGACCAGAAGGAGAGGGTCCAGGTTAGGTTAATTGAGCGTCGACGTTTCGATCCGACTTATGGCCAAAAGGGGGGCTTTTATTCCTCGGCCTGGTGGATCTTCATCAGGACAGGGCTGGGCAACCTAAAATGGGGACCAAAGGTCAGGTCATTGCACTGGGAATTAAAATCATCACACAATTTGTACACATGGCAGAGTGGTCTCACCCATCAATTGAAAGTGAAGACAGAAGTCCGTGGTTCCTTTAACCCCTTCGCCGCGGCAGGAATTCCGCCGCGGCGCTGGGGGCGGTTGGGGGCAGGTGCGGTGGCGCTGTGCTCGTGACGGAACCACTCCGTCACGAGCCACGGTTGAGCTGTGCTCATGACGGAGTGGTTCCATCACGGCGCCGCCCACTTACGTTAGACGCCCGCACAGGCGGGGAAAAGGCGTCGCGTGGGCGGAGCGACAGCCAACGGCCGCGGCATGACGGAACCACTCCGTCATGAGCACAGCGCAACCGTGGCTCATGACGGAGTGGTTCCGTCATGAGCGGGGAAGGGGTTAATGAATCCAACATGGGGGTGTGTATCTCCAACGTAATCTTAAAGGAATTAATCATACTAGAAATGCTCACATAAACATTATCTCTTTAGACACAAGTGTCCGAACATTCTGATTTACGGTTTCTCTCCCCCGTCGTGCATGGTTAAGTAGATATTTAGCACGTTGACGCGAATTCTAATCGTCAAATGCATATGCGAACTATGCCCTAATTCAAGACAATCTCCCTGAGAATGCTCTTGGAAGCATTATTAGCTTGTAGACAGCCGCGCTATTCCACCTTGTTACTTGTAAGGCCGATTATCTCCTCATATACAGCCTAACCCCCCCCCTTTTTTTAATGTTCCTATATGACAGACGCTAGCCATTATCCTTAGTTAATTTCTCTGGAATTAGCCTTCCGTTTTGAGAAGTGATATAAGCTTAACATAGTTCACAACGTGTAGTTTCCTGTTGGTTGTGAACAATTATTGTGCGCCAACCTCTGATAGAAAATGTTAATTACAAATCCCCTTTTCTCCCTTTAGGTGGCTTGGAATCGCAATCATCTCCTCTAGGTCACCGGGGCATATTGATTGAGACTAAGTGTGAAGGTATTTACCTTACTTATTTTAGTGGTTATTAATTAATTCATATGTCTTGGGTAGCACAGTAATTCTAGTATGATTAATTCCTTTAAGATTACGTTTGAGATACACACCCCCATGTTGGATTCATTAAAGGAACCACGGACTTCTGTCTTCACTTTCAATTGATGGGTGAGACCACTCTGCCATGTGTACAAATTGTGTGATGATTTTAATTCCCAGTGCAACGACCTGACCTTTGGTCCCCATTTTAGGTTGCCCAGCCCTGTCCTGATGAAGATCCGCCAGGCCGAGGAATAAAAGCCCCCTTTTGGCCATAAGTCGGATCGAAACGTCGACGCTCAATTAACCTAACCTGGACCCTCTCCTTCTGGTCTTTTCACGTGCCACCCTAGAATTGATTTCTAGTGAGAACTGATATAACAATTTTGTGTGAATATAATTGGGCCAGGTTATCTGAGGACGGTGATTTACAACCGGCCCCCCCCCCCCATTTTTTGCTTTGACATATCGAATTTTCTATATATTTCGGTTGAAGTATCTCTCTTCATCACTTCACTCTTGAGCACTCTGTTTCACTGCACGTCTCCCTCTGGAGCAACCTTCTTTAAATTGCTATTTGTATTATGTACTGTCTGGTTTTCACCAAAATTGCTTTAAATAAATATATGGTGACCCAGACTATGGTCGTTTGTTGCACTTTTTATATTGATTGCTCTATTCTATAATGTGTTAAATCATAATCCTTGATTGATTCAATTGAAATATAGGTTCAGGACCATTGTCTTTTGTACCATACAATACCCAGGTCCTTGATTACTTTGGGTTACCCCGTTCTTTATAATGGTCAGAATCAGAAAGATGGCACTGAGCTTCTAGAAGCTAGTCAGACTTCGGCTATAATACTATGCTGCCACCCTTATCTGCACTCATAACAACAACTTCATTCTTTTCACGTAATTTCTTCACCAGTGCCAAATAACTTTTCACACGGTAACTCCGCTGTTGGCGCTGAGAGTTAACAGAGATGTTGAGTTTTTTTAGGTCTTCAATAACCATCTCACTGAACACATTCACAGAGTCTTTAGGCATTAAAGGGTAGAAAGAAGAAAGGAGACGAAATGGACTGACAGTCGCCATTTCTGAATTAATCCCCTCAATTGGCATAGAGTCCATATTAGTTACCTCACTACTAGAATCCTCATTAGCTAGTGATTGTAATACACGTATAGTAAGGAGGTCTCTGGCTTGAAGATTATCCGGGATGGTATTGTCGTTGTTTGGCATACTCGATGATTTGTTCAATTGGAAAAACTTTTTAAGTTTGATCTTCCGTATGAATTTGTATATATCAATGCAAGATTGTTTATTTGAAAAGTTCGATTCCGGACAGAATGACAAGCCCAGAGTTAGCAACTGCATTTCCGCTTTGGTGAGTGTGGTATCGGTTAAATTAATGATGGTTTTGTCCTGCTGGTTTACTGATTTCACCTCCGCGCTCCTCTTCCCTTGTTTGATATGTTTGGGCCGTTGCCGGTGCCTCTCCCTCCAGCATTGGCTGGTGCTACGGCTGTCATGTTTTGAGAATTCCTTGGGCATAACGTTGATCGCCTGTCCATTGTTAAAAAATGTAACTCTTCACCTGGAGTGTATTTAGTCACCACTCGCGTTTGTACAATGGGGGGCAAGCCACTACCATCATCTGAATCACCACTTGTCAGGGAATTAATATCAGAATCCTCTTGAACAGTGCTTCTGCCTTCCCCGCTGGGTAAGGATTGGAGACAATTGGCTAGTTAAAGCTTTCCTCTTGACATTATCAAATTTGCGGGAAAAGGTAAACACCCTTCCCACCACATAATCGTCCCGGTCCCGGGCAAATTTGAAAGTTTTGCGAGTTTTTATAGTGTCCTTGTGTTGTTTTAGTTTTGTCAAAATACCAGCTCGACCTTTGGAGACCACCTCTTTTTGATCACCCGCTTCAAGAGTGCTGATTAATTCATCAATTTCTTTAAGGATTCTATCCCTGTCAATCTCCGCATATTTAATAAGAATGTTCACCATATTCATTGATGCCTGGAGATTGTTCATCGCCCAGTCTGAAAGCATATCCGGATGGGGGTTCTCGAAAGTAGGTGCAATCATTACTCTCTAGCCACGTGGCACCCTTCCAGCATCCCAGTATTTCTCTAAAGATTTTTTTCCCACCATTTCGTGAGTTTGTTTTTTTGGAGTTTTTCAAGTTTTCTTAGCAAGCTTCTGATATCATTAAAATTAGTACTGTTTGACTGTCTTTCTGTTTCAGGGTTGGCAGCCGGTAAAACATATATACTGGTCACCAGAGTTCAGTAGCCAGTCAGATGGCCCAAGTTTGTGGGGGTGTTGGGGGGTCCACCGTTTATCAGAGATGAACAAACAAAACCAATAAGGATAACTGGATTTATCATGCTATATCTACAAAAGAGGTCTTCATGTCAAACAAACAAACAAAAATAAGGTAAGTGAAGCAGTTAATGACTTGCACTGGCTTAATGGCTTACAAGGCAGCGTTGAGCCACTTAACGTGGCTTTATGCTGCCTTGTAAATAAGCCCCCCTTTCACTCTACACTTAGTGTGAAAGGGGAAAGCTATGGGTGTTGTGATGGGCGTTCCACCGCAACACTCTTTGATTTTGACGCTGCCCCCTATTTACATGAGCAGTGTAAATAGGAGGCAGCACCAAAATTAGGACCAGGGATAACCTGGTCTTCAACAGGCGAAATGAGGAGAAATGCATTATTTCTCCTTGCTTTTGCTATTGCCTTGTGTGCTGCCTTGGGCAGCACATAGAGAAACAGCAAAATGCCAATAATTGTTTATATGCATAAATGTCCCCCTTCCTGCGCATAAACAATCATTTAAAAAAGCTGTTTTGCAACTTCTATGTGTGAGGCATTAAGCAGCACACATAAAAGTTGCAAAAAGGCATTTAAACATTGTTTATGAGCCGGAAGGGGGACCTTTCTGCACATAAATAATCTTTCCCTCAACACAGGCACCCTTGCACTATGGTGCAAGGGAGCCTGCATTGGCGCTAGGCAGCTAAATTTAGCGCAAGCACAGGGGGAAATGCAGGGCCGCACCATATTCTAGTAAATATGGTGCAGCCCTGCATTTCTAAAGTGACGAAGCGTGTTGTTAACCTCCTTGGCTTAACGACACGCTTCACCACTTTCTTGTGAATATGCCACAGGGTGTCCTGGATGATTCTATTACAGAAATTCAGATTCACCTTTAGTGATCCAACCTGCATCCTTCCCTTGCTCCACCAGGGTTTGATGTTAGGCAATAATCTCGGGGTGGTGTCCGTTCGTAATCGTTGGTAATATCTCTCATCATTGAGTTGTCGATAGCATTCATCTTGGCAACTTTGTTGATCCATTATGACTGTCGCTTCTCTCTATTTCATTGGTTTGATGACAATGTCTCTGTCAGATCCAAGTTGTTGAAGACTGAATAGCTCAGCCTTTGATAAATTAAAGAAGGGCAGTCTGGCCAAAGGTCTCAGTTTCTCAAATTTTTAATCACTGCTTTCTCAAAAGTAGCCACTTCCGGTGGAATTAGGTGTAGTGGTGGATTAAAGGTGGAATTGTTCTTCAGACCTGTATTGGTCTGCCTCTCCAGGCTATTGTCTTCCATTTTGTCAAAAAAACAGAATAGGTGAATTTTCCTGAAAAATTGGGACAATTCAATACATGTGGGACACGCACTTTGGGAGTAGAACTGGCCCCCTTTTACTGGTCCCCGTTGCACGTCCGTCACCCTCTAATCTACAATTGGAGAGCAAGGCGTATGAACTAACTTTCTCTCGAGCCTGTTTTTAGTCAACTTCATGACCTATGATTAGGGTGGAAGAACAATAAAGTGCAGTTCCTGTAATATTGTTCAATAACTCTTCACATTCACACTGAACTTCCAAGTATACTGTGAAACCCTACTAATGGGTTTATTAGAATGGCGGACGGATGGCCGCCGCCGGGCCGGTGGTGGCAACTGCCGGACCGGTGGCGGACATCCATCCGTGATCGCAGCCCTGGAAACCGCCGGTCCCATTAGCATAGCGGTGATGACTGCGGTGGTGAGAATCTCCGCCCGCCACTTTTCCGCCGGTACCAGTCTGGACGCATGCCTAGCGGGCGGAACTGGACTGCTGCAATGATGCCAGTGCAGGGCCAGGCTCCGCCGGTATGATTATGATGCAGGCGGTAGCCAGCCTTTCCGCGGCGGTGGAACCGCCATGGAAAGGCATGCGGAGAATATCTCCGGGGGCCCGTTGTGGGCCCCAATGTGTTGGGGGTGTGTGTGGGTGCACTCATGTACCTGTACCAGGTGGCAGGCACTGTGCAGTGCCTGCCACGCAGTGCACTGACATGCATGACATGCTTTTTTTCACACCGCGGCGGTGCTGCTGCCAGCAGTAACCGCAGCAAAGTTAATCGGCGGAACCTGACCGTCGCGGTCGGATTTCGACTGCGGAGTATCCTAATTGGACCGGCAGCTATGCCGCAGTCCTTGCGGGCAGTCTTTTCCCGCTACCATGGTGGTCGGGGAGAATTTCCGAGCGCCATCCTAATAGGCCCCTATGTGTTAACATTAAAATCTTAGATAAAATCCATTCACTTTCTGCTGTGTCTTTATTTCAATCCTACATTTTAATGTTACACAAGACATGATTGTGATGAGTGGTTCTTCAGTTTTCTCGTCCTTAGCTGTGCGACAAAGTAGTGTCTCCCGTATGGCTAGAGAGTGGTAATATCATGTCACTAAATAGGTAAGCTGACGTCAGAGTCTTTTTTCAAGTCATTAACTGCTTCACTTACCTGACATCTGATAGATGGTGGACCCCCCACAAACTTGGTCCATTTTATTGAATTGACTGGCTACTGAACTCTGGTGGCCAGTATATAAATATATATATTTCTATGCGTAGTGACTAATTATGTGGTCCTAAAGAATGCTTCCGAACCCCGAACAAGGGCACAGAAGGGCAGAAACATGTTGACCTACAGCAGGGGTATATTAGTTGTTAAACCCCAGTCCTCTCTATTTTTAATCCTGTCAAAGGGGCCTTCGGAATAAATAGCATTTGGCCTCCTGTAAACAGTTTTATCTCACATCCTATTTTTTATTGCACTCTGCCCCTCACCACTGTCTGCTTCATCCCTTGAAAACACCACAGCTCCTCTTCAAAGTGCGGAGAGTTGCAGCCCACACCAATGACTTGCGGCCTTAGTGTGAGGAGAGAACCCAATGATGAAGCATGTCACCTTTGGGTAAATGAGGGTTTGTGTCCTAAAAGAAGTCTTTCCTTATATGATTGTTGGGACACTCAGCCTGACACCTAGACTGTAACCGTTCATTTCTCTGGGAGACATGATACCATAAGTTGACTTTGGATGTTGGAAGCCTTAGGAAGAAGGAGGAGACAAAATATCTTGCTTATGGCGAAAGTCAGGTGGGCGGCTGGGACTTGTCGCACTATGAGTAACGAACTGAAATGCTTGATTGCCTTGTTGAATCTCCCTACTGACGTGGTGCCAAATGGTTGCTTACTTGTGCTTAGACTATGGAGTTCTATGGGGGACATCATCATCCCAAGTGCACGAAAAACCTGGCTTCTGGCGGCAGAGCATCACATCATTTTGGAACTGGAAGTGAGTCTCCACCAGCTGGAGGCCTAAGAAATGTTGAAAAACGGGGAAATTTTGATTTAGTGCTTGGCCTAGTGACTTGGGTGAAAGGACCTGCTTTTGTGGGCTAGTCGGGGGCTGCCCAACCCAGTCAGAATATCCTCCCCCCATGGAGTGACCAACCTACGCTGACGATCTGGTGGCGTTTTTTTTCCTAATGGAGGCCTCCCTTCTATTTCGGGCTCCTCATCTTGCAGAAACCAGGGTCTAGCTCGACTCTCCTCCAGGGGAGTGTGTATCCTCCAGGGGAGTGTGTATCGTTCTGTTCTCCCACTTTGTTTCCAGGGCTAGGGCTCTTTCTCTCTCCATCCTCAACCCGCACCTCTCTTCCAACTCCCACCTAGGCTGCCTTCTTCGCTCAGTGCTGGGTGCGATTCTCCTTGGTGGAATCTTGTCCTCCAGCTCATTTCCTGTCATTTCTTCTGCTACCTGAGCATACACTTGGGGAGTATACCCTGCTGGCCCTCCCTCAATGTCGGACCCTGGAGGGCTAGGACCTTTTTCCTTCCGCCTACTGGTGGTGTCGCTATCCAGTACTGCAATGAACATCCCAGTCACCTGTGAGTGCTCATTGGATGGGTTGGGGGTATGGTCCAGTGCCGCTGGGGCTTGATGGGTTGTGTGCAATGGTTGGGTGCTCGACCTTTGGGCAATTCTAGTGTCGAACTTGAATGAGGCCAGAATCATCTGGGTTTGCTGATCTGGCAACTAACTTGCCCTAGATCTAGTGGCTCGCTGTCCGGTGGAGGTCACTCTGGCTCCTTTGACCGGCATATTAGTGTAACCCAGTGCAGGAACAGCAGTGATGGACGGCATTAGAGAGAGCACCTTTGTGCCTATGCATGGTCGTGGAGGTAAGGACGCCTTGCTTGCAGTGTCTGGGGCAGAATTGTAGGTAGGGCGACCTCAAAGAAAGCCCAAAGTTCTAATAATGCCTCTCTTGTAGCCTTCTTCTGCCCTCCGTACTTGTTCTGAATGTGTGTTCCATTATGTTGGTGTCAAAGGTTCCCTCCTCTTGCCAGGGGGATACAGGCGTCTTAGTGTGCAGATGCCATTCATGGTAATATTTATCTAGCTTCTAAGTCTACGTGGGAAATCTCTTTTGCATGTGGTTTGACAGCGACTCCATGATGGGTTGGGAACTTTCTAAGGGCTGGTACACTTCTGACTTAACAAGTCTTTAAAACAAATGTAAATACAACTCTGATCGTGGGGAAAATATGTACAAGGCATTATACCGACAATAACTACTTTCACTATGAGCTCAGCTTAGGACAATGATGCATAAAACAAACTTTCACAATACATTAAACAACACATAGGGAAAATAACAACTTGTAAGAAAGTGCATTGGTTAATTCAAAAACGTTGCAAACTGTACTTTTAACAGCGGAATGATAAAAACATTCTGGGCATAACATTTAACATAAAAAACAGTTTGCAATAATTTTTTCAGCACCATAATATCACGAAAAAATGCATCAAATAAAACCCGCAATGAAAATAGAATAAAAAAATGACAGAGGAAAAAATGATGACCATGTCCAAAAAAAATTAGCCCGCTACTAGCACATGCCGTTCAATGACGAGGGGAGGCTCTGCGGTGTCCACGGAACTAAGTGAGCCTGAAAGTCTGTCAGTGTCGCTCTGGGGACAAAGATAGGCACAATTTATATGGAGACAAAGGATTGACCAAACAACACAGGCCCTACTTGGCCAAGTACAAGATGCACCTTTCTTTCTGAGGTCCAAATGTTTCCCTAACGTCTGAATTAGACACTATTTCTCACCAAGGAGTCATGCGTACTGGATGTGCCATGCCCAGTAGTCCATGTGAGTAACAACTCTCACTTCTTTCAGATACTACCAGTGTTAAGAAACCAAAAGCACTAAGAAAACGTCTTTGGACTGAAAAATTAAGATTGAGATACTGGCTCTATATCACACCAGGAGCCTATGCGTACCCTCTATGTCATGCCCAGTAGTCCAGGCAGCCCTGTATCACACCCAGAGACAAGCGTACTCTCTGTGTCTTGCCTAGAGGTCCAAGCGGTCCCTGTATCACACACAGAGACAAGCGTACCCCCCCAGGTAATGCCCAGTTGTCCAAGCGACTAATACAACTCTCACCATTCCTAGCGTGCTGACTATAAAAGAAAGGTAACCTCCATTCTATGTTTGCCATATGCCAAATGCTGAGACTAAGGATCAGATGTTGTCTCTTACACACTGACAGCAGCTTCAGAACTTCGAATCAACTGCTGTGTCTGCTCACCGTTCCTGCTGCGCAGATGTGAATCTGTACGGGTGGCAACCTGTTCCTTCGGCTGTAGTAGGGCTCGAAGAAGCAATCTCTCCTCGCTGGCTCACCAAAATGTTGCTTGAATATGAATTTACCTTGAAAAAATTAAAGACAAGAGGTGCTTGCTAAACAGGAACAGTTGGTTTAATTAAACGCTGCGGTCGAGAGAGCAGGCAGCAGAATCGAGGTCTGCAGACTGTCTCAAAACACATTGGTTTGGGTCGTAGTTTCATACATTTCACAAAGTGTAACAAAGCAATTTGTGCATTCTTTTTAGAAAAGGAATCTGGGCCTAGTCACAGAGTCATAAATCTGATAAGAAACGCAGGTGGGTCTCGACCCTGAATGGACACAATGCAGAGATAGTGGGTACATGTCCAGGTGTCCGACATGGGGAGAGTGTAATGTGTGTGATGTATGCTGATCGGCTGAGTGTTCCTAACTTAGTGTGGCATCTGACTTTATAGTGTTTTAGGAATGTGCACCCCTCTGGCCACACGTCTTATTTGGGGCAAATCTCCTGAGACCATTGTGGTGTTACTGCCTATCTGTGGGATCGATCTGGGTTTTCCTGTTCATGCAAGGGTTATGTGTCCCCCCACTTGTGATCTGTCAATCAGTTGCTTCAGGCCAAGGTCACAGGGCATACCTGACCACGTACTTCTGACTCAAGGTTGAGAGGGAGGTCATATCGGGCGAATTCAACAACAGAGATGTGAATTTGTTATTTCCCGTACATATATCATGGGGTATATCAACATCATATTTATCAATATAAACAACATTTCCAAAAGGGAAGGGATCCCATTGGGGCTCCTTCCCCTTTGAGAATGTTAAGAAAATGTTTGTTGGGGAGTAGGTAGTGGTTCATGGGGCCACTGTTCACTCTCAAACAAGCTTTAAAAATATAAACCTTTCTTTTTACATGCAGCATCGTTTTCCTTTAAGGAAAACTGACTCCATCAATACTTTATTTAAATGCTATCACAGATATAATGGTCTGCTGACCATTCACAAAGTTGTCACACATACTGCCTATTCCAAAGAGGAGATAAAAGGAGTGTTTAATCAGAAATGGTCTATTACTTTAACTGGTGAAACACCAAAACGGTTATCAAAAGGATGTTGGACTTTGTAAGGAATACACCCATTGATCACGTGCTTTACACCACAGTGTTCACTCTTTATTGACTTTCATGGCAGTGTTGCCAAACTGGCCAGTGCTGAACCGGTCTCACCCTATCCCCATTCAGAAAGCTGAATCAACAGCTTGCAGTACACTGATCTTCTAGTGAAAGAGGAGAAACCCAACGTGTGCATAGAGTACTGACTCTTCAGGAAGAGAGTAAGAGTCATGGAGCAGACACTTCTGCACTGCATTGTCCCCATAGCCAAAATGTCTCATTTGACATGTGTTTTAATTAGTCCTTGATAGAAAGGAGAATTTACTGTACACACTAAACGTA
The DNA here is from genome assembly GCF_964204655.1 of Triturus cristatus. Classification (NCBI taxonomy): domain Eukaryota; kingdom Metazoa; phylum Chordata; class Amphibia; order Caudata; family Salamandridae; genus Triturus; species Triturus cristatus. Next base: position 268,078,177 of record NC_140586.1, read on the forward strand.
TTCTGAATTCAGAAAGTAAAAGTCATTGTATGCAGGGGTGTATAGCAAGCCCCTGCAGCCCCTGCAAGGGGGGGAGGGTAGCCCTTCAGTGGCCCCAAGCTCTTGAGGGGGCCCCCATTGAGCCCAAAGCCAATGAACCTCTTTAAGGCTTGGGATACTCAGTGGCACCTCTTCACATTCTGCAGGGGCACTACGTTGAACCTTCAGTCACAGATGGCGTGTCACTGTGTGCACTACCTTGGCCCTTCAGTCAAACAGGATGATTTAACATGTGATCTACATCAGTCCTTTAGTGAATGAAGAGAAATCACTGTTCACATTAAACTGAAAACAAAGAACAGAAGTCAAACCATGAACTACTCTACCCCCAGAAAAAGGATAATTCAAAGACTACACTACAGTCATCCATCAGTAAATGAGGAGAAGTCAATGTTGTCAATACACTGGCCTTTTTTTTTAACAGTGTTGGACCGTATCTCAGGAGACTACAGAATTTAGGGGCAACAGTACAATCCTTGTAACAAATATTTGGTATTGCCTCTTCTTCAGGGCCTAGAGAATTTATGGGCAACAGTGCAATCCTTGTAACGTATATTGAGTATTGATTCTACTTCAGGGCCTAGGGAACCTAGTGGCAAAAGTGCAATCCTCGTAACATGTAGTTCATGTTGCCTCTGAAACTAGATAGTGTTAGGAGCGCTCTAAAATTACAAATAGATATTTTTTAGGCATTGACCTAAAGGGGTGGTGGTGTTTAACCGTCAAGATTTACCCTTTGAGTGTGATAGAGGTTTACAAGCTCAAACTTCCTAAATTAAATACCTCTCAATGGCTACCCAGGAGAAGTGGCAGTCATATCAAAGTCTCCCCTAGGATTTTCAGGTGAGTGGTGCAATGCACTTGATCGAGGGATCAGGGAGTGGTAGGAGATCTTTGGGCAGGGTTAGCAAAGGAATTTTACTGGTACCAAAGGGTATAGCGACCTCTTTGTCACCTGGCACACATGGCAGCAGTGTCAGTTTATATTCCTGTGTCCCTCCACCCTCCTTAGTGACAGGGTGCGTTTTTTGTAGGTGCTTCCTTTTGTGTGGCATTGGTAGGCAGATTGGCACTGTTGATGAGTGTGTCTTTGTCGAAGATTTCTGGGGGTTGTTCTTCCGTTGCTTTGTGCCACTAGTAGGACAGGTTCTGCAGGTAGCTGCAGGAAGGAAAGCAATGTCAGGACGACATTTCAAGGTTTGGGAACACTACAGAGTGGGTGATTCCATATAGCTAGGAGGGCTTTGGACAGATATTGAGGTTGCTGTATGATATGAGCAACATTAACAATACCAGGGCTATGTATGTAAGGATAGTGGATGTTTGGGGGGGTTTGAATTTATAGAAGTTAAAGGGCAGCAATGTTAGGTAATTCACTTATTGCATTAGTGAAGTTTCATTAGGCAGGAAGGCTTCTGCCAAAGATTTGACTGTTTTTTACAGACCTGTTCTATTAAAGAGCCCTTTTCACTAAAATAGTTGGATAACATTAGATAACCGCATTGTCCTAACAGTGTCATAAAAAATATAAGGGAGGGATTTAAAGATTTGCAAATGCATGGTATGTGTCAAAATGCACCAGATGTCCCATTCATCCTATTTAGCATGTATCCTGCAGCACAGTCTGATGCTTTTAATCTGCCAGTGGGGTTTTAGTCTTACTGCCAAGGGAAAACACTAAAATGGAACTACCAGGCACTTCAATAGATAAGATTGATACATTTGAATGGTTCCCAGGGATGAATACCAGTGTCAGGAAGGACAGCATACTCTGTGCATGAATCAATTCTAGGTCCCTCACAAAAAATAAGGTGGAATTTGAGGAGTATATTCAAAGTCACTCCTTAGATATTGTTTTTGTCACTGAAACTTGGCTACACAAGGCATTCGACCAGGATCTTGCCATAACGATTCCTAGGGTTATTCGACTGTTAGACTGGATCGCGTAACACAAGTGGGAAAGGCCAATCGTTGTAGGGGCACTTTTTGTTATTCTAGTGAGCCTATCTCCTCAGGATATTGTGAAGTCCCATTCTTTAAGATATCTACTATTTCTAATATTAATTGGTCAAGAATACTATTGTATTGCCCTCCTGGAACATGTACAAATTTTGTGCTGAAATTAGGGCACTTACTAGAACCTTTTTTAAGCAAACCCATTTTTCTAAGTTAGGGGACTTGAATCTTCAATTTGAAAGTGCAGAGGATAAAGAGGTGATTGCTATACTCAAAATACTGAAAGGATTTCTTTTTAATCAGTTAGTGAATGCTCCCACACTTACGGCGGGACACATATTAGATGACATTTTAACTAACTGTCCTGAGTTATGTCTCAGAGGAGTGTTCCAACTGATCTGGTTAGATCATAGGGAAGTTGCCTTAATCTCAACTTCCAGAAGGACACTAATAATTTTAGGACAGCTGAGAAAGGGAAATACTCAATGGTATGGAATAAGTTTAACAGAGATAATTTATGTGAAGCATTAGGGGAATTACCGGTTATATACTCTAATGAGGCAGAGAAAGCAGCAGCAACGTATGAAAACTGGCTTAATGCTGCATTAGACTCAGTTGCAGCAATGGAAAAGATGAAAAAAACCAGGCAGATCCATCTGCCCTTTGGTTTTCTGAAAAACCGAGGCACTTAAAGGAAGACTGTTGTAGACAAGAAATAATCTGGAGAAAAGATTATAGACAGAAGGAAAAAGAGAAATATGAGGGGCTTATTTGGATCTATAGATGCACAATCAAAGAGGAAAAAAGTAATTATTAGAGGCAAAAAAAGACAGTAAAACTCCTTATGAACCAGGTCAATTCCCGATATAATGGGTTAACGTAGAAGTTCTGTGATGAGTTGGATAATTGTTTTCAAACTAAAATAGCAACATCTATGGTGAATTCTCTTGTTCTAATCAAAAGACAATGGAATCGGACCAGGAAGCAACTCTGCCTCTAGATCCTACTACAACATTAGATTTTTTTTCATCTAACGGAGCAACAAACGTAGGTGCTTATTTACAAGCCCCTTGCGCCACTGTTGCATCAATTTCTATATGAGGAAAAGTGATGCACCGGCAGCTCAAGGGGCTTGTAAATAAGTCTTTTAGAATCTTATTCTTACAATCACATCAGGCTCAGCATCAGATGCCTGTCCTTCATGTATTCTTCAATTGGCTCCAGATATGATTTATAAATCATTAACACCTATACTTAACCTGATTATTGAATCAGGCACATTTCTGGCATTTGGAAAAATACAAAAATAATTCAGCTCATTAAAAAACAATCTCAGATAAAGAACTCTTGCACAGTTTCTCTTTAACCCTTTCCAGGTAAAGTTGTAGAGAAGGCATAGAACTCACATTTAACTGTAGTGATATAAAAGCATGCTTGATTGTTATGTTGTTGCTAGGTAAATTTAATATAGCGCTCAAATCACCCGAGGGCATCTTGGTGCTGCGGGCAGTATCAAGCAAGCCTCCGCACCAAAAGAGGAATTGTAACAGGGAGGCTTTTAGCAGTTTCCTATATTGGCAATAGTTCATGCAGGTGCAAATATGAACAGGAACTCTGTTCCAATAAGAAAGAGCCAGGTAGGAAAAGTCTCTTCCACCACACCTCACAAAATGAATGTGAAGTACGCACAACAGGACTTTATCCTTGGATCATAAACTTCTGGCGGGTATATGCATATGGAGATAGCTGGTGCCTCTGCCTTTTAGGGCCATAGATGTGAGACAACAAATCTTGAAATGCTCTTTTTTCTTACTGGCAACCAGTGCATGAACTTTAACGAAGGGGTCGATGGGGAATCAGGCAGAAGGTTGAGGACAAGCCTGGCTGCTGTATATTGAAATATCTGAACTTTAGCAACAAGCGTCTCATTTGCTGCAGCTAGTAAAGCGTTCCTGTAATCTAATCAGCTCACTACCAGAGCTTGGACTAATGTTCTTCTGACCGAGATCGGAAGGTAGGGAAATATTCTACTTAGAAGATGCATATTGTGGTAGCACAAACCAGTGGCAGCCAGAATTTGGTCTTTCATAGAGGGCTTTGTCAATTTCTTTGTCAAGGTTCTTCACAGATTCTTTGAGAATCTAGGCTGATCCAAGTTGCGGGGGGCACCATTTATTTGACCACAGGGTGGTGGCTTTGCAAAACAACATGATCTTTGTCTTGTCTACATTCAATTGTAGATAGTTGTCCATCATCCAACATCCAACTCTAGATGGCTTGAAGTCCCTTATGAAAGCGAGCTTTGGATATGGCCAGATCTGAATGAGCTGAGTATCGTCCTTGTAGGATATTATTCCAAAACCAAAAAGCTCAATGATCTTATCAAGGGGTGCCATATAAATGCTAAACAAGATAGGGCTCAGGCATGAGCCCTGGGGTACACCCTTGTCCAGTCGCATCTTGCAGGAGGTGGAAGGGCCAAGAGTGAACGTTTTAAATCTGTTGTCCAAAAAATTGTGTAGCCATCTAAGAGCGGTCCTCTGAACGCCTATCGCACACTGGCCTCTTCAACAGCGTGGAGTGAGATACCATATCAAAGGCTGTGGAAAGATCCAACAGCACTAGCAGAGAAGGAGTTCTTGCATCCAATGAGAGTCTCAAAGAGACTGTGACCACCATGAGGGCCGTTTCCGTGCTATTGCCGGGTCTAAATCCAGACTGCAAAGAGTCTAGGATTTTACTCGCTTTAAGATAGGCTTTTAATTGTTTGTTGATGAGTCCTTCTAACATTCTTCCCAGAAGGTGTAGCAAGGAAATGGGGTGGTAATTAGATAATATGCAGTGGCATACCTAGTCATATGGCCACCTTATGCGGCCCCTGCTTTTGACGACCCACGGCATCCCCAATGAAGAGCCGGGGTGCTGGTGAGATTTGACGGCAACTGCCACCCCGCGAGGACCGCAATGCAGAGAGGGGAGACGATTGCCATCCCCAAGATGGCAGGTAAGAGTGGGAGGAGGCCGCCACCCCTAAACACATGCCACCCGGGGCAGACCATCCCCCCCTAGCTACACCACTGATAAGATGTTTGGGTCTAGATTAGCTTTTTATATGATAGGTTGAACATGCGCGGCTTTCCATTCAGAGGCAATCATACCCGTATCCAGTGTAAGATTAAATATAGATTGGATGGCCGGAGTAACCTGTCTAGGTTGTAAGGCCAAGACTCTGAGTGGGCAGATATCAAGGGGGAAACTCGATTTTACCGAGCTCAGAGACCTCGGGACCTCTTCCAAAGAGAATGGTTCAAACCGATTTAGTGTGAGTGTCCCGTCTGCTCCCACTTCAGCCACACTGGTAGTATCACTAGTGTCTCTAGTGGGCTGAGTCTTAAAATGTGATTCGATCTGAGAGATTTTCTCCTGAAAAAAGAGTGGCAAGGGAGCCACACAGTTCTTGTGACACTAAGGAGGCCTGCGAACACGCATGGGGGCTTGTGAACTCCCGAATAATTTTGATGAGCACTTTAGGGGCATTTCTGGCTTGTTCAATTTGTTTAGTGATAAAATGCTTGTTCGTAGATTTAATATTTATATGATATCTAGCCAGAGCTAATTTGTAAGTGTCTTTGTCTGATGTATTATGAGTTCTACGCCATCTCCTCTCCAGATTTTCCTATTTTTAGTTCAGTTGTATACCACGAAGCAGAGGGATGCAATTTTGTGGCACTCATCTTTTTGAGAGGCACAGTTTTGTCTAGAACCTCCGTTAGAGCTGCATTAAAATTTCTTAACGCTGCATTCACATCTGAAATGCTTGATTGAAAATCAGGCTGAAACGACTTGCTAAGAGAGTCCAGTGAGAGTAAGTGCCAGGCCCTTCTTGTGGTTCTATCCGTTCTTCTACTTTCCATCTTGTTGGATGTTTGATAAGATTGGAATTGAAAGGGGATTAACTAATGGTCAGTCCAAGTTAGAGGCAAAGGAGGTTCGCATATGACTGCCTCATTTTTTGTAAAGAGCAAATTCAGCATGTGGCCCACTTGGTGAGTAGGGCCAATTATTAGTTGGTGCAAACCTAGTGTTTCTATTTCTGCCATGAGCAGAACCACCTCTGAGTCAGCAAGATCTTCTCCATGTTAGTTAAAATCACTGAGGAGAAGAAAGATTTTCGCGGCTAAGCCTTGAGTAGCTGTTTCTTCTACCAAGCATTGACTGAAACCCTTCTGAGCTCCTGGCAGGTGATATATCAAAGCCCCTTTCAAGTATTCTGTGGTGGATAGAATTATTTTAAAAATGCCTAGTTCCAGCGAGTCGATAATAGAAGTGATAATCCATGAGACTTAGAATGCGTTTTTATAGACTATGCCAGTGCCCCCTCCCTTTTCAAATCTCGGTCAAGCCTTAGTAGTTAATAATTGTCTGGAATGGCTAGAGTGATGGCCAGGAGTTTCGTGGTATTTAGCCATGTTTCTGTCAGAAAACATATGTCCAGGGACAATGGAGTGATCATGTCTCATAATTGCTTGCAGTGCTTGGCTAACGATCTCAAAGCATGGCTTAGGGTAATGGATGATAAAGTGGTAGGTGAGTGTGCAGAGTAGATCTTACTACTCCTTAGGTTGGCTTTCAGAGTGCCAAGGGTAGGTTTTCCACGTGTAGCGCTCTATGACTGGTAATCGCATTGTAATGGAAGGATATTGTGCCCTCCAGGATTCTCGGAAAGCTGTTAGAGCAGAGCAATTGGCGTGGGTCATTTGATCTGTATGACGGCTTTAACTGATGGAGGGAAGCAGGAGAGTAAGATATTCGTTTAAGTAAATTTACTTTTTCACCTGGCAGACCAGGGGTCCTGGCTCCAGGCAACGTCCAAGCACGAATGGGCTTGCCTTAGGCACGACTTCGGTGCACCAGTAGTGCGTCATTGTCTTTTTTTAGCCAGGATAACCAGCACTCTAACTTTAAAGTTGTACAAGGAACCAGAATAGGGTCAGATTTAATACTTGCTCCGCTACAAACAGTCTAATGACTGTGGCGAACCGGAAAGCGGCAGTGCAATTTAAAAGTTAAAAATGGGTTTGTTTAAAAGTAGCAATGTCACCAAGAGAAATCAAGCTACATGATTTAGAAGATTTGAATTTCACATTCTAACAACCCAGAAGGTTGTCTGTATTGCTTATTAGATCAGACTCAATCTGGGTTCAAAAGTGTCACAGCACGTAGTCTGCTTTGATAGCCGCCAAGACTTATATCAGGTGTATAGTTGATAAGGGAGGTTCTGCAGTGTTCATGCTGCTTGATTTGTCCATCGCATTTGATATTATCAGCCTCTCCATGCTATTGGCCCATATGACCCATTTAGGGATTAAAAACAAAGCTTTACAGTCAGTGAAATCATTTCTTAAGGGAAGATTCAAGATGGTAATCTGCAACAAATTTTGCTCCAAACCCTTCTCCCTGTCTTGTGGGGTGCCACAGGGATCTTCATTAAGTCCTATTTTAACTTTACTTAATCTACATGTATTTTCTTTTGCCACTTTAATTAGATCCTTTGGCCTATCAATTTACTCCTCTTCAAATGACACTCAAATAGTTGTACGATTTCAGAGGATGTTCAGACAACAGCTGTGAACTTTCAAAACTGTATATGAGTGAGTGGATGACAAGACGCTGCCTGTAGTTCAATGCAGAGAATACATAGATTATCATTTGTGGTAACCATTCTAAAGTATGGTCTACTACCTGGTCTCCTGAAGAACGAGGTACAACCCCAGTTCTAGTTAGGACAGCTAGGAACTTGGGGGTAATTTTTGATAACTCTCTGACCTTCACTAAGCAAGTAACGTAATGTAAAAGACATTTCTAAAGTGCGCTGTTACTCCAAGGAGTGTTCTGACGCTCTGCACCTCCAGTGAGATTTAGCTGAGAGAAGCCACAGAAATCTTGCTTAAAAAGCAAAGTTCTTAGTTCTTCTGGACCTGGGGGTGTAAATGAAATGCACCTTAACTACAAAGGGAGTTTATTCCAAAGTGAAGGTCCCAAAAATTAAAAGAACCTGTCCCCCCCCCCGTTCTGGACCATCGAATCCCAGGTATTTTGGCCAGAAAGAGGATAGCTGAGCACTAACACCTGGAAGAAGCATAAAAACCCATTCTTGATCTGAGGTACCCCGCGCCAGGCTGATGAAGAGCCCTGTGGACCAGTAGCAAGGTCTTGAAAAGAATCCTCTTCCCAATAGGAAGCCAATGCAGCTATTTAAGGTAGGGGGATACATGAGTTCTCAGTGGCAAGCCAAGAAGTGTGTGAACTGCTGGATTTTGAACCACCTGCAACTTACTGATCAGGTAATCAGGCAGACCCAAATACAGTGCATTACCCTAGTCAAGCCTAGATGTTATCAAAGCCCGTACTATCAGTTTTCAAGCAGAGAGAGACAGAAAATGGAACAAATTCCTTAGCACCCATAGCAGACCAAAACAGGTCCCTACTACTGCATTAACCATTGACAGAAAAGAACGCTCACTCACCATCAAACCTAATGCCCAGATTTTTCACAGAGCTAGTGTGGCTTAATGGAGGAGGTGCACCCTCTGCCAGAAAGACTGCTATGCTCGTCTGATCTTATACCAAAAAAAAGTTGCTCAGTTTTGCCCGCATTACACTTAAGCTAGTAGTGACATAGCAATTGTAAGACTTTTGTCAAACAGGTTTTGATTTTTTCACCAGGAAACCCTTCCTCCCTACGCCAGGGAAAAAGTAACTAGGTGTCATTTGCAAACAAAATAATGGTTGCTCCCAGAGTCTCTGCCAATAATGCAAGAGGAGTGAGATATATATTGAATATTGTAGGGCTCAAAGCTGAACCATGTTGCACTCCCACTTGCAGATCACAAGATCTAGGCGCAAAAGGTAGACACCAGACCTCTTGACCTCTTCCTTCAAGAAAAGAAGCCAGCCATTTCCATGCCTGCCGCCTAATTCCAGAGGCCCTGAGATGTGTCAGGTTGGGGTATCATGTTGAATGCTGCTGACAGATCCAGCATTATCAGCACAACCCTGCCCCCAAAATCAAAGGTTCCCCTGATGTAATCAACCACCTCTACTAGCGCTGTTTCCGTACTACAACTGGGGTGGAAACCAGACTGACTTGGATGCAATAAATTATTACTTTTCAAGTAATGGGACAGCTGCTGGTTGACATGCTTTTCCACAACTTGTTAGAGGGCCGGAAGCAGAGAAATAGGCCTGTAGTTAGATGGATCCATCGAATCCACCTAGTGTTTTGTCAGCTGAGGCAAGATTTTAGCCTGCTTCCAGGCACTGGAAACTGTGGCTGAAGAGAGCATGACATTTAGGAGATTATTAGCTAGTGGGTTAGTAATATCTGCTCCTAAAGCCAAAAGACTTGTGGTGCATGGATCCGAGGGAGAGCCCGATTTAAGACTACGTTTGCTGATAGTGATCCTTCCAAAGAGATCAGATCGAACCGAAACAATGAGAGGGTCAGATCATATATTTCGCAAGGCTGGTAAAATGTCCCCCATCATCACCTCCTCCTGCATAGAAGGGGAGAGACTAGCTTGAATACTTGCAATCTTATTCTGAAAGTAGTGAGCCTGTTGTCCACACCGTTCCAAAGGATGGCACCTGCCGTCCTACACAGGACTCTTGGGACATAAAGGATTCCACTATTTAAAAAAAAATGTCTCTCGGCCTGTCACCAGCATTTTTCATTCTGTCCTCAAAATAGGATTATTTTTGCCATTTTGACCTCTTAGTAAAAGTGGGTACATGTCCAGATGTCCGACATGGGGAGTTTGTAATGTGTGTGATGTATGCTGATCGGCTGAGTGTTCCTAACTTAGTGTGGCATCTGACTTTATAGTGTTTAGGAATGTGCACCCCTCTGGCCACACATGTCTTATTTGGGGCAAATCTCCTGAGACCATTGTGGTGTCGCTGCCTATCTGTGGGATCGATCTAGGTTTTACTGTTCATGCAAGGGTTATGTGTCTCCCCACTTTTGATCTGTCAATCAGTTGCTTCAGGCCAAGGTCACAGGGCATACCTGACCACGTACTTCTGACTCAAGGTTGAGAGGGAGGTCATATCGGGTGAATTCAACAACAGAGATGTGAATTTATTACCCGTATATATATCATGGTGTATATCAACATCATATTTATCGATATAAACAACATTTCCAAAAGGGAAGGGATCCCATTGGGGCTCCTTCCCCTTTGAGAATGTTAAGAAAATGTTTGTTGGGGAGTAGGTAGTGGTTCATGGGGCCACTGTTCACTCTCAAACAAGTTTTAAAAATATAAACCTTTCTTTTTACATGCAGCATCGTTTTCCTTTAAGGAAAACTGACTCCATTAAAAAAAAATACTTTATTTAAATGCTAACACAGATATAATGGTCTACTGAGCATTCACAAAGTTGTCACACATACTGCCTATTCCAAAGAGGAGATAAGAGGAGTGTTTAATCAGAAATGGTCTATTACTTTAACTGGTGAAAGACCAAAACTATTATCAAAAGGATGTTGGACTTTGTAAGGAATACACCCGTTGATCACGTGCTTTACACCGCAGTGTTTACTCTTTATTGACTTTCATGGCAGTGTTGCCAAACTGGCCAGTGCTGCCAAACTGGCCAGTGCTGCACCGGTCTCACCCTATCCCCGTTCAGAAAGCTGAATCAACAGCTTGCAGTACACTGACCTTCTAGTGAAAGAGGAGAAACCCAACATGTGCACAGAGTACTGACTCTTCAGGAAGAGAGTAAGAGTCGTGGAGCAGAGACCTGTGAACTGCATTGTCCCCATAGCCAAAATGTCTCATTTGACATGTGTTTTAAATTAATCCTTGATAGAAAGGAGAATTTACTGTACACACTAGACGTATTCTGCATTTAGAAAGTAAAAGTCATTGTATGCAAGGGTGTATTGCAAGCCCCTGCAGCCCTTGCAAGGAGGGGGGTAGCCCTTCAGTGACCCCAAGCTCTTGAGGGGGCCCCCATTGAGCCCAAAGCCAATGAACCTCTTTAAGGTTTGGGATACTCAGTGGCACCTCTGCACATTCTGCAGGGGCACTACGTTGAACCTTCAGTCACAGATGGCGTGCCACTGTGTGCACTACCTTGACCCTTCAGTCAAACAGGATGATTTAACATGTGATCTACATCAGTCCTTTAGTGAATGAAGAGAAATCACTGTTCACATTAGACTGAAAACAAAGTACAGAAGTCAAACCATGAACTACTCCACCCCCAGAAAAAGGATAATTCAAAGTGTACACTACAGTCATCCATCAGTAAAGGAGGAGAAGTCAGTGTTGTCAATACACTGGCCTTTTTTTTTTAACAGTGTTGGACCGTATCTCAGGAGACTAGAGAATTTAGGGGCAACAGTACAATCCTTGTAACAAATATTTGGTATTGCCTCTTCTTCAGGGCCTGGGGAACCTAGAGGCATATGTATGAAAGCAAAATTTAGTCGCAAAGGCTGCGAATCGCAAAACAGAGTTTGCGACTAAAATTTCGCTATTTCATATGTATGACACACATTCCTAGTCAAAAATAGGAAATCGCTAAATTAGCGATTTCTAATGCTGCAAAAAACAAAAATTGCAAATAAATTTGCGATTACTTATTTTGCGATATTCTTAAAGTGCGAAAATCGCAATGAGGATATCGCAAATTAAGAAATCGCTAACAAATGTATGAAAACCTCGCTAATTGCGATTTTACGAAATTCGCTAAATAAGAAATTGCTATTAACACCAATTGCATGCAGGTAGTAAACTGCTGCTAGGTACTTAAACAACCCCACAATGCAACAGAACCAACTACAATGGCAGCACTGTTTGTGATAGCCAGGAGTCTGCGTATTCGGGCTCTTGCACGGAGGAGAAGGAGACAGGAACGTATATTCAGGCTGCGCATCACTCTGTTCCAGCACACTGAAGAGGACATCTCTGACAAGTACAGGCTGCACCCACAGACCATAATGGACCTGATTGAGGAGCTGAAACCCTACTTGGAACACCCTACACGCAGGACACAAACAATTCCCACACATGTGCAGGTCCTGTGCTCCCTGCACCTACTGGCGTCAGGGAGTTTTCAACAGGTAATAGCGGAGGTTGGTGGTGTGTCACAGAGTGCACTTTCGCGCTTTTTCCATGCCTTTCTAAATGCAATGCTACAGAGGCTCCCACATCACATATACTTCCCAAACACCCAACAGGCATTGCAGCAAACAAAACTGGACTTCTACCAGATTGCACGTTTCCCACACGTCATTGGCTGCATCAATGGGACCCATGTGGCCATCACACCCCCATCAGTAACTGAATATGTCTACAGACACCGTAAATGCTACCATTCCCTCAATATACAGATTGTGCGCAATGCAAAGTATATCATCACTGACATTGTACCCAAATACCCCGGCAGTACACATGACTCTTTCATCTTTAGACACAGTGGAATACACAGACGTCTGAGTGCTGGAGAGTTTGGGGAGGGATACCTGCTAGGTAAATACATGGCACACATCCATACATCCACTACAACACTGGAGGGTGGGGACATTGACTAACCGATTGTGTCTATCCCTGCAGGTGACAGTGCCTATGCAGTGTGGGACTTCATCCTGACCCCGTATCTGGATCCAGCTAATGCAAGTGAGAGGAGATACAACAGGGCACACAGATCTACACGCTGCGTAATTGAGCGCACCTTTGGAATCCTGAAGAGCCGCTTCCGGTGCCTGCATAAAAGTGGAGGCGCACTGCAATACAGCCCTGAGACCTGCTGTAAAATCATGGCAAGCTGTGCAATGCTACATAACATGGCAATGAGTAAAGGAACCACAATTGATGTGACCGATACAGACACATCGGATGACGATCGCCCTGCTCCCCCTGCCAGACCAGCATCAGGAGTCGGGGCAGCTGCTGGACGCCAGAGACGGACAGAGATCACACAAAACTACTTCTAGGTGAGCAATGATGACATGAGACAAAAAAGCTTGATAATGTGTGCAGTGTTTATTCACACTTCACAATCATTATGCGTATAGCTGTACCCAGCACATGTTATGCACACAGTGCAGGTAAGGCACAAGTAACTGTGCAATCTGCATAGTTGGGTTACTTCACCCTTTTAGGATTAATAGTCACCAGACAGTTTACCTCCTTTGGTGACGCATTGGTGGTGTTTTGCGTCCAGGATGAGTGCCCTCCATGGTGTTCCGGGGTCCTGCTCCCTGTCTGGTACTGCGCCGTCTTTCTCCAGGCAATGTAGGAGTGATGCTGCTCCTACTGGAGGTTTCTTCACTCTCGCCAGAGGCCATGAGAGCGCTGCCACCTGCGTTGGCCGTCTGCAGCTGCTCCACAGCACTGGTGACCTGTGCTAGTCCTCTGGCTATGTCCTGGCAGCAGTGCGCCATTTCCACCTGCATTGTGACGCTTCTGCGTGTGAGAGTGCTGGTGGTGGTGCAGAGGCGGTTCACGTCCTTGGTATAGTTGTGAAGGCGTGCATTGGCACATCGGCCAGCCCTCTCACTGGAGGCTTGGTTGTGCCTCAGAGTGTCACATAGGTCACGGATGGCACCTGCCATGGCCATGATGCCCTCCCCCATGTTTTTCTGATCCTTGTGGATACGGCATAGCTGCCTATTTATTGACCTGATTGATTTACTTTGCAGGCGCTGTTCCTGCAGCATGCTGTGTTCCAGGCCAGAAAAAACGGTTTCTTCAGCTTCAGTGGCAGTGCTGCTCCTGGGCCTTGACCTGCGTGTGTCCTGTGGTGGAATCCTTGGCCATGGTGTGTCCTTAATGGGCATGTGTGACACACCCTGACTCCCCTCTCTCCTGTCACTGTCCTCCCCTGTGGCCGGTATTTCATCCTCAAATGGAGGCAGTGGGGGCACATGTGTGCGCTTCCTGCGCTGGATTGGTATGAGCTCTGTCTCGTCACTGGAGTCCTCAGGATGTGCAGGCTCCTCTCCCTCTGCACTGTCTTCACGTGCCCTGGATTGTGCTGTGAATGTAAAGGGGACTACATGAGTTTGTGTCTTTGTCTGCAATTAGCAATCAATAAAGTTCCTACAGTTTGTATCGGCTAACCTCTGACACTGTATCATTCACTTATCCCCAACCCACATGTTGCATTAGATTTCCTTTGTCTCATGGACACACTGTCAGACATAGTACTACAAGTCCCATGATGCATTGCTGGGTGTGCTGTAAGACTTGGACTGGAATGACATTTTGTGAGGATATTTAGCACATTTGGGGAAGTGTGCATGGGATGGGGATCAGTGCAGATTGATTTTGCATGCATCTTACCTTGGCTGCTGGATGCAGGGTCAGAGCTGTCAATGTCAGCCACACCACCGACGCTCTCAGGCAGGAGAGTGGACTCCACAAGCTCCTCGTGGGGTGTTGGCTGTGCTGCTGTGGATGGTCCTCCCCCAGTCTGGTTTGCGTCCTTTAGTCTGGCTGCCACCCTCTCCTTCGACCTCTGGCGCATATCATACCATCGCTTGTGCAATTCTTCGATGGTGCGATTGGTCACTCCCACTGCATTAACCTTATTTTGGATGTCCAGCCAGATTTTGCGTTTCCTTGCCTCTGGGACACGCAGTGCCTTCTTGCCAAAAAGGAGCTCATGGCTGCACACCATCTCCTCAATGAGGACCTCCTGCTCCTTTTCTGAAAACTTGTGTTTGTTGGACTCCATTGCTGTTTGCTCTCTCCTGGGATGCCTCCTCACACTCTCCAAGCAGCCTCTGGGTGTGGCTCAGCTGAGCAGGTGCAGGAAATCACTCCAGTTTCCTGTTTGTGATGTCATCAGGCTGCACCTGTATTGCAGATTCCCGTTTTTGCGATTTCTTAATTTGCAAATTTCGCAATTAAGAAATCGCAAATGAGGTTTCTGAGAATATTTTGCGATTATTAAGAAATCGCGAAACATTTGCAATTTATTTTTTACATCCCGCTTTGCGAATCTCAATTTGCTAATCGCAAAATATCGCAAATTGGGATTCGCAAAACGGGAGTTTCATACATATGCCCCCTAGTGACAAAAGTGCAATCCTTGTAACATGTAGTTCATGTTGCCTCTGAAACTAGATAGTGTTAAGAGCGCTCTAAAATTTCAAATAGATATTTTTTAGGCATTGACCTAAAGGGGTGGTGGTGTTTAACCGTCAAGATTTACCCTTTGAGCGTGATAGAGGTTTACAAGCTCAAACTTCCTAAATTAAATACCTCTCAATGGCTACCCAGGAGAAGTGGCAGTCATATCAAAGTCTCCCCTAGGATTTTCAGGTGAGTGGTGCAATGCACTTGATTGAGGGATCAGGGAGTGGTAGGAGATCTTTGGGCAGGGTTGGCAAAGGATTTTTACTGGTACCAAAGGGTATAGCGACCTCTTTGTCACCTGTCACACATGGCAGCAGTGTCAGTTTATATTCCTATGTCCCTCCACCCTCCTTAGTGACAGGGTGCGTTCTTTTGTAGGTGCTTCCTTTTGTGTGGCATTGGTAGGCGGATTGGCACTGTTGATGAGTGTGTCTTTGTCAAAGATTTCTGGGGGTTGTTCTTCCGTTGGTTTGTGCCACTAGTAGGACAGGTTCTGCAGGTAGCTGCAGGAAGGAAAGCAATGTCAGGACGACATTTCAAGGTTTGGGAACACCACAGAGTGGGTGATTCCATCTAGCTAGGAGGGCTTTGGACAGATATTGAGGTTGCTGTATGATATGAACAACATTAACAATACCAGGGCTATGTATGTAAGGATAGTGAATGTTTGGGGGGGTTTGAATTTATAGAAGTTAAAGGGCAGCAATGTTAGGTAATTCACTTATTGCATTAGTGAAGTTGCATTAGGCAGGAATGCTTCTGCCAAAGATTTGACTATTTTTACAGACCTGTTCTATTAAAGAGCCCTTTTCACTAAAATAGTTGGATAACATTAGATAACCGCATTGTTCAAACAGTCTCATAGAAAATATAAGGGAGGGATTTAAAGTTTTGCAAATGCTGGGTATGTGTCAAAATGCACCAGATGTCCTGTTCATCCTATTTAGCATGTATCCTGCAGCACAGTCTGATGCTTTTAATCTACCAGTGTGGTTTTAGTCTTACTGCCAAGGGAAAACACTAAGATGGAACTACCAGGCACTTCAATAGATAAGATTGATACATTTGAATGGTTCCCAGGGATGAATACCAGTGTCAGGAAGGACAGCATACTCTGTGCATGAATCAATTCTAGGTCCCTCACAAAAAATAAGGTGGAATTTGAGGAGTATATTCAAAGTCACTCCTTAGATATTGTTTTTGTCACTGAAACTTGGCTACACAAGGCAATCGACCAGGATCTTGCCATAACGATTCCTAGGGTTATTCGATTGTTAGACTGGATCGCGTAACACAAGTGGGAAAGGCCAATCGTTGTAGGGGCACTTTTTGTTATTCTAGTGAGCCTATCTCCTCAGGATATTGTGAAGTCCCATTCTTTAAGATATCTACTATTTCTAATATTAATTGGTCAAGAATACTATTGTATTGCCCTCCTGGACCATGTACAAATTTTGTGCTGAAATTAGGGCACTTACTAGAACCTTTTTTAAGCAAACCCATTTTTCTGTGTTAGGGGAATTGAATCTCCAATTCGAAAGTGCAGAGGATAAAGAGGTGATTGCTATACTCAAAACACTGAAAGGATTTCTTTTTAATCAGTTAGTGAATGCTCCCATGCTTACGGCGGGACACATATTAGATGGCATTTTAACTAACTGTCCTGAGTTATGTCTCAGAGGAGTGTTCCAACTGATCTGGTTAGATCATATTGAAGTTGCCTTAATCTCAACTTCCAAAAGGACACTAATAATTTTAGGACAGCTGAGAAAGGGAAATACTCAATGGTATGGAATAAGTTTAACAGAGATAATTTTTGTGAAGCATTAGGGGAATTACCGGTTATATACCCTAATGCGGCAGAGAAAGCAGCAGCAACGTATGAAAACTGGTTTAATGCTGCATTAGACTCAGTTGCAGCAATGGAAAAGATGAAAAACAAAACAGGCAGATCCATCTGCCCTTTGGTTTTCTGAAAAACCGAGGCACTTAAAGGAAGACTGTTGTAGACAAGAAATAATCTGGAGGAAAGATTATAGACAGAAGGAAAAAGGGAAATATGAGGGGCTTATTTGGATCTATAGATGCACAATCAAAGAGGAAAAAAGTAATTATTGGAGGCAAAAAAAGACAGGGCCAAAAATCCCTCCAAGGAACGCTTCTCAGTAGTAAAACTACTTATGAACCAGGTCAATTCCCGATATAATGGGTTAACGTAGAAGTTCTGTGATGAGTTGGATAATTGTTTTCAAACTAAAATAGCAACATCTATGGTGAATTCTCTTATTCTAATCAAAAGACAATGGAATTAGACCAGGAAGCAACTCTGCCTCTAGATCCTACTACAACATTAGATTTTTTTTCATCTAACGGAGCAACAAACGTAGGTGCTTATTTACAAGCCCCTTGCGCCACTGTTGCATCAATTTCTATATGAGGAAAAGTGATGAACCGGCAGCTCAAGGGGCTTGTAAATAAGTCTTTTAGAATCTTATTCTTACAATCACATCAGGCTCAGCATCAGATGCCTGGCCTTCATGTATTCTTCAATTGGCTCCAGATATGATTTATAAATCATTAACACCTATACTTAACCTGATTATTGAATCAGGCACATTTCTGGCATTTGGAAAAATACTAAAATAATTCAGCTCTCTAAAAAACAATCTGAGATAAAGAACTTTTGCACGGTTTCTCTTTTACCCTTTACAGGTAAAGTTATAGAGAAGGCATAGAACTCAGATTTAACTGTAGTGATATAAAAGCACGCTTGTTTGTTATGTTGTTTCTAGGTAATTTTAATATAGCGCTCAAATCACCCGAGGGCATCTTGGCGCTGCCAGCAGTATCAAGCAAGACTCCGCACCAAAAGAGGATTTGTAACAGGAAGGCTTTTAGCAGTTTCCTAAATTGGCAATAGTTCATGCAGGTGCAAATATGAGCGGGAACTCTGTTCCAATAAGAAAGATCCAGGTAGGAAGTCTATTCCACCACACCTCACCAAATGAATGTGAAGTACGCACAACAGGACTTTATCCTTGGATCATAAACTTCTGGTGGGTATATGCATATGGAGATAGCTGGTGCCTCTGCCTTTTAGGGCCATAGATGTGAGACAACAAATCTTGAAATGCTCTTTTTTCTTACTGGCAACCAGTGCATGAACTTTAACGAAGGGGTCGATGGGGAATCAGGCAGAAGGTTGAGGACAAGCCTGGCTGCTGTATATTGAAATATCTGAACTTTAGCAACAAGCGTCTCATTTGCTGCAGCTAGTAAAGCGTTCCTGTAATCTAATCAGCTCACTACAAGAGCTTGGACTAATGTTCTTCTGACCGAGATCGGAAGGTAGGGAAATATTCTATTTAGAAGATGCATATTGTGGTAGCACAAACCAGTGGCAGCCAGAATTTGGTCTTTCATAGAGAGGGCTTTGTCAATTTCTTTGTCAAGGTTCTTCACAGACTCTGTGGGGACACCATTTATTTGACCACAGGGTGGTGGCTTTGCAAAACAACATGATCTTTGGCTTGTCTACATTCAATTGTAGATAATTGTCCATCATGCAACATCCAACTCGAGATGGCTTGAAGTCCCTTAGGAAAGCGAGTTTTGGATATGGCCAGATCAAAATGAGCTGAGTATCGTCCTTGTAGGATATTATTCCAAAACCAAAAAGCTCAATGATCTTATCAAGGGGTGCCATATAAATGCTAAACAAGATAGGGCTCAGGCATGAGCCCTGTGGTACACCCTTGTCCAGTCGCATCTTGCAGGAGGTGTAAAGGCCAAGAGTAAACGTTTTAAATCTGCTGTCCAAAAAATTGTGTAGCCATCTAAGAGCTGTCCTCTGAACGCCTATCGCACACTGGCCTCTTCAACAGCCTGGAGTGGGTTACCATATCAAAGGCTGTGGAAAGATCCAACAGCACTAGCAGAGAAGGAGTTCTTGCATCCAATGAGAGTCTCAAAGAGACTGTGACCACCATGAGGGCCGTTTCCGTGCTATTGCCGGGTCTAAATCCAGACTACAAAGAGTCTAGGATTTTTCTCGCTTTAAGATAGGCTTTTAATTGTTTGATGATTAGTCCTTCTAACATTCTTCCCAGAAGGTGTAGCAAGGAAATGGAGTGGTAATTAGATAAGATGCAGTGGCATACCTAGTCCTATGGCCACCTTAGGCGGACCCTGCTTTTGACGCCCCACGGCATCCCCACTGAAGAGCGGGGGTGCTGGTGAGATTTGGCAGCAACTGTGACCCCGCGACGGCCGCAATGCAGAGAGGTGAGACGATTGCCATCCCCAAGATGGCAGGTAAGAGTGGGAGGAGGCCGCCACCCCTAAAACACATGCCACCCGGGGCAGACCATCCCCCCCCTAGCTACGCCACTGATAAGATGTTTGGGTCTAGATTAGCTTTTTATATGTTAAGTTGAACATGCGTGGCTTTCCATTCAGAGGCAATCATACCCGTATACAGGGTAAGATTAAATATAGATTGGATGGCCGGAGTAACCTGTCTAGGTTGTAAGGCCAAGACTCTGAGTGGGCAGATATCAAGGGAGAAGCTCGATTTTACCGAGCACAGAGACCTCGGGACCTCTTCCAAAGAGAATGGTTCAAACCGATTTAGTGTGAGTGTCCCGTCTGCTCCCACTTCAGCCACACTGGTAGTATCACTAGTGTCTCTAGTGGGCGGAGTCTTAAAATTTGAGTAGATCTGAGAGATTTTCTCCTGAAAAAAGAGTGGCAAGGGAGCCACACAGTTCTTGTGACACTAAGGAGGCCTGCGAACATGCATAGGGGCTTGTGAATTTCCGAATAAGTGTGATGAGCACGTTAGGGGCATTTCTGGCTTGTTCAATTTGTTTAGTGATAAAATGCTTGTTCGTAGATTTAATATTTATATGATATCTAGCCAGAGCTAATTTGTAAGTGTCTTTGTCTGGTGTATTATGAGTTCTACGCCATCTTCTCTCCAGATTTTCCTATTTTTAGTTCAGTTGTATACCACGAAGCAGAGGGATGCAATTTTGTGGCACTCATCTTTTTGAGAGGCACAGTTTTGTCTAGAACCTCCGTTAGAGCTGCATTAAAATTTCTTAACGCTGCATTCACTGCTTGATTGAAAATCAGGCTGAAACGACTTGCTAAGAGAGTCCAGTGAGAGTAAGTGCCAGGCCCTTCTTGTTGTTCTATCCATTCTTCTACTTTCCATCATGTTAGATGTTTGAGAAGATTGGAATTGAAAGGGGATTAACTAATGGTCAGTCCAAGTTAGAGGCAAAGGTGGTTCGCATATGACTGATTCATTATTTGTAAAGAGCAAGTTCAGCATGTGGCCCACTTGGTGAGTAGGGCCAATGATTAGTTGGTGCAAACCTAGTGTTTCTATTTCTGCCATGAGCTGAACCACCTCTGAGTCAGCAAGATCTTCTCCATGTTAGTTAAAATCACTGAGGAGAAGAAAGGTTTTCGCGGCTAAGCCTTGAGTAGCTGTTTCTTCTACCAAGCATTGACTGAAACCCTTCTGAGCTCCTGGCAGCTGATATATCAAAGCACCTTTCAAGTATTCTGTGGTGGATAGAATTATTTTAAAAATGCCTAGTTCCAGCGAGTCGATAATAGAAGTGGTAATCCATGAGACTTAGAATGCGTTTTTATAGACTATGTCAGTGCCCCCTCCCTTTTCAAATCTCAGTCAAGCCTTAGTAGTTAATAATTGTCTGGAATGGCTAGAGTGATGGCCAGGCGGTTCGTGGCATTTAGTCATGTTTCTGTAAGAAAACATATGTCCAGGGACAAAGGAGTGATCACGTCTCATAATTGCTTGCAGTGCTTGGCTAACGATCTCAAAGCATGGCTTAGGGTAATGGATGATAAAGTGGTAGGTGAGTGTGCAGAGTAGATCTTACTACTCCTTAGGTTGGCTTTCAGAGTGCCAAGGGTAGGTTTTCCACGTGTAGCGCTCTATGACTGGTAATCACATTGTAATGGAAGTATATTGGGCCCTCAAGGATTATCGGAAAGCTGTTAGAGCAGAGCAATTGGCGTGGGTCATTTGATCTGTATGACGGCTTTAACTGATGGAGGGAAGCAGGAGAGTAAGATATTCGTTTAAATAAATTTACTTTTTCACCTGGCAGACCAGGGGTCCTGGCTCCAGTGAACGTCCAAGCACGAATGGGCTTGCCTTAGGCACGACTTCGGTGCACCAGTAGTGCGTCATTGTCTTTTTTTAGCCAGGATAACTAGCACTCCTTACTCCTTACTTGCTCCGCTACAAACAGTCTAATGACTGTGGCGAACCGGAAAGCGGCAGTGCAATTTAAAAGTTAAAAATGGGTTTGTTTAAAAGTAGCAATGTCACCAAGAGAAATAAAGTTACATGATTTAGAAGCTTTGAATTTCCCATTCTAACAACACAGAAGGTTGCCTGTATTGCTTATTTGATCAGACTCAATCTGGGTTCAAAAGTGTCACAGCACGTAGTCTGCTTTGATAGCCGCCAAGACTTATATCAGGTGTACGGTTGATAAGGAAGGTTCTGCGGTGTTTATGCTGCTTGATTTGTCCATCGCATTTGATATTATCAGCCTCTCCATGCTATTGGACCATATGACCCATTTAGGGATTAAAAACAAAGCTTTACAGTCAGTGAAATCATTTCTTAATGGAAGATTCCAGGTGGTAATCTGCAACAAATTTTGCTCCAAACCCTTTTCCCTGTCTTGTGGGGGGCCACAGGGATCTTCATTAAGTCCTATTATAACTTTACTTAATCTACATGTATTTTCTTTCGCCACTTTAATTAGATCCTTTGGCCTATCAATTTACTCCTCTTCAAATGACACTCAAATAGTTGTACGATTTCAGAGGATGTTCAGACAACAGCTGTGAACTTTCAAAACTGTATATTAGTGAGTGGATGACAAGACGCTGCCTGTAGTTAAATGCAGAGAATACATAGATTATCATTTGTGGTAAAGTATGGTCTACTACCTGGTCTTCTGAAGAACGAGGTACAACCCCAGTTCTAGTTAGGACAGCTAGGAACTTGGGGGTAATTTTTGATACCTCTCTGACCTTCACTAAGCAAGTAACGTAATGTAAAATACATTCTAAAGTGCGCTGTTACTCCAAGGAGTGTTCTGACGCTCTGCACCTCCAGTGAGATTTAGCTGAGAGAAGCCACATAAATCTTGCTTAAAAAGCCACGTTCTTAGTTCTTCTTGAACTGGGGTGTAGATGAAATGCCCATTAACTACAAAGGGAGTTTATTCCACAGTGAAGGCCCAAAAATTAAAAGGACCTGCCCCCTGTTCTGGACCATCGAATCCTAGGGATTTTGGTCAGAAAGAGGTTAGCTGAGCACTAACACCTGGAAGAAGCATAAAAACACATTCTTGCTCTGAGGTACCCCACGCCAGGCTGATGAAGAGCCCTGTGTACCTGTAGCAAGGTCTTGAAAAGAATCCTCTTCCCAATAGGAAGCCAATGCAGCTCTTTAAGGTAGCGGGATACATGAGTTCTCAGTGGCAAGCCAAGAAGTGTGTGAGCTGCTGGATTTTGAACCACCCTCATCTTACTGATCAGGTAATCAGGCAGACCCAAATACAGTGCATTACCCTAGTCAAGCCTATTTGTTATCAAAGCCCGTACTATCAGTTTTCAAGCAGAGAGAGACAGAAAATGGATCAAATTCCTAAGCACCCATAGCAGACCAAAACAGGTCCCTACTACTGCATTAACCATTGACAGAAAAGAAAGCTCACTCACCATCAAACCTAATGCCCAGATTTTTCACAGAGCTAGTGTGGCTTAATGGAGGAGGTGCATCCTCTGCCGGAAAGACTGCTATGCTCGTCTGATCTTATACCAAAACAAAGTAGCTCAGTCTTGCCCGCATTACACTTAAGCTAGTAGTGACATAGCAATTGTAAGATTTCTATCAAACAGGTTTTAATTTTTTCACCAAGAAACCCTTCCTCCCTACCCCAGGGAAAAAGTAACTAGGTGTCATCTGCAAACAAAATAATGTTTGCTCCCAGAGTCTCTGCCAATAATGCAAGAAGATTGAGATATATATTAAATAATGTAGGGCTCAAAGCTGAACCATGTGGCACTCCCACCTCCAGATCACAAGATCTAGGCGCAAAAGGCAGACACCAGACCTCTTGGCCTCTTCCTTCCAGAAAAGAAGCCAGCCTATTTAAAAAATGTCTCTCGGCCTGTCACCAGCATTTTTCATTCTGTCCTCAAAATAGTTTTTTTTTGCTATTTTGACCTCTTAGTAAAAAGTTTTTAAAGCCACTTTGTACCTGACTTTAGCAGTTGAGCTATATGATACCCTCCACTGTCTTTACAGATGTTTATGCTAACCCTTAACCACTTTGAGGGTGTCTATGTACCAGGGACAGGAAGGCTTGGCTTGGCATGACTGTAATGCCAATTCAGGTGCCAGATCACAAGTAGTGGAGACAATCCATTTATCCAAGAGACCAGCACCAGTGACCACATCACCTGAAAGTGCAGGCACTCTCTCCTCCAATGCCCTGCAAAGGGTCCCTATCTGAATTTTATGAAATGCTCTCGACACACGAGACACTAACTCCGCTTGTAGTTGATTCCTCCCAACACAGTACCACCAATATTTAATCATATAGTGGGCCAACCAAACAAATGGGTTGGGAGTGTCCACTTCCAGTGGTGCAGTCGAAAATATCTGATCCAGAACATGACCAGCTTGATGTGTAGGCTTGAACACCATTTGGGTCAATACAAGGACTCGAAAAGCCACGCAGGGTTGCTTTACGTGTCCTTGCAAATATGGGACAGCAGGTTGCGCTGCCAGTGCACGACAAAAAGTTACACACCAGAGGTGCAAGGGGCTTGAAAATAGGCCTGGTAACTACTACGTAGGTGTGGACTGCAAACACATGTTACAGTGAAGGGATACAACCTTTGCAGAAGGGTTGTTTGTGAGGTCCAACAGCAGGAGAAGTGTAGGGGCAACACACCCACACAAAAAACAATGGCGGAGAAAGTGTGCCTTAGAAAACACACCAAACATTGGTGTTTTACCCTTCAACCTATTGATCTTTTGAGGCTCTTGAGCTCTTCCCTTCCTCTTTGTGGTCAGAGATGCTACTGCAGTTGATTTCTCTCCTAGAGTAAACATTGAGAGAGGTGGGGAGTGATGATGTCAGTCTTTTTAAGTTTGAAAGAGAAGTCTATTGAAAAAAGCAACATGCAATATAGCACACATAGTTAACAAAAGCTACAATATGTGAATATAAGTATAAAGAATACAATGAGTTCATAAAGCAGCAACAAAAGCCAAAACAGTTGCATATGTAAAAAGGATACAAAAATTGGAACTGGAGAAAGGGAGGAAAAGAAACAAAAAGGGGAGGGAGAAAGTAATACTCTAGCTATAGGGTAATGAGCGAAAAGGAGAGCATAATACAATACAATATAAAACCATTTAAAACCATTGGGAAATAATAGTTGTAAAATAAACATACATATTGTGTTCTAGAATATTTTCAAATATCGCCATATGCATTGAATAAAGTCTACAAGATATAATGTAACGTAAAATATATACAACATTTTTTTTTTGTCCTCATTCACCTCAGAAATGATGTCACTTTTTTTCTGCCCTTATTATCAAGGGAGATACTGACCTCAGACGGGCTTACTACAATGGGCGCCAACCTTTCTGCGGCTGTCTCTCTCACACAGTGTAAACACCAGGACTGCTTTGATATTCGAAGTGTGGAAGGGCCAAATGGCAGTCCAAGAGTATTAGCTGGTGTAATCATTGGGCATAATTTGATCATTATATCAACATTATCCTTCAAATTTTACAACAGCCCTTCTGGGCTCTCCATCCCTTTTAATAACAGGTTCCAGAAAGCTTTCTTCTTTGACTTTTCCCCCGATAGATCCATCTTAGACATATATATGAGGGATTCCAACCATTCCGAATGTTGTGGTGGTGAACTACTCACCCATTTATGACGAATTTCTCTTCTAGCTAAACGTATTGCATAAAAGAGCAGATCTCAAACGTTGCTCACAAGATCTTCAACTACCCCAAAAATAACCAGTGAGAGGCTTACCTTTATTTGCTGACCCAAAATACCTGACACTGTTGTTTCCACTTTGTTCAAGAACTTACTGATTGTGGGGCATTGATAAAACATATGCACATCTGTTGCTTTTTCCAACCCACATTTAGCACAGTTGGTTCAGCTTCCTTTCCCCATCTTAGATCATTTTTGGGTGATATATATGCCCTATGAAGTGAAAAAAGGTGGTTCAGCTTCCGTTCCCTATCTTAGATAATTTTGTGGGTGATATATATGCCCTATGAAGTGACAAAAGGTGGTCTCTTCTTAAAAAAGCAGGTTTGACAATGACATAAAGTGTGCGCATAGATACTTGCCAAATATTCTGCAGCTGCTTCCTCGGCAAGTAGTTTCCCCACAGTTCCTCAGCCAGCATGAAATCTCCATCCATGGTATCTTGAAGGTGCCAGTACCATAGTGCTACTTCATTGTCTCCTGGTGATTTTGTTACCAGTTGGTCTTCTAAGATGTTACCTACACCAAAATGTCGATTTCCTACTTTGCTAGCAACTTTTTATTTGTAAATATTTAAACTTTGATAGGGTACCCTTCCTCAGCCCATTTAGGTCGTGCCAGGGTAACAGATTTCCTTCTCTTGTCAAATCTCCCCAGATCTTTAGGCCCGCATCTTTGATGGGTATCGCCAGCTTGTCATTGAGGGATTCTGGTGTCACTGGTGAATCCCAAATCGGGGCAAAGTGGGAGTAGTAGTCCATTTTCGAGAGGCGTCTAATGTGATACCACATCCTTGCCATTGACTGTAGCACCTTCAATTTTACTTTCTTAAAAAATGTAGGATCTCCAAATTTGAAAAGGAAACCATCTGTATCTATTTTACAATCATTTAGCATTGCAGAGAACATTAAACCTATTATGGATCCATCCGGTATCTTTACAAGCATTCTAGAATTTTTTTATTTGAAAGCCGACGCATAATATTGTATGTCTGGCAAGGAGAGGCCTCCCTTCTCCCTCCTCCGTAGCTTCTTCCATGAGATTCTCACCCCTTTGTTAGCCCAGATAAATTAATTTATTGCCTGCTGTATATTGTGTATGGTGATTTTATTCAAGTGTAGTGGTAAGGAATTAAATATGAAAGTAATCTTTGGCAGAATAGTCATCTTAACCAAACTAACTCTCCCTAAGATCATTCATGGGAGGTGTACCCAGCTCTTCATTAATTGAACAATCTCTTTAAACACCCTCCTTAAGTTATTTTCTGCAATTGTATTGATGTCTGGAACTATTCTTAAACCAAGCTATCGCATCTCCCTTTTAATTAGTGGGTTACTGCTTACTTGATTCCATATCATCACTTCTGTCTTATGCTCATTCACTGAGTACTCCGACACTTCTCTCCAAATTCTGTTGCTATATGTAGAATTATTGGTAGAGCAGCGTCCAGGTCAGATGAGTATACCATAAGATCGTCTGCATATAGTGCGACTTTCCTGACCCAATCTCCCTGAAAAAAGGAGGGAATATCAGTTGTATGTCTAATTCTAAAAGAAAGGGCTCCATATAGAAATTAAATAGGAGAGGGGAGAGAGGGCAGCCATGTCTTGTACCCCTAAGTATTTTGAAAGGGGAGGATAGCTTTCCATTCACCAGGACTCTTGCTACAGGTTCTTGGTATATTAACTTTATTGCTCTACAAATGTTTTCCCCAGATTATATCTCTTCAGTACTGTAAATAGATAAGACCATCTCACCTTATCAAATGCTTTGGAGGCATCCAGTGTTGTTATAGCTAAAGGGGTGTCAAAGGTTGTAGCGAAGTTGATAGCCCCAATAGGCTCATAGGTAAGCTTGTGTAGAGTAGATATCTCCCTTTCACAAAGTCTCTCTGATCTTCGTGGTCTGTATAGACCGCAATTTTAGCTAGTCTACTGGCTAAACATTTTGTGAAGGTTTTGTAATCTGAATTTTTAACAGATATTGGTCTATACAACTCACATAATGCTGGATCTTTACCCGGTTTCAAGATGAGGGTGACCGTGGCCTCATTCCATGATTTTGGTAGCTGCATTCCATGGCCTAGTACTTCACACATTACTTGTGTCAAAAGAGGGGATACGACCTCTGCCAAGATTTTATACAGCTCCGTAGGTATGCCATTGGGCCCCGCCGCTTTCCCCCTTTGCTAGTTTAAATGGCCTTCACCACTCCCTCCTTGGTAATCTCTTGATTTAAAATCTTTTGTTGATTTGCATCTATGGGTTGAATAGATACGGCAAGCCAGCCCTATATCTCGGTATCTACCATATCTTCGTTCTCTTCCATATATAAAATACTAAAGAACTCCTTAAAGGCCTCTTTTATTTCGGTCTCACCACTCGAGACTGATCTTCCTTAATCTCCTTAATCCTGTTCTTATCCTGTTCCGTCTTAACCTTCCAGGCAAGGAGTTTACCTGCTCCCTCTCCATACTCGAAATGTGCTAGCTTGCTAGCATCCCACCTGTTTCTAATCCATATTTGAAGGATCTCTGATAGTTGATTCCTCATTTGGAGCTGCTTCTTTTCTAATTCCACTTTATTCTCCAGAACTGATCTTTTTATTTCCACATCTATTCACTCCATCTCATCCTCTAATCGTGAGATTTCTCCTCTGTACAACTTATTCCTATGGCAGGTTACACTGATTATCTTACCTCTAATGAAAGCCTTTAGAGTATCCCACACTATTCCATTTGAGGCTGAGCCACTATTAACCTCAATAAACTCTCTAACTTCTTCCTTAAGGTTATCCATTGCTTCACTTTCTGCCAGTATGGTACGGTCCAGAATCCACCTTCTCTCTTCACACCTGGTGCTGTTTTTTAGTGTTAAGAGGACTGCCGAGTGATCTGATAGATGGGCTGCCTTGTATTCAATGTCTGAGATGTTTTCTTTAAGAATCCAATCTACCAGAAAATAGTCTATTCTAGACCTACTCCCATGTTTCTTGTTGCGAAAAGATGTACCCTGTAATGTTCTGGCTCTTTCTCTCCAGAGGTCGCACAGTATGTGCTGAGTCATCATAGTTTTTAGTAATGCTCATGAATTGGGCATCAGTGTTGCTCTAGTTCTATTTGATTTATCTAATTTTAGATCTAATACAACATTAATATTCCCTCCCTCCCATGATTATTGGGCCCAGGGAATCTAATAGATTGGCAAAAAGATTTTTCAATGGTTCGCAATCATCATGGTTTGGGCCATAGTAGCCTACTAGCGTTAGTGGCTTATCATCTACTTTAGCATCAGCTATGACCCACCTACCCTCTTTATCAGCCTTTGTTTGTGTCAACCATATTTTTGCTTGTTTTTTCACAATTATTGCAACCCCTCTGATATTTCCACTCTGATCTGTGCATAAAACTTGTTGTACCCATCTTTGTTTTTCAAAGAGATCAACACATTCCTTTTTCAACAGGTGTGTCTCCTGTAGAACCAACATTTGTGCGGGGGAGACTCTAAGATATTGAAGTAGCCTGTCCCTACGCCCCTTCACATGTAACCCATTAACATTCCAAGTTAAGAACTGTATAGACCTGTCTTTACTATGCTACTTTTACTTACTAATACTGAGGTATTTGAGGATTTCTTTTCCCCAAATGCTCCCCACCCTGTGACACCCTCCCACCTTACCCTCGAGAACCCACCCCTGCTTCTTCTTCTTGGGCATGATGTTGGTCCAAGTTAATCTTTTGCTCCATTAACTCACAGCCCCATTAAAGATACATTCTGTGTGTGTGTCGAATGGATATCAGCTCATTGTGGTGTAACACCTACCTCCTCAACTATCCCCTCCACCTCCCCTGATACTTTCTAATAGATCATCTGCTTCCCTTGTATTCCTAATCATGTGCATGTTATTATTGTACATTATTCGCAGTGAAGCAGGAAATTTAAATTATACAGTTGCCCCAATTGTTTTTAAATCATTCATACGTCCACCCAGCGCCCACTGTCTATCTAGAGTGGCTCGTGATAAGTCTGATCTTATTTCGAAAGAAAAGTCAGGGCCTTTCAGGGTTTTTAGTTTTAGTGCAGATACTAGAATTTTTTCTTTAAGCGCATAAGTCTGAAAATTAATAAGAATCTTTCTTGGTTTTGTTCTACCCGGGTTTTTCCTGAAGGGATCCCTGTGTATTATTTGTATGTCTTTTGCAATGTCCACTTCACTCTACTCTATTTGAACTGAGGCTTTTATAAGAGCTACTACAAATGATTTTAAATCTTCCCTCTCTTTACCTTCGGGTATATTTAATATCCTCAGATTATTCCTTCTGGGATTATTTTCTAGCTGTTCCAACTTTTCCTGAAGGCCCTGCACATCCCTACGCACAGTATTTTCGAGGATTTCTGTCCTGTCGGATAGCGTATCTAACTTTTTTTCCAATGTCTCGCAAAAACCACTATCTTGCGCTGATTTGCATCTGATACTGAGAAACCATTCCTGATGTCTGCCGTTAGAGTTCCCATCATCGCCTCTAGGGAGCTGACCGATAGTCCGTCCGGATTCCATTTATCTAGGGTTATTGTATTTGTGTCTGGTGTATGCCCACCATAATCCTGATCTCCTTTGTCCTGGGTGTTATCGTCCATACAACCATTAAAGTTTTTTATTCCGACAGGGGTAACTACTTTAGCACTCTTTTTTCGGCGTTGTCCTAACTGGATTGCTCACCATTCTCCATAACTGGGGCTGGGTTATCTGTAGCAGCTATAAACCCCAGAATGGCTTTAGGACCCTCTAATTCAGCTTGTGGTGGTCTTTTTAGTGTAAGCACTGACGGTTGTACTTTAAAGAAAGAACGTAGAGATGGTGTAATTCTAAGCTTCGGATCTGCTAACTCTTCTTTTTTCTTTTGTTTTTTTACCTTTCTTTTTACTTCCCACCTCCGTTTTTCTCTAGAAAGACCCTTGTGCGAGCTTGCTGGGGAGGTTGAGCTGGACAGAGCAACTAAATCAAGTGAGGTAGTCTGCCTTTCTATGCCCACGGATTTCTCCTCTGTTTTAGCTCTGGGCCCCATTACAACCTGCCCTTTTGGCCCGCAAAGGAAAACCCACGCAATTGTCCCCCTATCTCTCAAGTTCTGGCATCCTCCCTCACCAATGGCGAATGGCTGCTCTTCCCCTTATGGGTTTGCAACCTCCACACCACCAGAGCGTGCAGCCGCAACTTATGTGCTAACGCTACAACCACTCGCCTCGTGTTGCTGCCCTGCTGCTCTTCCTGAGCTCCAGGGTGGGCGTAACGCAGCGCGGACCGATGTCCGATTTCAAAAGATGATTTTTTTCAGCCTGGAGTCGGCAGTACCGAAGTCATATTGGTGGTGATGCACATTGAGGGCTAGAGGTAATGTGTAGGCCTGGGCTAAATTTCCGTTCCGCTCGCGGAAATTGCGATAATTTGACATTTTCGTGTTCCGCGGAGAGCGCGAAAATGTCAAAATTTCCGCATTCCGCAGCTTAGCGATAATTTGTTTCTTGCTCGTGCTGTAAAATAATACATTCTCGCGCGCGCGCGATCACCTTACCTGAATCCCCGCGTTCGCCGACAAGTTTTCCCG
Source organism: Triturus cristatus (assembly GCF_964204655.1). NCBI lineage: Eukaryota > Metazoa > Chordata > Amphibia > Caudata > Salamandridae > Triturus > Triturus cristatus. The sequence goes on from NC_140586.1 coordinate 268,109,025, forward strand.
ATCCGGTCGCGTTCTCCACGAGATGTTGGATTGTTGGTAGCCATTTGCGCTGTCTCGCGACAGTTCGCGCCCGCAGTAATGTCATTGGTCGCGCGATCACGTCTTTCTTCTCGCGATCATGCACCGTGAGAAGAGTGAAAACAAGATGGCCGCACCCGCGAGTAACCGCAGGGGTAAGTTGGCCAGCCGTGACCACGCAGAAAATGCCGCGAACGGGCGGGAAAAAAACTTCCGCATCTTCGCGATATTTCCGCGTGTTTGCGGAGAGTTTTAACATTTTCGCGATAATTTGCAAAAGTCACTTTCGCAAATTCCGCCCACCCCTAGTATTGATCATGGTGTTTTTTGAGTATTTTTATTTCAAGGAGTAACTTGTTCATGTTTATTAAGGAGCCTAGGAAGGTCGTCCAAGAGTACACTTAAGTTTCTGCAACTTCCGCTTGTTCCATTTCCAGACGTACTCTAATCCTAGAGCTCTTATCATGATTGTCTTCTTCATCCATCAAAATCACTAATATGAAGGGTCACTTTACAAAGTATTTAATTCCCTCCCTCTGAATGAACATCCACCTCTCATCCCAAAATATGAAAATAACCATATCTGTTTAGACTATATTTACAAAGTCTGCTGTCCTTTCCTAGCTTTTTGAGTAATTGTCTTTTTTTTTACTTATATGGCAATCATAACAGAAGAAGTATTCAATGTGAAAAAGATTTACAAATGAGTGTTCTGTTCTTCACATTATGCAGTGTTGATACTGCCATTCACTATTATGAAAATGTGTCATATTTTCTCACATTGTTTGAGGACAGAATGGCACGGCTACACTTGTGATTTGTTTACCAACCTGAGATCCCTTGTTGCCAACATCTAATATCTAACAACAATGCGGAAGGCTTTGCATTAGTAAAAACCTTTTCCTGCAACTACTTAATAGACAATTCCTTTTTGTAAGTTTTTTTTTTTTTAAACTGAGATTTGAAGTTCGAATCTCTCCCTCAATTCTTTGAATCCACGATTGGCCATCAAACCTTAATCAATGCAAGTTCTGTTACCATTTAGTCAGTAATTGATTTGACTTTCTAGAGACAACTAAGATTCATTAGTTGTGTTACAGAAAAACACAACAGCAGCCATAAAATTAAGATATTATAATACACTAAGCCACCAAAAGTTCTACCTTCACTCTTTCACTCTTTCTGTTAAAGACCGAATTAATTTGGAAGAATATATGAGAAAGACTATGAGTCTGGTTTAGATCTTGGAAGACTGGTTACTCTGTCACAATGGTGACAGATATTCCATCCTCCAAAATGGAAATCCCATAGGATATATTGGGCTTCATAGTTCAGAAAACTAGATATCCATCACTTGTGATGGAGTAACCCATCCGCCATGATCTAAATCATGCCCTTTGATTTGGTTCAATTGATGTAGAATTTGTTTTCTCCCAACTCTTGTCTTTTTGTTTTTAGAACACTGCTACAGTCATTGAGGCACATTAATATATATATGAAACCTTTTTGCTCCCACAAATAGTTAAGGTATTTTTAGGGAAAGTGTATGTGAGGTCTAGTGATGCTATAGTCGATGATCCGCTCCAGCACATTAATAGGGATTCAGTGCATAAGTTTTTCAGAAATTCTTTTTGTTAGGATGACTGTGTATAGTCTTTGTACAGAGTGCAATGTCACAGGTGTATCAAGTTTATAACAGGAAGTCCTTTTTGTGTCTGCCAATGTTATTGAAAGTGGCAGTGATGATGCTACACTTTCTATAGGTGGGACAGAAGCTAGGTGTACCTTCGCAATGGAAGGAGAGAGCTAGAACCTGACTTTGTATGATTGTCTGGATGAGTCAAATAAATACTGGAGTCTGAAGAGCATGCCCATGGATGTCCTTCTCCTACTCTTATCTGGGATGGCAGTTCCAGGTCAGACTTCTAGAACAGCAAAATGCTGCATAGGAGGCACCAGGGTTCCCTGGTGAGTCACTGGTATTCAGTCCCACATTGCAAGCCTAATACCCACCAACTCCAAAGGCACAAAGAGAATTGGACACTTGTATATTTATTCAAATTGTTATGGGTTGATTCGAAGAGCAATAAGAGGGTAGTGTGTTTCATCCAGTTATAGCATTAGGAAACCCATGGATTATGTAGGTAACCTTGGTAGATCCCACTTTAGGTTCTAGGTTTGGACAAGCCCCATAGAGATTGGCATTCAGCCTTTTGGGCACCTAGATATGTTAGCTGGGAAACCATGGTATCTATTTAGAGATTAGTCCAAGGAGCAGAGTCCCTAGAGTTGTCTGGTTCTTGTGATATCTTAATTTTGCTATTAGGCAAGTGTGTGCCTGGTCCCTTGCCAATCACTGCTTTCTCCCTTTGTGACGTTTTTGCGTCTTCTGTCCCTCCTTCTTTCTCCTTTGTGTGTTTTTTTCCGATCTTGCTCTGGTTAAATGTCCAATGCAGAAAAATAAGAGCTGGTCCTCAAAAATGAATGGCAGTGGGCACAGCCATTACCACCAGCTCTAATTAACCACTGCAAACCAATTGACTGGAAAACCTGCCCACATAATTAATTTTCCTAAACTGCGCTCATATCACATATGCTCCTAAAGCCTTTCAACGAAATAGTTGTCTATAAATCCTGGCTGCACAATCAAAGTGCTAAAGCTTTCTAATGTAATAGACATAGAATCCTCCCATAAAATAAATTCCCATTACCACAAAAGACACAACAAATATCCCTACACCCTGCACACATTCTAACTGTCCCTAAAACCTACACACATACTAAATGTCATTAAAACCTACCAACATAGTAAAGGTCACTAGCGCCTACCTGTATAATACATCTTTCAGTCCTCTTGCCACATCCCTTTCACAAACTCCAAAGGCATCTGCATGACCTTCTAATACACCTTTAAAAGGGGATTTTGGTTGACCTCCTATCTTGCAGCACCCTAATCTGTCACATCATGCCAGACAACTAGAAGAAAAGATGGATATGTCCTCTGTAGACCACACAACAGTGCAGACTAAAAGGAAGACTTGGGTCAAGTGGTGCTGTCCTGCTTAGCTGTAATTTATTGGCCTTCCTCTGCACATAAAATTCTACCTTTTTCAAAGTGTATTGAGTCATTTCAGAAAGTTGCTGTATCTTCCAATTCAGATGTAAACAAATATGGAAATAATAAAAGAGAGAATTTGTATTTTACATTTTCAAGGTGATTTGGACTCCAGCTAATGATGAGAAAATGTGTACTTTGAATGAGTGTTGCAGAGAGTGCGTTCTCAGTACATCCTGGAGAGTACTTTCACACGAAGAACAGTCACCGGCACAGGCAGTCTTATCCACAGAGAGTTGGTGAAGCAGAGATTCATCTTTGAATCAGTCCAGGATAATCATATGAATAATAATCATATTGCTCATGGTGGCTTCACAAACGTAAGTGGCTAGACATCTGCTTGCAACAGAAAACATATTTAACCTGATAATGTATAGAATAAACATATTGAGTACAGATGAGATTCATACATCCTGGCTAAAGTGTTCCTTATTGTGTGCAGGTCAAGTGCACCGGGAAATTGATCAAGTGATTGGACGGAATAGGCATCCTGTCATGGAGGATCAAGCCAGTATGCCTTTCACCAATGCCGTGATCCTTGTAACCCAACGCTATGGAGATATTCTTCCAGTAGCTTTGCCACATATGGCATACAGAGATACCTGGATCCAAGGCTTTTTTATCCCGAAGGTACTAGTCCATTACTTAATTTGTAAAGTTGTTTGATTCCTAAAGTTCACATTTATTTTAAGTTGATCTATGGCATTTCAAAGAATACCTTTACAGAGCCAATCCTTTACACAGACACCACTGCAGAGAAGTGTGGTTCCAGATGCAGAAAAGGGTTTTGCTGGATAAAAGTCCTTTACAGGGAAACCCCTAAAGAGAAGTGATGCTACAAATGACAGATGGCTTTAGAGCTTACTGTTGGTCTGCAGAGGAACTATCTCTGGCAGTCTTGCGGTATATGTTCCATTGTATTGTACATTTGAGGCCACTTTACCAGCTGCTTCTTTATCCAATAAGGTTTTTGTTTGCATGGTTGGAGCAGCGGGTGAGCAGGTCTTTGTTGCATGGTGTTATGGTCCCTTACTGTAACCAGCCTATATCTGGCCCCAGTATACCATTGCCATGAACCACTGTCATGTTTAACTTCATACCTCACAACATGGTCCACATTCAAGCCTTGAATATATGTGCTGCATTTTTTAAGTTGCTGCTCCCTCACAGCCCATATGCCAATTTAATGTAGCTACTGGAATAATGCCTCCATATTGGAGTCCTTCTTGAGACCCCACATTTGAAATATGCCTAATGCCCCAGGATTGTTTCCCCTTACTTCAGGAACATTTTGTAGCCTTCCCATGCAAAAATGCCATGTTTTATTGAGGGTCTTGTGCAGATGTGACTATCAAAACTAAAAACAGAAGAGGAGTGAGGAAAATAGAACTGTGCTGACAGGCCAAAGAAAGGAAGTGTGTGCAACATGTAATCTCAGGTTGGTGGTGAGGGCGGGCAGTGTGAGACTATCACTTTATTTTGTCTGACAATCTTATGTTAACTTAAAATTCAAATAAACTATTTCCAAAAATAAATGGGAACAGATCTGCCGCCCTAATTGAGGCTGCTGCCTTTTTTTTCAGTTTAAAGAGCTTTGTTGAACAATTAAAAAGGCAAGGTACAGAATTATAATAATAATCATAAGGGCAGTACAGAGGGTAATAAGGAATATATGTGCAAAACAAAGGATGAAACATTTTTATTTCGTACATTATCAAGAGCAAAAACCAATGTTCAGAACAAAGTTAAACAAATATGTACCATACTAGATTAGCATTTTTTAAATGTTATAGGGAAAGAAGAGAGAAAGAGGGAGAAAAAGAGAGAAAAGGAGAGACAGGGAAAAAGAAAGACCGAAAGAATCAACAATCAATATAAAATAATCTAATGAGGGTTTCGGTTAATAAACAATATCAAATCTGAGAGAACAATAAATATTCAATGAAATATGAACAATATGGAACATATCGGACTCAATACTCAAGGCGGCTGAAATGCAAAGTTACTATCCATGGTACGTGATGCATATGAGGATAGGTGATTAGTAAGTGGAGACCAAAAAGCTTCTTTTTGAATAAGTTGCTGAGAAGTAGTTGCAGAGGCTCTATCTAGCCTGTGATGATAGCAAAGAAGATTCCACCACGCAGAAAAGGAAACTTTGGAGGCATCCTTCCAAATGGATGTAATTACTTGAAAAGCAATGGCAATTAATAAATCTACAAAAGAAACCAGTTTACAAGCACCCAGCCAATGAATGGAATTACTACCCAAAAAGATGGAATAAATATCAAAAGGGAAGTTGGTGGGGCAAATGGAGGCAATGGATTTACAAACTTTTGTCCAAAAAAGGGAAATGTTAGGGCAAAGGAAGATGGAATGTAAATACGTGCCAGGAGTATTCTTACAGAACCAACAGTTGGGGAATAGGCCGGAACTAAACTTGGGGACAGATAATGGGGTTAAAAATAATCTCTGGGAAAAATAATAAGGAGTTTGAGTGGTGCTAGCATTGCAAGAGGTGTGGTGTAAGCGAGTCCAGATGGAATCCCATGTGTGTGTAGAAAGAGTGTGTTGTAAATCTGTTTCCCATAAAATTTCAATTTTGCTTTTGGAGCGGGTAGGAAAAGAAAAATGAAAATACTTATATATATGGGAGGCCCGAACAGAAAGGGAAGTAGGTAATGGTTCTAACAGGGGGGTAGATGAGGAGGAGGGAGTTTTGGAGAAAACTGTTGAATTAAAATCCGTCTTAGAGATTCAAACTTGAGGAGGGAAGTAGCAGGTGTGCCAAACTTAGACTGAAATTCCTGGAAAGACATAAAGTGCATATCCAGCATTAGGTGTTTAACTTGGATAATTCCTTTGACAATCCAATCCTTCCAAAGGATAGTACGATTGGAAATGTTAATGAACTTATTATGCCATATGGAAGAGTCCAGGAATATCTTTAGAGGAGAAAGATATTTTGCAAGGACTGGATAAAAGGTTGATATAAGATGTGAAATAGTGGGGGACTTAAACGAGCAAGGGGGTGAGTAAAATTAGCTAATGAAGAGAAGGGAAGTGGATGAACTACAGATTCTGACAATTTTTGCCAAATCAATACAGGGGAATCATCCGAGGAATAAAGGTAAGGCAGGACCTGATGAATTAAGAAGGAGGAGTGGTATTGATGAAAGTTGGGAACATTAACCCCTCCCCTATCCTTAGGAGAAAGCAAAGCAGACAAAGATATACAAGCTTTCCGGTTATTCCAGAGGAATTTACTCAAAATACCATTAAGGGTTTTAAAGAATTTTAGAGGAAGTCATACTGGTAGCATGGCCAAATAAAAATGTATAACTGGAAGCACCATCATTTTGGAAGTGTCCAATCTACCCCACCAAGACAGGAATAAAGGAGACCATTTCTCTGCCATGCCAGATACCTTCAATAGAACATCGTCCAGATTGAGTTGCACCGTTCTAGCTATTGAGGAGGAATATTTTTTTCCCAGACATGTAATGCAATTGGTGTTCCATTTGAAATCTGTCCCTTCAAACATACTTCTTAGACAGTATTTATTTAATGGAAGGACTTCGGGTTTAGAAAAATGTAATTTATAACCAGACAGGGCAGCCTAGGAAGATAAGAGATCTGTGAAAGCGAGTAAAGAAGTAGAGGGATCAGAGAGATATAGCAGAATATCATCTGCATACGCAGTGAACTTTATTTCAACCGATGTATGTGTAAAGCCCCGAACAGCAGAAGAATGTCTAAGGGAATGAAGAAAGGGCTCAAGAGATAAAATAAAAAGCAAAGGTGAAAGAGGACAACCTTGGCGAGTGCCGCACTGAAGAGAAAAGTAAGGGGATTGAAAACCATTAACAAAAACCGAAGTGTTAGTGGAAGAATATAACGAACTGATAAAAGATTAAATAACCGGACCAAAACAATGCAACTTGAGTACGCGCATCATAAAAGCCAATGAATGCGGTCAAAAGCTTTCTCCGCGTCCAGAGTGATGGCTGCAACAGGAGAGGAACTTTTAGAAGCAAGATGTATAATATTTAAAAGAAGTTCTAGAGTTATCCGCAAGCATTCTACCTTTGACAAACCCCGTTTGTTCATAGCCAATCAAGTCAGGAATAACTTTATTACTACGAAGAGCAAGAACCTTCGCAAAGATCTTGAAGTCTAAATTGATTAAGGTTAGTAATTAGCACAAAAAGAAGGATCTTTCTCATTCTTTGAATTAAACAGCTCATGTCTTCAAGAAATGAGCTACGAGCCTCCTTATGAGAAATAAAGAATTGGAAAAAAGATAAAAGATGAGGGAGAAGAGTCTGGGAGAAACAAGAATAAAACTCGGCAGTAAAACCATTCGGGCCAGGGGATTTCTCCTTAGGTAATTGAGGTAGGGCTGACTTAAGCTCAGAAAAGGATATGTCTTTTTCTAATAGAGAGCAATCAGGAGAGGAAGAAGAACGAGGAGGTAGAGCTTCAAAAAAAGATTCCAATGCCGTATCAGAAGGGGATGATTCAGGAGTGTATAATGTCTTATAAAAATCTGTAAAGCAGTTTAGTAGTTTTTTCATCCTTGAAATGATTAACACCGCCATCGTCTATGATGTTAATTATTTTAGATCTTTGGGATTTTACCTTCAAGTAGTTCACAAGCAGTTTACCAGCTCTGTTGCGACCACCATAAAATTTAGAGTTAACTTTGAGTAGAACCCCAGAAGCTTCCTCCGTGGATTTTCTATTGAAACACAATTTAGCCTGGACTAGTTTCTTAAGTGTATCTTCATTATTAGAAGAAAAGTAGGCATGTTCAAGAAGCTTAATGGAGGCTAATAAGGAAGCTGAGTCCTTGATGCATTGTTTCTTTTTAACCGCAACATAGTCAGTGATGAATCCTCTGGCTGTTGCCTTAAAGGCATCCCAGATAGTGTGGAAAGGGATATCGGGATTACCATTCCTAAGGAAGAAATCTGACAAAAACTCTTTGAAAAGAGCACAAAAATTATGATCCTTAAGCAAGTAATTATGAAAGCGCCATCTGCGAGGTCTCAAAGGCTCGGAAGGAAGATGCAAGTCAATCAAAACGGTGGCATGCTTGGAGATAAGAATGACCCAATTTCAGCATTAAGTAGATTGGAGAGGAGGTGAGGAATCAAAAAAAATAGAATCTATTCTAGAAGAAGAATTGTGGGTAGGGGAATAAAAAGTTAATTCTAACGTGTCCGTGGAAAATATCCTCCAGGCATCCACCAAACCCCTCGAGCTAATTGTATTCGCAAAGGGTTTTTGCATTTTATTGGGAATATATCTGTCCGTGGACTTTCTATCTGTGAAGGGATCCCTAATCTGATTGCAATCCCCACCCACCAGTAGATTAGTGTTAGGACATGAATGAAGAGTATGTGACATGGTCTGCCAAACTTGTGAATCAACGCCAATGGGGCTGTATATGTTAAGGAGAGAGATCGGGGATCCATTTATAGTAAGATGTAAAAGGAGCCATCTACCATCTACATCCTTCTCCTCCTTCTCTGAAACACAAGAGAGGGACTTATGAAATAAGGTGACCCCTCCATTTTTCCTATCCTTAGCTGAGGAACAATAAACCTGGCCTACCCATTGCTTTTTGAGAGAATTGATGTCATTATCATTAAGATGAGTCTCTTGAAGCATCACAATTTTACAGTGCAGCCTAGATAAATGTGCAAGTACCCTCTGTTTTTAAGAAGATTTCGCTGTCCTTTCACATTCCAGGAAACATGTGGCAACTTGTACAGCTATATGCCGGAAAGTGAATAGTGAAAACCAATGAGAACAAGGGGTAGTAAAATAGCAATGAACCAGAAACAATAAGAAAAAGATGGAAATAATCAGGGACAATATGCCGAAGAAATTTAAAGAATATATAAAAGAACACATAGAGGAAAAGAGAGAAAATGGAAAATACATAAGAAGAAGAATAGGAAAGAAAAGAAAAAAGGAGAGAAAATAAATGATATAGGAAGAGAGGTTGATATGAAGCTGGAAGGCTTCAATCAAAAATGACGGTATACAGATCCAGAGGAGAAATAGTAGCATGCGGAGGTGGGGAGCCGCAAAGGAAGGACAGATGGCAGATCTAACGAAGACACCAGGAAACGACGAGAACCAGTAAACAAGGAAAAGCGAACAACACGGAGCATAATATGAGATATAACAGAGAAGGAGGGAATAGCTACAAAGGACATAATGTGATATAAATAAAGCAATACAACAACTGTAACAGGGGAATCTGATGGAAGGAATGACAGTTACCAAACATTGGAAACAACTGTACACAATAGGGATGAAATGGGAAGGTAGGGGGGAAGAAAACATCAGAGGAATGAGTCTGTACGGGAAGTAGGACATCTGTGGAGAAAAACGAAGGGAGTGGTAAAAAATAATCTCCTAAAAATACAGACAAACTACTATAATCTATAATAAAACAACATGTCCTAACTGACAACAACAAAAAAAGACAATGTCTTCAGAGCATTAAGATAGAAAAAAAAGGATAACTCAGAAAACTTAAGACAAAACAAGAAGAGACAATTCTCAGGAATCACCGAAGTCCATCTCATCTCCTTTATGTCGGGAAATAAATTGTCTTAGATCTTCAGAACGGTTGAAGGAGTAGGAGCGTTCTTTATAGGTAACTTTGAAGAAGCAAGGATGTACCAGGCCGTATCTAGCGTTCATTGATCGAAGAGCCGGGCGAAGAGACAGGAATTCCTTGCGATGAGCAGTGGTAGCGCAGGCCACATCCTGTGAGAAGAAAACTTTTGACCGGACCATAACATCTGCTTTCTGAGCTTAGCTGGCGAGAGGACCATTACCAGCTCGGAGTACTCCAGGAATAGAACAATTATCCCTCTAGGACGAATGACTGACGAGGTAGAAAGTGAACCTCCAGGTTTAGGGCCTATGCAATGGGCACGATGCAAATTGAGATTAGTTTGGGGAAATTTATTTTTAAAAAGGCAAGCATGTCAGATTTTTCCTCTCCCTCATCAATACCGTAGATTCTAAGATTATTACGCTTTTTGCGGTTTTCTAAATCCTCCGTTTGCATTTTGAGACAGGTAATCTCTTTAGACATAGCTGCAACTTGAGGTATCACATCCTGGGTATCACTAATCCTTTAAATAACCGCAGTCACTATAGAATCTAAATTGGACAATTTCTCCTCTAACCGCTGGATGGTAGCATTTGTATCAATCACAAAAGTTTTCATAAGCTTGAGCTCTTCCATAAGGTCCTCCATTGTAATAGGTAATGGAGATTTGGTAGGAGAGGTGGGTTCCTTCTTTTTGTTCTTAGAGGAAGCAGCAGTGGTAGAATCCTTTCTAATGGAAGACATATTCGTGGAGGTAGTCTTCTGTCCAAGGGAAGGCTCCATAAAAGGCTGGTATAAAGTAGCGTTGCAGCACAGAAGGCAGGCAACATGGAGAAATATGGGGGAAAAAAACAATAAAAACAGCTGGAAAGAAAGATGTGACAAGAAGGAAAGTTATACTCCTGCGTCAACAGCTTGCAAGGCAGTCTGAAGTATCTCCTGTAAGTGAATTGAAGTAACAAAGGTTGAGAGACTGCCCAGAAGGTTCCAAGACCAGCTAAGGGATGTCGAGAGGAGAAAAAGGATTGGCAGTCAAAAAAGAGAGAGGAGGCGCAGCAAATAACAGGCAATAAAGATAGTCCTCAATCAGCGCCGCAACAACAAAAAGCTCAAGGTATCAGCTAACTGATAGGGAAGGCGCCCACTGCATGACAGGTAGACTCAGTCCATCTCTCAGGAAAGGCAAAGCAAATTGAAGAGCAAAAACTTCAGTCAAATATTAGATACCAAGCATTGCGCCAGTTGCTCTAGCCAAAGACTCCAAATTGAGCAAAGAAAGACAGTTACATATGGTATTCCGAAGTGCAGAGCAAGAACGTGTCTCCCAAATAGAGGCAGGAGAAATTAAAAGCTTAAAGCTCATGAGGTGCTAACGAAGGCACAAAGCCCCCAGAAGTGAGCTGCGGCTCTGTCTTAAAAACCGCACTGCGAGCAGCACCAGGAAGGCTGTGAGGAAAAGGAGCGTCCTGCTGAAAACAAAATGCAGAGGGAGCGTGAAGGGAGAATGGCGCGGGGTAAACAGGGCAAAAAATAGCTTAAAATGAACAGCTACCTGTGCCACCGCGCCTACTCCATCAATGCGCTCAATCCATGCCCTCAAGAGTCGGGATATCAGCTCCGGTAATGAAGAAAGGTCCCGCTCGAGACACAGAGCCTCAGGCGGACGCGGCTATCTTGTAGCAGCTCAAGCCACGCCCCCGTCCACTTGCAGTTTTTTATAGTATCACCTTTTCCGGAAAGCAGACCTGATAGCAGAGTTGACAGTGACTCTGCAATCTGGTCTTGTATGCCTTCTTGCCCGCACTCCTACCTGGATGGGGAGACAAAGAGGAGTACGGATTAAACATCCATGTTTTTTGTCAGATTGTCTCATTACCAAACCAAGTTGTTATTATTAAAAATCTCATGCCACTTCGTTCAGTTCATGATAATGTAAGCCTAAAAGATGAAATTGCAGAGATTGCAATGAAGGTTACAAGTTAGCACCAACACTGTAGAACCTATATCTTAATTAAATTTAAGATATAGGTTTACAATCCTATAAGAGTTACCTGCATACAACATCTCGAAAATGTCTGCTTTTCAGAACAAGTGCTTTTTGTATCTGGACCTTTCTTTCCCTAGTTCAGAAACACCTAGTGCATTTAAAAAAAAGAAAACCATGCGATCACAAACTACTCCTCATAAATATCATTATTCCAGGGGTGGTATCTGCCAAGTGTGCTAAATACCAATGAATCCTAGTTTTCTTCTCTCACAAAAAGCCACATGGCTCACACTTTAAAGGACGGTTTTTCCATGCTGAATATCAGCAAGTTTGCAATGCTGAAATCTACTAGTGAAAAATGTGGGGGTTGCTGTAAATTCTCCAACTTCTGATATGTCCAGTAACAATAGTTACCATACAATTTGGAAGTGACCGAGCAGTCGTAAACATGGCTAATTTACTGCATTGGAAAAAAGCAGGAACACATTATTTCAAAATTCAATACAATGCATTTGATGCCAACCTAGCATAGGGGTTAGAAAAAGAATAGTCACACCAATGGGTCAAATATTGCTCCTGACCAGGAAACAGTTTGCTAAGATGGTACTTTGCATTAGAAAGCAACATTGACAATGCAGATTTCTCAAAACTATGGAAAATGCACACCCCCCGGCCCCCCTTAACCTCGACTCAGAAGCGGATAGGTGGAGGCTGCGAAGACTCCATAATAAATTGATTTGATCTCAGTAGAGTAGAGCTGAAACCTATTCCACTGCTCTCAGTTTTTACCGAGGCTAGGAAGTGAAACGTTGGTTGACCCACCTTCCTCATGAAGAGCAGAACTGAATTATGAAAGAGCAAATTTGCTGGGCATGGAAAGGACAAGAGTCACCTAGCTACAGGTAGAGGTGAGAGAGTACTACTTCAAAGGCAGGACAACATGCACAGGTTGATGGCTAAGTGGACTTAATGAACACCACGGACAAGGGGTTAAAACGGGAAGTGACATGGAGAGGTTCGTCTCTGGTATACAAGAGATAGAGACAGGGGTAATTGGTGACACAGTAAAGCACCACAGTGTCCTGTATGAAATCAGAACAATGGAACAAATGACCTCTTCCAGTGAGCAACAACTGAAGATAATACCAACAACAGAGACTAACAAACCCAAACCCAGGAGAATGTCACAGGATGAAGAGAAAGTACTGCAGTACACAACAAGCTCTAAGGAATCATTTCTCACTTCTACTTTCTCCACTCCCTTAAAGTAAAAAGGTGTGAGAAAATGCACACCCAGGATCAAAGAATTGGAATCATTATGAAGTTTATGAAAGTGATGTAAAGGTGATGGTCATCACTGACCTTTAACCGAATGAATGGGTTACAGTAATCGTTATCCTGACAAAGCTTTGCATCTGGATTATTTGGTTGCTGCCTATTTACCTTATTCCACACTATATTGTATGTGTTAGAACTGGGGGTCTCTAGTTGGCAGAGGTAGGTACCTTTGTTCACATAGGAACCCTTGCTTCTAGTCAGGGAAAGGGGGATACACTCCTGAATAACCCCTGCTCACCCCCTTGGTAGCTTGGTACAAGCAGACAGGCTTATCTCAGAGGCAGTGTGTAAATCATTTGTGAACGCATACAGTAATACATTGAAAACACTACAAATGGACACCACACCAGATTAGAAAAATAAGTAATCCTTATTAAACTTAACACAAGACCAAACAACAAAAATATGACTTTAAAATGGTAGAAATAGCTCAGTTCAATTTAGATGGTAAATGCAACACTTTACCCTCAAAGTACCTTGGATGCGTCCTGCAATACAAACAAAAGGGACGCAGGCAAGGTGATGCGTCGGTTCTTTGCGTCGGGGTAGGTGATGCATCGGTTCCTTACTGCAGCGCAGGGGAGGTGATGCATTGGTTCCTTACTGGAGAGGAGGTGATGCGTTGGTTTCTTACTGTGATCCGGTGCGATGCGACAAGATGACGCCTCGATGCGATGATCCGGTGCAATGCGAGAAAATGGCGTCTCGATGCGATGCGACAACGTTGGATTTGATGCATGCACGCCCGACGGCCGTGCAGCGAACTCGGTAACTTCTGAGCCGCTACAGGCCCTGCGACACGCTACTCCAGTGATGCAACGGCAACCTCTGCGGCGGCGACACGCTTCTCCGGTGATGCGACTCGCTTCGTCGATGATGTGACGCTAACAGCTGCAGCGGTGGCACGCTTCTTCGGCAATGCGACGGCAACTGCTGCGGCGGCATCACGCTTCTCCTTGTTGTGTCGCACTTCCAGCTCCCAGCGATACACAGTCTCAGAGGGCCCAAACACCAGTAGACCACCTCTCTGCAGGCTGAATTCCACAGCAAGGGAATTCAGGGGAGCTGTTGGTGAAGTCTTGTATCCCTGAGACTTCAGGCAGGAGGCAAGCACAGTTCAAGCCCTTGGAGATTCTTCTTCAAGATTGTAAAGGTACAAACAAAGTTCCTTTTCTCCTTTCCTTGGCAATAAAGTAACCACTGCAGGCCAACCCCAACAGCACAGCACAGGGGCAGTCTCCTCCTTCAGTTTCCTTGGTTCTTCTCCTTGGCAAAGGGTTGTCTTGATTCCCAGACGCTATCTAAAGTTCAGGGGTCTGGGTCCCCCTTTTTATACGCACAGATCCTTTGTCTCTGAAGGCAGAGAGTGTCTGTACCCTTGTCCAAACCAGTTCTGGGTGCATTCTGCCAGTACACAACGTCTTCCTTTTTTCAATGTGGGCCAGGGTCATCAGACACACCACAGTGAGGTGGAGCCAGCATTGTGGAAGGCAGGCCCAGCCCTATTCAGGTCCAGGTGCTACCTCTCCCCCACTCCTCATGCAGATAGGTCTATTCAGCCTTGTGCTGACTCACCCTGTCTCCTGGAGCCACACCAGCCCCTGTCACTCACAAACCAGATATGGAATACACAGCCTAGCAGAGGCAGGCTTGGATGGTTAGGCAAGAAAATACCTACTTTCTAAAAGTGGTATTTTCAAAGACAGAATGTTAAAACCAACTTCACTAAAAGATGTATTTTATCATTCTGTGTTCAGGCATACTAAATATGTTTTTTTACCATGTTCCCTGGGTCACATTATAAGATGTTATAATCAAACTGCCTATTCTGGCATACGGGAACAGGTAGTCTTGCAATAGTGAAAAACGAAATTGACTGTAATTCACTATCAGGACATGCTGTGCTACAGGACATGCTACGCACATCAGGACATGTCCTACCTTTTACATACAATGCACCCTGCCCTTGGGCCTACTTTAGGTGTGACTAAAATGTAGAAAAGAGAAGGTTTAGGGACTGGCAAGTGGGTGCACTTGCCAAGTCAACATGGCAGCCTCAGGCTGCACACAGGCTCTCCAATGGCAGGCCTGAGTCACATTTTACAAGCTGCTTCTGTGGGTGACACAACCAGTGCTGCAAGCCCACCGTCAGCATTTGATTTACAGGCCCTGGGCACACATGGTGCACTGTACTAGGGTCTGACAGGTAAATCAAATAGCCAATCATGGAGTCACTAATCCAATACAATACTTTACAATAGGGAGCACTTGCACTGTGGCACTGAATAGCAGTGGTACAGTGCCCAAAGCATCTAGACCAGCAAAAATCATAGCGAAAATACAGGAGGCAACAGCAAACAAGCATTGGCATAGCCAATAGGTCTCGCCTTTGGGACCTTATAAGTGTTTAGCCATGCAACAGTTGCATAACTAAATACTTATAAGGTCCCAAAAGGGAGACCTATTGTCTATGCCAAGCGGCCATGAAAGTGATCGCGATCAAACATCAATGTGGCCGCGAAAGTGAAAGTAATCGCGGTCAAGCGCGGCGCGCGCTCACGCGCACATGCACTGTAGCTCTAGGCTGCCCTGGTAGCACTTTTTGGAGCCCTCTCAAAAAGTCTCGCCAGACCAGCGCATGCGCTGGGTCAGGCGAGACCTAAAAAGGGTGGGGAAGAGGAATGATTGAAAAGAGGGAGGAAGGAAAGAAGAGAGGGAAAGTGATGACAGAAAGGCACAGAAGGGGCTTATGAGAAAGGAAGTGAATAAAGAGATGGACACGGGGTTAGGAGAGAAGAGATGGAGGAAAAGGAGGGGAAGGGGAAAGAAGAAGTGAAGAGAAGAAGGAAAATTAATAGAAGTGAGGGAGAATAGGGTGAGAGAAAGTAAGGAATTAATGGAAGTGGGTGGAAGAAGGGAAGGAGGAATGAAGGAAATAAGGGAAAGGTGGGAGAGTGGGAGTGAAGAAGAGAGTATTGTACAAGGAAAGAATAAGTGAAAAAGCAAGAAAGAGAAGGGCGAAGGCAGGAATAAGGTAAGACAGAAGGAAGGGCGAAGAAAAGTAGGGAGCAAGAGAGTGAAAAGATAAGGAGCAAGAGAGTGAGAGATGAAGAGAAGAAGAAAGAAAATAAAAGGGGTGGAGGTAGGAATGAATATAGACAAGAATGAAGGGGTGGGGTTCATTGAAGCACAGAGGGTGTTTGGAGAAAGAGGAAAGAAGAGATTACAGATTGTGTTAGGAGGGGCGGAATAGAGGAAGAGAATGATGGGAATGGAGAAAAGAGAAGGGAAGGGAGAGAAATGGATTAAGGGACAGAGGAGGACACAAGTTAGAGGTAGAAAGGCATAACGGAAGGGGAAAAGAAAAGAACCAGAGGGATAGAGATAGGCTGAAGGAAGGAATTAAGGGAGAGCATAAGAAGAGGACGGGAGGGAGGGAGGACGAAGGAAGGGAGGGATGGGTGAAGGAAATGGAAGAAAGCAAGGAAGTAAGATGTAGGGAAAGAAAGAAAGAAAGAAAGAAAGAAAGAAAGAAAGAAAGAAAGAAAGAAAGAAAGAAAGAAAGAAAGAAAGAAAGAAAGAAAGAAAGAAAGAAAGAAAGAAAGAAAGAAAGAAAGAAAGAAAGAAAGACCAATGAGGGGTCCAGGGAGTTGGAGGTAGGCAGGTGATTTGAGGAGAGGAATTGGGTGAGGTAGAGTAATGAAGAGATGGGCAGATAGAGGCAAGGAAGCAAATGTGATTGATGAGGTGATTCTGGGGAGGCCCTGAGATTCAGTCTGTGAATGAATCTGCTCCTTCGACCTGAGAATCCCCTTCATGCTGAGAGTCGGATGCACGCAGAGATGCCAGTAACTCATCCAGTGACTGTCCTGCTAACAACACTGCACCGCCATCTTCTGTTGCTGAACTGTGTGTTTATAAATGTCACACCATTTCTAAACAGCACAGACAAATGACAAAACCACAAGAACACCACCACAAATGACATGCAACAGACCCCAGCACGCCGTGAACCAGAGAATCTGCATGCGTCACTGCAACCACACCAGCGTGCCACTCTGTGTACGGTGCATGCAACTCAGCCCTGTGTTTGCACTGCACCAGGGCCTTGTCTGTGAAGGACGCCACTGCACCTCAACTGTCACAAGTCACTGCAAGCAACCCCAAAGAACAGATCAAGAGATAATATCACACCTCATACTAAAGCTAATGCACTGTCTCACAGCAGGCAGCGGAGCACAGCCACTGTCCAAGGGCGGCAGCGCCCGTCCATGTCACAGCACTGAGCAGTGCCTGCAGTAACACTCCTCACAACCGGACTGAAGCAGTAAAACCATGCTGCATAACGTATGTGCCGCAAAACCTCCTCACGCTTATGCGGCATAATCACCGCATCCACACAACATACAACATATCACTCCATCCATACAACAAACACTACAACACAACCTCCCTGTGCACACAATACAGCACAACCTCCCTGTGGCGTACAGTAAAGAGCTGCAGCTCAGCAGCACGCAACAAGGCACCGTGATTATTGTTTAAGGAGGGTTTGTGAAGCGCGACATTGACTTTCGTAGAGTTTCTTGGCGCTGTAGGAAATACTGCTTTGAAAGTTCATTAACAAGATTGTCTGCTGAGGATGTGGAAAGATTTTAATTTTTTTCCCTGAGTTTGATGTGATCTAATATCACGCCCTCGTCTCCACATCTTTTTGGATCTTGTTTTAGGAACTTCAAACAGGAGACAAGTTGCAGGACATACACAACAGTGCTGTCTGTACCACATACAGCACAGCACCTACGCCATACAAAATATAGTACATCACTGTAGCTATACGACATACAGCCTGCCACTGCACTTTTACCACATGCATCGCAGCACTGCATCTGTATGGGGTTCTGTACACCACAACACCTATAAGGCATTGTGCGGCACTGCATCTCAACTACCTACAGCACTTTTTTTCGTGACCTACAGGCCAGTTTTGGCTCAACAACAATCAGCACAGCACTGCGGGTGTACCACGCACGCTGCATCTATAGACCTTGCATTTATACGACATACATCAACATGTAGAAGCAATCTAGAATTGTTCTTCCTCCACATCATACGTCGTAACACTGCATGTATTCTACACCACATGCAGTACAGCCCTGCCAGTATATGGTACGCAGTACGGCATGGCACTGCACCTGTACAGTGCAGTGCAGTACTATATGAATACGCCATATAATGCAGCACAGCAACTATATGATAAGGTGCAGCACTTGATGCATACGGTGCACAGCACTTTAATACATCGATATAACTTCCAGCACCAGACGGACTGCACCCCATACTACGGGTGAGCGGACTCAGCACAGGGTATACAGGCACTACACAGTACTGCAAGCGCACGCATACTATGGGTGAGCAGGCGCAGCACAGAGTACACAGGCAGTACACAGTACTGCAAGCGCACGCATTCTATGGGTGAGCAGGCGCAGCACCGGGTATACAGGCACTACACAGTACTGCAAGCCCATGCATACTATGGGTAAGCTGGTGCAGCAAACGGTATACAGGCACCACACAGTACTGCAAGCGCACACATACTATGGGTGAGCAGGCCAAGCACAGGGTATACAGGCACTACACAGTACCTCAAGCGCACGCATGCAATGGGTGAGCAGGCGCAGCACAGGGTATACAGGCAGTACACAGTACTGCAATCGCATTGGAAGCGCATGCATACTATGAGTAAGCAGGCACTGCAAAGGCTATGCAGGCACTACACAGTACTGCAAGCACACACATAGTATGAGTAAGAGGCACAGTAAACGGTATGCGTGCAATTAGCACATGAGCAAATATCATGCAACGTGAAATTACTTTCAGGCCCAAACTAGCATTTTCACTCGATCAGGGGGTAACCCTGAATTTGGAATTAGGGCCAAAATAATTTAGGGAGAGCGGAGGCATTGACCAATTATGATCTTGGAGACGTTGGCATGAATAAGTGCAGACTCATTTTATCAGGTTGGCTTTTACCTGATAGCTCTATTTGTATAAAGAGATGTTCACACTGTATCATCAGCAAGACAAGGAACAATGTTGAAACAAGCGGCCGTGCGGCCGCGAAAGAGATCGCGATCACGATCAAACATCAAAGTGGCCGTGCGGCCGCGAAAGTGAAAGAATTTGCGGCAAGCGCGGCGCGCGCGCCCGCGCACATGCACTGTAGCTCTAGGCTGGCCTGGTAGCACTTTTTGGAGCCCTCTCAATAAGTCTCGCCAGACCAGCGCATGCGCTGGGTCAGGCGAGACCTAAAAATGGAAGGGAGACCCACGCCAATGGTGCCAGGTCTAACACGTGTCCCCTCCATCTGAAATGTGGGGAGAACTACCCACCCCTTGTGAGTTCTCTTTACTAAGGCGGAAAAATCTGGACAGACCATCAGCATTGGCGTGTACTGTACCAGGGTGGTGTTCCACCGTGAAGTCTATCCCATGTAGGGAAATGGACCACCTCACCAGCTTTGGATTCTCACCCCTCATCTGCATCAACCATCTAAGGGGCCTGTGGTCTGTCTGAACCGGAAGTGAGTCCCAAACAAGTATGGTCTCAACTTCTTCAGTGCCCAGACCACAGCAAATGCCTCATGCTCAATTGCACTCCACCTCTGTTCCCGTGGAAGTAACCTCCTACTGATGAAGGCTACAGGTTGGTCTAGGCCTTCCTCATTTATCTGTGAAAGAATAGCCCCACACCATACTCTGAAATATCTGTCTGTACAATGAACTCTTTAGAGAACTTGGGTGCCAGCAGCACGTGGCAGTCTTCAGGCCATCAAAAGCTTTCTGACAGGTGTCAGTCCAGTTCTCTTTCTTGGGCTGCTTCCTGGAAGTCAGCTCTGTCAAGGGTGCAACAATGCTGCCATACCCCTTGACAAACCTCCTGTAGTACCCAGTGTGTCCTAAAAAGGCTCTCACCTCTGTCTGGGTCTTGGTGGGTTCCCAAGCCAGATTGGTCTCAATCTTGGGCTGTAGGGGCGCCACCTGGCTGCTCCCAACCTGGTGTCCCAAGTACACCATAGAACCCTGCCCGATCTGGCACTTACTGGCCTTGATCGTGAGGCCTGCTCTCCGCAGTGCCATCAACACTTCCCAGAGGTGGCACAGATGTTCTTCCCAACTGGCGCTGAACACGGCAATGTCATCCAAGTAGGCGGCACTGAAATCTTCCAGTCCAGCCAACACCCGGTTGACCAACCTCTGAAAGGTTTCAGGGGTATTCTTGATCCCAAAGGGCATAACCCAGAATTGGTAGTGCCCATCTGGTGTGGAGAATGCTGACCTCTCTCTTGCCCCATCAGTGAAGCGATCTGCCAGTACCCAGACGTCATATCAAATGTACTGAGGTACCGGGCAGCCCCTAACCGATCAATGAGCTCATATGCTCTAGGGATGGGGTGCGCATCAGTCCTGGTGACTGAATTGAGCCCTCAGTAGTCCACACAGAACCGGAGATCTGGTGTGGCACCAGGTGCTGCAGCCTTTGGGACCAAAACCACTGGGCAGGCCCAAGGACTGTTAGAGTACTCAATCACCCCTAAGGCAAGCATCTTGGAGACCTCCTCCTTGATGCAAGCTCTCACCCTGTCAGTCACTCTGTAAGTTTTGTGCTTAACAGGAGGACTGTCTCTAGTGTCTACATCATGGACACACCAATCAGTGACACTGGGAATCAGAGAGAACAAATCAGAAAGCTGTCCCAACAACTGGCGACAGTCATTCTGCTGCTCAGTGGTTAGGGTGGACGAGAGGTTAACCCGATCCATTGACCCATCTTGCTCAGTTGCATACTGGAGGTCAGGAAGAGGCTCAGACTCCTCCTCCATTCCATTATCTGTTGCTAGGAGGAGGCCCACTTCGGACCTTTCTAAGTGGGACCTGAGGCGGTTGACATGCAAGATGCGCAAAGGGTTCCTCGGAGACCGCAAGTCCACCAAGTTGCGCTCCACCACCTCACATGGTCCGGTCCACTTATCCTGGAGCACACAGGACTCCACGGGGGCCATGGCCCAAACTTTCTGACCAGGCTGAAGCTCAATCAGAGTGGCATTCTGATCGTACCACCGCTTCATCTCTTCCTGTCTGGCTTCCAGATTCGCCTGGGCGAGTTGCCTGAAACGCTGGGTTTGGGTTCTGAAGGCCATCATGTAACTATATACATCCTGGGGAGCTTTCCTGGGAGCTTTCCCCAGCCTTCTTTTACCAAACTCAGAGGTCCTCTTACAGGGTGACCATAGAGCAGTTCAAAGGGGCTGAACCTAAGGACTTCTGTGGCACCTCTCTGTAAGCAAAGAGAAGGCATGGCAAGAGGGCGTCCCACTTACGCCTCATGGGTTCCTCAAGACCCAGAATCATGCCTTTGAGGGTCTGGATAAATCTCTCAACCAGCCCATTACCTTGGGGTTGTAAAGAGTGGTGAACGTATGTTACCTCACACTCCTGCCACAGGGACTTCATATACTTAGAAATTAGGTTTGTACCACGGTCTGACACCACCTCTCTGGGGAACCCACATGGGAGAAAATCCCCATCAGTGCACGTCCCACCACGGGGGCCGTCACTGTCCTGAGAGGGATGGCTTCTGGGTATCGGTTGGCATGGTCTACCAAAACCAGGATGGACCTGTTGCCCATGGCTGTCTTGGGATCCAGAGGCCCCACAATGTCAATGGCTACCCTTTGAAAGGGAATGCTGACCACAGGGAATGGCTGGAGACCATCCTTGTGCTTCCTCCCACTCGTTCCACTTGCCTGGCAAGTCTGACAGGTCCTGCAATGAGTGCCTGAACTCTTGTGCATTTGCGGCCAATAAAAGTGGATGACAAGCCTTTCAAAGGTCCTGTCCTGCCCCAAATGTCCTGCTAAAGGCACATCATGAGCAAGCCCCAGTAGGAAGGCTCTGAAGCGCTGGGGTACCACCAGAACACAGGCTGACCCAAGCTCAGCAACCTTAGGATCACTATACAGGAGACCATTCTCCCAGTAGATCCAATGTGATCCAGACTGATCACCTGCTGCCTGGTTTGCAGCCTGTTGCTGCAAACCCACAAGAGAAGGGCACTTCTTCTGCTTCTCGCAGAACTTCTCCCTGGAGGGTCCTCCTTCCTACTGCTAATGGGTCAGTTCCGGCAGGTCCCCCAGTTCAGCTTCCTGTTCCCCTGTAGGTTCCAGGGCATCCTCCTCAAGGTTTGCCTCCTCTTGGACCGTGGGAACTTCCCCCCGGCTTCTTCTCTTTAAGGCAGGCACCTGGGCCACTCTTTCAGGCTCCAGGTCCTCTTGAACACCCGTACTGCCTGCCATGGACCGTGTGGTCACACACGCCCACTCAGGCAGACCCTACATCTCCAGATGAGCACTTTGCTCCACCTTAGCCCAAGGGGAGCTCTCCAAATCGTTACCTAACAGACAGTCAGCAGGCATGGCTGGCCTCACATCTACTTGAAGAGTACCTTTGACCCCCCCCCCATTCAAAGGAAACCTGAGCCACCTTGCAGTGGCTCTCTGTGTTGTCAGCGGCAACAACTGGGTAAAATGCATTGGGGACCGCCTGCTCTTCAGACACCAGGCAACAACTGACAGCTGTCACACTGGCTATGGTGTCTCTAAGAGCCTCCACTCTATGGCCATTGATGGTCAACCACTGCATGTACCTTTTAGTGTTATCAGGCAGCTGGGTCCTGGGGACCACCTTACAGACCCCTAAAGAGACAAGGGACATCTCTGCGGGACCCCACCCACCTTGGGCACCCATCTCCTCCCCCAGGGCTACACTCGCTATCTGCTGGGATGGGGGTACCAGTGGGTGCTGTCTTATCCCTCAGTGGGCACTGGGGATCATAAAACCTATGACCCACTTCACCACACTTGAATCATTTCAGGGGTCCTCTATGAACAGGTTTACCTGTCGGGGCCCCGGGCTTCTTCTAAGAGGGAGGCTGAGAACCTTTCCCTTGGTTCCCTTGGGGATTACATTGGGGCACTTTCTGGAACTCCCTCTGTTTATCCTTGTCCCCCCCACTGTTCTGTTGGGGACCCTGCCCACCTTTGACTGAGCCTCCCACATGACCCTTGTGGCCCCGGGTGCTCACCCAGTGGTCCGCCTCCTCAGCAAGCTTCCTAGGGTTAGTCAGCTTGCTATCAATAAGGTGCTGGCGTAGCTCTGGAAATCAATTATTTGACAAGTGTTCCCATGAAATCAAATTATAGAGCGCCTCAAAAACATTCACTTTGCTACCCTTCACCCAACCATCCAATGCTCTGCCCAAGAAAGGAACATATTCTACCCAAGTGCTAGACTCCAGTTTCTTACAATTCCTAAACCTTTGTCTGTAAAGCTCAGGGGTCAACCCATACCCGGACATTATGGCCTCTTTCATGTGTACATAAGAATTCTGATCTTCAGAAGGCAAATCTAATAAAGTGTCCCGCCCATCACTGAGGAACCGCCCCCACAACCCCACTCCCCAATCCTTCGCAGCGACCCTGTGGGAGGACATAGCTACCTCATAGGCCTTGAACTATTGCCCAATATTTTCATTCTTATGAAACTCCTCAATAACTTCCTTGGGAATGAACACTCTTGTTTCTACAGGCACGGATGGTTTGCTGCCACCAGAGGGAGTAATTTCTAAACTTTTGGCTTTCAATTCCAACTCCCTCAACATCCTTTCATGCTCTAAATGCATCCTCTTTTCCTCCAAGGCTAACTTCATATTCTCTAACTCCATCTGCCCACCCATCTTTAGCTTGGCTAGCTCCATCTCATGCATTCTATCTCTTTCCCTGTTATCCAGCTCCTCTGGGGACAGGCCCTTTGAAGAAACACTGCTGCCTGGCCTTGAAGGTACTTTCTCCCCGGTCAGGCCCAATGGCCCTCCCAGCTGATATCTGCATTCTCTGTCTCATCCCTAGGCTCTTCAGGATGCTCAATAGCATTTCTAGATTCTAACCAGGCCCTCATCACCTTTTGGAACCCTTCCTTTTTGGCTACGCCTTTCACAGGGATTTTACATCTTTTGCAGAAGGTATTAAGATGTGGCACAGCGTAGGTATCCACCCTATCTTCTTCTAACTGTAGATCCATAGATGCGTTGGATGCTGCTTTGCTCATGGTGAAAAACAGTTGGTAGTTCTCAAAAAGAAAAAAGAAGTTTTAATGAATATTCTACCAAAAAGTATGTGGTCGCGTTATGGTCTGCACTCACTAGTACTGTACGCCAATCACTGTATATGAGTCGTCCAAATCCCACCGCTGCTACCAATGTTATAACTGGGGGTCTCTAGTTGGCAGAGGTAGGTACCTTTGTCCAAATAGGGACCCTTGCTTCTAGTCAGAGAAAGGGGGATACACTCCTGAATAACCCCTGCTCACCCCCTTGGTAGCTTGGCACGAGCAGACAGGCTAATCTCAGAGGCAGTGTGTAAAGCATTTGTGAACACATACAGTAATACAGTGAAAACACTATAAATGGACACCACACCAGTTTAGAAAAATAAGTAATCTTTACAAGACTTAACACAAGACCAAACAACAAAAATCCACAATACTGTAATAAAAATATGACTTTAAAATGGTAGAAATAGCTCTGTTCAATGTAGATGGTAAATGCAACACATTACTCTCAAAGTACCTTGGGTGCATCACGTAATACAAACAAAAGGGTCGCAGGGAAGGTGAAGCATCGGTACCTTGCTTCGGGGGAGGTGATGCATTGGTTCCTTACTGCAGCGCAGGGGAGGTGGTGCGTCGGTTCCTTACCGGAGAGGAGGTGATGCGTTGGTTTCTTACTGTGATCCGGTGCGATGCGACAAGATGGCGCCACGATGCGAAGATCCGGTGCGATACGAGACAATAGCGTTGCGATGTGACAACGTTGGGAGCACTTGCACTGTGGCACTGAATAGCAGTGGCACAGTGCCCAAAGCATCTAGACCAGCAAACCACATAGCGAAAATACAGGAGGCAACAGCAAAAAATGGAAGGGAGACCCACGCCAATGGTGCCAGGTCTAACAGTATGCCAATCCTTTCCAGCCCATTTTAGAGTGATCCACTCACCAGTGCCTGGCCATGTATGTTGGATTTGCATCTTTCGGACCATTGGCAGGCAGGAGTCAGTTTAATTGGAGAGTACGTTTTGCAGTTAACTGAACTGAAACATTTCTCTCTTGGTCTTGTGTTTTTTTCTTTAGGGTACAACTGTAATCACCAACCTGTCCTCTGTGCTGAAGGATGAGACCGTTTGGGAAAAGCCTCACCAGTTCTACCCTCAACACTTCCTGGATAAAGATGGGAACTTTATGAAGCGAGAGGCATTCATGGCTTTCTCTGCAGGTAAATATGTATGCGTCTGTCTAAGGGGAATGTGATGTTTGCCATGCAGTTTCTATTACTTGCAACATTACAATGTAGGTCAGTACAACACAGGTAAGTATACCATCAGGTAATTTTTGGCCTGTTCATAATGCAGCACTTTACTAAGCAGGCAAGTATTTTTTTTTTTAAAGACATGTTTAATGTCATTTAAAATATGATATTTAAGGGTCACCTTTTTTAGGGTTTAGAGGTGGGGAGAGGTAAAGGGAAGTGAGGTTTTTAGGGTTGAGGGGTAAATAAGAGCTCTTTAAGGGTCAGGCGTATTTACAGCAAAAGGGAGGTAAGGGTTTTTTAGGTTTAAGGGTGGGTAGAGATGAAGGAACGTAAGGGTTATTTAGGGTTCAGGGACACGTAGAGGTAAAATGGGGTAGGGTTTTTAGGGTACAGAGGTGGGTAGAGGTAGAAGGAGATAAGGGCTTTTTACGTTTCAGCAGTGGATAGCAGTAAAGGGACGTAAGGGTTTTTTAGGGTTCAGATATGGGTAGAAGTAACAGGGGTAAGGGGTTTTGAGGGTTTAGGGGCCATGAAGAGGTAAAGGGAGGTAAGGAGCTTTTATGATTCAGGGCTGGGTAGAGATAGAGGTACATTAGTATGTTTTCTACATATATATATATGCAGTCCCCCTTGAGCCAAAATGCGCTTGGGGAGGAGGGCCCACACACATCCCCATCCCCCCAACAATTATATTTATTGACCCCAGACTCATCCTAGGGTTCATATTCCTTTTAACGAAAATTCTGTTTTTTTGTGCCATGATCCAGTAGGAGTACCCCAAAATAAAAAATAAAAAATTTACATCTTTGGACTCCTCTTTGAGAGGGTTGAGGGGGGCAGGGTATCCCTACTCTACCCCCATAAAGCTGTCTTTTTTACTCATTTTCAGGAAATAGGACTAAGTTCAGTTCACGGAGTCCTGTAATGGCAGTCGCAATGCTTCTCAGTCCCCGTTTGATGGATCACCCTGAAACTTTCCAGAAAAGAGTTTAGGTAGAAGAACTCTTTTTTAAAGTTTGGTGAAGATCCGTCAAATGAGCAAAAGTTATAAGCAAACCAAAAAATGCTTTTCCTATGGCAACGTGGTCCTAGCTATCACTACCCAGTGGTGACCATCACTGGGTAATACATAATATTAAATTTATATCTATGTACAAAACATACACGTGTGTGTATATATATATATATATATATATATATATAGAGAGAGAGAGAGAGTTGTGCTGTTGGAAAATAAAATCTGCTTACAGCTTTGGAGTGCCGTGGATCATTGTTTGTGGCATAGGAACAATGGATTTTGGATGTTATGGGTTTGGCTAACTTGCCATGGCCCTCTGCCACTAGAGGCTCGGGTTGGAGCGGGAAATCAGTGTGGAATATATATATATATATATATATTCACTGAAAAAACCATAGGTTTCACACACGTTATAGTTAGGAATTAGCATTTAAAAAACCTTGCAAATTCCCTTAAAAAAACATAGGTTTCACACAAGTTATAGTTAGCTGTACATTTCACTCGTAAAAAACCAATGAAATTCCACGTTATAGTTAGATCAGGTAACTATAACTTGCGCCCCCGCAATGCACTGCTGATGACGTCACATATTACATCACTTATGACATGGTCAGTGACATCACTCATGACATCAATGATGACATCTGAAATGACACATTGTGCATTGCGGTCGCGCAAGTTATAGTTACCTGATCTAACTATAACGTGGAATTTCATTGGTTTTTTACGAGTGAAATGTACAGCTAACTATAACTTGTGTGAAACCTATGGTTTTTTAAGGGAATTTGCAAGGTTTTTTAAATGCTAATTCCTAACTATAACGTGTGTGAAACCTATGTTTTTTTCAGTGAATTTGTACGTTTTTTTAAATGCTAAGTTATGTATTTATTTTTAATTTTTGCGCGCACGGTGCGCATCGCGCACCGTGCGCGCATTGTGGGCACTCGGTGCGCTTCGCGCACCGAGCGCCCACGTTAGGCATTTCGTACCGTGCACGCCTCTCAATTTTTTACAAAATATCAATTGTTTTTTTCTCCCTTGGGGGTCCTTAGATTTATATATTAAATGTGATTGTTAATTCTATTTTTTTTTTCTTTTTTTTACCGTACGCGTACGGTAAGCTTACCGTACGCGCACTCCGTGATTTTTTTTAAAAATTATTAAATTTATTTTTCATACTTTTTGTTCCTTCGTGAACCCCCTGACGAACGCCAGGGGGTCTGCAACTCTCTTCGTTGCCCCCTTTTCATGTTATCAACCTTTGTTTTTCAGTGCGAGAGACAGAAAATGGCGGCCGATACTTTCTGATTTCGACCGATTCGAATGTTTACAGTCATGTAACCACCAATCAGAATTGAGCTCACGCACGGCACCGTACGGTAAGCTTACCGTAAGCGCACGGAGCGCGCTTACAGATATATATATTGATTTAAATGCTATTTTCTCAGGACCTACTGAACAGATTTACACCAGACCTGCAAAAGGCACATCCCTGACCTGAGGACTACCTCTCTGCCCAATTTCAAGTAATTCTGTTTAGCCGTTCGGGCTGTAGCTCGGACTAAAGGTCCTATGGGAAAATGCATGGGGAAAACGCGTTTTGGGACTCCCCTTTTTTCTCAGCCCCTGCTTGACAAATCCCCCCGAGACTTTCAGGGTAGGAGCGGAGCGTAGCGCCCCATTAGTTTTGAAAAATTCGCGAGGATTCGTCAACCGGCGCCAAAGTTATTCCAAATAGAATGTTGCGGATTTCCTATGGAAACACGGTCCTAACTATAACTATCTACTGGCGACCGCCAGTAGATAATATATATATATATATATATATATATATATATATATATATATATATATATATATACATTCACTGAAAAAAACCAAAGGTTTCAGGGGCGTTATAGTTAGGAATTGGCGTTTAAAAAACCTTAGAAATTCACTTAAAAAAACATAGGTTTCTGGGGCGTTATAGTTAGCTGGACATTTCCCTCATACAAAACCCTAGAAATTGCCCCGTTATTGTTAGTTCAGCTAACTATAACTCGCGCCCCCGCAATGCACTGCTGATGACATCACATATTACATCACTCATGACATGGTCAGTGACATCACTGATGACATCACTCATGACATCTCAAATGACATCACTGATGACGTCCTCCATGTGATAAATTAGTGCATCTTCTCACACCCTAATATAACCTTTGATACACCGACTCAAAATTTCAGACGGCCATTTTGAAAACCATAGCTACTCCAATACCAATAACTACATACCCACTCATTAACTCTTAGGTCTACATACACCTCCACTCACTCACCTGTACAGTCACTCATACTTACAGTCACTCCGTACAAGACTATCATATGCATTTATACACCTATATAGACACTCTCACACCGCCAATCATCCATTGAGGTACTGACACACCTAGTCAGTCATGCAAATAATTAAACACAGTCCAATTTACTCACCTATACAGTTCAACACACTCAAGTTCACTTACGCATAAAAATAGTACCACATTCTTACTCTCTTATACAATCATTGATACAAGTACACACTCATCCATACAGCCACTATCACAATCACACACTCTCACATATACCCACTTATATACTCTTACACACATATATACTGCCTTTCACATATGTAGTTAGTCACACATGTACCACTGAGATATACATTCAATCCCTAACACACCCATACATACACTCACCCAACCATACAGTCTATCACAGATGCACTCTTAAAACCATGCACCCATAGGATCACCCACTCACACATCTATGCATAGAGACACACACGCCCTACCCACAAAAACACTCAGGCACCCATACAGATACTCAGACAACCAATCAATAACCCATATAGACACTCATTTAGCTATTCACAAAACCATGCAGCCACTTATACACCAACATACAGACATTCACACAGTTTAGTCACTAGTCTGCAGTAAGATACATTTAATGACTCACTTATAGAGTCAGTTACGCACCTAGAAAATCATCCATTCACACACTTGTACACCCACTCATTCTTCAACAGACCCTTCCCTATATATATTAAACATATTAAAACTGTACAGAAACACATACTCACTGGATGATGTCATCAGTGATGTCATCAGTGATGTCATTTGAGATGTCATCAGTGATGTCATGAGTGATGTCACTGACCATGTCATGAGTGATGTAATATGTGACGTCATCAGCAGAGCATTGCGGGGGCGCAAGTTATAGTTAGCTGAACTAACTATAACAGGGGAATTTCTAGGGTTTTGTATGAGGGAAATGTCCAGCTAACTATAATGCCCCTGAAACCTATGGTTTTTTCAGTGAATTTCTAAGGTTTTTTAAATGCAAATTCCTAACTATAACTCCCCTGAAACCTTTGGTTTTTTCAGTGAATTTCAAAGGTTTTTTAAATGCCAATTCCTAACTATAACGTGCATGAAACCTATGTTTTTTTCAGTGAATTTCAAAGGTTTTTTAAATGCTAATTCCTATCTATAACTTATCTCTGAAGATATCATGTTTAATGATTTTGATTGGATTTGTATATTTTTCAAATTCAGTGTGTCAATTTCATTAATTACATTTTTTTTTAAATACTTTTTTATCACCATTTTTTAAACTTATTTTTTCAATTAATTCTTTTAAAAATTAAAAAATATTATTTGAACTTAGTGGGTTTTTCAAACATATTTCTTTATATTTTTCAAAATATTTTTTTAACTATATGTTCAAAACTTTATTTTATATATATTTTTCAATGTTTTTGGATCCGCGCACCGTTCTCGATCCCTACGCGATAGCATCCGCACATGGTATGCGTCGGGTACGTGGTTAGTGCGCGATTCCAATGCAACCAGTACGCGACTCCCAGCCTATACGCGACACGTTCGATGTACGGAACGCGACATTTACGCGCTTCCGCGATGCATCATCTGCATCTATGACACGGTTGTTGCGCGGATCCCGCGAAGTATTTAACATTTAAAAAAACATATTTATGTATTTCATGTGAACATTAATTGAAGACAAACTCTAAACTAGTCTTAAAAGTAATATATTTTTACATCTAATCCTATAATTGTTTTTAATTCAATTTCGTGGATGCGCGCTGGGTGCGTGCTGCGTAAGCGCAGGGTGCGCAGATCCCATGTGACCTTCAAAAAAAGAGATTTGATTGGTTCATTACACTTCCTCTTCTAACTATTGAAAGACCCCACCCATTTCAATCATTCTTCTTTGACCTTCTTTAGAGGACCATCTCTTTGGAGAGAAGAAGATTTTTTAGACTAAGTTTACACTTAGCTCTAACTTTTTTCAACCAAAAATGGCTTCAGGGCAGAAGGCATCACCTGCATCTCCTCATACATCTGAGGATGAATTTTTGGAGGAGGCACCACCCAAAGAACGTTTTTCTTCAGTGGTGTGGAAATGTTTTACTTTTCCAGAGGGGCAGAATAAGACCAATGCCACCTTGGTCACGTGCAAGATTTGCAAAAGAGTCCTGTCGCGAGGGGATCCTAACAAGAAATACTCGTGCGGCATGGCAAGTATTATGAAGCACATGAGGACCCTTCATCCAAACAATCTTGCACGAGAAGAGTGCCGACGGATGAGAAACACTCCTGCTCCTGCGCCTTCCACCCCATCGCAGCCGATTACATCAAGAGTGCATCCATCAGCCCAAATCTTGGACATCCGTCCTCAATTTCAATTTTTAAAAGTGCTCTGCACTAAGTGCAATGCGACTTTGTGCTATGGTGAGCAGTCGATCGATCTGATCTGCCGCCGGCAAGAAAGTCACATTTGCTAGTTTTTCTTTTTTTTTCTTTTTTTATTGTTCCCTGAAGTTCATTGTTTGGTTTCTCCTGTTTTTTTTTTTGGTTTTTTTCTGAAAAACCAAAAAAATCACAAAAATTGTTAGAAAAACCAAAAAAAAAAATATAAAAGAAGAAAGAAGAAAAAAAAAGTTCCTGTAAGAACTAAATTTCCTGGTTTAAAAAAAGAGCAAAATTTTTTTTTTAGTGTGTGAAAGTTTAGATGAATGTATGTGTAGTACGTAATTGACTGAATGAATGCATTAGTAGCGTATGGTGAATGTATAAGTGCAGAACTATGAGGAAGTGCTGCAGCATCAAACAGTAACCTCTTTAACTACAGTGTGCTGTAGTACTTCCAAAGCACAGGGATGCAACATATGTACATAAATATGTTGCAAATCTATGCTTCTCTCTTCACGGCTGCTTACACTGCAGACATGTGGTGACACAGGCACCCTTGCACCATAGTGCAAGGATATCTGTGTCATGTGCTGTTTGTTTTTCTGCAGGAAGACACACCTTCCTGCCCAAAAACAATGAGAAAATGCATTTTTCTCCTTCAATGTATGCTGAACATTTCAGCATGCATTGAAGATATAAAAAAGTGGAGAAATGAAACCAATTCTCCTTGTGCTTTCCTACACCAATTTTAGAATGGTGCAGCATTCACACACATATCGAGATTCATGATTTCTGATAAATCTAGACATGTGTCTTGTTCTATGAGTATTCAGTGCAATCATGCACAACAACACTTATAGAACACCCTTTCAACGTAAAGTGGTGTGCATAATGAGGTTGTATTTACATGGAGTATAAAAAGTGCACAGAGTGCCTTTTCCTCTCTTTGTAAATATGAAAGAGTGTCTTGCGCAATAACTATGTTACAAAAAGTGAAATATTTCAGTTTTTAAAATTCCTTGCGAATGATAGAAGGTAAGCACAGAGTTTTGTCTGCAAAGATGTTCAAAGAAGAATGATTGAAATAATTGCGGTCCTTCAATAGCTAAAATAGGAAATATTAGGAACCCCTCAAATCTCTTTTTTTCAGATTTCAAAACTACATAGGTATAAACAGAGTGTTTTGAGAAACATGTTTCAACTTTGTAGCTTCTTGCAGACCTCCTCATTCTGCATATTGAGACTTAGTTAAGCTTACCTTCACAGTAATAGGAATAAAAAATGGTACACATTCCAATCTAAATTCATAAAAATTGCTTATTTTAAAATTTGAATCTGTGAAAGAAAAGGAAAAAAAATATATAACATGTAATAATACATTTTTTACAACACAGCATAATTTCCACAAAGTAATTTTTTTGCCTTTTTTGCTGTTCTCAGAATATATTAAATTTCACTAAAAATAGTGATTTCAATCGTACTCATCACTTAACAGCGGGCAAAAAAAAACAATCTCAAAGATTGTTAAAAAAAAACAACATGCTATTCTCAAAAATAAAAACAAGATACAAATCACAGATATATAAAATGCATACAGCTAACAAAATTTAGTTTAACTTACAAAAACTGTAAATGTTGTCGCTTTAAAATATTCACCGAATCTAAGGATGAATTTTTGGAGGATGCTCCACGCCCACAACGTTTTCCTTCAGTGGTGTCGAAATTTTCTACTTTTCTCGAGGCGCAAACATATACCAATGCCACCTTCGTCACGTGCAAGATTTGCAAAAGAGTTCTGTTACGAGGGGACCCTAACAAAAAATGCTCTTGCGGCACGGCAAGTATGATGAAACACTCAAGGACCCTTCATCCAAACAGTCTTGCACGAGAAGAGTGCAAACAGATGAGAAACCCTCCTATTCTGTATCTGTAAAAAAGAATCACAAATAACTTTCAAATTATACTATTCCATGACTGTACAAACACATTTTATATAAAAACTGACTAAGAAACTATAGCCCTGAACCACAAGTGTGACGATGGTTAAAACACTACATGCATAGTGCATACTACTTTGAAGCAGTTCATGCCCTAAAGCCTACCTCACTAAAAGACTACATGCTTACTGACTGAATGATTACAGTACTATAAGGAGACACACTGGGTGAGTGACAGGGTGTTTGCTAGAAGTGTATGAATACTAACTAGGGAATTGAAGGTGTGAAAGACAACTGTGTAGGTGATTAGAGGACTGCATCCATACTGGAAAGGCATTTAAAGCAGTCCATGTGCTAAGGCCTGGCTCACTGCATGAGTACTTGGGTACTGACTGAATGATTAGAGTACAGCAAGGAGAGTGCCTAGGTGAATTTATAAGTGAATGGATTAGTACTTGGTACTGAATGGGTCACTAGAGGAGTGCAAAGGGAGTGACAGGATGTTTGCTGGACTGTATGGATACTGACAAGGGAATTGAAAGTGTGAAAGACAAGTGTCTAGGTGGTTAGAAGAATGCATACATAGTGGATAGGGGTTTGAGGCAGTCCATGTGCTAAGGCCTGGCTCAGTGCATGAATACTTAGGCACTGATGAATGATTAGAGTACTGCAAATATAGTATCTTGGTGAATTTATAAGTGTTTGGGTTTTGGCACAGTGAATGGATTAGTACATGGTGCTGAATGGGTCACTAGAGGACTACAAAGGGAGTTACAGGGTGTTTCCTGGAAGTGTATGGATACTGACTAGCGAATTGAAAATGTGAAAGACAAGTGTATAGTATGTTAGAAGACTGCATGCATACTGCATAGACATTTGAAGCAATCTATGTGGTAATGTATGGTTCACAACATGAGTACTTGGAAACTGACTAAATCATCAGACTACTGATAGGTTAGTGCCTGGGTAAAACTTTTAAATTTTCAGTTCTGGCACAGAGAAGAGAATAGTACATGGTACTGCACTTTAGTGTCAAACCCTGACTCATTTTATCAATGCATAAGCAAAGAATAGCTTCTAAAGCTACTAAAACTTGACAACATGACCGATTTTAAAACAGTTATCTGTCATCAAATACACTATGTTACCAAATGCTTCTCTCACAATTCTTAAACAAATGTACACAGACTCACAGTGTGATTTTAGACAAGCAACACTATCCCTAGCAGTTTACCAAAACTCATTCACTAGTCTAGAAGAGGTAATGCTACTGCACACAATATACATATTTAAGTACAGCACATTAGTGTCAAAGCATGACTCATTTAATCAACGCATAAGCAAAGACTGGCTTCTAATGCTACTAAAACTTGACAACATGACAGGGTTTAAAAGAGTTATCTGCTAAAAAATACACGATTTTACCAAATGCTTCTCTCACAGTGGTTCCCAAATGCACACAGACTCACAGTGTGATTCTAACAACAACCACTATACCTAGGAGTTTACCAAAATCATTCACTACTGTGGAACTGATAAGGGAACTGCACACAATCTACATATTTCAGGACTGCACTTTTGTGTCAAAGCCTGACTCATTTAATAAAAGCATAAGCAAACACTGGCTTCTAATTCTACTAAAACTTGACAACATGACAGGTTTTAAAACAATTATCTGTCAGCAAATACACGACGTTACCAAATGCTTCTCTCACAGTGGTTCCCAAATGCACACAGACTCACAGTGTGATTCTAGACAAGCAACACTACCCCTAGCAGCTTACCAAAACTCATTTACTACTGTGGAAGGGGTAAGGGGACTGCACACAAACTACATATTTCAGTACTGCACTTTAGTGTCAAAGCATGAATCATTTTATCAATGCATAACCAAAGACTGGCTTCTAATGCTACTAAAACATGAACACATGACAGGTTTTAAAAGAGTTATCTGTCAGCAAATGCATAATGTTACCAAATGCTTCTCTCACAGTGGTTCCCAAATGCACACAGACTCACAGTGTGATTCTAGACAACAACCACTATACCTAGGAGTTTACCAAAAATCCTTCACTACTGTGGAAGTGGTAAGGGAACTGCACACAATCTACATATTGCAGGACTGCACTTTTGTGTCAAAGCCTAACTCATTTAATCAATGCATAAGCAAAGACTGGCTTCTAATGCTACTAAACCTTGACAACATGACAGGTTTTAAAAAAGTTATCTGTCAGAAAATACACGATGTTACCAAATGCTTCTCTCACAGTGGTTCCCAAATACATACTAACTCACAGTGTGATTCTAGACAAGCACCACTATCCCTAGGAGTTTACCAAAACTCATTCACTACAGTGCATGTGGTAAGAGAACTGCACACAATCTACATATTTCAGGACTGCACTTTCGTGTCAAAGCCTGACTCATTTAATCAAAGCATAAGCAAAAACTGCCGTCTAATGCTACTAAAACTTGACAACAAGACAGGTTTTAAAACAGTTATCTGTCAGCAAATACACGATATTACCACATACTTCTCTCACAGTGGTTCCCAAATGTACACAGACTCACAGTGTGATTCTAGACAAGCAACACTATCCCTAGCAGCTTACCAAAACTCATTCACTACTGTGCAAGGGGTAAGGAGACTACACACAATCTACACATTAAAGTACAGCACATTAGTGTCAAAGCATGACTTATTTTATCAATGCATAAGCAAAGACTGGCTTCTAATGCTACTAAAACTTGACAACAAGACAGGTTTTAAAACAGTTATCTGTCAGCAAATACACAATGTTACCAAATGCTTCTCTCACAGTGGTTCCCAAATGCACACATACTCACTGTGTGATTCTAGGCAAACAACACTATCCCTTGCACTATACCAAAACACATTTCTTCATCTAAAAGGAGTACTACATTTTAGTATAAAAACATAACTCATTTCACAAATTCATAAACAATGACTGGTTTCTAATTCTACCAAAATATAAAAACAGCACAGTTATCTGTCTGCAAACACATAAAAAACACAAATGCTTATCACAGAATGGTTTCTACATGCACACACACTGTCAATAAGATTGTAGAGAAACAAAGTACTCCCTACACTTTAGCAGGAGAAATACATTAGTCTGATTAAAATCAAAATACTCTACATACATCCCCTCACAATTAAATAACTCACCTTTCAAATTATTTTGTAGATTAAGAAGTATATCAGTCACACACCAGATTTTCTTTTACAGAATCTCTGCACTGTGCACTTCTCAGCAAAAACAAAGAATGGAAAAGTGTCCCTTTCATTTTCCACACATATACATGTAAACATCAAATTACAATCCTTCACACATACACTCAAAAGCAAACACACATTTCTATTGGTTAAACATTTCAACCCTTTCCAACTGAAATACTTTTCAACCTTCCCCCAATCTGCCTTCTGCCTCTTACCATAGAAACAGGTCATGAAACACTGCACTGAGCACACAGGTCACAAGTTTAGCACACAATGTTGCTAAACAAGACAGGAAGTGTGCTTGACTTTTCAACATATCAGCTTATCATATATAATGTTCCTTACAATCTGTTTTTGTTAACCAATAAGAATCATACCTTTAACAAACAGAAATATACACCCTACCTTTCAGTGTAGAAAGTAGTCATACAACCAATGATTTCTTGTCTTTTTTCCCCAAAAAATTCCGTGGATCCGCGCACCCAACGCGAGAGAATCCGTGCACCCAACCCGATAGGATGCACCCACCGTGCGCGAATTTCGCTGTTTTAAAAAAAAAAAGGGCCCTCTAGAGGGTCAAAGTATTTCCATTCTGCCCCCTTTATATGTTTTACACACTTAATCACCTTGCTTCTTCAGCCTCGCTTCTACCGAGGCAGAAAATGGCCACCAACAGTTCCTGGTTTCGAATGTAGACAGACACTCGACAACCAATTAGCATTCAGCACGTGATTGGGAGGGTGCGCGCTTGGTTCGGGGAGGGTGCGTGCACGGTGCGGGTAGGGTCCGCGGATCCTCCCCGGCCATAGATATTTATGTACTTTTAGCTCTAATTTTCTCAGGAACTACTGAACGGATTCACACCATTTATGCAAAAGGCACGAGTATGAACTAAGGACTATCTCTTTGCCAAATTTGGTGTCATTCCGTTCAGCGGTTCGGGCTGTAGCTGCGACAACAGATCCTATGGGAAATTGCATGGGGAAAATGTGTTTTGGGACCCCCCTTTTTTCTTGGCCCCTGCTTGACGAATCACCACGAAACTTTCAGGGTAGGAGCGGAGCGGAGCTGGCCAAAAGTTTGGAAAATTTCGCAAAGAATCGTCAACTGGCAGCAGACTTATTGGGAATAGAATGTTGTGAATTTCCTATGGACCAATTGGTTTCTTTAAAAATGCAAAGCATCATGAAACCAAACGACCGTGAACAAGGTATATGTTGATACCGAAACGCGTTGGTTAATCTGGTTTTGCTGTCCTAAGGGAACATGAATTACAAATAAATCAAGTTCGGAAACAAGCTGTTGGAGTGCGACCTTTTACTTCCATCAGGGAGTTCGGTGTTCATATATATATATATATATATATATATATATAGCAGTCAACCTTTCCTTGAACGATCCGCTTAGTCCTGGATCAAGAAGGGGACGGACTCCAGTAAGTTGTACCCAATTCAATTTATTTTTTGTTTGTGCGCTCTGCCGCCATGACGCGTTTCGGGCTCAGCAGCCCTTGATCACATGACGAACCCCTCGTGAAAGTCCCTTTTAAAGTGACAGTGCATAATTGTTTGCCATTGACATAGAAGAAAGATTTTACCATGGTGTAGATGCTTTCAACATACTAAATCTAGTCATGATTACTTCTTGTGATTGTAAAATACAATACTAGATTTGTTCCTCATTGCTTCATGATTTATACAGAAATGTAATAAACTGTAATTTAATATGAGGCTTGAGCTATTAGCTCATATAACACTCAGTGCATTTGTGAATGTATAAATACATAAATAAACTGCACATATAAAACCAGAGCAATACAAATGGTAAAAAGCATGTTAAAAGCAAGGTTTGTTAAAAAAGTTCATTTTAAGCAATTGCTGAGCAGCATGGTATTATTCTAATTGTGCAAAACGGCAAGTAAAGTGCGTAGATGTGCAAAATAGTGCAATAGAATCACCTGTGCATTTGTCCAATTGTTTTTGAAGAATTTTTCTCTCTATAAAACGTGATTCATAGGGATGAAATGTAGGTCAAGGGAAAAGATAAAAACGGGGAAAAGAGGGGGAGAGAGAAATGTTGCGGAAGGAAATTTACAAATATGTTTAAAAATATCTGTGTTGTATGTAGATAACAATATCTTTCAGTGGAGAGCCTTGGACCATGAAATCTATATTATTTAAGTTTTTTATTGCTGAGTTAGCTATAGATTTCTTACAGCCACGTATAGAGATCTTCCGTGGTGTTAAGCCCCTGTGGGCTTTTACTGTCCAGTTCCAATATGTATTTGGTCTCCAATTTTCTGAGGAGAGCCTCACGATCACCACCTCTTCTAAGAGGTGGAATGCAGTCAATTGCAAAATATTTAAGGAATTGTATGTTGCTTGCATGGCAATCCCTAAAATGTCGGGCCACCGGATATGAGGTGTCTATGTTGGTAATTGCACGTAGGTGTTGGAGAATTCTCTTGTGGACCTGCAGCTTTGTGGATCCCACATACTGCAGTCCACAAGAGCACTCCAACACGTAAATAGCAAATTCCGTTTTGCAAGACATGTTTTTGGTGATCATGTGTGGTTTTTCCTCAAAAGGAGTGATGAATGAAGTTTTGTTTATTGCGTGTCTACAAGCACTGTGCACTTCTCAGCAAAAACAAAGAATGGAAAAGTGTCCCTTTCATTTTCCACACATATACATGTAAACATCAAATTACAATCCTTCACACATACACTCAAAAGCAAACACACATTTCTATTGGTTAAACATTTCAACCCTTTCCAACTGAAATACTTTTCAACCTTCCCCCAATCTGCCTTCTGCCTCTTACCATAGAAATAGGTCATGAAACACTGCACTGAGCACACAGGTCACAAGTTTAGCACACAATGTTGCTAAACAAGACAGGAAGTGTGCTTGACTTTTCAACATATCAGCTTATCATATATAATGTTCCTTACAATCTGTTTTTGTTAACCAATAAGAATCATACCTTTAACAAACAGAAATATACACCCTACCTTTCAGTGTAGAAAGTAGTCATACAACCAATGATTTCTTGTCTTTTTTCCCCCCAAAATTCTGTGGATCCGCGCACCCAACGCGAGAGAATCCGTGCACCCAACCCGATAGGATGCGCCCACCGTGCGCGAATTTCGCTGTTTTAAAAAAAAAAAGGGCCCCAGGGGGTCCTTCTGGGACCCCCTAAGCACCTCTTGAGGGTCAAAGTATTTCCATTCTGCCCCCTTTATATGTTTTACACACTTAATCACCTTGCTTCTTCAGCCTCGCTTCTACCGAGGCAGAAAATGGCCACCAACAGTTCCTGGTTTCGAATGTAGACAGACACTCGACAACCAATTAGCATTCAGCACGTGATTGGGAGGGTGCGCGCTTGGTTCGGGGAGGGTGCGTGCACGGTGCGGGTAGGGTCCGCGGATCCTCCCCGGCCATAGATATTTATGTACTTTTAGCTCTAATTTTCTCAGGAACTACTGAACGGATTCACACCATTTATGCAAAAGGCACGAGTATGAACTAAGGACTATCTCTTTGCCAAATTTGGTGTCATTCCGTTCAGCGGTTCGGGCTGTAGCTGCGACAACAGATCCTATGGGAAATTGCATGGGGAAAATGTGTTTTGGGACCCCCCTTTTTTCTTGGCCCCTGCTTGACGAATCACCACGAAACTTTCAGGGTAGGAGCGGAGCGGAGCTGGCCAAAAGTTTGGAAAATTTCGCAAAGATTCGTCAACTGGCAGCAGACTTATTGGGAATAGAATGTTGTGTATTTCCTATGGACCAATTGGTTTCTTTAAAAATGCAAAGCATCATGAAACCAAACGACCGTGAACAAGGTATATGTTGATACCGAAACGCGTTGGTTAATCTGGTTTTGCTGTCCTAAGGGAACATGAATTACAAATAAATCAAGTTCGGAAACAAGCTGTTGGAGTGCGACCTTTTACTTCCATCAGGGAGTTCGGTGTTCATATATATATATATATTCACTGAAAAAACCATAGGTTTCACACATGTTATAGTTAGCGGAAATTTTACTGATAAAAAACCAATGAAATTCCCCCGTTATAGTTACTGCAGGCAACTATAACTCACGCGACCGCAATCCTCTGCTGATGCTAATACTGTATTTAGACACTTATTTGCCCATGTCTTCTTCCATACATTTTTAGCTATACATATATTACAAATATTTTTTTTTCATAAAGACACATATGTCATCAGCAGAAGATTGCGGTCGCGTGAGTTATAGTTGCCTGCAGTAACTATAACGGGGGAATTTCATTGGTTTTTTATCAGTAAAATTTCCGCTAACTATAACATGTGTGAAACCTATGGTTTTTTCAGTGAATTTGCAAGGTTTTTTAAATGCTAATTCCTAACTATAACGTGTGTGAAACCTATGGTTTTTTCAGTGAATTTGTACGGTTTTTTAAATGCTAAGTTACTTTACGCCATTCGTGGCGTGCGCGCCCACTTAACGCAGTTCGTTCTGTGCGCGCACGGTGCGCTTCGCGCACCGTGCGCGCACAGTGAGCACGCGGTGCGCTTCGCGCACCGCGCACCCACTTTACGCAGTTAGTGCCATGCACGCACGGTGGACGCGCGGTGCGCTACGCGCACCGCGTGCCCACGTTACGCTAGATGGGCCATGTAGGCACGATGCGCTTCGCGCACCGTGCGCACATGGAGGACATATGATGCACTTCGTTTTGAAAGGTAATATTTTAATTTTTCGTATATTTTATAAGCCATGCACAAATGGTGCCCTTCGGGCACCATTTGCACACGGGGTGAGAGAGTGTGGATAATTTTTTTTTTTATTTTTTTTTAAAAAAAATGTTAGTTTATCTCATCTGTGATAAGCCATGCATAATTGGTGGCATTCGGCCACCAATTGCACACGGGGTGGAGAGAGTGTGGATGATTTTTTTTTTTTAATAATTTTTTACCGTACGCGTTCGGTAAACGTAATCGGCGAAATTACCGAAAAAATAAAAATTCCGTTTTTGGCCTTGGGGGATCTTTGGGGACTCCCTCAACATGCCTATGTGTGTGGGAGCTGTCTAAACAGCCCCTTTACATGTTTTTGGGCTTTAAACTTTAAAAATCACTCTCAGTGCGAGAGAGAAAATGGCGGCCGCCGCTTCCTGGTTTCGGCCGATTCGAATGTTTACTAAGATCTAAGAGCCAATCAGAATCGCGCTCGCGCACGCCACCGTACGCGTACGGTAAGCGTACCGTAAGCGCACCGTAAGCTGGCTCAGATATATATATTGATTTAAAGGCTATTTTCTCAGAATCTACTGAACAGATTTACACCAAACCTACAAAAGGCACTTCCTTGACCTGAGGACTACCTCTCTGCCAAATTTCTAGTAATTCTGTTCAGCCGTTCGGGCTGTAGCCCTGTCTAAAGGTCCTATGTAAAAATGCATGGGAAAAACTCGTTTTGGGACCCCCTTTTATCTCAGCCCCCGCTTGACGAATCCCCCCGAGACTTTCAGGGTAGGAGCGGAGCGTAGCGCCCCACCTATTTTGAAAAATTCGCGAGGATTCGTCGACCGGCGCCAAAGTTATTCAAAATAGAATGTTGCGGATTTCCTATGGAAACGTGGTCCTAACTATAACTACCTACTGGCGACCGCCAGTAGGTAATATATATATATATATATATATATAGATATATATATCACCACCAAAGAAGATCACTCGCTCTCCAGGAGATTTGCTTTCAAGGCTTATTTAATCCAGTATATAACAGCCGTGATCGAGCCCAATCTCGTCGAAACACGTTGGTTTGTGAGCTTCGGAAGGTGATGGCTGTCATATACTGGATTAAATAAGCCTTGAAAGTAAATTTCCTGGAGTGCGAGTGATCTTTTTTGGTGGTGATATTAATGGCGGATCTCGATTCCTTTACCGCACCACTCGCACCAACCGTGAGCACGCTGACTAAAGGAATCATTTAGTGGAATATATATATTTTGAGTCACAGAAAAAACAGAGTTTATAGGGATGTGATAGTTAGGTGAAAATTTCAGTTAAAACATAACTATAAATCATGACCCTTCCATGCATAGGGCCTGATTACGAGTTTGGCGGTGTGGCACCAGGTCTGCCCTGCCACCGCATGCCAAACCCATGGTCTGGCCGCCATAAGATTATAAGTGTTATGTTGTAAATGGTAAGGTAGGCAGAAGGACACTTCATAGTAGTTACAGGCTAGGTTTATTAAGTTATAGCAGCGCAATACACCTGGCCAGCTGACCAGACCATCAACTGACAAGAGTAGAACACTCTGGTACAAGTTAGAACACTCACAGGTATTCTGGGAGGCTAAGGAGGTAAGAACACTAAGGAAGGGCTAATGACCACTGTCAGACATATTACATGAAGAATCAATATACAACATATTACTCGTGTCTGGCAGGCTTTTTTTAAATTTTCCCAGGGTGGTGCCTCTGAAAATGGGCACCGCAATGTAAACGCCAAGCACAGTTCCTGCACGGCAGGAACTGGGGTACATGCACCCAAGGGGGCACATTTTGTGCCCCCCCCTGTGTGTACCCTAAGGCACAAGGGGGGCCTTTAGGGCTTCCTTTGTTTCCTCTCTGCTACAGTTTTCATGGAGGAGGAACTACTATGAAAACCATTTGGGAGAGGAAACTAGTAATTTGTTTGGCAGGACCGCAGCGTTCCCACCAAAGATATTGCAGCCTCAGGACCACCAGGAAACTGCGGTTCCCTGGTAGCTGCAATAATCAATGGTGGTCTGACTGGCCTAATTGTAATAGGACGGTAGGAATACCACCACTGCAGCGCCCCCTCCACCAGACTCGTAATCTGGCCCTTTGTTTTGTCATTTATGATGCAATTTCAAATGTTGCTTTGATGTTATCAGTGATGTCATAGATCATGTCATTAGTGATGTAATATGCGCTGTAACTATCAGTGCAGTGCATGCCGAGGATGCGAGTTACAGTTACAGAGGGCACACCACCTCCCAAAATAATTATTAATATTAACCCCCGTGCAGCCACCATTTTTGTTTCCGCAATTTCATGATTGTATCCCAGGATCTCCGTAAAAAGAAATAATAATTATGGCCTCAGGGTCAGAAGGGTTATGGGGGCAGGATATCTACCCGACCCTTATTTATTTTTTTAGAAACATTTTGAGGACAGGGAACTTAGTCCCCAAGTCCTGTAGTGGCTGCCGCAACATTGTTATTTATGTTGCTGCCAGGCAATCATAGTTCTCTCTCCGGCGGCACCAGCACTTGTCCCTTGAAACCAACCACTCCTATATGGAAATATTTTTTAGCCTTAACTTATAAAAAACTACTGAACAGATTTACATCGAATTACAAAAGCACCCTTTCTGGTCCAAGTTCTAGCTTCCTGCCAAATGTGGTGTAATTCGGTTCCGACATTCTTACTCTATCATATTCCAAAGAAGTCTATGGAAAATGCATTGATATTTTACGTTTTGGGTGCTCCCATTCTCTCAGCCCGCTTGAGGGATCACCCTGAAGCTTTTCAGGATGGAGCTGAGCGAAAAAGAGCACTTTTTTGGAAAGTATCGAGAGGATACGTTAAACAAAGTTATTAGCAAACAAAAACACCATCCAAACTATTCTAACTATAACTACCCACTGTCGAGCACAACTGGGTTATATATTACCCAATGGTGGTAGATCTATAGAATAAAATATCAATATAATGCATTGTCATATACCACGTTGTAAAAAAACATGTAAATGACAAAACGTGCAAATTCATGGTAACG
This sequence comes from Triturus cristatus, assembly GCF_964204655.1. Lineage (NCBI taxonomy): Eukaryota > Metazoa > Chordata > Amphibia > Caudata > Salamandridae > Triturus > Triturus cristatus. Next base: position 268,153,284 of record NC_140586.1, read on the forward strand.
GCAACTCTGCATAAGGACTGTGCTTAATAGAGGAGGGCATACAAGTGTGTGTATGCATGTGTGTGTGTGTGTGAGAGACAATCATGGCACACACCACTTTCGTGGGACTCAGAGAGCCATGCTCTCTGAAAGCAATTAGTGAAATTACTATTTCTGCACATTAGTTGGGATGGGCATGGTTTTCCAGAATGCCCTTTGCCACCATATTGCATATGATCCTGATAAAGATGAGAGAAGCAGACATGCATAGAATTGGGTTATCACCAGTGTGGATGGAAGTTTATTGAACCCTGAAGTCCCTTGCAAATCTAACCAAAGAATGCTCTTCAATTAAATCTAGAATACTACAGCTTGAATGTTCTTGCATGATTTTCTCCCACAGTAACAACACCCTAACACTTTGTCATTGATTGGGCTTCCTATCTCATTTTCTCTGCAGGTCATCGTGTTTGTTTGGGGGAACAACTTGCCAAGATGGAACTGTTTCTCTTTTTCACCACCCTCTTGCAGTGCTTCACATTCACCAGCCCTGAGGGACAGCCTGGGCCGAAAGAGGATGCCATCTTTGCTCTCACACGAAGCCCTTATTCCTACCAGATCTGTGCCATAGTGAGATAATCATCCACCTCCGATGGCCTCTCCAACATTATTCAGCTGTTGTCCACGTCTCTTTGTAAAAGAAGGACCAGCTATGTATATTTTTAATGCAGAAGAATCCTACATAGATCTGGATCCAATGGCTTCCCATTCATTCGCCAGCACAATTCAGACACACCTGCATTGCCCACTAAGCGCTGCACTCCTCTTCACCCTCCTATCTAAGCGAGAAACTGAAAATCTCTGGAGCTAATAGGGGTTTCCAAAATGCCCAATCCTTGCTCTTGGAACACCCCACCTTCAGTCGACGACAGTAAATGAGCCAGTCATTCTCTGGTAGTGCCACAATAATCTAGAACTCCTTACCTCCCCCTTCACCTAACAACCTGCATTGTCACCTTCAAAAAGGACCTCAAGCTCCTCGTATTTGATAGACACCTTGGTTAATCACTCTCAGTCAGACTTAGGTACTCTCTCCACCAGGAGTCGAACTACCCTCGTAATGTGACACCACCATCTTAATCGCTGCTTGAACTATGTTCCACCATTGACTAATCTGCTGCATCTGTCCTGGTCGAAGCTACCAATGCTAAGGTCTGAATCTAATTATTGTAACTATAACTTGCTTTACCCTGTATCCTGCTACTTTTGTAAAGCACACTGATGCCTTCGGGCCATGTCTGTGCTAAATAAAATTGCAAAAATAAAGTAAATAAAAATTAGTCCTATGCCTGTAGCACACCTCATCCTGTGTGTTCCTCTCTATGTGACCCTCTCTTGGATAAAGATTTTGTTGTATTCTTCTCCATATGATTGTGAAGGATGTATGACATTACAACGCATGCTGTTACAACTCATGCTGTTACAATGAAAGTTTTACAACGCGAGTGCATTGACAACGCAGGACATTACAACGCAAGTCTTTACATCGACTTGCACTAGATGGCGTGCTAACATTAAAAAAGTGTAATTTACTATTCCAACTCCAGTCCACGTAACAGTAGGGAAGGTGTTGGGATAGTAAACTACACTATTTTTAATGTTAGCACGCCATCTAGTGCAAGTCGATGTAAAGACTTGCGTTGTAATGTCCTGCGTTGTCAATGCACTCGCGTTGTAACAGTTTTGTTGTAATGGTAGTGCGTTGTAAAAGTTGCGTTGTAAAGGTTGTTCCCCGATTGTGAAGGATGGGCTCCAAAAGTCATCAGCTGCAGTTGTAAATGTGGACTAAGTCCTCCAGTAAATCCATGACATTCAGGTTATCACCTACATTGATAACATTTCTCCATGCTCAGACAGCATCCCCACCTTCACCACAAAAGCAATAGCAAGAGAGGAGGACAGTTACTATAGATTGAGGGCCTGATTTATAATTTCGCGGCATGTACACTACACAGCGGCAGCAGCTATACTGTCCATCCAAGATAGTGATCCAACCGCCAAATTTAAAAGCTGGTGGACTTTTGATTTAACCACGGCATAGACTACTCCTTCTCTGCTGTGACTAAACCCCTCTGACGGCCCTGCGAAGTAACACCTTTTGGAGGCAGGTTTCTAATTTCGCACACCTAATGCAAATGGGTAGAAAAAGAGGCCAGTTTTCACTGCCGATCACCACCAGGAAAACCCTGGCAGCGAAGGGCAGAGAAACCTGCTAAATGCTCCCATCCTCATGGAAAAAGCTCCCATGTCGAGGGGGAAATTTTCTGTTTCATTTTCAGAAAGAAAATCCTATTTCTGGATTTTCTTTTTAAAAAGAAAAAAGAAAACAGCTTCTTGACAGAGACCTGCACTAAACTGAATAAGGCTTTATCAGGAACTTGCGTGATGGTGGTTCCTGCTAATGCTTTAGAAATTACCGCCCGCTTGGCAGGTATTTCTAAACTTGGCAGGCAGCAACTCGGTCATGGGAGACGGAGTAATTTATTCCTTCTCCCTGATGGAGAAATGGGCCTCCTGCCATTAAATAAATTAGGCACTGAATATTTTTAATAAAATGGTCCAAAACTCTGCCCCACTTTGATATACTGAGGCCAAATAGTTTACTTTGTATAATATGTCTTCCAGAAGCTAGTCTAAATAGTGGCCCAGAAAAAGCTTTTTATCTCTTTTTTTCACACCGTTTCTAGTAATATACTGTCATACTGTCAAGACTGTATCATTATTAATATAGTTTATATCAGCTCTCAAAAGTAAGAAATCCGATACTCCAGGGATTCATAGCCAGGGCCAGGTCTCACTTTTAAGTATCAGTTTGTTCTACAAATGCCTTATTCAAGTGGCAAAACTGTGTTTAAATATAAGGAAGAACAACCTCTGTTATATTCAATATAGGTACCCTATATAGGCACAGGTAACACTGCAACCTTTTACCTATATCCTTCTCTACATTTAATAAATAACGGTTCATAAGGGACCGACCTTTTACCTAGATACGATACTGCATTCAGAACACAGGTTTTTCCCTAGTTCGAAACTGATACATTATGCATGAGGCTTCATGGAAGCACAGCAGGACTCACAGGACGAACATCTCCTGTAAAATATCTATGTTAAATTTCGAGCCCGACGTCATCCTTTAGGCCGACACAGTAACACATCAAGGTAGGACCCCTGGGAAGACCTGTGGATATATATACATCATGTCTTGCTTAGAGAGACAGAGGAGACCGTGACTACCCGGCTGATACACTGACCAGAGATGCTGATGTTCCTGCATGCAGATGAACCAGCTAGCAGTAGTCTAAACATCTCTCGTGGGGTGTCCAACTCGAGACCAGGACGGGGTCCAATATTCTCTCCTTTCTCAGGTAATGGGGTTGACTAGACTTTAGAGGGATTCTTGGCATAACACCTACACCAATGCTAGGTACATTTAGGTACAACTAGTTAAGGAGGCATCGTAGGGAGTACGCACTTATTATCATGTATTTGATGTACTTGTATATATTCATGATTACTACAAGATGGTAGAACTGTACCATCCTTTTACTTTTGTAGTACTGCTAATCATATATCTGTGCTACTGTCTAATGGTTGTTGCAGCAAATCTATTCTACACTAGAATAACAACTGTTCAATAAATCTTTATTGAAATGCCCAGACTGTTTATTATGTGTATCTCTGAGACAAACTAAGGGGCATATCATCAAGGGCCTTATCTCTGCTTTTTTGGCTTTAAACGCCAGAAAAGCGGAGATAATGTTTTCGCCCTGTTAACAAGAGGGTGCTAACATGCATAATCGCATGTTAGCACCCTTTTTCCCTACGCCTCCCTTTGCATCTCTAATGAGATGCAAAGTGGGCGTTCCTTCCCAAAATAACTGGAGAAATGTCGCTAACCGACATTTCTCCAATTATCAATGGGCACGCTAACAAGCATAGAGATAAGAAAAGTAGCGCTAACCGCGGTTATCGCTACTTTCCTTACACATGCTTTTAGTTTGACTTAGCCATGATATCCAATGGAAGGAGGATATCATGGTTAAGTATGCCCTGCCCTATCAACAACGTAGCGCCAAATGTTGTGCGATTATCGCTGGAATCCCAGCGATAATTGCACATTTGGCAGCTAACTCAGTTATTTTTATCGCTCTGGAGATAAGCGTAGCTGATAGCGCGCTATCTACGCGATTTAAACAAGCGATAGCCGGCGATAATTATCCTAGCGCTAAGTGTGCTTAGCGATAATTATCGCCGGTTGTTGATGATATGCCCCTTACTGAGCACGAGTGATTGAGTGAAAAGTAGTATATTGTTTCCACAATTCTGAGGGATCAGGGTTGTCTTGTTCTGAGGTTGCCAGAAACTATTCTCTCTCCGATAAGAGGAGATTCTAGTGGCACTGTGAGCTAGCTAATGCATACAGGCTAACATATCCCGTGGGGATGCATGGAACCAGTCTGCCACCAGACCCACAGTTTATGTTATCCGAACACGCAGATCCTTTATAGGATATATAGGAACTACACGGCACCTAGTTAGGCCAGTGATGCAAAAACTGCAATTGATACAAGCTGAGGGAAAAAAATGGCATTCAAGGTCCTATGTTCAATTCCTTCTGACAAGGTTACACTTCCTGTCGCCGAAAATGATACTCTCATTTCATGCTAGGACGCTTTGAGAAGACAGCCCTTGACTGTTTATGGTTTTAGTTAAGAAATTCAATTTACAATTCTTAATCATCTGCAAGAGTGAATAATCGGAAATTAATATAGTTGTCCAAGGTGACTTTTGGACAGTTCTGAATTAGTGCTTCTTTCTAGATTTTGTTAAAATGAAATATTTCTCTAGGCATTTCAGGTACATGCGGGCAGTAACACACCATTTTCCTAGAGGATTAATCTTCAGACTGCCCACAACTTCATTCCCCTTTTCATTTGGAGGACAACGGAATACAGTGTTGCTGATTTTAGCTCTGACACTAAAATGTTATTGAGCCACCACCTAATTTTGGACAGCCCTCCCAATGCCATTTCTGCTTTCATATCCCACAGAAAACTGTGAAAATTTATGTGACTGGCTTGGCAAATCCACCAGTATGTGAAAATATAGTTTGATGGTGGGTTCAAAGTGAATATAGATTTCTAGGGCGCTCAGTATTGGGTGATCGTGGTGGGAAAATAAGCCAGATGACAGGATGGAATCAGAAAAGGAGGCCTGCAACAAAAGGCCTCAACTGGACAAGGACCTGTGGGACATATGCATATGCCCCGCACGTCATGGGGAGTGGTAAGTGAGGTTCCTGTCATGATTGTGGGAGCTGGTTTGGAATAAATAGCTCCAAAGCATGTAAGGGTCTGAGAGATTGAAGGAAGTGACCCAACTAGGGCCACCCGGGTCACTCTCGACCTCCTCTAGCCTTCCAAGAATGAAGAGTCGATGACGCAGAAGAGAATATAAGCAAACTAGTTTATTCACAAAGTACACTGCAGTGAAGTCCAATCTGACCAGCCTCCTATGATGGCTGACGAGGGACTGACTCTAACAAGCATAAAGTTACATGCCTACTATGGAAAAACACTGGTAGCTGTCGTAATACAGTGGGGGTACAGAACATAAGTTTAGATTCCACAGCCTGGCACAAGCTATCTACTACCCAAGGTCGTCTGGCTTATCCTCTCCACTAGACAGTTGGGAGAAGGCCTCTATGTAACAGAAAAGGCATGCGTTCATGAGCAAGATTCAGCATTTGAGAAACAAAACTTACCAAGGACCATTTCTCGTAAATGATCAAGTAACAGTTTCGATTATAATACAAAATGGCCTCTTTGAGAGCTAAAGTGGTGGAACAGATATCAACCTAACTAACGGAACATCTGCAATTATTAGTTGCGTATGCATGCAGCAAAAATATATTATGAAATAGCTACATAAATGCTAACATAATATCAGGTAAAATATGAGTAACATGGCAGTAATACATTTCAAATCTAACAAACCCTCCTTTTAGCATTTATTTAGCTAATACGGACACCTTTATTCTTGCTATCCGGTAAAGGTCTTTACAATTCTAAAGGTAGAGACACTATAGAAATATAGGCAATAACATGTCAAGTACGAATATATAGGTATAAAAGTATAGCAAACTTATGGAAGAATGGACACTAAACATTAGAAGTATAAGTAACATCAGGAACAGAACCTGCAAGAGAAGTAATTGAACCAAAAACACCCTCATCTGTTTGCATATTAGTATCAAGCTCATTTTGAAGCATTATAGTTGCATTAGTATCATGAACTGAAATTGTTTTGGGAGATAAGTAGCACAGTATGAGCAGCATAAGGGAAGACACTGAATCAAAACACAGCAACAATTTAAAAGAACAATGAAATATATCACCTTTTTTAGAATCCAACCCAACCACCAATTAAAACTAATTCAAGTTACCACTCTCCATTCCTCAAACATGTCTAAAATATGCTGGGTGATATTCCTTTCCATATTCATGATACCGACCACACACTGCTCTCCTATTATTGAGCATGCACCACCGCTCGTAGCTAATATAAAATCGGCCGCATATCTTGTTTGCTCAGAGTATATGCGCATACTTTCTAATTGGGTGGTGATGTCACATAAAGCTGTCACTGTAGAATTAGACAGAATCTGCAATTTGCACCCAAAATACTCTCTCGCTCTTTCACCCCTGGCCATGGCAGTGCCACCAAATGTGATAATATCCAAAAGTGATACCGTTACTGTAATTGTTGACTTCCAAATCAGTAACACCCTCACAAAATTCCTTGGTCAACGTTCTTTTAACCCATCTCGTATTTGGTTTACTATACTTGCAAGGTACCCCAAGAGGTAACACTATTCCCAAGGCCACATCCTCTGTGCCGTTGTACATATTAGAATATATACCATTTGATAAAAAATAAAAACCTGGGTGTGCATAAAGTGGACCCTGATAATCCAATAGAGCAGATCTAGTGTTCCTTCCCTTCATACTATGATCATCCTTTTTTCCTAAACGCAATATATTTTTGTACACTATTGATCTAGAACAAATAAGCATTAGTATTATTTGTTATTGGGCAACACGCAGGATAAAAACCTGCCTCTTGAGTGACTGTCAGATCTTGATAATGCCAACCTGCCAGAGTGACATTTCGTTTATCAATATACAAATTATCACAATACATTTCAGGCATGCAACCTGGGTACCCTGTCCCTCTGGGTTTTCTATAATACAAGGGCCAGGACATCCCATACCAAATTCACCCTTTCCCACTACGAAATGGGGAGGACGAACATAAGTATAATTCACCAACCATAATGGGTAAGCAGTCCATAAACCTGTAACAGAATCAGTGGGATAACAAGCTGTGTTATCTCCGAAACACGTCCTGTGTGTATCTAAGAAAACATTACTCTGCATAGCTCTTTTACTATGATCTGAAGAGACAATCTGATATAAAGAACATGATGGGGTATTACCAGAACACTCAAAGACCCAAAACATTCCCCCTTCCACCAATAAGAACAGTAATATAAAAACAATACACCTTTTTTCTGAGCAACCAATCGAAGCTGAGCTGCCCCGGTCGCAGGGCAACAAAAGGCTGTTCATCTTTTACAATGGGATGCATTTTACTATTTCCAAATAGAATCACCAGAGAAAGAGACGTCATGTAATGGAACCAATGATGAAAAGGACAAAGAAAAGAAAAATGAAAACTTTGAAAAGATCAGAGTCCGTCACAAGTCTCCCTGGCAGGCTTCTATTGTTCAATCCACGGTGGTGCTATTGAGCACTTCACCGTGGAGCCACACTGTTGCAACCCATCAGTAAATGTTCACTGTTCTCAGGATAGGGCACTCTCCCTCCTTTGAAAATACCTTCAGCTTAGCTTGCATCGCAGGCAGTGCACCAATCTTCTGATCCCTAGTCTAATAGAAAAAAAGCAGAAACAAGGGGCATTTACACTAATCTTATCCACAAAATCCATCCCTGCTACACTCACTTCTCTTTTAGTGCACTATCCTTCCGTCGGGGATGCAAATTTTACTTTGGTACTCCAGGCATTGTCTCATCACAGAGAAGAATCTGAAATTCAGAGGGTTTCGGAGGCCGAGACTCAGGCTCCTGAGGATCAGATGAAGAAGAAGCCTGGGCAGCCCTAATTTCTGTGGGAACTGCTACATTCAGAACTGCCTCACACTCCATTTGCGCCCAAGTCAGTTGGGTGTCAGAAAAGGGAACAAAACGCGGAACCTTCTCCGTCTTGTGATCCCCTATCCCCTCGCAAACCCAACCATCGTAGGGAAGGGGAAGCAGCACTCGCTGACAATGAGAGGTATGGATCCAATGCTTCCGGCTGTCCACTCTCAATACCATCCTTGCCGTGATGAGGACCAAATATGGTCCTTTCCATATGGGTTCCAAGCTGTCTTGCCTCTGGAAATTCTTAATGAGAAAAAAATCACCATGCTGTATGGGGTGCCTGGGTGACTCTGTTGCTGGAGGCAAAGCTTCATGTGTCTGTTGATGAATAGAACGTAAACTTTTAGTAAGATCATATAAATAATCGACAAGCAGAGGGTAATCAATTTCAGAAAACTTTTTCAGTCTAGGGATGCCCCACACATTTGCGGGACGGCCAAAGACCACCTAATACAGCGATAATTCAGTTCTAGAATGGGCTGTCATTCTGGTGGACAACAGAGCAAGGGGTAATGCATCAGGCCATTGCAACCAAGTACTTTCCTTAATCCTTGCCAATTTTAGCTTGAAAGTACCATTGCACTTCTCAACTAGACCTTCTGACTGAGGATGATTTGCTGCATGAAATTTTTGCTTGATGTGCAGACCATCGCACACCAATTGGATCACCTTTGCATTAAATCGACTTCCGTTGTCACTCCAAATCAAACGGGGCAAACCGTAGCACGGAAAAAAACTCCTTAATAAGAGCCTTCGCCATCGCCATGGCTGTGTTTTCTTTCATTGGGTAGGCCTCAATCCATTTACGAAATTCACAAACAACCACTAGCACATATTTCAAACTATTAACCCGTTGCATCTCAATATAATCCATCTGGAGTACCTTGAAAGGGAGCGAAGGTGGCGCAAAATTACCTGAGGGTGTAGGGGTACATTTTCCAGGTTTGTACTTCAAACAAATCATACAGTTTTTCACTAAATGGGCAGCAACCTTTGGGATATTGTAATTTTGCCACCCAGGATCCAATAACCTACAAATTCCCTTCTCTCTAATATGAGCCGGACCATGTGCCATTGTAACTACAAGAAAATCCATATGCATTGGATAAACATCCATATCTGCTTCTCGGATTTATCCGTCCAGCACCCTTCATCATCCAAACACCCTGTACTCTCCTGCCACACTGCCAACTCCTCAACTGTTGCCTCACTCTGTATTTCTCTAACACTTTCCAATGAATTTTCAAACCTTGTAACATCTGGCACCCATCTAGCAGGTCCTGCCACAAACATTTTCGTCATTTTCGACATGGCTGTCTCTTTTGCTATCTGGTCTGCAAAGGCATTTCCCCTCTCCACATCATCAGTAATTGCTTTATGGGCACTACACTCCACTATTCCCAATCGTTTGGGAAGGGTCAAGGCTGTCTAAAGCCTCTCTATCAACAGCCCGTTCTGAATCTTAGTGCCTTGTGAAGTCAAGAATCCTCTCTCCACCTGAGGCATCCAAAATTATGGGCCACCCCAAAGGCATACTGGCTGTCAGTGTAAATATTGACAGTCAGTCCTTCACTCAATTCACTTGCTGGCAAAAGGGCTATCAGCTCCGCAGCTTGCGTGTATTGGTATGGGATACATAATGTCTCAACTACAGTGCTCAGCTTGGTAATAGCATATGCAGCTGTAGTGGTGCCATCTGACAATTTCAAAAAAGAACCATAGACATATAGTTCCCCTTGTGGACCAGATAAGAGAACATCAGTCAAGTCTACCAGACCCTTTGTCTCTTCTTCAGTATGAAACAAACAATCATGGACATCTGTGTCTTCATTTTCCAAAGGGAGGGGTAATAACGTGGCTGGGTTCAGATTGGCACATATTTTGATAGTAATATGAGGTGCAAATAGAGTCAATTCATAGCCGGTCTGACTAGCACTGGTAAGGTGCTGTGTCTTTGTCTTGTTCAAAAGTACATCCACAGCATGGGGTACAATTACTGTGAGATCATGATTAAGAACGAGCCCTGCCGATTGTCGTATAGAGACCGCCGCAGCTGCTTCGGCTCTTAAACAACTCGGGAGTGCTCTGGCGACAGGGTCCAGCTTAGCTGAAAAGTAAGCATGTGGCCTCTGCATACCTCCAAAGGCTTGTGTTAACACAGAAAGTGCACATCCAGCCACTTCATGTACGTACAACACGAAAGGCTTCTTATAATCAGGTGTACCAAGCACAGGTGCAGAGCAAAGCACAATTTTTAATTGTTCAAAAGCATGCTGACATTCATGCGTCCAGGGCAAGGGTTCATGCACATCTTTGGTTGTTAGGCGAAGCAAGGGCTATATTAATAAAGAATAAGCAGGTATCCTATGTCGACAATACGAGGTGATGCCTATGAAAGCACGCACATTCCTCTGAGTCACAGGGACACGCATCTTAACAATGGCGTCAACTCGTTCAGGTTTCAGCTCCGACCCCCCCCCTTCCACAGCAGGTGACCTAAATAGGTGACCTGCTGTTGACAATATTGGAATTTAGAAAGGAACACTGTATTCCTTTGTTTGCTAACTGCTTTAATAATTTACCCGTAGCATTCCGACAACCCTCTTAGGTATCAGAGGCAATCAAAATGTCATCCACATACTTCAGTAATACATTACCTGTGGGGAGGTAGAGAGAGAGTCCAATTGACTTTTCAAAGCCTGGCTATAAATGCTGGGACTTTCAGTATACCCCTGAGGAGCTCGACAGAACTGGAAGCTCCTACCAGCCCGAGCAAATCAAAAAAGATACCTACTGTCTGGATGAATAGGAATACTAAAGAAAGCATTTTTCAAATCAATCAGAGAAAAAAATTTGGCTGTGGAAGTAATCATCGTCAAGAGAACAGTATTGTCTGGAACCACCGGGAACTGGGGGACTACTATTTTATTAATCTCCTGCAGATCAATCACAAAGCGATGGACATCATGATGTGCATCAGGGGAATCCAAAGGTGCCTTATTAAGAATAGGGAGAATGGAGCTATTGCATACATTCGCTACTGTCTTCTTAACCACCCCCGATTTAATCAGGTCCTGTATAATCTGCATGAAAGCCTGTTCCCCAACTTCTGATATTTTGTACTGGGGAATACGAGGAGCACAGCGTTGTCCTTGACCTTTATAGAAATTGGTGGTGTCTGCAACAACTCCACATCTGTATCTCCTGTGGCCCACAATGAAGACAGCACATCCTTAAATTCAAGAGGAAGCGGCGCATCCTTTGCCAAACACAGTTTTGCGCTAACCACATTAGGTCCAAGAGTCACAAAAACACCATCCGGGGAACAATAAATGGTAGCATGTAGCTTTTTTAACAAATACAATCCTAATAAATTTTCCACACAATTTGCCATCAATAAAAATTGGGAGTCCACAGTAAAAGAACCAACAGTCAAAGCAAGAGGTTTGGAAATGGGGCTCACAACCGGTACGCCTAAAAAACCTACCAAAAAATTATTACGGCCAGACAGGGCTGCCCTGGGGACCAGCGAACGAGAAACAGAGCTATTCATTGCACCTGTATCCACCCAAATTTCTGTGCGAAACCATTGCAAATCTGCTGTGACATAAGGACCACCCTGATCTACAGGAATTTGAACTGGTCCCTTTCCCTGTCCCTGGCTGTCCTAACCATAGGACATTCCTGCAGCTTCATTCATATCATAATCATCATGATAGTACTGCCTTCAAAATAGTTCTGATCAGAACGATCCCCCGAGGATACACTTGCTTGAACCTCATCCTGATCAAACTCACCTCAGCCCCTTACACTCAAACCTCGCCCTCTAGGTACTGCAATTTTCGGTAACAAATCTGGACACTCGCTTCACCAATGTCCCTCCTTTTTGCAATACACACACTGATTCGGCTCTAAGGGTGCACCACTTCTACCGACACCCTGCAACCTCTGAGACGGACCAGTGCCTCGTCTGCTTCCAGACGCTCTTTTAACCTGCTGCAGCAATACCCTTGTTTTCAAATCCTTACTCTTCTTTTCCACCTTGTCCTTTCCCTAATTTTCTCGATGCTCATAGTACTGGGCCATACTCAATATCACTGAAGGGGAGGAGGTAGTCTAAGTGCTCTCCGAAGCTTGCAACCGAGCCGCAATCTCCGGAAGCAAATTCGTGACAAACCTATTAACAAACAAACACCACCTTCAACTGACAAATCCTGCCCACTGAAATCCCAGAACACCCCTTCAAACCGAGTAAAAAAATCTGACACACTCTCCTCTTTCTTATGACGACATGCCATCAGCTTATCCCAATCTACTCGTCTGGGTGAGATAAGAGAATGCATGTAAGTGATGATACTATTTGGCAAAGCCAGAATCTCAGGTTTTTCACCGGAGGCAGCAAGAACCACGCCACCAGAAAAAGTCGTGCACCATGGTGATAATCAAGAGTGTGATAATGTGTGCTCTACTGAAAAGAGGAAAAAGTAATTAGAAGGTATACATGGCTAGGTGAACTCACCTCGTCTAATGTACCAAAAAGAATCCCAATGAGGGGAAGATTGCGGGCAAAAGCGTAAATACCAGCCGATGTGATGCTGCGGGAGAAACAACGATGAAAGTTGGCGAAACAGTGCTGGATAACAAAATGATTAAATGTGAGGAAAAGTGGCTTCCCACTTACCCACAACTGTTCGCGTAGTGAAACAAAGAGATGTTGAGCTAAAAAACGTAAAAAAATACAGATAAGAATGATGGGGCAGTGTCATAAAACAAACGAAAAACAGTCTAGAAAACGAACAAGGCTATATGGAAAAAACATGGAGAGAAACTTACATGAATGTCGGGGAAGAAGAACGCGAACCGTTGTATCAGATGAGGACCGGTACCTGGAGGGAATACTCGCGAGATTGCAGAGGGCCGCTAAATAAAGACTAGAAAGGGAGGACGGCTCCAGTGGGTAACGTCCTAGGTGGGCCATTTTAAAGATAGAAACGGGACAGGCGAGGGTCCCGCCATGATGTGATAGTAAAGGTCTAATACTACTAACGACATGTGCACATGTAATAGGGAATAAATAATAAATGAATAATAGAACTGCCTCACGAGAAACACAATGGTGAGTGTGAGAAGTAAAATAATAAATCGATAAAGAAACGGTAAGAAAATTGTCGACAACGGAGCCGATGTCGGGCCTCAGGGCCAATATGTACTAGACAGAGTGTGACAACTAACTGCCCACAAAGGCGTAAGGTACTGCAAAGTAGGAAAAAGATGGCTGATGTAAAAAATAGGTAGTGTAAAAAATAGCTAGTGTAAAAAATATATAGACCAAACTCCAAGAGTAGAAAGGAGGCGGAGCAACCAGAATGATGTCGTAGAGGTACAAATAATAAACGCCAAAAACCTAAAGGAGTTATGTGATAAATGGAGAGTGAGTAATAGGAAGAAGGGATTGTCCAGGATTATAGCTTCCAGACGCAGGTGTGTAATTGAAAGAAAATGTAGATGTTATGGGAAGAAGAAATTGAGTGTCGAGGGAATCCTGAGGTTTACTTAAGATACACTTATTATAAGAAACATGACATATCCAGACGATCATTAAGACCAGATGGGGTCAGAGTATGTAATTTTTGGATCCAGTAGATTTCTTTACGTAACTCCATTTCAGCACAGTACATTGTTGCATTCATACACTCCAGAAACTGTGTCTTGTTTCACTATTGATGTAGTGTGGCCAATAGCATGTTGAATCATTCGTAATGGTTTTCATTGGGTACAACCAGTATGTGTTTGATTATTAGTAATGTCAATTATTATTGTTTTTTTTGTTTTTAGATTGCCCCTAACGAAGGGACGGGTCGGTCCCGAAATGCATTGGGCTCATCCTTATTCTCTCATGTACTAAACTGTGTTAACCAAAAATGTACCTTGTTCGTTTATTGACATATGTGTATCAGTATCAGGATGCACTACAAGTGATGTGTTCTGTAACAAAATGAACCATATGTATATGTGTGAAAATGATTTACATATATGAATTAATATATGTTCACTGAATTCAACTGATTTGTTTGATTACTTTGTATTTGATAAAGTGATTAATAATCAAGGGTCATAGTTACCCCTAGCACTGTGCGCAGTGGTGACTACCGCATGGTTAGTTTCTTCTTCTTTCAGACATTATGCTCGATTGACAGCGAGCATACCACTGCAGCACCTTAGTCATAAGTGATAAAATTAATTTTCTATCTTGAACAAATAGGAGTGCGCTGCCCCCCCGTTATCTATCCATGTATGCACCAGCATCAACAGCCCAAAAAACATTTCAATATCTGCTAGGGTCATAACTGACGAGGACACAGCCTCTGTTAACTCTTTATAATATGCCGTAGGCTTTTTCCTAGGATCCGGTAACTGACTCTTAAGAGCTAGCACTTCACTTCTCTTCCACGGGGTATAGAGTAGACCCACTGTTCATGAAAATGAGCTGCTACCCGTTGTTGAACCACATCTTCTCTCTGGTTACACTGCTCTGGAATCTCAGGATGAAAAATAGGATGCAACTCCCTCATCGGACATTGGGACACACTAGTTGGAGTGCGGTGATGTAATCTTTCTCTATAACCGAGTAGCATCCCAACATTACCAAGAACTTCTGCAGGGGCCATACCAGCTGAATATACACGATCTTGAATGTAATAAATAATTTGAGGAGCTGTGCCTCCAATACACTGTTCCAACAAACCAATCAATGTATCCAACATATGCTGAAGGGCATGCTGTTGTACAAACGGTTCAAAATCTTTCATCACACTCCATATATCCTCGACAATATAAATCGGACTCCAAGCCCATTGTGCTGCCTGATTTGCAACCATCCTTTTCTCTTCTTCACCCACATCAAGACCCTCTCCATTCACTCCCGTGTTCCCGCCCAATTCCCTCCATCCGACACTCACACCGGTGTCCCGACACTAATCAACACTGCGGATGAAATGTCTGGGGAAGACACAAGAGATACAGACGTGGGTGACAGTGTCAGCAATTGCTGTGTGGTAGGTGTACGAGAAGGAGGAGAAACGTGAGTGGAAACAGCAGACACTTCGGGAGTACCTGCAGTCACCACACTCGCAGGTTGTGAAACCGGAGGGGAGACACATAGGGCTGGAGCCAAAGCTGTTGAGTCTGCAGAAAGACCAGAAAAAGGCTGAGGAGCAAAGGAGGACTGAGACGATGGAACAGCAGGATATATTCTCTGCGGGGCATAGGGAGGTGGGGGACGAGGTTCCAGCAGATCCTCCACTAAAGGATCCTCATCCTCTCGAACAACATAGGATTTATTACATTGCAATCCAAACTTCCTCTCTGCACACCGAATACCCTTTTCGATTTGTCCTCTATCATAAGCTACAGCTTTCTGAACCACTGTTTGCATTGCCTTCTTCCTAGACACCTTCTCGGCCCGTATACGCCTCTGCTTAGTTTCCTTCTGCCAGACCTGCAAAGTATCAAACATCGACTGACTACGTCTCTTAGCGAATAATTTGTCCTGTAAATAATTACATTTTTGTTCGTCAAAGGAACCATCCAGTGGCCACTGAAGCTCAGTATTATCCCTCGTATACTTGTGCCATAATGTATGAAACATAATATGGCCAATACCCTGCTTCACATACATCTGAAAACTCGGAGTGCCTTCGGGAGTTGCAGGCTGCCTTTCCTCCAGCCGATGCTCAGCAGAGCAAAAGCGGCACCCCAAGTACCACACTTTACTCCACCAAGGCATCCTAGCACCAGACACATTCACTATCCACTCAATCAACACACACACACACACACACAATAAAAACACACTCAAACAAAAGAGCTCTCAAAAGCAGTCCTCAGACTGCGCCAAGACAAGTCAATCCTCAGACTGCACCAAGACAAGTCAGTCCTTAAACTGGACCAAGAAAAGATAGGGTCTGACCCCAGGCCTTTTCAAGAATAAGACAATTTCAACAAGTGGCCTGGCAGAACATTCAAAATTGTTCCTTATCACAAGGGTCCACAGACCCACCAAGTTAATCAAGACGGTGCTGCTCTTACCAAAAATGAAGATGAACTCACAGGTCAAACAAGATTATTCTCCACTGCCGCCTCTTCGAACCAAACGGTCAGATCCAAGGGTTTTGCCTTTTCAGGACCCCAGCCGAGATGACCACTAGACAAGGAGCCGCCCGATCAGACAGGCGGGGCAGCCACGAGAGCCAGGCTCTATCATATGGGGATCCCCGATCCGCCCATCCAACTGGACGCAACCCTGACCCCACAGCCCTATTACGTGCGGGATAGGCCACCTGGTGGAGTCCCTGTTTGGGCACCAACAGAAGGAAGTGACCCAACTAGGGCCACCCGGCTTACTCTTGACCTTCTCTAGCCTTCCAAGAATGAAGAGTCAATGACGCAGAAGAGAATACAAGCAAACTAGTTTATTCACAAAGTACACTGCAGTGGAGTCCAATATGACCAGCCTCCTATGATGGCTGACAAGGGACTGACTCTAACAAACATAAAGTTACATTATGTATGTTGCGGAGCCCACAAAGACCCACCTACTATGGAAAAACACTTGTAGCTGTCGTTATACAATGGGGGCACAGAACATAAGTTTCGATTCCGCAGCCTGGCACAAGCTATCTACTACCCAAGGTAGTCTGGTTCATTCTCTCCACTTGACAGGTGAGAGAAGGCCTCTATGTAACAGAAAAGTCATGCGTTAATGAGCAAGATTCAGCATTGGAGAAACAAAACTTACCAAGGACCATTTCTCGTAAATGATCAAGTAACAGTTTTGATTATAATACAAAATGGCGTCTTCGAGAGCTAAAATGGAGGGACAGATGTCAACCTAACGAACATAACATCTGCACTTATTAGTTGTGTATGCATGCAGCAAGAAAATATTTTGAAATAGCTCCATAAATACTAACATAATATCAGGTCAAATATGAGTAACATGGCAGTAATACATTTGAATTGTAACAAGATGAAGGTTTTGCCTTCACTACACCGGCAGTTTCACATCTTGTCTGCTACACTGTAAATAACCCCATAAGTAATTGCATTATGTTTATGCACCTAATGGCAGAGATTCAGTCCAGTGCCATATCTCTTTTAGACAAATACAGGTCTTCACATACTAGTATAATTATAGACTCCAGTGAGCATTGCCACTATATAGATTTAGCTGATGTCCAGCTGGAGAAAGGATGGACTCATGTATTCTTTCCCACCTGATAAAAGTATGAGGCTAGGTCATGCATTCAACCTCGACCTAACTGATCTATTTGTATTTAACATAAATGATTTGAATTCTGCCTTTTCCAAGACTCCAGAATAAAAAGGGGAACCAAAGCCAGTGTTGTTGTTTGCATGTAGTGCTTTATCAGTTTGAACTCAGGGGCTTGCTTCAAAATCTGTATGCTATAATCCAAAAAGCTCTGATGGGTATTAGGAAATATCTGTAGAGCATGTGATTATGGCAGTGTTTCATGTGGTTCAAACATTTGAGCACCTAGTCATCTGTTTTTTTGTGTGCTACATCTCACCAGAAATCCCAAATCCACTGGGTAACAGGATATTACTAAGTTCTAATGATATTTTGCTTCTATCTTTGGAAATGCTAGTTTTCGGGGCTTCTGAATAATAATGCTATAGGCCGTGTGTAGGAAAACAAACAGGTGACGAGTGGCTTGCTTGAATTCATCTCAGCCACAGGTAAGTACACTGGACAACATTCCAGCATATTGTTTTCTTGTCAGTCATGTTACCTCAGACGGGATCCAGCCATATGCAAATCATGCTTGGACGTGCTCCACTAGGAACAGTCACGCCATAACTGCCAGACCTGGTTTCCTCTGAATGGGAACAAAAGCAACCCCAGACTGATTCGGCCTCATCATTAGGGTGCATCTTGAGTTATGTGTCACAGTGAGCATGTAACTTACATCTGGTCACATCCATCACTCATGGGTCATCGCACAAAAAAATAAAAGAGTAAAGGGTAGAATCTATGGAGACATTTACACTGGCGCAGTTTAAACCTTGTGCAACCTAAAATGTTAACACACAAATAAGTTGTTGTGTTTGTCAGTAGTGAACAGTTTGTCTTGTGGCCTATTAATGTATTGGAATAAACATTGTGCTTACACCCTATTAGAGACAACTGTTAAGTAGTACACATTAATGATATCAAAATTGTATTAACTATCTGAGACATATTTGCCAATTTGCCTCTCCATCAATAACTTTTCTTATAAGTAGACCATTTACACTGGTAACGTTTTTTTCTTTATGGAGGTCATCAATATGGCACAGATGCAGGGACAGCTTCACTGACATGCAATGATGTTAAACTCTGCATGTGTGTCAAATCATGCCCTTACTGGGATAAACCAATATTCCTTACCATAGATATTCTGAGATTCTGGTTCCAATGCAGCACCCACAGCAGTTTAATTTAAAAACTCTATAAAAGGAGTGGTCCACCATTGATCTTCAAGGCCGGATCCATACCAGGTTTCCAGGATAACCCCTGATTATGCAAATAATTCTTATGTACATTTATTGTTCGTAAATTGATCCTGTGTGAAAATCAGGAAATTTAGCATGGCTGTAGGGTGTAAAGAGTGATCTTACCTCTTCATCAATTTTCCTCTTCTGTCAAAATTCTTTGCTTGCTATTCTTTGGCTATTTTCAGTTTTTCTGTAGCACTTCTCAATGTAACACAAAAGCATGGTAAAGAGCAACTTATTTCCAAATAAGGAGTGATTAGGAACACACTAGAGTCCGTATTCTAGGCTCCTGTGTATTGAAGTGAAGGCTTATGTACTGACCAATGTCATCAATGCCTTCACAGAATATAACTAAAAATCCTGAAATAGAAGCTCTGGAGAAATTTTTGATTCATGTGTTGTTTTATTATGTGAGAAATGTACTGTGTTAAATTAGAGTTGCTTTGAGATAGCAAAACGCCTTCGATTTTTCGGCACTTAACACTTTGTGAGGAGGGCAAACCAGAAGGCAAGGTAGCCCTGGGACTGCCTTCCATGCAACACATGGTCGTTTTGGAGGACTGAATTTATTTACCTACTGTGTTATGGCACGTAATGGCAGCCATCTTGCATTGGATCTGTGTACATAGGAATGGATGACAAACATACAGTAGATTACCTTTGCAGAAGATGGTGTTCCCGGTGTTTATTTGACAATACTTGTGATGCACAGCACAACTAGTTGATCAATGGTAGGGTCAGCTTCTAAAAGCTGACTTTGTTTCATTCTAATTGCCTGGCAGTTCGAGTGTCAGTTGCATTTTGGATCAGTCTGTAAGACAGCGCTCATTGAGTGGGATGATTTCCATCATCCATCTGCACAGGAAGTGACATTGCTGGATTTCCCATCATTCATCAGTGGATTTCTCATCATCCATCTGCACAGATAGTGACATCACTCCTCTCCCCTCCTAGGACCCATTTAATGGTTGCCACAGTGTGGGCATGCTTCTGGGGTGCCAAAGGCAAGCCCGTCTGAGCCTGGACTGCGCCCAGCGCCAGGAACCCTGGTGCTTAACTCACCCACCACTATTGCGCTGCGACCCTCCGTGTACTCAACCCTGGGTACTGTTCCATATGCTGCTGCCTCGCTTATCTAAACAACATGGAGGGAGAATTCTCTTGCGATTCCTGCAAGTTTTCACCCCACTCGCACACTTACACAGTCCTGCAACCCCCAACATATCAGTCCACACTCACATGCATGCTATTCAATACCCACTCACTTGAATAGGACACTTTACACCGCACACTTTTACTCCGCGTGCCATTACCCCTCAGTTTTTACACCGCAAAATCTTTTACAACGCAGGGCTTTACAACCCAATCCATTATAACGCATTCCCCATTACAACACAATTTACTATTCTAATTCCACGGGGGCGTTACTTTGGGGAATGCGTTGTAATAGTTTGCAATGTAAAGCCCTGCGTTGTAAAAGATTTTGGGGTGTAAAAAATGCAGGAAAATGGCATCCGAAGTAACGCATGCGGGGTAAAGGATGTTTCCCCACTAACTCACCAAACGTTCCACAGAGATCTGGGACCTGCTGTACGACAATGCCCCTGAACAGCTTTTCCTCATGGAAGCCAGACTGAACCCTGTATCAGCACCTGACATCGCAACAGCAGTCCAGACCCTCCTCAACAAGATTGCCAGGCAAGAGAGTCTTCACAAGCCCAAAGGCCGAATTGCCATCATTCGCAAGAACACCATCAGCTGCACTGCATCCACGGACATGGCATCCTCAAATATGGAATACCTGTCATTCAAACTCCACGTCAGAGCCAACGTCACCCCACCCTAAGTAGCACTCTCATCTACAGACCCCCAGGACTGCATACCAGCTTCACAGTCACCATCACAGACTTGTTTGCACCTCTTGGACTTGATGCTAGCAATTACATTCTACTCGGAGACCTGAACTTCAGCCTGGAAGACCACGCCAACCTCAATTCAAGAGCACTCATTGAAGTCCTTGGAAGCCTGGGTCTCACCCAACAAGCAGCCTACCCACATCAATGGACACCTTCAGGACCCTAGTTTCACCATCTTCAGCAACATCTGAGTCGACGAGCCCACAACAGTACCCTGGACAGACCACGCCTTTGTCAAATTCAGCATCCCTTTTCTGGTCCAAAGTACACACACCATTGCCAGACCGCTCTCAAAACCAATCGACCCAAACTCAGCAACAGCCTCCCTAAAGCTATGAAGAATTTCAGCAATTGGATCACCTCCTGCACTGATTCCTTTGCTACCCTCAAACACAGCAATACAACAAGATATAGACCCAAGGCCATTTAGTACACAGAGAAGCTCAGACTTATGAAACACCAGTGCAAACAGCGCACATGGGGAATGAGTCGGGACAATGCAGACAAGGCCACATAAAAAATCCACTCTAAGACGCTACCACCAAATGATCTGGACAACCAGACGCACCGCTTTGGCAGACCAGGTCAGTGCCAGCACCAACAGAAGCAAATAAATCTTCACTGTTGTGAAAGAATTTACCTCACCATGAGCAGCCTCCAACATGATCACCCCACTGTCCCCCACAGGACCTGTGCAGCAATCCCTCTCACTTTTTCAGCAACACACTCACCACTATTTACAGCAACTTCAGCCCACAACATAACTCGGCAGACCTAGCCAAATGCCTCCTGATCATGTCCAAAGAACCATTGCTAACCACATGGCCAATCATCACCACAGAAAAAACTGTTGCCACCATGAAGTTCATCCACTTATGCTCACACCCATTCTAAATGCCCTCACCGCTTCCATGACCTTCCCAGAGGCTTGTAAACCTACAACTGCCCTCCCATTGCTGAAGAAACCTTCTGGGGACACATTAATGCTCGTCCACTACAGAGCGATTTCCCTGCTACAATTACCGGCCCAGGTCTATGGGAAAATCATCAACAAACACGTCACTGACCACCTCAATGGCCACCAACTACTTAACACCACTCAGTCTGGTGTCAGACACAACCAGTGCATGGAAGCTGCCCTCATTGCTCCTACGGATGACATCTGCATGACTGGATGGCGGAAACACTGCAGCCCTCATCCTCCTGGACCTTTCTACAGCATTTGATACCTTCTCCCACCCCATCCTCATCCATCGCCTACACGACATCAAAATCCAGGGACACACGCTCCAATGGGGCTCCTTCTTCCAAAGTGGAAGGACCCAGCTACTCAGCCTGGCACTGTACACCTCAGACACCCACAACTACATCTGGGGAGTTCTGCAATTCTTCTCTCTGAATCCGATCCTCTTAAACACATACATGATCCCTACTAGCCAGCATCATCTGCTCTCACGATATCAAAATCCTCTCTGGATGCCGTCGTCATGCAACTCATTCTCTCTCTCATGGACAAGACGCCCAGTACCAGGATCAAATTTAATGCCAGCATTACTGAAATCACTTACTGGATTTAGACCCTCTGTGTAAAGCTGAACTCAGACAAGGTCACATCACTATGGTCGCCAACAGACACAAGACTGACACCCACTACCTATGCCAAGAACCTCAGGATCATCATTGACAGCAAACTCGACGTGACCACCCAAGGCAGTGCCATCCCCGCCTCATCCTTCCATACCCTGAAGATGCAGGGGAAGTACCCGGATCAAGCTCAATGCCTGCATGACTGAAATCACCCACTGGATGAAGACTAACTATCTAAAGTTGAACACTGACAAGACCAAAATTGCAATTTTTAGGAAGAGCACATCACCACGGGTCTCGACCTGGTGGCCAACAGAGCTAGGACCAAAACCCACCCCCACCACCTACATCAAGGACCTCAGGATCATCATTGACAGCAAACTCGACATGACCACCCAAGTCAATGCCATCACCGCCTCATGTTTTCATACCCTGAAGTTGCTAAGGAAGATTTTCAAATAGCTCTCAGTCATGAACCGGAAAGCCATCACACACATCCTCATCACAAGCAAGCTGGACTATGGAAACACCTTCTATGCCAGGATCAACAAAAAACTCACCAGAGGGCTGCAGACCATTCAGAACTCGGTGGCCAGAATTACTCTTAACCTCCCACTCTGCACTCACATCTCACCACACCTGAAGGAACTCCACTGGCTTCCCATACACAAACGCACACTTCACACTCCTCCACCACATTTTTAAGGCACTACGTAACACTGGGCCAGCCTACCTGAGCAATTGCATTTGGTTTCAGACCAGATCTAGCGGTTAAGGCTTCTCCTGCATCATTTCTAAAGCATAGAATGGTGTGCCGCTACAAACAACAGCGTCCTTCTCCCTCCTTGAATTCTGCATGAAGATGAAGACCCTGGCTTTTCGAGAATTCCCACTAGACCCTATCTGTACCTGGACTCACGCCCAGGACACCCTCCATGTGAACTCAAGAAAGTGAGCTTGCAGAATAGGAGATTGTGTATGACCTTGAGTGCTAATCAATGACATGACCCTGGTTAAGGGCACAGTTGGTTTCTGAGAGGAATTACCTCATCAAAGATAACTGCCTCCTCAACATGGTGATGACTTGGCCAGCTTAGATCACTATTCCTTGGGTTTTGCTAGCTGAACCATTTCAGTGTGTACGACCCCAGCATGCAGTGGACAGGGGCTCCTGCATGCTATTGTTGCCCCATGGTTGGGAGAAGAATTTAAGATTGTAGGACTAGTGGGTGATGAAGTGCACTCTCAAATTCCCTATTTTCCAGTCCCTTCCATTTCTTTGTGTAGCGTGTATACTAACATTTAGAGTTGTATGGCATATCAACCTGTCCACAACTAGATGGTTGATAGTGCCATCCACCTCAATATGTGGATTTTCTAGCCTGTTTCTTAAACAATAGAGCTTTTATTTGTAACTGCATGCTTTTGGTGAAACCCTTCATATGAGATGTTTTGGAGTAAATTAGGAAAATAAATAATTCACCTTTGAGCTCCCCCTGGCCCATCCACATAGCTCCATGCTCTCCTGATCATGAAACATTGTAGTCCACTGTTCATGCCTCGTGTCTCCTGATCACTTTTGCAATGGGAGCCAAGCACTCTCAGTATATGCCACTGACACTTGTGACATGGGTGGGAGCATCAACATAGTCAGTTAAAAGGCTCAGTGGGAGCGGCAATGCCTCACTCCCCCACCAGAGAGCTTGACTGGCCATCTTCTTTGAGAGTGCCTGGCCTGTGATCTCCAAGAAGCAAGTAGCTTGAGCAAAATGACACTCTGATGGAACACCTGGTGCTGGTTGCTCACCTCCACCCTTCTGAACTGACTGCTTTCCCTGGCAATCTGTGAGCCTTAGCTGTAGTATGAGTCTTTTGTTGAGACTTCTACTTTTATTCTCAGGGACATCTTTTCTCCTAAAGTGAACAACATTTTGCTCCATCTGATGTTTACTCTATTTCCTATTTTCAACTTATTTCCATAGTGGCATGTGTGACATAGGTAATCTGTTCCATGTGACTGTCATCTCACTCGGAGCCTTCTTTGTGTGTGCTATAAAGTAAAAGCTAGTGTTGCTAAGGATTAGTCGGATCCTCTAACAATACTATGAAATCCACCCAAGAGCTACAGAGGTCAGCACCTGGAGGTGTGGTTATGTGACCAGTCAATAATATGCAGAGTTCACTCAGGATGGGCAACCTAAGAATAGTATGTAGATTCCACCCAGGAGCGGCACAAGTCCAAGCCACTGCATGCAAGTCCAAGCAACCAACAAACACTATATGAAGCTCACTGAGGAGCTGCATCAGGACAACTACTATATAATAGCTGTGATACAGTTATAGGAAGTCCACTCAAGAGTTACAGGAACAAATTATAGCAAAGGTTTATATAAATCTCCAGAGGGATATGTCAGGTAGCCCTTTTCTAGCTTCTCAATGTGTTGCTACATGTAAGTCTAGAACAGGGGTCTCTTATCGTTCCTATAGAGGAATCTACTTCTGATAATTGAGAATTGTTGTGAGCTACTGCCTAATAAGAGAGGGATTTGATAAAGGCACATAGAGGCCAAATAACTTAAACACTGCCCCTAGAGTATACCAGTCCTGCCACAGCGAGCATAAGCATTAATCACACAGTTCTATATGGATCAGTTTTGTTCCTTTTTTCCTCTTGAAACAGCAAAAGGGAGAAATAGAGATAGCGGCACTGGAATTTTGAGGGAAGAGGGGAGATGCAGGAAAAGAAACAAAGAGGAAGAGAAGGGAAGAATGACAGAATGAGTGAAAAAAGGCATGTGAGAAACAGAAAAATAATTAAGAAAGAAGCAGGGAAAGATAGAGGATGAAAGAGAACAAAGTAAAGGAGATACAAAAGAAAGAAAGGAGTTGAAGGAAGAAAAAGAAATTAGGAACAAATCGAAAGGGGAATTATTAAGAAACAGTCAAATGAATACATGATATGAGAGGGATAAAGAAATAATGACACAGGAAGAAGTTGAAAAATGAAGGATGTAAGAATGAAAAAAGAAAGAAATCATAAAGAAAAAGAGAACAAGAAAAGGATGGAAAGGAAACAATGAGAGAAAATAAAAGAAAGGAGTCCACTCAATGGGTAAATAGTGCAATATGAACTTACCTGGATTTTGGTGCCAAAAGGGTCGTTTTCTTCAGGGTATAGATGCTGCTGTGAAGGGGGGACCTGGAGAAAGGGATCCAAGCCAGAGACTGAAAGGAGGAAAAGGAAATGCAACCCAAAAACCTTCATTTCTGCCGGC
The DNA here is from genome assembly GCF_964204655.1 of Triturus cristatus. Taxonomy (NCBI): domain Eukaryota; kingdom Metazoa; phylum Chordata; class Amphibia; order Caudata; family Salamandridae; genus Triturus; species Triturus cristatus. Next base: position 268,178,886 of record NC_140586.1, read on the forward strand.
TCGAAGCAGGTGGTTCCACCCCACGGTCGGCTCATTGAAAAGCCAACTCGTAATTCGAATGCCAATGAATCTTCTCTGTACTGCCCTATGTCAGCTGATGTCCACCGACCGATGTCGATGCTTTCTGCGAATGGCTGTCGGTGTCAGCAGTGCACTGGCGATCTTTTATTGTGAAATCTGACAACAGTGTAATATGGCGGGCAGATCGCCTAGTCAGCGGCGGAGAATCTGACACCATACTGGCGGTTGGACCACCAAACTCGTAATCATGAAGGAAATAAACCCATATCGCTTTTGTCCAGAGGAAGGTGGTCTCTTATCGATTGATTACCACCGAAACGCGTTGACGCTATGTTATGTGAATCCAACAACAAAGAATTCTGGATAGGAATATAGTGGTATACTAACCAGTCTGTCACTTGGATGTTGATATGTTGGATCAGCTTGTGCATCAGTGGATGTAAATCTATGCAACCAATAGGGTCCCCAACTAACTTGTATGTTTTTAACGCATTAGGTTTTTGTCGCGTTTTTTAATAAATATTGATTATGTATGTGATTTATGTATTTTGATGCAATGTATGAATTTTAACTATTTCTTCTTGTAAAAAAACTGTGTTATCTATAACCCAAAAAACCTTTTTTAATAAATTGATAATACTGTATTTCAAGCTTGGTTTTGAGACTAAATGGTAATATTAATTTTGCCCTGCAGAGTGTAATTGAGTGTGAGTATGGTGTTGTGAAGATACGTAAGAGTTGATGTTTCTGTGGGTCATAGAAGATATCCAAGGGAAAACCTAATATTCTACTGTTGAGTAGTGCTCCTCGGACCAACTAAAACCCCTTAGGAGCCTTTACAACAAACATATCAAGAGCGCTAAGGCTAACTACTTCAGACACCAACTGGATCAAGCAGCTAACCGTCCCAAGAAACTTTTCGAATTGGTCCAACAGTAATCAGTTATAGGTCCAAATCTCTCTGACCCTTGTGTCAGCCCACTCTCTTGAGACGATCTTGCTGCTTTCTTCACGGAGAAATCAAGACTCATTTCCACTGACCTCGCCTCTAAGAAGGCTCTACTGCCCTCCTCCAGGGACGCATCACCCCTTGACCTCTTAGAAAAGCGCAATTCTACCACCCTGAACACCAAGAACAATGCGTCATGGGGCACCTTTACCCCATTTAGTGAAAAATAAATCTACAAGTTCCTTCAGAATATCAACCCATCCAACCATTTCAGTGACCCGTTACCCCCGGCCATCTTCAAAGAAATTAAGAATGCACTCATACCCACCTGGACAAGGATTGTAAATGCTTCTCTCTCACAAGGCATGATCACCTACTGCCTAAAAGCAGCTCAGGTATCACCTATACTAAAAAAAACTAATGCTGAGAAAACGGATCTCAATAACTTTCGACCTATCTCCAACATTCCTACCCTAGCGAAACTCCTAGAAAAATGCAAACAATCCCAACTGTGTGCCCACATAGAGAATTACTAACTCCTAAACCAGCACCAATCTGGCTTTTGGAAGGGGCACAGCACTGAATCGGCTCTAACGCACGTTATGAATGACATTTTAAAAATGCTTGATCAAAATGAATCCTGCCTCCTGATCCTACTTGAACTTTCCTCAGCATTCGACATGGTTAAATCATGACAACCGCCTAGCCATTCTGCAAAACAGGATAGGTTTTTCTGATCAGGTGTTACAATGGTTCTCGTCCTTCCTCCGCCACAGATCTCAAAGAGTCAGGGAAAATCATTATCTCTCCCAGCCCTCTCCAGTACTCATGGGGGTCCCCCAAGGGTCTGCTATATCTCCTATCCTCTTCAACCTTTTCTTGGAACCTTTAGCTAACTCACTGAACTCCATGGGCATTCTTTTCCATATGTATGCAGACGACACGCAACTCTATCTGAAAATCTCATCCCCGGAAAACATCATCCCACTCAACACTACCCTAACGTCTACTCAAAACTGGTTAACTGAGAACCATCTCCTGCTCAAGACCTCAAAAACGGAATTCCTGCTCATCTCCCCTCCGAACCACATCCCCAAGCTAGACCTTAGCATGAGTCACTTCACGGCTTTCAACTGCACCCTTCTCATCATAGACTCAGCCAAATGTTTCGGAGTCACCATGGACAAGCACCTGAATATGAAAAATCATATGCGAACCACTCGATGAGGACTCTCAGAAATATCAAACCTTTCCTTCCATTTAATGATTTCAAGCAGGTGGTCCAATCGCTGGTCTTGCCGAGGCTAGACTACGGCAATGCTACCCTCTGTGGCCTTCCCAAATACACTCTGGCTCCACTAAGGGCATCTCTGAATGCAGCGGCTAGATTGGTTACAGACATCAAATGTAATGAACACATATCCCCAGTCCTAAAATCTCTTAATTGGCTCCCCTACGAAGCACGGATTCAGTTAAAGATTGCCATTCTGACACACAGAGCCACTCACTTCAATACTCCCAGGTTTCTTGCGCAAAAACTTGAACTAGCCTGTTGTATGAGAGCCTCAAGAAGCGCCATTACTTTTCTCTTGAAGCCACTCATCCTTAACAAAAAGAGAACTTGTCACTGAGCCTTCTCTGCTGCTGCTCCAAAGGCATGGAACTCTCTACCACCGGAATCACGCAGAATATCCTCAATGACTGTGTTCAATTGGAAGTCAAAAGATTCCTTATGAATAAATTCTTATCGTAATTGGGCTAGGCCCACCTGCTTGATGACGCTATCGCTACTACCAGGGTGCCATCATTTGATACTGTTCTTCTTTACCACATACTGTGACCCCTTTCCTTGCCCGTTTGCACCAGTTTAGGATAACCCCCTATGTTGGAATTGTCTTGTAATCTGCGTTCATTCCTGTTTTACTCCTACTTTATGTAGATATTGCATTTATTCCCTTCCATCAAAATGTAAAGGACTCTGATATCCTTCGGGATCATGTTCGCGCCATATAAAACTTTATAAATAAATAAATAAATAAGCAGTGCTGACAGCATAGTAATTTTTGCTAATTAATAGTCCCCTTATGTGAAGAATCTGATAGGAATGCGGCCTACTGTCTCGCTTTGCATAAAAGTTCAACCTCATTATGGCACCCAAGCCCTTGCAATGAAGTTCCCATGCATGTTGAGTGCATGTATGCAGTATGCATTTGAAGCCCATACTTGGCAGCGAGACTCTGTGAGCAGTGCGAGTATGTTTACTGAGGCTAGTGAGAGTAAACCTAGATGTTCTCTGGGGACCTTTTGGCGAGTACTTGCTGATTAGGATTTTTATGAGCACTGCTATTTACTGGATCAAGGCTGTAGGAAATGGGTCAGCAGATTCTGTTAAAGATGGGGATATTCTAGGCAGAGCCTTCCCTCTTGTCAGTGTTTGTTTGCAAATTCAGCAAGGTTGAATACAGCCATGCTAGAAGATGTCACACTTCTTTGTGGCCATGTCTTGGGTACTCCTGGTTGGAGCTAGCCTCAACACTCTCTGCTGTGAAGCCATCACCTTGCACAAAGACTGTGTCTCCACTACCGCCAGAAAATTATATTTGTTAGGGGAAAAGGCCTAAACTCGATCCGGAACCTTAGTCAGTGAACCTACATCTACTGTATGGAAAATGACTATAAAAGTGGGACTCAAACCATCTCATGTTATTCCAGGCCAAGTTCTTCTTGTTTAGGAAAAGGAGAGTTCCACAAATACTCTAAGAGCTGTTAGGTGACCCGAAGGTTGCACAATTTGCTGAAGAAGAGGTGGGCCTGCCCAGTGCACAAAACCCTGTCGGCCCACTCAAGGAGGAAAACTGAGTGCCAGGGCCTTTTTATATCTGCTGACGCATTCAGATTTCTGAGAATGCCTTTGGGTTGATGAAGGTACATCTGCTTTCAGAAAGCTAAAAAAGGAATATTAGAAGGCATAGAAGAAGTAAAGATCTACCCGAATATAATACTAGTGCATGGCAGTAATAATAAAGGAATGTAAGTCAGGTGCTTCATAAATTGAAACAAAATGGTTTGAAGTTAATCATTGACAAAAGCAAATTACAAACGAGTGAGATTATTTAACTAGGACATAAGTTGACAGGAGATGGGATCAGACCAAAAGAACAACTGTTAAAGGCAATTTGTGATACCTCTGCTCCAAAAACAATGAGAAAGAGCAGATCATGTTTCTTGACAGACAAGGCTTCATTTTACAGCATGTTTGTGCTAAATGTCAACAAATTTAGGTGCATGAGAGAGTTATTTAAACGTTGAATTCAAGTGGGGTGAGTATTAATAGTAGTGGTTGACTAGGAGAAACCTCACAATTTGCAACGTTTTGATCGCAATCTAAGATGTGAATTTATAACATATGCAGTGCTAAAAGACTGGGGGCATCACGTATACAAAGACAAAGAATTGGAGGATAATTACATTAATTTCCAAACATTTAAAAGAGCCAGAGATGAATAACTCTGTTATACAAAAAATAGACGCACAGGCTAGTCTAGTCTAGTCTAGTCTGTTGGACAGTGACAAATGAACATGTATAACTTTTTTTATTTTAATTTTAAGACATTACAAAGCACTGAAGGATGTTTTCAAAATGAAAAGTTTGGATTCAATCTCCAGATGGATATGTAAATATGTTGTGGCATTAAAGGACTTTAACTTTGAAGAGGAATATATTGAGGGTGTTAATAACTGTACTCAGGGGTGTAGCCATCAGTGGTGCAGCCAGTGGAGTGTCACTGAGGCCGAGAGAGGTGGGTGTACCAATACTGCCATGCACCAGCAGCAGTTATCCTACAAAGCTGTCCACTTTGATTTTCATTTTTTTGCTGTAAGTCTGCCTAGGGCCTTGATCTTAGTTTACTCTTGGTGATGGTGACGGGGGGCATGGCCAGGTAGGCAGGCAGCAGAGAGGCAAATTCAGAGGTTATCTTTTCCATAGCATTAAAAAGATATTAGCATACAGTACATATAGGAAGCTGGTTCTGTATATACTATAACAAAGTAAGGTATAGCGTGCACAGAGTCCAAGGAGTCCCCAGAGCTATTGCAGAGGCTAAATTTGGCAAGTACTAACAGCTCAGGTTGTGGTTGCGTAGGCAAGCAGTTAGGCTTATCCAGGGGGTGTGTTAAGCATTTATTGTATTCACTCAATCAAGACTGATGGCACACACTCAACGACTGAATCCAGACCATTGGGTAAGTATAAAAAAGTACACATGTTTTATTTGTAGAACTAAGCAGGACTTGGCCCAGGTAAGTAAAATATACTCTCAAATGCAGGATTTCACAAGGATGCAGTTGTGGTTGAATTTGCAATAATTACAGTTTGTTATTAATTCAAAAAGCAATTTACATCACACAATATTTACTTTTAGAATACTTCTCAGATCCGTTTAGTTTACTTTGAGAAGGGGGGTGGTATGCCGAGATACCACACATAAGGATCCCACAATACAAGGTAAGTAAGACTTTTCTTGGCTTGAGTTATAATTACTGTTTGTCCCATGAAACAGTTCAACACTTGGAACATTTTGGGCCAAAATCTCATAACATGGATTCATATGGAAGAAAAATGGTTATCGGTTTCACAGTTAAGTAAAAATCTTACAAGTGGGAGCTTTGGGGGTTAGGACCAAGGTCTAGGTAGGCACTCAATTTGCATCACCAGTGGCACTGGCACAGTCTGGTGCAGAGTGCAGGCACCCAATGTTAGCTAAGGGGGCCTTCGGTTAGAGACTGCTTACGAAAAGGCCATTCGGGTGTGGAAGCAAAGCTCCTGGGGTTAAGATCAGCACTGCAGGGGCAAACAACCAGCACAGGAGCTGCACCACAAGCAGCACAGGGGCGGCCGGATGCAGTGTGCCAAGGAGACATCTGGGACCTTGTGATTCTCAATTGAGACCTTCGGTTTGGAAAAGTTGCTGGAGGCTCGGGCATGGAGAATTCCTCAAGGCGACCATCAATTGGAGAAGTAAGTTGTGCTTTTGGGGTATGCCTGTACACCGTCAGTTGGGCCACCCAATGCCTTTGGGTGTTGGGTGCAGGGGTGTCTTCTGGCATAGGTTTTTTTTACCAGCTCCGTCGTGGTTAGGGGTAACCTTCAGGTTGAGGCTGCAGGCCTTCGGCTTGATTGAAGTCGGGAATTGCCAGATCCCAGGTCAAGGTCACTGGGGAGACTGGGGCCATGGGCGTCAGGTGCAGTTTGGTGCAGAATCGCCAGAATCCAGATTCTGATCTTGGAGTCTTTGTTGAGCAACTCAGGTGCTCACGGGAGACAGTCTGTAAGGTGAGTGCAGGGCAGGTCCTCTGGGCTCTGGGGGGCTACTGGACATGCCGGGTTCTTTGCTGGAGGCAGGTCGGAGGCAGAAGAGGTCAGTAGGGCTGGGGCCAAAGCAGTAGGTGTCCTCTTCTTTCTGGGTCAGCACGGCTCTTCAGTCCTTCTCCTTATTTCCTCAAATCTGAGGAGGCAAGGTTCAGGGTGGCTTCTAAATACTAGATTTATGGGTGTTAAAAGGGGTGTGCAGGTCAGGAGCAATGGGTCCCTTCCTTGGAGTGGGTACAACCCCTATTATGCCACTCTCAAGTGGGAGGGTAGCATGAGCCTCTCCCTAATTGGCTCAGTTCCCTCATATTCAAGATGGAGGGGATTGAGATGTGTGCTTCACCTTGCCACTTGAGGGGCGGGGTGGCAAAGGCAGGGACAGCTTTCAAAGGTGACATGCCTTTGAAGCTTCCCCTTCGTGGTCCCAGCCCATCCTGGAGGGAGGAGGCATAACACCTGTGCCCAGGTTAGGCTTTGTTTCTGGACCCAGGAAGCAGAGGCTCTCTACCAAGGGGTACAGGAACATGTCTTGTGGTGGCAAAGGGTGGGCAGCCATTCAATAATCACAGATGCCCTCTGAGAGCATTTCACATTAAATCCCACACTGGCATCAGTGTGGGTTTAATGTGCTGACAAACTCGCTACCAAACTTCCCAGGTTTTAGTAAAGCCATTATGGAGCTGTGGAGTTCGTAATGACCAACTGCCAGACCAGATACTCATAATGGCTTTTCTACACTTACAATGGCCACTGTACTCTCACCTGAGGGCTAGAGCTCCCTAGTAGAGGGTGGCTTGCCTTGGCCTCAGGCAGTGGGTTGCAGGCATAGACCACAGGGATGTGTGCCATGTCGACTCTTGACTTTACTCTGCACCAAAACACTCATCCTGCAATGGCAGTGTGTGGGTATTAAGGCACAGGGCCTCCATGGGTGGCACAATAGGTGCTGCAGCCCTTAGAGGCCTTCTCGGTCACAGTGCCCTTGGTACCCATGGTACCTTTTGCAATTGGCTTACCTGTGGCCAGGGATGTGCCAATTGTGGGTACAAGGTACAGTTTTGGGAAAGAACACAGGCCTGGGAACCTGATTGGCAGGGACCCAGGTCACATCAAGTCGGGGTGCATCAGATGTGAGGCAAAAATTAAGGGGTAACCATGCTGCTGTGTGGGGTTTTTGTAATAGCAAAGCATTGCAGGTCGAGGAAAATTGCTTTCTCAAGTGTTTAGTATGCCTACCCATCTCGACTCTACAGAGATTGTCCGTAGGGAGGTAGGGCTGCAGTATCTGGTAGACCGGATTACTCTATGCCCCCTGCTGCTCTGGCACTCTATATGGATTAAAGACGAGACAAGTTTTACTAAGTCAATTATTTTAGATTGTTTGTCCTTGGACAAAGTATTGTGTATCCCCTGACTAGGCTACATTAATTTTATCTATAGTAGTCTGCTTACGATTTAAATTCGGTCCAACCCATCCCAGGTGACCACACTTACTAAATTGTCTATTAAAGGTACCTTTAAGAATTACAGAAGGGTATCCCCTCTCACCAGTCCATATAGTTGAGTAGACCTCATATAGTTATGCTAGTTTCCATGAAGTTGATAAGTTCCTTCTTCTGGCAGTTGTTGAAGTAGTCATGCCTCGAGTCCTTCCATCATCCCAAGTAACGAATATGCCCAACTCCGTACAGACTACAATCCTGACTCAAATTATATTAATTGACCTCAGTTCAATGCTATTGATTAACAACAATTAACGTTGAGTCATTTGTTTTGTGTAGTAGAGGACTAGGTTTGTGTTTGTTAGCTAAAACAGACTGGTCGGGACTTAAGGAGTGTAAACCAAAAAACAAAGCAGTGTGGACTCAGCAAACAAATCTCGTTAAGTGTCAAAGGGGAAGAAAACAATCACCTACAGGATCACCCATTAGGCCATCAACATTGTAAATCATCATAAACACTATCAAGCTTAATAATTATAGTTAAACACCAACTTTCACTGTCTGCCACCACATGAATCATCTCAACACTCACAAACAGCTATCACTCATATATCGCTCATTGGTGGTTTATTTACCTGTTCCAATTCAAGCACAGTGGTAAATTGCTGATCTTCTTGGGCCAATGTCTGTTTCGTAAATCATTTTTGTAAATCAAATGTTTACTCCCCTAGCAGGACTTCCCCACAACAAAGCAAAGTTATGGGATTCAGGCAGGCATTGTCTCTCCAATGTTCTTGTAGGGAATGGGGGAGGCTTCATCAATGCACACTGATCCAAGGCCAATCTCACCATACATGTGTCTAATGCAGCACCAACATTTTAGTCAGTGAGACACAAGCAAACAAACAAAATAATATAATGTTCCCCTAGCTGTATCATTTTTTCCCACTTTTTTTTTAAGGTCAGAGCAGTTCAGAGATAGACAGTTCTATAGTGGCCCAGGCCTACTCAGTCATCAGGGAAGTAGAGTTTGTCCTCATACTCAGGTGGTTTTGCCCAGAAGTTGGTCAGCTAACACACTACCATGACCCAAGTCTCACTAATCTCCCTCATTTTCCTCCTGTCGTATTTCACGTATGGTGTAATTCGGTGGAATAAAGTGCTGATTAATTTTGATCAGGGTTAATCTCTCAAAGTTTTGGGGTGAGAGACTGGTCCGTCTCACTGTGACAACTGCTTCAGCTGCACCAAACACACACTCAGCAAACACACTGACTACCGGGCAAGCCAGATACTTTATTGGCAGCCTGCTGAGCACTGGCCATTGGCACCTCTTCCCATACCAACACACCAATGGGTTTTGATCAAGATAGACCTCTGTTAGGTCATCCAGATAGGCCGGAAGCATCCTCTTAATAGTCATTGGGGCTCCACCTTGCTCATCCTCTTTTGCCATCGCCTCTGCACTAGACTTAATCCCTGCCTTTAGAAACCAATCAAATGCAGATTTTGGGCTGATGCTCCTGTTTCTGTTGCTGCTGGTGTTCTTGTTGTTGGTTTTGGCAGCTATGAGCCAAAAGCACTGCCCTCAGGCTCGATGAAAGTTGAAAGCTGCACCCAGCCAGCACTTGTGCCTGAGAGTGGGTCTCTAATTCCCAGTCGTTCTTTTTCTAGGTTGCTGGCTTGCTCTGCAATCACGTCTTGTAGGTTGAAATAACCCGTCTGAAAAAGCAATTAAAATGGACAGTAATTATTTGTAGTGTGTATCAAGAATTGTGGCACAGATGTAATGTTTGGATGACACAATGTCTCTTCATTATCTGTTAATACAAGTGTGCAAAGGATTAAACGCGGGCAGAGTTCGCATAGCCGTGCTACAAGGAACTCTGCAAAGTCGTAAAAAAACTTTGCACCACTACGTGGAGTTCTGCAAGCATGTGGAGTTGTTTGTTTTGCATGCTCATGCACGCTCTTGAGGCATTTCTGATGTTCGGCAACACGGATTGCGTGTTTGGGGGGAAATATTGCGTGAACTTCACCACGCGGTCCCCAATAGGCGCGGCCATCTTGTTTTTCTACTCTTTGTTATAGTTCTGGGGCCTGTTTTGAATCCTCCCAATATCTGTTCAATCCTTTGTTTCTAAAACATTTTTTCTGATCCTTTATATTTATTATCTATCCCTCTCTGTGTATATTTTTCTACTTCTACCGCATTATTGTACTGTTTTTTTATTACCTGCTTTTTTTTACTTCCTTACTTCTTCTCCTGACTTTATGTTTCACTTCTACATTTTCTTCTTCGCCCCCCTGAGCCATGGCTAAGAGTACTAAGAAGACGACGTAGAGTGCGATCTGGAGCCGCCTTCCTTGCGGAAGGCAGCGCCCGGCAGGGGTGCAGCCCTGGGCCTTATTCTCCGAGGTGGAGGTGGCTGACCAAGGTTTTTTTGTGCAGCACCACCTTCCCTTAATCTTGGCAGCTGGCGGCAGGCCTGGTACCGGCTATGGCATCCAGGAGTGTGACCGCCGGCTCTGAGTTCCAGCGCAACCACAACCAACTTCCTCACGGGGGATCCGATATCCTGGATCGGGATCAGGACCTGCTGGACCTGCTGGGTGTTGAGGTCATGAGGCTTAGTGAGTAGCTAATTTATTACTAGTGTGTGTTCTGTTCTGTGTTATTGTGAATATTATTTTTTACCCAAATAGCAAGAATTCTGCTGCTGCTTACTACTGGTAAGTTACATTATTCTTCTAGACAGGTGAAAGGCGCTACTAATCTTACTTGTTTGCAAGTTTGCGCTCGCTTGGGCTGATTATGTAAGTGAGGTTAGAGAACTTAAGTTAGGTAATGCAGACTAGTGAGACTCCTTTCCTTTGTCCTATCACTAAGATAGTGGTCGGTAGTTATAGTTAGTTACTTAGTATTAGTTGGTAATTTTTTAGCGGTCTGCATGACGAGTCTTCCATCACGTGCTGCTTACTCCTTAGTAGAACCTTTTATAGTTTGTTAGTGAGTGACTAATATAGCAACTCAGCACATCAGCAACCAACCAACAATTTGGTGTATGCAATATGCATGCGTCCATCTATGTATTTTTGAGGACTAAAATGAATGCAGACTTAGTGAGTTGGCAAGTCCAAGTGGGTTGATAAATTGATGATTGCGAATGAGATCGGAACTTAAAAGAAGCAAATATAATTTTTGGCAATTCATTCCAAAGTCTTTGGAATAGGTGCGCTAGGTGGTACTTAGGTTTAGGACTCTGGAATCGGAATGGAATAGTGGAATAACAAAGAGATAGGACCGTCCGCAACCGTTATACTAGTCTACTACTACTAGTCGCAATTGCCGTTTCCTGTCAATAAATCTTTTTGGAATGTTTTTAAAAAATATTTGTTATTTGTTTCAAACCAATCAATTTTTGTCTCTTTATTATGTCCTACATGATCAGCATCCAGGGGCAAGAAGACGACGGGGTCTGCCGAGGCGGGAGCTGGAGGTGCCTCCCAGGATCGCTCCTCTACAGATGGCTCTGCTGCTGGCCCCAGTAAGTCCTCCTGTTGTTAATATTAATAATTATATTTCCCTAACCTTTACTGCACCTTATGTTTTTTGGACTATTATTTCCATTTCCTAATTCTTTTTTTGACAAAATCGTCTTTGAAATATCTGTTTCTAAATTCTTGTTATCCTTTGCATTACCTACCAACTTAGCTATTTATAGTTCTAGTGAGTGTTTTTTTTTTTACCTCAATCGAACTGCCTCTAACTCTGTACTACTATTTGTCTGTATCTTGCTTTATAATATATTCTGGTTTTTCAGTCAGCTTTCCCTCTCCCCTTATATTTTGTGGACTGCCTAGTGGTGGTACAACTGTAAGTCTCAAAGAACACATTGGTCCTTTACTACTACTATGCTGTGCAGATTGAATGGCCAGCTAAGGTATTCTACGAATGTTTGTTGCGATTAGAAGTCTTTATTTTACTTTCTTTCTCATGCTCAATCAGTGAATAAACTGATGGCTACATTGGAAACCCCAAAGCTGTGTATTTTTACTTTTTCTCGTCTAGGCCTAGTACTATTATTATTAGCAGCAGTTGATTGTGAACAACTGATTACCATGTACCATGGCTGGAAGGAAGTATAAGGAGGAGGCGGGCACAATTTTATTTTCCAACCAAGAGAGAGGACTCGAGAGACCTCATGTCCGAATATCCGCCCAGTTGGCCACTTTTTTTTTTTATAAAGTTTTAAAACTCAGATTCATTAATAGCTCTAGCCACTGAGTTCAGTCCTTTGGCTTGTCCTCTTCTTGTGAGTCTTTTCAAAAATTGCCACCAACAAAATGCCAAACCAGATATTTTATTATTTTTGTTTGGATAGGGCATACTGTCTACTCTACTCTAGTACCAGATTTATATTAGTGAGGTGTATGTATGTATTTTCAATCTTGGTAGTGAAAAAGTAGGAGGAAGCATACATTGCATTGAAAAAATGTGTAATTTTTTCTAGTTGTACAGACCACCAGTGCTGGGCCAGCGGGGAAGGCGAAGCCAGCCAGGAGGGAGCTGATGCAGCAGCTGCAGGGAGAAAGCCAGCAGCAGTGGCGAGCGGTGGTAAGTTATATTCCTTACTTATGGACAATACACATTCGCTGCAAGGGTGTACACTGTACTATTGAGAGAGGCTAAGTTGCTGTGAACAACGGCTGAAGAAGACACCCTTTACTTAGCATTAGCAACGGCGTTAGCGGCGGGAGTTGAGTAACTAATGGCCTCTTCTGTCTGACTTCAACTCAGCTGGGAAAGTTTTGTTAAGAAGACTAAGAGTCAGACGACTTTGATGGATGAGTTGCATGAAAAGGAAAAGAAGGATGGAAGGACTGGTGACATGTAATATATGAATGGCAGAGAAGGATGCGTGGTTGAAAGAAGGGGGTTCTATGCATAGGTGGATGGTAGGATGCATGGGTGGTTAAAGGATGGGTAAAAGGTGAAAGAAAGGATGCCTGCCTAGGTGGGTGAAACTGTATGGGTGATAGGAGTCCACCGGGGATTTGATGGGTTAAACTCAAAGGCAAGCAAGGACGCATTGGTGGTGGTTTACAAAAATGACAAATGTATGTTGTTGGTGAAAGATTTGTTGAGAGATGAAGCATAATGATTGCCATGTTTACTTTGAATGGATGGATGCCTGCATGGTATTCAATCATAGCATAGGTGGAGACTGTTACTGGATGAAGTAAATGTAAAAGAAAAATAAACCGTGCTAGAGTAGCAAAGACAAGGCTGAAGATAAGAATAAGATTAGAGTAAAACAATAATGCTAGAAGAGCAATGCAATGATAAATTGAAAATTGCTGGGAAGAAACAAGATCTGTTTTTTTTCAAGGTTTCTGATTCAAGGTTGTATTTCAGAATACTCCCTTGACTTACAGTAGTTTGCAAACTATATATATATATATATATATATATATATATATATATATATATATATTGTGTATGTATGTACCCATAACTCACCCATTATCAATCACCTCCCTTTGACTCCGAGGCCCACTCCCTACCTATGTCATTTCGACCGTGTGAGCCATGGGTGGCCTATCAGCTGCATGGTTACACAATCAAACAATAGTAGTACCTCACGTTGTCCCATATATAATCATTCATATCAGATATTATCTGCCTTGTTGTAGTAGTCAGGGTGAAAGTGAAATTGAGCAGTTGCCATTGATTCAACAGAGCATGGACATAATAGAAAAATAGATAATTGTGTAGTTGTTGACTACAGCTGCCCCACCTGCAGACACTAGTAAAGTATTGTGAGTCTGCGACTGCGACATAAGTATGTCTATCTAGGGTGCAAGCTGACTGAGCTGGCATGCCTACAAGGTTAACTTAGCTAAACGAAAGAAAGAAGAAAACTTGTATACTCCATAGTACCTAGTAATGCCTGAAACTCCCACAAATGTTAGAGGCTGAGGAAGTGGGAAGATACCACAAATGTTATGTACTGTGCTTGCTAGTACTACTGTGCCACTATAATTCTAGGCCTGGGCCAAATTTCCGTTCCGCTTGCGGAAATTGCGATAATTTGGCATTTTCGCGTTCTGCGGTAAGCGCGAAAATGTCAAAATTTCCGCAATCCGCATCTTACCGGTAATTTTTTTCTTGCTTGCGCTGTAAAAAAATACATTCTTGCGTGCGCGCAATCGCCTTACCTGAATCCCCGCGTTCGCCGACAAGTTTTCTCGACCCGGGGCATTCTCCACGAGATGTTGGATGTTGGTAGCCATTTTGCGCTGTCTCGCGACAGTTCGCGCCTGCATTAACGTCATTTGTCACGCGATCACGTCATTTGTCACGCGATCACGTCTTTCTTCTCACGATCATGCACCGTGAGAGTATGAGAAGATTGAGATCTTGAACACGTCATTCTCCACCGCGAGCGAGAGCGTGAGGATGCGGGCACGTCATATCGAACGCGAAAAGGAGAAAGAGACCCCAAACACGTCATATCCAACGCGACAGGGAGCGAGAGAACGCAATCAAGTCATTTTGGACACGCCATCGACATCCGGCGGAAGTAATGTGAAGCTCGAGGACTCGAACATGTAAAATTTTCAATTTGGAGAAGAATATCAGCTCTAGCAGCATGAAACCTTCTGCAAATGATGATTTGGATGAAAACAACTCCTCAGATTGACATTTGGCTGTCCTTTTTTGTGCAAGGAGTCGTTTTTAGGTCTCGCCTGACCCAGCACAGGGTAGTGCTTTCGCTTTACAGTTAAAGAATATATCCCCCTTGTATATTTTATATCGCTCTCGGTTTTTTAACGTGTATCCCTGACGTGCTGGGAGGAATCTGAACTGCATCTGTTTCCATCAACCTCTTCTGCAATACACCTCGCACTCAACCTTCAGTTTTCGTGTCAGTTCCATGAGCCGGTGTGTGCTTGTTCCAAAGGTTCCTAGAGCTCTTCCCTAGGGGCTGTGTCTGTTCTCCCCACAGACTCCGCGTCTTTCCTCAGGAATGGGCGTCTTCCACCTCCGGGTGAATCGATGCCCAGCAGCCGCGTGCACATTTGCCCCCGCTTCTCTGCATGGGTGTCATTTCCAAACATAATACGAGCAGAAGTGGCATCACAAGCGCTGTGACGGAGTGATGTCAACTGACGCCACATGAACCTGGACACTGACGGGCTTTTATTCCTTGTTGCAGCATCTGCAGCTGGGCGATTTCCAATCACACTACTGACATTTACGTTTCATGCTGCCTGTATCCTGCCAGACACCCACATAGGATGCGCAACAACCACATTCAGTCACTCGTGGTGGGTTTAACCGATATAATTTTATTCTAGGGCTTACTAAAAGTTTTAAAAACAACAACATGCAAAGAAAGAAGGCAGGCCGCGCTGGCTAAAGTATCCCAGATGCCACTGGGCCACCTGCAGCTATAAACACAGAGCGTTTCCATGCCTGCCAACTTGAAGAACAATCTCACCGTGTGAGGAGGGGGTGGGGCCTCGTGCCAAGAAGTACTTACGATTTGGGAAAAAGGGGGTGGTGATGGACATAGTTTCTGAATGATGCAGAATACTCTTACCAAGTCAAGAGATCATGGTTATAATCCATCACCGTTTTTTAGCTCACTGCACCATCCCAGCTCAGAACCTGGCTACATGCAAATTAGTCTGTACCTGTCCCAGTGCATGATGGGAACAGGGCAAACCAAACTACCAAGCCAATTCTTATACTGGGAAGGAAAGAAGCTTCCGGGGACCGGTTTCTGGCATCACAGCCTTCGTCGGCCCGGCTTGCCTGAATCCTGATGGTGCAATGAGCAAGGGACTCACGTCTAAGCATACCCTCCCACACAGAGTGTGATGGATCAAACCCAGATCTGTTGACTGGGTGTGAGTGTTTGATTGGTTCTGATACTCCGTCCATCACCACCCCCTTTTGTACCGCGAAGAAGTACTTACGAGGCACTTTTGAACCCCACCCTGCCCCTAAACCCCCGCCTCCCCAATAAAAAACAAAAATAAAACAAGCTTGCTGAGGCTTCTGCTGGTGCCCTAGGGTGTTTTCACACCCCTTGATGTATGTCAACAGTTCAAAGCCTGGGAAAATGAGATGGAAAACCACTATTTACAGTGGTTTTCAGCTCCTTGTGGTTTTCAGCTCGTTTTCTTGCTACCCTGTGATATCGGCTCTAAACCGGAGACCGTTTGATGGGAGCCATATCGTGTGTCACACGGTGGCACGGTGTGAGTTGGCAGGTATGTGTTTCTAGGTCTGAAATACTGACAAGAATACATAGAAACTTACTGGAGTCAAAGTCCTGGCCTTATAAGTTGAATAAACTCTGCTGATTGCTGCTTTGTAAAGGAGTCCCCCCTGTAACTCCATGCTAATGGAGGTGATGCATCTTCATAGACAGACACCTGGCACCACAATCCATAGGAAAGCTCCCATCTCTCCAAGCCGCATTTGCTGGGAGTGAAAACGCTTAGTCGGCTAAACGAATCAATGCAATCCACAATGAAAACAAATGGACATGGGAGAGCAACAAAAGGGCCGTCTACCTGAAGCCGAACAAAAAGCTCTTTCCTTCCCTCGGAGGTCATCCATAAAATGGCTGCGGGCCTCTGCCCACAGGCTGTTAGCACGGCTCGTGCCAGGCAGCCTTGTGGTAGTGAAGAGAGACAAAGGACTGCAATTAATCTACAAATAGAATTAAAAACCCAGCAATAACTGAAATACGAAACCAGTAAGTATCTTTGTCTTCACCTCACAGAACACCTAGATGAATATCTAGGGATCAATCAGAATATTATTATTAATACTGTTGACAAAAACAACTAAAGGAATCTACACCTTGAAGTCTGTGGAGACTTGATAATTGTAAATTGGATTTATGAAGCGCTTACATCTAATTCGGCATTGAAGTGCTTAGTGGCGAGTAGCATGGTACCCCAGAACCCAAGATTAGAATTAAAGTTAAATAGTTAGTATATTATTAATATGTGCTTTCTTTTTTACTTGTGAGTTAGTTGTGGTTTTAAGTTTGTGTTCTTGAGTTATCAGGTGTTCAGTAGTGCTTTGAGTAGGAATAGAATGATGGGAGTGGATTAGGAAAGCTGTAAGTTGTTATCAGAAGTAGTGGGCATGTGGGCATTTTAGTTTAGCAAATTGGCTAAAAGAAGGTGGGTTTTTAGGAGCTCACAGTAGTCAGAAAGGTTTGGGATGACTCAGAGAGGAAGGAAGGGACAAAGGTTGAAGGGAATAGATCTGTTTTTTTAAAGAAATAACTGAAATTAACACATACGTGTATAGAGAAATACCCACACATTTAAATATGTAGTGGTATGCATACACACATCCATATACATGTGTCATTTAGTAACGTTTTAGTAGCATGCCCAGTTAACTTTGTGTAATAGTTTGTTTTACTCCAGATTCATCCTATGCTGACTTAAATATGGGGCAGTTACTTCAAAACGATCTCATAAAAGGTACTTTTTGAACACACTTCCAATATGTGAATATTAATAAATCTTTTTATTTTTTATTTACCCGAAGAGTGGATCGTGATTACAGAAAACACCCAGAACCGCTTAGCAGGTGAACTAGAAAGTGGGGTTGGTTCCTCGCCCAAATATGGGAAAAGGTCACTCTGTACCACAAAAAAGATCCATAGAGGCTCGGTTAGACTGTTAAAAGGGGTTTCCAGCAGAAAAATTAGAAGTATCTAACAACAGAGGTATATTCTGATTAGTTGATGGCAGCCAATCAGATGTGCTGAAATAGCAGGCTGTTCAGTTACACGCTTCTGAGAAACCAATAATGTCCCTGTCTAGCCAGCCGTCAGATTGTCCATTACTGCGTAGACAAGCAAGCAATCTTGAGGCAGTTCATGGATGCACTTTTTCTGAGCTTTGTAAATGAGCATTTTTTAGGTCTCGCCTGACCCAGCGCTTGCGCTGGTCTGGCAAGACTTTAAGTAAGGGCTTTAAACAATGCTACCGCCGGCCACAGCTTGCAGTGCATGTGCGCGGGCGCGCGCTTGAGCAGAGGCGCCATATGGCATGATTACTGATGCGCGCGCACCACTCGCACACATGCACTGCAAGCTGTGTCCGGCGTTAGCATTTTTCCCCGCGATCACTTTCACTTTGTTCCCGCGGTTAACTTCCTTGTTAAATATGCAGAGGCAAATAAGATAATGCATTGTTTTGAATTCCCTCATATAACTCTCGTAAAGATGGCCCTACTCAGTGAGTTCATGCTTCCAACCTTTGTTTGACTCGGCAATGGAAGAATGCTGCAAATTACTTCACATTTGAAGTAAAAAAAATAAAGCCGGTATTTTATCAGGTGTTGGAAGTCACTTCACATAGTACCCAAAGCAATGCTTTTGCACACACCCAATAAATGTATCGGTTGGCAACTAAGAGAGTTGTATACATTATACGTCTAAGGACTGCAGGCAACACATTTACAAAAATGTGCAGTGTGCTGCTTCCACTCACTGGCCTTCTATGTCTCTCTTTTTATTGATGTCCTCTTTTCCTCGCCTTTCCCAATATTTTATTTCTTTCTCTACAATGCTCTCCCTCTTCCACTCCATCTATCACTCCCTTTGCTTTCATCTCTCTTTCTATCTCCTTCACTGTTTCCGTTGACTCTCTCTGCTTCCAATGTCTCACTCGTTTAATACATCTGTCTTACCTCTGCCTTTCTCTCTCCCTATTTGACCATTCTCTACTTCTCCCTCGCACTTCCTCTATATTAGCCTCATCTCTCTACCTCATCTGCACCTCTTTTTCTCTATTTCTCATATCTTTCTATTTTTCATCCCACCGGCTCTACCTGCCCCGCTACTTTGTTTACCTGACCTGTCATTCTGTGCTTCCCCTTTCTATTTGTGCTATCTCATTATAACTCACCTCTCTTCCTATCTTATTTCTCTCTAGACCTTGCCCCGCGGATTGGCACCTTGATTACCAGCCTACATTTAAGACTGCATGCCAGGCCTCTAAAAACAAGCATTGGCATAGCCAATAGATCTCACCTTTGGGACCTTATACGTTTTTAGCCATGCAACAGTTGATGTTATTGCACCAAGGATATTGTGGTGCATAACTAAATACTTATAAGGTCCCAAAAGCGAGACCTATTGGCTATGCCAATGCTTGTTTAAAAAGGTGGGGAGAGGGAGGAAGTGCCACAGAATCTCCAACTTCCTGTTCCTGTCCAGCAGGCTCCTCCCAATGCTTTGTCCATCTCCTGCTCATTCTGCCTTTGGATTTTGAGCTGGAAAGATCACTCTTTTTGTCTGCTGCATCATTGCAATTGGATTTGAGGATTTTTTAATTGGATATTTTACAAGTAAGTGGTTGTTGTGTCTGTTTGATTGCGGGCATTGCAGTTGTTGTAACTACAACTTATTTTTGGTAACTATCATCATTCCTTTTTTAAAAATGTTGTGGGTAGTAGTAGTCAGTAGTAGGCCCGAGCTAGTCATGGCCTCATGGGTGTGTTCATGATGAAGCAACTGTTCCTTTGGTGTTTTTTGAATGTATTTCATTTTCAAGCATCATTTAGGGCCTGGATGGCATTGTATTGAGTTGGGAAATGTGTTTTTTTGGGGTGGGCTTTCTGTTGTTGGGCCTGGCCTTGTGGCTGGTGGCCATTTAGAAGCCTAGGCCTGCAAGCTTGTCTGGCCTTGTCTGCCAACAGGCCTGCTTTCATCCAGTAGGATCATAGCAGGTAGCCACAGCTTTATTAATCAAGTGTTTCTGTGTGGTTTGTTGAATTTAGTCATCATTTAGGGCATGGATGGCATTGTATTGAGTTGGGAAGTGTGTTTTGTTGGGGTGGGCTTTCTGATGTTGTTGGGCCTGGCCATGTGGCTGGTGGCCATATTGAAGCCTAGGCCTGCAAGTTTGTCTGGCCTTGTCTGCCAACAACAGGCCTGCTTTCATCCAGTAGGCTCAGAGGCTGAGTAGGTAGCCACAGCTGTATTAATCAAGTGTTTCTGTGTGGTCTGTTGAATTTAGAAATCATTTAGGGCATGGATGGCATTGGATTGAGTTGGCAAGTGTGTTTTTTTGGGGTGGGCTTTCTGATGTTGTTGGGCCTGGCCATGTGGCTGGTGGCCATATTGAAGCCTAGGCCTGCAAGCTTGCCTGGCCTTGTCTGCCAACAACATGCCTGCTTTCATCCAGTAGGCTCAGAGGCTGAGCAGGTAGCCACAGCTGTATTACTCAATTGTTTCTGTGTGGTCTGTTGAATTTAGACATCATTTAGGTCATGGATGGCATCGGATTGAGTTGGGGAAGTGTCTTTTTTTGCGGTGGGCTTTCTGATGTTGTTGGGCCTGGCCATGTGGCTGGTGGCCATTTTGAAGCCTAGGCCTGCAAGCTTGTCTGGCCTTGTCTGCCAACAACAGGCCAGCTTTCATCCAGTAGGCTCAGAGGCTGAGCAGGTAGCCACAGCTGTATTAATCAAGTGTTTCTGTGTGGTCTGTTGAATGTAGACATCATTTAGGGCATGGATGGCATTGGATTGAGTTGGGAAATGTGTTTTTTTGGGGTGGGCTTTCTGATGTTGTTGGGCCTGGCCATGTGGCTGGTGGCCATTTTGAAGCCTAGGCCTGCAAGCTTGCCTGGCCTTGTCTGCCATCAACAGGCCTGCTTTCATCCAGTAGGTTCAGAGGCTGAGCAGGTAGCCACAGCTGTATTAATCAAGTGTTTCTGTGTGGTCTGTTGAATTTAGACATCATTTAGGGCATGGATGGCATTGGATTGAGTTGGGAAGTGTGTTTTTTTGGGGTGGGCTTTCTGATGTTGGGCCTGGCCATGTGGCTGGTGGCCATATTGAAGCCTAGGCCTGCAAGCTTGCCTGGCCTTGTCTGCCAACAACATGCCTGCTTTCATCCAGTAGGTTCAGAGGCTGAGCAGGTAGCCACAGCTGTATTAATCAAGTGTTTCTGTGTGGTCTGTTGAATTTAGACATCATTAAGGGCATGGATGGCATTGGATTGAGTTGGGGAAGTGTCTTTTTTGCGGTGGGCTTTCTGATGTTGTTGGGTCTGGCCAAGTGGCTGGTGGCCATTTTGAAGCCTAGGCCTGCACGTTTGTCTGGCCTTGTCTGCCAACAACAGGCCTGCTTTCATCCAGTAGGCTCAGAGGCTGAGTAGGTAGCCACAGCTGTATTAATCAAGTGTTTCTGTGTGGTCTGTTGAATTTAGAAATCATTTAGGGCATGGATGGCATTGGATTGAGTTGGCAAGTGTGTTTTTTTGGGGTGGGCTTTCTGATGTTGTTGGGCCTGGCCATGTGGCTGGTGGCCATTTTGAAGCCTAGGCCTGCAAGCTTGCCTGGCCTTGTCTGCCAACAGCATGCCTGCTTTCATCCAGTAGGCTCAGAGGCTGAGCAGGTAGCCACAGCTGTATTACTCAATTGTTTCTGTGTGGTCTGTTGAATTTAGACATCATTTAGGGCATGGATGGCATCGGATTGAGTTGGGGAAGTGTCTTTTTTTGCGGTGGGCTTTCTGATGTTGTTGGGCCTGGCCATGTGGCTGGTGGCCATTTTGAAGCCTAGGCCTGCAAGCTTGTCTGGCCTTGTCTGCCAACAACAGGCCAGCTTTCATCCAGTAGGCTCAGAGGCTGAGCAGGTAGCCACAGCTGTATTAATCAAGTGTTTCTGTGTGGTCTGTTGAATTTAGAAATCATTTAGGGCATGGATGGCATTGGATTGAGTTGGCAAGTGTGTTTTTTTGGGGTGGGCTTTCTGATGTTGTTGGGCCTGGCCATGTGGCTGGTGGCCATTTTGAAGCCTAGGCCTGCAAGCTTGCCTGGCCTTGTCTGCCAACAACATGCCTGCTTTCATCCAGTAGGCTCAGAGGCTGAGCAGGTAGCCACAGCTGTATTACTCAATTGTTTCTGTGTGGTCTGTTGAATTTAGACATCATTTAGGGCATGGATGGCATCGGATTGAGTTGGGGAAGTGTCTTTTTTTGCGGTGGGCTTTCTGATGTTGGGCCTGGCCATGTGGCTGGTTGCCATTTTGAAGCCTAGGCCTGCAAGCTTGCCTGGCCTTGTCTGCCAACAGGCCTGCTTTCATCCAGTAGGATCATAGGAGGTGCCACAGCTTTATTAATCAAGTGTTTCGGTGTGGTCTGTTGAATTTAGACATAATTTAGGGCATGGATGGCATTGGATTGAGTTGGAAAGTGTGTTTTCTTGGGGTGGGCTTTCTGATGTTGGTTGTCTTAAAGACATGCTTTTGTTGTGTGTGTCTGGTGTGTGTTGGTGTCCAATGCATGCACCCTGCAGACCTTTTTTGGGGCCTGTGAATGTTCGTATTTGCATTTTGTTGCATTAAAAAGGCAGAGCAGTGTGCTTTAGCATGCATCCTTTACCTGGCTTTTATATGCCTTTTGTCAACTCCTGGTGTTTCCCAGGCCCCCTGCTTGTTTGTGATTTGTGAGTGTCCATGTGGCTGGTGGCCTTTTTTTGTGTTGGGAGTTATAAGTGTTCTGCTTTTGCCATGTAGGCCTGCATGGTTTTCCTATTGGCTTACTGCTTCCATCCATCCACCCCCTTTGCCAGCAGCAGCTCCATGGATGCTGAGATGCTCAAATAATTTAATGGCAAATAGGGTCCACCCCACTTCCATTACATTTTTATTTTGGTGGTTCTTATTAACTTTCCTATCCTTCCTGATAGTGTAGTGTGTGACTGTACTCAGTAGTATAACATAGCCCTTGTTGAAAAAAAGTCATAAATGGCTAGACCATATCTTTTGTTTGCACTAGTACAGTAGTAAGTAACTGAACCACAACAACAAATGCAACATTTCACTGATGTTCTTCTCCTGGCTTATTTCCTTTTAGGTGCACAAAAAGCCAGAGGAGGAGGTGTCATCAGCATCACCCGGCTACTCGTTGTACTGCCAGCCAGACAGAAGTCCTGCTGCGCATCACGTCCACGTGTGACCAGAACTTGTTGTGCATCTGCATCCTGCCTGACATCTGAAGAAGATAGCCCCAAAGAAAGGTACCAGGGCCAGTACCAAGAAAATTGCCGGTGAGAAGAAGGAACAGAAAAAGGAAGTGCCATTAACCACGACTGGTGTGCCGGCCAATGTTTTTTTTGGCACCAAAAAAGTTATGCCTGCAGCAGCGTTGTCCAGGAACCAAGCTGGGAGCAGCACCTCAGCACCAGCAGTCCAACCCCACCAACCTACGACCAAGGGCTTTAGTGTCGCAGAGGTAGCCAGTCTACTAACAAGAGCCCACCATAGTAGTTGTTGCTCCTGACGTAGGGGCATTTCAGGAAATCGAGCTTCCTGCAGACAGTGGAGCAAACCACTGTTTCAGAAGATCTATTGTCTTCCAGACCACCAGCAAGGAAAAGGAGGCTTAGTCCATCATCTTCTTCTTCAAGCCCCGCTTCTGATGATCATGATGCCACTTGGCATCCACCAGATCAGTCTGAGAGTGATGCATGCCACAAGACAATGCTTCTGAAAAGGAAGGTCCCAGAAAAACGTAGAGTTATGGAGGTAGATGTAGAAGAGGGGGGTGATGTTGATGAAGACAAGCCAGTCATCACGCACACCACTCCCGCCCCAAAGGGATTGGAGACCAACATTCTCACGCTATCCAGAAAGGCTACTACTGAGCGGGATTTAGGCCCAGATCTCTGTACTGGGGTGAATGTATGACATTGTTCTGCATTCTGTCCATCAACTGTTGTTTTTGCGTTTGTCACCCCGAGTGGGAAGGGTATGCCCAGACGTGGGTCCCGTGCTCTCCATGCCACTGGAATCAAGCTATCCTGGCTGAAGAGGGGTGAAACCCCGAAACCGGTCCTAGGATGCTTGTCTCCTGTCCAGGGAGGACCTGGCTTGGCAGTTCGGGCTGGACTGTTCCCATGAGGCACAGGGTCAAGACTGATTTGCATATGGCTGGGTTCAAACTGGAACTGCATGGTGAGCAAAAAAAATGGATTTAGGCCCAGATCTCTGTACTGGGGTGAATGTATGACATTCTTCTGCATTCTGTCCATCAACTGTTGTTTTTGCATTTGTCACCCCGAGTGGGAAGGGTATGCCCAGACGTGGGTCCCGTGCTCTCCATGCCACTGGAATCAAGCTATCCTGGCTGAAGAGGGGTGAAACCCCGAAACCGGTCCTAGGATGCTTGTTTCATGTCCAGGGAGGACCTGGCTTGGCAGTTCGGGCTGGACTTCCCATGAGGCACAGGGTCAAGACTGATTTGCATATGGCTGGGTTCAAACTGGAACAGCATGGTGAGCAAAAAAACGATGGATTTAGGCCCAGATCTCTGTACTGGGGTGAATGTATGACATTATTCTGCATTCTGTCCATCAACTGTTGTTTTTGCACTGAGCGGGATGTAGCACGGATATCACCAACAAAGGTTACACCACCACTACCTCCAGCTGCCATATTTTCCAAGGCCCGGCAGGGACCTACATCCAGCTCAACCATCTCAGTAGGTAGTGGTAGTAAAAGTCCCAGTGTAGCTGCACAGGGTCACATTCCAAGCACACCCTCCAGTTCATCTGGTATTGAAAGTGGCACATCCAGCAGTGCCAGAAAGTTCTCCTCCCCAGTTTGGGACTCCTTTTCTGTTAGCACCAAGGAGGAGAACGTTGCTATATGCTCAATTTGTCGACAAGGTGTTCGGCGGGGTAAGCTTGGTACAAACTATGGTACCGGAGGCCAAGCAAGTAATCTCAGAATACACCACACTATCGTGTGGGAGAATCACCTACTTCAGTTAAAAGAAAGTAGAAAAACTCAACCCATTGAAGTTGGTCAGGAAGAATCAGGGAGTGATATTATTGCGGTGAAAGGTGAAGAAGAGGGAGGCATTTCTAGCCCTGTCCCCAGTAGTGTAATGGTACCGCCCACATCCTCCTCAGTAACATCTGAGTGGCACCGCAGTAAGAGCCATACTCAGAGTCAGGCTGAGACACCAAGGCGACCGAGTACCGCAATGAGACAAACTGTGTCGTTGAGCTTAAGTGGGTTAATGAAAACAACAGCACCACAAAGGAAAGTAATCCAGCCTACCATTGAGAGCATGCTTAGGTTGGAGGGGCAGTTCCAACGCAATCACCCAACGGCACGGTTGTACAATGCGAAGCTGGCTAAAATGTTAGCGCTGGACCTTCTCCCTTTTTCATTTGTGGAAGGGGTGGGTTTCCTTGAATTTGTGTCAGCCATCTGCCCTAAATGGAAGGTTCCCAGCCGGTCCTATTTCGCAAGAATTGCTGTTACGGCACTACATCATGATGTGCTGGAATTGGTTGGACAAGCTTTGCAGCAGAGTGCTGTTCACAGTATCCACCTAACAACAGACATGTGGACCAGTTGGCAAGCCACAGATTACACGTGCATCACTGCACACTGGGTCTCTTTTGTGGGGGTTAGAGATAAGCTATCTGCACGAGGTGCTGTTGACACAGCTGCGATTTTTAAAGGTACTCGGAAACAAGCAACTGTAGCCATGTTCGCCATGGAGAAATCTCATACGGCTGTAAGCATTTTGCAAGAGTTTCAAAGCAAGGTTTTTGAAT
The DNA here is from genome assembly GCF_964204655.1 of Triturus cristatus. NCBI lineage: Eukaryota > Metazoa > Chordata > Amphibia > Caudata > Salamandridae > Triturus > Triturus cristatus. The sequence goes on from NC_140586.1 coordinate 268,204,296, forward strand.
GGCTGCGCCCAAGAAGGCTTTGTATTGGTTTTGCTGCCACAGACAATGGCAGTAATGTACTTAAGGCCATGGATCTTGGTTCCTATTTCTGGGTTCCGTGTTTGGCGCACTGCATAAACATTATAGTTCAAGACTTTCTGAAAAAAGAACCCATAGTCAGCAACTTACTGGCCATCTGCCGAAGAATGTGAACTCATTTCAACCATTCTATTAAAGCTCGGAAGCAGCTGAGGATCATTCAACGTGAATATAGGATGCCCGTCAAAGCACTCATCCAGGAGGTGGCAACACGTTGGAACTCAACGTATTACATGCTTGATCGTCTGTTTGAGCAGTACAGGCCACTCAATGAATATGTCTGGAAAAGAGGGGATGCTACTGTTAAATGCATGAACCTTCAGATGGAGCAATGGAGCCTAATTAAATGCCTGACTGAGATGCTTCGGCCTTTTGAGGTCTTCACACGTGAAGTCAGCAAGGAGGACTGTACAATGGGCCAAGCTATCCCATTATTGCAAATGCTAGAGCATCAGCTGAAGGTGTCTGAATCACACAAAGGTGTAGAGGACAAAAATGAAGCCTATGACTTGGTGGAGAGCTTAGCCCGTCAATTAGCTGAAAATACAAGGATAGAAAATAAAATTTTGTCACAAGAACATTACATTTGTGCCACAATTCTGGATCCACGTGCAAAATTTGGACTGAAGACATTCTTTGCTTTTTCAGAGATTGATGTTGCCCGCTACAAAACTTGTATAGCTGAGGCAGCCAGTAAGTTGGAAAACGAACGGCTGCTAATTAAAAGCCCGCAAGATCAACCTACAAGAAGTACTGCAGCAGGGCATGCAGCATCAAGTGCAACTTCGTCGGCTGAAGGCAGTGCGTTTGGATCACAACACTCACCATCACTCTCGACAACAGCAACAATAACTGGATCATTAGGCCCAGTAGAATCGTTAGACGATTGGTATGTACAGTTAGGCATTAATAAGCACAGTGCTGATGCACAGAGAAAAGAGCCCGAAAGCTTACCAGCAGCACCCCTGAACATTGAGCGGATGGTCCAGGCCTATCTGGACGACCCAACAGAGGTGCACATTGATCAAAACCCATTGCATTATTGGTATAGGAAAAGGTCTGAATGGCCACTGCTCAGCAGGCTGCAATAAGCTATCTGGCTTGCCCTGTCCCAAGTGTCTCTTCCGAACGTGTTTTCAGTGCTGCTGGTTCCATTGTAACAGTGAGAAGGACCAGTCTCTCGCCCAAAAACGTGGAGAGGTTAACAATGATCAAAATGAATCAGCACTTCATACCACCGAATTACACAATACATGAAGCAATGGAGGAAGATGAGGACACGGAAGTAGTGTGTCACATGATTACCTACTATTGGCTGAACCCCCAGAGTTTAAGGACGAGCTATACTTCCCTGACAATTAGGCTTGCACTTACTGTCTTCCTCCCTTTATTTCCCCTTTGTGTGTCTGTCGTTCCGGGTTACAAACTTGTGAATCACAACAAATCCATTACCACCGTCTTCTACTCTTCTTATTTAATATACAAGTTTCAGGTGTCTGCAATTTGACAGTACAGTCCTCCGAATCCAGCTCCTCCGCTCCATCATACTGAATCTCCCACCTAAATCCATTGCCCTCATGAATGATGATTGGATGATGGAAAGTAGAAGAAAAAATAAAAACTTTACTAGTCCCGCCAAAAGAAGTGGCAGATGACTACTATAGCTATCCTCCTTTCAGAGCCAAGAGAGACTGCCCATTAACTGAAAATGAGATGGAACAGGTAATGATTGATGCCATGCATTGGACGCAGAGTCACAGACTGAGTGATTTTGTTGTTGTTTGTTGTGCATGAAGTTATGTCATTGTGCACTAATCATCTTTCTACAGTACACACTAAACGCAACTCAAGGTGCCCTTCTTGCAAATAGGAAATTTGTACTTCTCCTGCAGCTTGATACATTGCTTTTAATTGAATACAGGAAGGGGACTCAATCTGCGCACTGAGTATGATTGACAACAGCACCGTCCATGATGATGATGGCGAAAAAGACGGCCCGTTAACTTAAGATGAGAAGGAACAGGTAATGACAATTAATGGCATGTATTGGACACCTGACTCTGAGCGATTGGTGTTTGTGTTTTCGTTGATTGTTTGTTGTGCACAAAGTGAAGTCAAAGTGTACTAGTAGTCATACTGTACACACTAAAGAGTGACTCAAGTCAAAAATATTTCTACTCTTGTTGTGTAATAACAAAATTTTACTTCTACTGCAGGCCGATCTTCACACTCAGTCAGTACAAGTATCGGAGATGATTGATGGAATAATAACAAGTCAGGAGGACGTTTCATGAGTGGCATAAAAGCCTAAAGGTAAACACATCAACAACAACCACAGCAGACCCAAATGTCTGTGTAGAAGTGGAGTTGAGTGTAGCGGTGGGATGACTGCGGTGCATTGATTTACTAACTTAAACTGTAAAATGCTATGTTTGGAATGGATAATGTGCTTTGCCTTTGTCCAACTGTTTAAAAAAAAAAAAGTACTCTAAACGTAGGATGTGCTACTGCTAAGCAACGTGCCGTCAGGCCTGTCACTGTGGGCCTGCTCTTTCCTGTTGTTGTTGAAGGTCAATGCTGGAAACAGACTAGAGTAGAGATGATGCATACATGCCGCCTCGGAAAGTGTTCTTGTTGCACTACACCATAACTTTTCATTTGTTTCAACTTTGTTTCTCAATATCCCCTTTGTTTTTCCATCTACAATTACAGGCCGGGCCTTGCCCTATACTTGGGAAAACATTACAATGCACACTTACCTTACCAATAAATCGACATTTTTTTCCAGCAGGGCAGTGGCGAGTGGCGACACCCAAGATTGATGGACGAGAGGACCAAGAGGAATGCCGAGATGCAAATCCAGTCCACATTTTTGATCAGGATAACACAGTAACAGTATCAACTTTCATCTTCTTTTAACCCCTTCGCTGCTGCGGACATTCCGCTGCAGCGCTGGGGGGGGCAGGGGGGCAGCGCGGTGGGCCTGTGCTCATGACGGAGCCGCTCCGTCATGAGCCACAGTTGAGCTGTGCTCATGACGGAACGGTTCCGTCATGACTCCGCCCATTTGCGTTGTCGCCCCGCACAGGCGGGGAAACAGCGCCGCGCAGGCGGAGCGGCCGCCAACAGGATTGTCATGACGGAACCGTTCCGTCATGAGCACACGGCAACCGTGGCTCATGACGGAACGGTTCCGTCATGAGCGGGGAAGGGGTTAAATAACTTGATTAATTTTTTTGTCTACAATCTTTACAACAGTGTGTTCTTGTTGTTGTTATTATCATCATTAGGTTTGCTCTCTGTTTACGATTCTTCCCGACCAATATTTAAAATTTCTATTTGCTATCTGTAAAAGTATTAAGGCTGGAACAACAGAACAAGAAGTGTATGTAATCCGGGTCTCTCATCATCATGCATGCATTTCCTTTTTCTCCCTTAACATATGGATATGGTAGTCTTCAAAGATTGTCGTTTGTTTGTCCATGCATACTGTTTTTCACTGTCAATCCTTTCCCCAAACCCCCTTCCCATCCATTCAACAAATCCTAACCCTCTTCCCCCGGGCTGTGTGACATATTGTCGAGGTGTGACTAAATTAAATGTACACCAATACTTAATCACACGCTTGCTGTGGCGGGTGTGGCGAAATCAACAATACTTCAATTTCAAGGCAGAGTGATGATCTTCTTCTGCTTGCCCACCCATATATTTTAGAGGTGATTTTATTTAACAAAGGAACATATACCTCAGCAATAATTGCCGGCATTGATTGGATGTGTTGTCATTCCTCATACACAGCACTAACTGTTACGCTGTAGGCCTAGTCAAGTGACTCGACACAACTATAGTTTGTAACTCTGTCTAGTAGGCTATCCCAACCACCATTATGTTTTGTTGTAAAATATTTTAGCATATTATTATTGCTCGGTAAGTTCTGTACTGTACTTCATTCTACTACTCCTTGAACAGTCTCTCAAAGGCGATTGACTGTCTCATTTTCTTTTTTTGCAAATGCTGCTGCCCTGCCAGTGTCTACTACTACTACTATACTACCACCACCACCCTAATCATGGCATGTTAGAAAATGGAAACCATCTTCACCATGCAGCCATTGCTGTGCCTAAGTTAAACATCAAGCAAAGGTAAGAGAAGTTTTGGGGAGGCAGAATTAATAATGGACATGTTTTCAATGAATTCAATTTCACACACCCCTTTGAGTCCAGATAAAGAATGCACAGACTAGAGGAGAGACTGAAAGTACTAGTAGGACAAGTCAATCAGTGAGGGGTGTTGCATCTATCTGTTTGTGTCTTACAAAGTCAGCCAATTATTTAAATCAAACACTGGCTATGGGCGGGCCTGCACCAGCAAGGAAACAGTGTGATGTAAAACAGTAACCCCACCTACAAAACATTAACAACATTGCATGTAACGTAGAAAAATAGATTTAATCGACCCTAACAAAAATAAACTAAAAACCCACAAAAGCTGACCCACACCCCTCCCTAACCCCAACCAATGTCCGTAAGAAAGTCCAGAAAATAGTCCAAAAACCCAATGCCCAAACCAGTTCCCACCCACCCAAACAAGAATTAAAAAAGGGGCAGAAGACAGGGAATAAGGTGTGGGGCGGGATTGCGGGAGGACACGCATCTGCTGCTCTAGACGGGCGACGCGGCGTCTGAGGGAGCGGCAGTTGCAGCCACAGTGGGGGGGGCACCAGAGATGGTATTGCGGTGGTGGCGGGCAGCTGCCAGACGGTGGCGCCATACCGCTGGAGGGCGGTGGCTGGGGCCCGGGGCACTGGAGGAGGCTTGAAGTGATGCTGCAGTCTCCTCCTCTGCCAAGACCACCAGCCGCCGATATTCCTGCTGGATTGCCTCCAGCTTCCGGCGCCGTGCCTTGGCAGCCAACTCCTTCTGATTGACTTTGGAAGGAGTAGCTGTGTATCAAAAAGAAAAAAAACAAGACAATTGTAAAATATACTCTTAGAAAAACAGTAAGACAAGTTAATTATACACATAGTGGCATGGTAGAGTAGCACTATAAAGCACAGTACATAACATTTTAAATCTCGCCCGTCCTTCTTCCTTCCACCCATCTTTCACTTTTTAGTTGAACAGTGCACCAGAGGATCTGATCTGACTTTTAGTCTTCTCCATAAAACTTTCAAAGTGGAGTTGAAATCAGATAGATGAGGCCATTGGTTACTCAATACTCCCGCCCCTATGCCAATTAAAGGGTGTCTAGTCTAGTTCACTCTTCAAAAGTTCACAACAACTCATACTTACTTGGACATCGGATGGCGGGCAGACTTTGTCCCCCCACCTTCCTCACGCTAAAAAGGGTGGGGGTCCCGTGGGGACAATTAGGATGCGCCCACCACAGTGGCGGGGCATCCAGTTTTTTTTACATTCTGGTGGGCGGTGCCAAAAGCAATGCTAAAAATACATGTTGTGCTTTTCCAAGCACAACATGACAGGCCCCGCGCGGAGCCTGTCATGTTTTGCTTTGAAAGGCAGGGGGATACCATAGCATAGGTACCCTCCATGGGGGCCACCAAGCATACTCTGCATGCCTTTCCGTGGCAGCCGGCAATGCCGCCACGTAAAGGCATTCCAAAATTCAGATTATATGGCTGGCGGTGTGTTCAGAGAGACACCACCTCCATATTGAACCCTTTACTGCCTGGTCGACATGTGGGGGGTCTGACTCTTTTCTACAGGGATGGCGGGAGGTTTGCCCCTGCGGGGTCAGCGGTGACTACCTCCGGCCCGGAGGAGGCAATCCGCCCGCCATCCTAATGGGGCCCTAAGTCTCAACAGTGCAGTATACATACAGTACACCCTTGCAGGGAGTGTACTGTCAACAATAGTTAAGGATTATGAATCTAACTTACCACCTCCCGCCACTGGTGCTGGCACTCCCCCTACCGCTCCATCGTCAGTATCGGCAAGCAACTGCTGCATCCTCTCCCTCCGCGTCGCCTTCGCTGGTCCCGGCAATGGTGGTCGGGAGTGCGCCTAGAAAACATTACACATTTATTAGGCGTCATATACACCTCTCCCTATTGGTCAGTAGCAAGATTGAAAAATGAGTTAATAGTATAACATACATCACTAGTACAAATCAGGTAGTAGTAGAGTAGACACTAGTAGTTATATATGGTCCCCCCTAGGGTCATTCTAGCCTTTGCTTAGTTAGCCCGAGCCATGCAACCATTTTACCTTTGTGTCTTTTATTTTTGCACATTTGACGTTACCTTGCAGCTTGTTGTATAAGACACCTTTGAGCCCACATGACCTGCCTCACACTGCTACTGTCTACGCGCTGCGTACAAGCGGTCAACAACAACATTAACAAGCCACTTTTTTATGAAGTACTGGTGTACTGTTAGTCCATATTGCTTATCCATAAATGCTACACTTTTTGGCACGGCTGAGAAATGCTTGCAAGTTGCAATATACTAACGCGCACTATTTCATTTTTTGCAATACAGACGGAAGATTCCCTTCTACGAACCAGAGCTTTGCAGAGGTTATGAATGATGCAACAACTACCAGTACTAGGTTCTTCTAATGTGAGGGGTCCCTTCACTCAGAGATCTTCATTTATAAATTTATATAAACTAAATTCCGAGGGGATGGTGGTGCTGCCTTCCACCACTGTTCAGTTATCATGATTTAATTCCCAACTGTAAGTAAGTGTAACAATGTTTATTGTTTTAATGTTATTGATTTTCCGGTTTGTGCTGCAATATATAATAGAACAATGTACAGAGCTTCTCAATTCAAAATAAACATTTTGAACTTACATAGACTTGGTGGTATTTGGTGTGGACTTACATGAGTGAGCGAATTAAAGGAAGGGTGTGCATGTGCATTGCTTCCACGACTGAAAGGTTGGGTGTGTTATGTTCTGGGTTGTCTACTTGTTGGGTATCTTGGGGGGAGGGGGAGACCTAATAGTTATGACAAGACACTACTATAGTCGGGCAGGGGATTGTGGTGGGTTCTGAATTTCTGATTGAGGTGTGTGAGGAAGGTCCAACCTACCATCACCAACATCCTATTTTCTTGTGCAAAGGTCTCTATGTGCAAGATCCCTACAACAGTAGTAGTATGTCCTATAGGCTATCATATCAAAATAGTAATAAATCTGGTTGGGCATTTGTTGGTGTGAATTGTCAAAGCCTCAAGATTAACAAAGACTCAAGATCAATAAGACTAGAAGTAGAACAAGAGGGCAACCCAAAGGACTGGACTCAATGGCTAGAGCTACTGGTGAATCTGAGTTTTATTTACAACCTTTCAAATAAAGAGTGGCCAACTGGGCAAGCTTAGCTACTACAGTACAGACAGACTGATAGTAGTAGTAGTACAGAGAGTCATCATAGCAGAGGCAGGGATAACAAGATTTTTGAAACTGTACAGATCGAAGGATAATTGTTGGTAAAAAATAGCATTGGGAAACTGAAACAATAGTTTGTGAAAAATATGGTGCAGTAAAAGTTCTGGAATAAGAAATATTATTAAAAACAAGAAGACTTACTGGGGCCAGCAGAGGAGCGCTCGTTGGTGTCCTCTTTGTGGTGGTGTTCTCCCGCCGACTGCCCACTCCCTGTCTGCCTGCCCCTGGGTGCTGATGAACAGGAAAGATATAAGAAAGAGACAAACATTGATGGATGGTGTCAAACAAATACAATATTTTTAAAGAACGGTCAAAAAACACTTATGTAAACAACAATTGCAATAACTAAATTGACCTATCTCATCTGGTCAGCAAGTAGTATCGGGGGATTCGCGGATCGACTACTTAAGTTACTATTTATCAACAGTATTCCAGTCTTCCATTCTGATTCCAGAATACTAAGTTACAACTAAGCCTAAGTACGACGTACCACCCGACCTAGCCCACCTATTCCAGGCGTGCCAATTGTACATTAAGTATGCATTTCCACTTCTTTTAGTCCTCAACAATGCATATGGTCAAATGGAGGACACATGACTACATTTTTTGTATACACCAAATTTTGGGTTGATTGATTGATGCTGATGTTCTGCTAGTGCTAAGCCAATTACCACCACTCATTGAACAAACTAGAAAAGGTTCTAATAAAGACTGGCGTACTAGCGGCACGTGACGTAGCTGAGGGAGCATCATGCATACCAATAAAAAATTACAAACTCATACAAAGTACCTAAACCTAAGTATCAATCCGCCCCTATCTCTTAGTGACAGGACACAGTAAGGACTAGAGTCACTGTAGCATTACGTAACTTAATTTCTCTCAAATAAACTCTTACAGAATCACGCTAAGCGAGCGTATACACAAAGTTGCAAACAAGTAAGATAAGTAGTAGCGCAGAGGAGCACCTGTGTCATAACAATCACAGAAGACTTTTAAACGTGATTAACCTGGAATGTAAGCAGCAACATTCTAGCTGGTTGGAAGAAAAAAAAGTTATTCGCAATATAACACAGAGCAGAAGAACAGACACAAAGTAGTAATAATTAAATAGTTACTCACCAAGACCCGGGACCTCCACTCATAGCAGGTCCAGTAGGTCCTGCTCACGGTCCAGGATGTCGGACCACCGGTGCGTCAACTGCGCCTGGGTGCGCCGGACCCCAGAGCAGCGCAACACTGCCCGGCGCACCTTCCCCCACCACTGTCGACGCTCCGGGAGGCCGTACCCGGACCCAGGCCTGCCACCTGCAGCCAGGGTTGAGGGGAGGTGGCGCTGCACAAAGAAAATGAGTGCAGCCAACTCCACCTCCCCAAATAAGGCCCGTGCCTGCACCCCTTAATGGGCGCCGCCTTCCACAAGGAAGGCGGTCGCGGCTCTGGCTGCGACGAGCCCTACCCTTTGACATGGTTCTGGGACGGGGTAGGAAAGAAAAGGTAATAAAATTAAAAAAGTAAGTAAAGGAAATAAATAGCAGGCAATGGAAAGAGTGAAAAAGTAGGTAAAGAACCAAAGAAAAGTAGACAAAAACCAAAAATATAGAAGCAGGAAAATAGTTACAGAAATAATAAATAAAAAAGATTTTAAAAAAGTGGCTTCAAACAAAGGATTGAAAAGATGCAGGGAGGATTGAAAATCAGGCCCCAGAACCATGCAATAGAGTGAAAAACAAGATGGCCGTGCCCATTGAGACCACGTGCGCAAGTTCGCGCGATATTTTCTCCCCGAGCAAGCAAAAAGCAACGCGAACAAGTAAAAGCGTTCGCGAACAGGAAATACGTACCGCGAACAGGCGCGAGCATGCAATGCGCGACCCGGAACAGGAAGTAAGCATCGCGGGAGGGCGGGACAAGTGAAAACAAGATTGCCGCGCCCGTGAGCAACCGCATGAGTAAGTTGGCGAGCCGCGATCACGGAAAAAATACCTTGAATAGGCGGGACAAAAACGTCCGCGTCTTCGCGATATTTACGGCGTGTTTGCGGAGATTTTCAACATTTTCGCGGTAGTTTGCGAAAGCGAATTTCGCAACTTACGCCCACCCCTACGTACCATCACCTTCCAGTGACATATGGAATAACATGTAGCGTATTAGCAAGTTTGTTTTACAAAATAGGGAAACTAGAATATTATTTTTCTGATGTAGATGACATATTTTCACAAGTACCTGTAGTCCATAAACTGAATAAAGTAAAACCTGGTAAAGTGTTAGGTGAATTTTTCTTAGAAATTAAAGAATTAACATTAGAGTCAGTATTAAAAAAAAATCTCACTTGTAGTCTGAAAGGAGAAGAGAAGACCTTTCTAGATATGGTAGAAGAAAGGAGGATGAAAATGCAAAAGAAAGTACCTGAGGGAAAATAATAAAAGACTGTTTGGGATGTTGAAAGAGAAAAACATTTGAAAGGAGAAGCTAGTCCAGCAATGGCTTTAGATTGGCCTCAGAAAGGGAAGTTGTGGATTAGAAGAAATCAAACTGCGTATGATAATTACTTCATAGGTGCAAGTGATTGCCATGATACTTACAGAATCATGGGTGGATGGGGATTTAAAGGAGGAAATGATCCGTTTTTTCCTGGATTGTATTTTATCTGCGGGAACGCTTATTATCGATTACCCGACCATTGGTATGGCACATGTTATCTAGGCCTGGTTTTCCCAAAGATATTTCATGTGGGAAGAGGAAAAGATGGTGCACACGAGATAGGTAGACAACTAACACGTAGAAGAAGAGAATCTTGGACAGAAATTGTAGGAGACATTTTTGGAGCGTTGATACCAGCAGTTGGAATATCTCTGAATGCACAAAAAAATTTGAAAATTATCAACAGTAGTGGATCGCTTGTCAAAAAGCACTGCTGGAGGATTTTTATTGGTAAATACCGAAATGGTTGCCATGAGAGCCATGGTGATGCAAAATTGACTTGCCCTTGATATAATTTTGGCAAAAGAGGGTGGAGTCTGTGGAATGCTGAAAGTTCAACATTGTTGTACTTATATTCCTGACAAAAGTCAAGATTTAAAGACGTACATAAAGAATATAACTGATTTGCATGAGGAGATTGTTCCAATGGAGGTTGAAGGAACTTGGGAAAAGATTGGGAAAATGTTTTCTACTATTAAAGACTTTTTATTAAAATTAGGTAGTACCTTTATTGGTAAAATTTTATTTCCAGTAACATGTGTGATTATTCCAGTATTAATCATTTTTCTTCTTTTGCTACATAAACATACTAATGTATGTTTATGTAGCAAAAGAAGAAAAATACGAAATAACATAAAAAGAGAAACTGTAAAGAAAAGCGAGAAAGAAAGAAAAGAAAGAGAATCAGAAGAGGTAGAATTAGAAGAATGGAAAGAGAACATGTATAAAAAGACAAAAGAAGAAGAAACAGAGGAAACAATCATGTGATCTAACAAAATTTAAGACTGAATTCATTTCTATTTACAAAATGTATCACATTTTTGGGATTTGTGGTGATATTAAAAATCACCAAAGGGGGGATTGATGGAGCAGGTAAAGCTAAATGTTGTATACCTCCTCTATTTTGCATGAAAATACCAATGATATAACCTACTTATATTATAATTTGACTAACTGTTTGCTGTGTTATATTAAATCAACCATTTGCATACACCAATTACACGTGGGACTTATTGCTATTTGCATGGCAGAATAATTCTAAGAACTAAATTATGTAGGCATATTAACAGTAGTACGTGTGGTAATAGGATATCGCATGATTTATGTTGCTTTTGTGATGTGTGCGTTCCCGTTTTGGACCGTAAGGGTGAGTTTATTGCTTTAAATGTCGCTAAAAGCTAGGGAAATACTAACATATAGAGGGATTAGTAAGGGTTTAACATTAGAATCTTCATTTATTTGTATTAATTATTCTTTTGTGTTTGTTTTGCTTAAGTTGGCATTTGGGCCTACCAAAACATGGCGTCCAAAATGGAGTTCAGAAGTGGCCACCGTCCTGTGAGCGCGATGTCTACTGCGCAGACTCGGATGGCTCCGTGAACCTCCAGGCGACCCAAGGCACAGTGTTCCTGGTCAAGGATAGGAACATGGAGGACTGCCAAACTTCAGTCAGTAAAATCTGGTCTAAATGAACAAATGGGACATACAAGCAAAACTTTTAGGGGCAGATTTATGTTCCCTGGCGCATCCCTGCAAATCAGCATGGATGCGCCAGGGAAGATGCGTCACGAAAGTTTACCCTTGCGCCACAATAGATACGCCGCATTTACAATGCAGTGCATCGTGGCGCAAGGATAAACAGATGCGTGACGCATCTGATGGCGGAAGGTTGGCGCATTGCTGGAGTTGCGTCGCAAGCGCGACGCAGCTCCAGCAAGGCCCTGGGGGCCCTGTCTTGTTAATGCTGCGTCAATCCTTACGCCTGCTTCAAGCAGGCGCAGGGTTTTGACGCAGCATGGCTGGAAAAGTGACTGAGTGAAATCTTGTAGATTTCACTCAGCCACTTTTCGAAGGCGTTCCTGCACCGGAACGCCCCCCCCCCTGTGCAGGTACGCCCACATGTGGCGCAAGCTTTACAACGTGACGCATCTCCCTAGATGCGTCACGTTGTAAATGGGGCGCAACATGGCGCAGGGTTTACGCCGCCGCTGCGTCACAAAAGTGACGCAACGGCGGCGTAAAAGTGGCGCAAGTCCGTTATAAATCTGCCCCTTACTTTTTTGCATAAGGGCAACATGGACAGAGGAAGTGAACCAGCAAAATCCATGAGAACATCCACTGATGTAAAATCGGACGTTTCCAATCAGCCAATCATTTTCCCTCTTTGCCTAAGAATGTTTCATGTTATCCAGAATTTTATTATAAAAAGGGTAGTAGAATAGGGAGGGGCATCTTCCACTCTGGCATTCTGCAGTTTCGATGACTGCACACCCCTATCGACCCCACAGGCGATGACAGATGCTTGCACGATTTCTGGTCCTTTGGAGATCTTTGGGACTATAACGTGCGGAGCAAAGAACTTTCGAACTTTAAGCTTTGGCATGCTTTATTTGGACAATTTAACGGCTAAATTCGGTTATGCAGAGCCAAATGAATTAGGAGAAATCCAGATAGCAAGAATAGGTAAATATAAATGTCATGCAATTTGTGCTGATTGAACAAAATTTTAAACATTGAATGACTAAAATGCTAATATTCATTGCAAACAATATTTAGATCAACAAATATTTGAGTAACAGAAATTACGAGTTTGTGGTTTTTCAATAAAGAGAGTAGAGGATTCTGAGTCTTAAAATGTGTTTTAGCTGGTTCTAAAACACCATCAACCAGTCCAACTAATTGGTCCGTCGACCAAGTGGTGGAGTGCCTTGATGTTTAAGGTTAGGATTCGATAGGTGGTGATGCTAATGTATATTCTGTAAATTGACTTTTCTTTCCTATAGATAATAAGATACTCCCCAACATGTCCAGCGCTTGATTTCATCATCCCTCCTGTGTGCAGACTCAAGTGAGAGAGAAAAACGTATGTGTGTTGGTGGAATGGGCCCCACCAATGACTGTGTGTGCGAATGAGCTAGTGTGACGTCGGGTCTGCGATACAAGGGGAATAGTTGTAAAATGTGCCCTCTTTTTCCCCAATTCTCTTTCACGCGCTGGAGCACTATCACACAAATTCAATTTGCCGACCTCTGCAGGATAAAATGCCAAGTAGGCCCTGCGGAGATGATTGAAGCTTGTCACCTAGAGATGACCATGACTTGGGGTGCACCCTCCCAACTGGGGACACACAGGAAGCTCCGCAAGACACTCATTTCAAGCAAAGAAAACTCCAAAGCAAGTTATTGCCAGTGGCAGTGGGTGACCTTCAAAAGAAAAGGGTCGTCGAGCCAGTGCCACACCCAGTAGCAGGCGCTGTGATAAATCACAATGCCTTTAGGCTCACTTTCCAAAGGTCTCAATCATGGCTCATTAAGAGACTGTATAATGGTCTGTGACTGAGAGCTCTGAAATTAAGGCTTAAGTCAATGAGAGTATCTCACAGTGCCTGTCAGTGGGCCATAAAGATACAAATATAACGAAAAATGTACTCTCCCACACTCCTCGTCTTGATTGTAGTCAGTGCAATGGCACCTCATGGAGCCTCAGCCAATTACCCTCTCCAAATCCTAATACTGCTCTCATGCTGCAGATGAGCAGCATGTGAGCAGTGCCAGGATTGGCTGGAGCGGACTGCCTTGACGCTCCAGCAGGCACAAAGGGCCTGTGCCTGCTCTCCGCCCGGCTGTCTAAGAAAGCTAGGTGGAGAGGTTTACACTGTGCATGTCAAGATGGCCGTCACAAGACAGCCGGCCAAAGAAACATGCGCAGTGCAAACTGGTGGAGTGAGCACCACTCCCCTGCTGCCAGTCAGCAGCAGCCCCACACCCAAACACTGGCAACTGGGGGGCAACGCTCCTCTGCCCTAATCAGGGAGCCGCCTTTGGGTATTGCCTTTCATTAGGTGGTCAAATGTGCAGAGTGCTAATTAGTTAAGCATGTGCAGAAGCTACATATGACATTTTGTGACATATGTGCTTCTGTTTGACTCGCCTACACTGTCAGGGGATCTTTGGGAAGAGCAGCCGTGTACTGCTGCTGGCTTGGTCACCGGGGCCTGTTTTCATTATGAATAAGCACATCTGCAGGCTCACACGTGCATGCCTGCACCCTTGCACTACATATTTAAGCAGTTGCGGTATGCTGCTTCGAAAGTACATGCAGCGTAAAAATATTTGAGCTTGTTCTTGTTTTAGTCCAAAGCAGGCATGTTTATTGATTGCGTGGAAATATAAGTGTGACCCTGAAGCGCTTGTGAACACCGATTATTGCTAAATTTTACTACTAAACAAGCAGTCACAAGTGCAGTTGCCTTGCAGGCACTTGAGTCATGATTTGAATGGTGCAGTAGGTGCAGTGGCACAGGGGCCAAAAGGGCAAAGAAACCCACTGAACACCAATTATTGCCATATTGTACTACTAAACAAGCAGTCACAAGTGTATTTACTTTGCAGGCACTAGGGTCATGATTGTTATCTATGTGTCATGGTCAATGATTGATTTCTCTGCCAGGGCAATCCCTCAATTGGGTTGCCCTTTCATTTCCAGATTTGGGGCTGGAGTTGCAGACATCAGATCATTAACTGTTTAAGACTTTAAGACCTTAGAGGAGGTGTTCCTTAATAGGCATGTGCTATTTTTAATAGCAGTGGCATCAGTTCATTGTTTGAGAGAAGTACGTGCCCCTGTGCCACCATCCCCCTTAGCCAAGAGTCCGCTAGGTGCATTGGTATTGCGACCAGGTCCCTGAATGTTTCCCAATAGAATTCCTTTTCTATAATCTGAACAACAAAGGAATTGTGACTGCTATTCCAGACTGCAGAAAAGAGGGCTTACAGCCTTCTGGTATTTTTTTGGGGGGAGTTCTGTGAAGCGGGCACTGTGCAGCCATGGGAGAACCATATGATACTACACACAAAGAATGATTGAAATATCCAATTCAAATCTGTCTTCTTGTTCTATTATTGAAATAATCAACATTTGAAAATCTCTCAAGGGAGATTGGACCACATAAGTTACATAAATGTTTGACTGAATTGGAAATTGGAGGAAGAGTTGGATCTCTTCAGTGCCACTTCTGATTTCTTCTCCACCAAGAAAACAGAAGATCAATCTTCGGATGTTAAGGATCACTGGTACAGCAAACCAGCCATAAGGGAATCAATTTACCGGTGGGAAATCTTCATTGAGGTCTTATGGGTATCTTTTACATACAAATCTAGGAAAATAAAATATTTCAATTCTATTTCATTCCCTAAATAGAATTCTGGGACAGAATTGTAAAGTGGAAGAATCCCCAATTTCCTCATCTCGTATATTTGAAAAAAGTCTGATTCCCTTCATTTCATATTGGTTTGGGGCTGCCCCAAAGTTTTCCTTTATGTCATAAATTCTCCCCCAGATCAGTACCTAAAAATATATATATATATATCACTATTATGTTCTACTCCTCCTCAGGTTCAACACCCTTAGGATCAGGCTACTCTGGTGGCTTTTGTCTAGCCAGTATGACGGCAGGAAAATCAGCATCAATCATTTTCTGTAAATCGGCAATCATAAGAGAAATATCAGGAGAACAATTGCCAACCCCAGAACCAGCGTGTGACATTTCAGGAGTCTTGTGTTTTTAATGCACTACCATGCTTCCATGCCAAGAATCAAAGATGTCCCACAACAAGGCCACCTTCAGTGATCTTGTTCCCATAAACAAAGGAGGGCCCTTTAAGAGTTTGCTGGGAAATGGAAGAAGGACCTGATTTCCATATCAGTCAGATTTGGGCCTCAAATTACGAGGAGTTTCGCGCTATCCTAAAAATATGTTTTAACATTGTCACAACAGGTAAGTCACTTGAGGCAGTTCACTTGCCGACATAGGTAAACAGAAGGGTGTCATAAGTGGGGGACCTTTTAGGTTCTGATTTATCAGTATGTACTTCAGTGGCACTCAGTATGTATGGGGTGCGTACCTAGTGTCAGCTGCATGAACTAGCGGTGAAGAATCTCTCATGTGCCAGACAAAGTTGAAGCATGTAAAAATAAACCACCATGCTGCTTCAAGAAATAGTTTGGATTTAAAGAAAAAAGATTTGCACCTGACATTAAAAGCAAAAAGGTAAATTCCTATCTTCTTATTTCTTTTAATTAGTATTAGCATTATTATTATTCAAATTATTCCTACTTTTGTTTCCTATTAATACTATATTGCGCATAAGAAAGTCATTGGATTGCTACATTACACTTTTCTATATTTAAAATAAATATTAATTAGGTTACACATGAAGAGAAGATTTGAAAGTGGACACCAAAAGAGAAAGAGAAGTTACTAGCAGCTCAGTTATCTAATTTGCCTAAAGTTGAAAGTTAATTTGCTGTGAAAAAAGCTTAACCCAGTGAGGGTGATGATAATTTCTTTGACGACCAGGAGCCTTACACATCCAAATCATCTGTTAAATGGATGGTACAAATATAACTGTCACAGCAGATGATGCAGAAGACCAAATAGAACCCCAACAAAATACAAATATGCAAAATCTGATGACAGTGGTGTTTGGAATGCTTTAATTAATTAATGAACGCATATTGTTTTGAATTTCAAAAAGAGCCCTCTGATTGTTCACACAGGAAATATGTGTTTGAGCAATCCAAGCAGCTTAAAAAAACAATTAAGATTGCTTTTGTGGTCTTTTTTGGAAGGCTAGTATATTTCCAAGAAACTCGCTGTTTTTATTGTTTTATTTGCAAGATTTTCTCAATTTTATCATCAGTTCTAGCTAATCATGCTTTTAATGACTGGTAAAATTCAAAGTTACAAAAACAGATAAAAAAGATTATTGGTGACAAGTGCATCAATGTATTGCTGGACTTATATGCACTTTAGCAGAATACAAATGCCATTTTATTATAACTCATAGCCACATTTGATCCATTTCTTATCGATCATATTGAACAATATGACTTATACTTTACCTGAAAAGCCAGTTTATTTGTCCATAACAATATTTGATGAACTCATTGACATTAGGGCAAACAAGTAAGACAATGGGGCATATTTACAAGGGCATTGCGCCACGGGAACGTTACTTTAAATGATGTTCCTGTGACGCAAAGCCCTGCTCCATATTTACAAGGTGGCGTTAAGCCACTTAGCGTGGCTTAACGCCAACTTGTAAATATGTCCCTCACAGCAGCAGTCCGCTACGGCAAAGGGGCAGGCAATGGGTGTTGCTGTAGGCGTTCCACCACAACACCCATTGCATTTGGGACATATCCCCATAAATTTGGGTAAATTTTCTTAACCCACACCCTGATGTATGGGCTTTGGCATTCTGGGCCGCCAAATGCATGTCCCATTTTAGAGACTTTTTAAACAAGATGCCGAGATATCTATACTCGTTTACCTTTTCCAATTTGGTGGGGCCCAGATTCCAGTTAAAACTCTGGGCTTTTTTCCCAAAGCATAAGATTTTAGTTCTTGAGTCTGTCAGTATATGGTTTTCCTGGGCACAGGATTCTAGCCTACCTAGTTTCACCTTTCCCATAATTTTCATTAGAGGAATCTAAAAAGGGATATTAGGCAATAACATCGAGCATTGCCTCTAGTCCCCTTTTTAGGTCTCGCCTACGCAGCGCGCATGTGATGCATAGGCAAAAGACCTTTAGCAATCGCTACGGCTTTTCAGCCAAAAACGTGCACGCGTTCCATTGCTTTCAATGGCAACGCGTGCACGTTTGGAGATTCACTTGCGGGAGCGAGCGGCGCCATATGGTAGCAATTATTGCTCCTGGCGCTGCTCGCTCCCGCAAGTGAAACGCTTTCACTTTTGCCGACACTTTTTCTATTACTTTTAGCGCGCGCGCTTGTTTCAGATGCTACTTTTTTCTTTGTTTTTCAGGAGTCTACCATAGATTAGGTTAATAAACATACCTGTTATGTCGGTGGGTAAGTATGAACATGATTTGTTGATGGTGGGTGTTATTGAATGCTGTGATTGTCAACTGCTGGCTAATATTGTGTATATTGGATTTACGAGTTCTGCCAGACGTTGAGACTAGTGCATGTGGTAATACTAGCGGTCAGTGAATGTGTAATTGAGATGTACGGGGGGACGACATAAAGAAGGGACACATAATATGAAATGCACATTAGCCATCAGCCATATTCGAGACAACTGGTGTTGACCATAGGGTATTCATAAATCAAAAGACACCTCTTTTGGATTTGTGCTGAAAAGACTTTTTAGATTGTGCCTGGAACCCCTTGCTCTTTCCTGGGACAACCTTCGCTTTTCGTCTCACAGTGTAAATGATTGTATTCCGTGTTTTCACCAGCACAGTAGCAAGGCAGTTCTCAGATTGTTATAGACACGTCACTACTGCTCACATTACTCGTTACTTTTAGCAAGGTACTTGTGATATTGCTGTTGAGTTTCAATATCTTTCTCTTGTTTCTTCCAGATACAATGGCTGTTCCACCATGTTATGCTGACCTTGGCAAGTGTGCCAGAGATACCTTCAACAAGGGATACGGTAAGTTTCGATCTTCTAATAAATGCATGATTTTGAACGAGGAGCACACCATTTAACAATCTCAGCATGCAACGATGTCGGAGGACATTCTCCGGAAAGGTGACCTATTAAAGAGCATAGTCATTTTGGAAGAAATGACAAAACGAGGCAGTTTAACAGTTTTGTCCAATGCTTCACTGGGTTTTGGACGAGGTCTATGTTGGCAGGTTGTCACTCAAGGGCTGTTGGTACATTGTATATAGGAGAGGGTTTCGGCATTTCTTTTGAACTTTAGTTTGCATAAGTGTACAATATTTTGTTTTAATAGAGTAAGGTTCAGTGTGCCATGTCACTCGGCAAGTTTTTTGTGTTGCTGCATATCTTCAGCATGTCATATATTTGTGTATTATTACAACTTTAGGATGGGTGTGTGGTGTTACGGTTATTGAGGGCCTCGGGCACTGGCTGGGGCATTGTAGCACCTAGTTTCCTGGCACTAGATTAAAGCTCGACGAGGTGATGAGTGCTAAAACTTGAAAGTATGCTCTACACCTGATAGGGAGCAAAGGAAATTGAGGATTTCCACAGTGACCTGAATTTACCAGTGAGGACTTCGAGTTCCCCTATAATTGCTGCAGAACATCTGGCATTCTTCACTTCTGGCAAGCATTAAAATGTGTGCTAATATGTCCTAGTTCCTTTAGTCCCATGCGTAGGATGTTCAGTATCAATGGACTGATCCTTGTTTGGTGCATTAATAATTAGAGCGGGCATATCATGGGCATTACTCCTGCACTTTGTCAGCCTCAGTACACCTCGTCCATTTTCTATACATTGTGAACGTGTACTTCGTCAGTACTCCCCTAAACAACTGGTAATCCCACTTACCCACCCCCACACGGTCTTTTCCCCAGCCTCTTCTGTTACTTGTACTATAAATCACACATTCACCCAAATATATCAATGAATGAGACTGGATCCGGAAATGTTTTAGTATAGGAATTAAATATACTCTATCAAATGTATCTTGCAAGTGAAAGGCGGGAGGGTCATCTGTGGGAGCTGTTGTATCAATCTGAAAGAACGTTAAATAAGGGAAGTGCCTAATTGTTATAATGGCCTGCAGGTTCTGTAAATCAAGCACAACCAGCCCGTCGGAAAACAGTGAGGTTTGAGATCCACTCCAGGAGTTACAGCGAGGATTGGAGCATTCCCCTTCCAAACACTAAACAGACAGGCCTTGCTCGTTTGAGACACTGCAACCATCTGGACTCGGAGGATGCTCTCAAGACCAAGAGCCAGCAATGCAGTTTCTTTGGAAATGGACACCCCTAAGCAGAGAACAGTTGCTCCATTGTAGAATGAACCTGAAGAACTTCAAGGCCAAGTATGCCTGCCAGTTTGTGGCATTATTTCACAGACTTGGACAATCTGCTTTCTTGGTGTCTATCCTTGGCATACAGACCCTTCTGCTCTCCCTCCACTTTCACACTCTCTCTCGCACCAGTACTTGTGCCCTCACACAGCTCTCTCCCCTAAACACCCACCCTGCCAGGGTCGGTGCAGCCCCCCACATTGTCCCACCAGTTACGGAAGCCAACTTGTGGCCACTCCTTCCCGGAGCCCAGATGGTGCTACACATTTATATCCAGGAGGAAATTAAACATTCAAGGGGCTTACTGTCTCTGAAGCATTTTGCCCTTTGAGTCACACTTTTCTTACCTTGACATGCCTCAGTGGGAGTAAAAACACTTTCCGGACGGACCCACGGAGGGTTAGTTCCACTTGAAGTGCCCTATCAACATATTTATAATCCTTTTTGTTTTCACACATTGTACTGCCCATATTCTCCCTGATTGCCCAGACCTCAGTGGAATGAAGACATCCGGTTCTTTCACCTCTCATATAATTTTTGATCACATGTCTGTGTGGCTATAAGGCTTATAAGGTCCCAAAGGCAAGACCAATTGGCTATCCAATGCTTGTTAAGTATAGGCACGGTAATACTATCACTCCAGTATTTGGGGAAGGGATCTTTTACTGTCACATTACAGATGTGGGTTAGTATTGGCACTCGTAGCGGTGTGTGATTTTTGAATGCATCGACTGGGACCCCATCAGGTCCCGGGGATTTTCCAAGCGCACTACTTTTTAGAGCTACTCTTACTTCTTCTGTACTTATCGGCTATAGGGGTTCAAAGCCAGCTACATCAGGGGATCCTGTGTTATACCAATGTCTACCTTTTTTTGGTTCAAAATCCCTTTAAAATGTGTAATCCAGGCTCTCGGTGCAGATGGCACCTCCGTGGTTGGCATGCGGTTCTCTTTAAGGTCAGGGGAATGTACGATTTTCCAGAACAAGATACAGTCACCAGTATCTGCTGCGTGTTCAACATTTGTACGTGCCTGGTCTTGTAGTTGCTTTTTCCTTGTGAATAACACTGACTTGTAATTCCTTCTTAGCTCTTTAAACTTTTTCCTCTTTCTCAGGCTTACCGGCAGTGCTTTTCTTAAGAGCTGATTCGCTCTGGTACAGTAAGAGTGAAACCACCTGTGATCCTATCTTGTTTTACCTGGTTCCGTTGCTGGGATTTTCAAGTTGTCAGCAATTGCTGCTACTATAGTATAAAATGCCTCCAGCAACCTTTTATAGTTTGCCCCATTCAGTGCATGTAACAAAAGCTTCCCAGTTCTCCTTAATAGGTTTCTACTAATCTTGTCTTGTTTATACCTGCCCATTTTAGGCTAACACTGTTTCTACCCCCAATTTCAATTGGAGGTGCTCGGCCTAGTCCCTTCAATTTATCACAAGTAACATTGAGCGTGAGTTTAAGTACTGAATGGTCACTGAGATTGCTATTTTAAAAGATTTATTCAGATTCAGACCTTTTACTGAGATCATTATATGAACGATAATGAAAGGGTGGCCATTCCTGTGAAATATAGGCAACCTGGGTCCATTTTCCCTAACATTCTGTTGTAACAATTCCAAGTTTAATTTGTATAGGACCTTGTCTATTAAGTCACCATATGAGTCATGAGGGAAATGGGACTGTTCTTTCCCATAGCAGTCTGAGGAGCCATATACTACACTGGTGGGGCAATGAAATTTGCTTGTGTTAAGATCTCCAACCCAAAGATACATATAATAATACCTGCTTTCTTTGTATACAGCTCAATTTCCTTTCCCGATTCCATAGCAATCATGTTACGTGTGCCGTTGAATACATTGTTGTAGAAGTTAATTGAAATGACCTTATACTTCTGATCAATTAGCAGGTGTACCAGCTGATAGTAGGGAGGTTTATTGCATGTTTTTTTTATTAGAACGATGGGGGTATAGAACAGAGATTAGAATCACCAAGTCCCCTTTTGCTCGCCCACTAACTGAGGGTGAATCTGGGATGAGTATGCAGACATGACCATCAATATGGAAATCTTCTCTAAGCCAAGTTTCCTGTAGGCAAATCAAATGGGCAGACGTTCTAAAATTAAGCCAGTTTGGGTTCCCCAGTTTACATTTCACAGCCGCAACATTGCAGGATTTGATTACTAAGTAATCATAGATATTATTAGTATCCCCCATCCTGCCCCTTATATAACATTTGGGGTCCTGTGGCTCTAGATCCTGATCACAGTTGCCCATCTCTTTGATCTCCTACCGTCAATTCTGTTCATTTAGGAGGGTCAAAAAGGCAAATCTTTTCGATGCATTAACAGGATAATGATAATTACGACTCTGGATCTGATACATGTCATATTGACTTACCCATGACAGATGAGCTCAATTTTCAAAGGTTACCCCGCCATGGAAAGGCTGGCGGGGATGTACTTTGGGTGCCCGTTGTGGGCCCTCTTGTGCAGGGGTTGGTTGTTTGTGCACTTTGGGGGCACTATGGTGCCCCCTACATTTCCCTATATTTAAAAAAACAAGAGCAACCCATATGTCCCTGTGAACTGGGTATTTGCATTTCCCTACACCATGTGGCACGCACCGCATGCCAAGTAGTGCAGAAAAATGCAAACAGCCAGCAGCACCCGCCGCAATGTTAAACGTGCCATTTGCTGCCACTGAGGTGGAAGTTGATTCATAATGTCATTTGCGGGACCGCCGCCTTATAGGCGGCCAGTCCCAATCCCCGGGACGATGGCAGACAGACTGAAGTCCGTCCCCCATCGTAATGAGCCCCTTTGTGACGTACAAAGGCTTTGTTTTTACCATCAAATTTATATCCCACAAATTCGCAGACAGCACATCTCAGACTAGTTTGAGAAGCCACCTTCGGAACAAAGATGTATTAATGGCCTCTGTGCAATTCAATTTAATTTGTCTTTAATGAGTCTTTCATTTTTAAATAATGGCAAAATCAAAATTCAATAACAATGTTACACACAATCCATCATACAGAGTTATCGTTCTCAAATTCATGAACAAAGACAAATAATTATAAAGTAAATGAAGTTTGCATATATAAGTTAATAATTCATATTACACCAAAAGCGATCACTTTATATTTACAGAGCACTGAACAAATCAACTATTGCAAAACAAATGTTTGCTGCACGTAGTTGCTGTAAAAACGATAATTCCAGTGTGCATTGAGGAAAATTGCATTTTTTTAAAATCAAATTCTAGGGGCTTAACAATATTTGCAAAAAAAACAATGAAATGGAGGGTACAATGAATAGAGGAGTTGTTACAGGGACATCCTGGAAAGGTAATGAACTCCTGCCACTTTAGAAAACACAACCAGTAAGTTATGTTATGGTATGCTATGTTATTTTATGTAGATTTACAGAGTGCACTATCACCTAGTAGGGTATTCTGGCACTAAGCTGGTATTAGTTGAGCCAGATCCAGAGCCTAGGCGGGCTACTTAAAAAGGGAGGTCTTCAGTTTCTTGTGGAATTCAAGACGTGAAGAGGTGGCTCTTATGTGTAGTGGCATGCCATTCCACGCTTCATGCGCACTGTAGGAGAAGGTTCGACCACTGGATATTGTTTTCCTTATGCGTGAGATGTGTGCAAGTAGAAGTCCAGAGGAATGTAGGTATCTGAAAGGTTTGTGAAAAAAGATCCATTTGTTGAGGTATGCTCGGCCAGTGTTATGTAGTGCCTTGAAAGAGCGGGAGAGGAGTTTGAATTGTGAGCCATATTAAGGCAAAAATGGGTCAATATAAACATATTCTGAGGGATAGCCACCATATTAATATATGGTTGAAACCTGTCCTGAATTAACAGCAAAGAATTAGCTTGAACTGTAGATTTGTAAAATTCCCTAAGAGCCCATCCCTCATCACAGAACGTAGTGTACAGGACCTTAAAATTGAATGCTCTATGGAAAATTTCAGCCATCATTCCCTGAAAGAGACACCAGTCGCTCTATTGTTTTTGATATATCAATGGTAAGATGTTTTGCCTTGTAGGGTGATTTTCCTCATCTCACTTCAGCACATAACTCGTAAGGTTTGGGAGCTCTTATGGCACCTGGCAAGGTCTCTTCCTTAGGTCTCGGCTGATCCCTTGGGATGAAGAAAGTGAACTGCTGAAGAAAAGAGGTGAAGAAGAGAAAAAGCTCCATCCTTGCCAGCTGCTCTCCCAAACAGACTCGGCGTCCTGAGGCAAAAGGGAGAGAAATGTTTAAAAGTGCAACTGACCTTTAGATTTTTAATCTTTTATGAGATTATGTCTTTCCATATCCACACAAGCATCGAAACATTTTATGAAATGGTAATAAAAAAGATATGTCTTATCTTTATCAGAAAACCTCCCTGGGGCTGTATTACACAAAGAGCCAGGTGCAACATGCATTTTGCCCCTAGCAAACGGGCCGATACGCAGAATCGGCTAATTTGCGATCGCAAAAAATGCATTTTGGATGCAGCAAACCCAATTTTGCGAATCGTTAACCTGTTACCGAATCGCAAAATGGGGTTTGTGATTCGCTATTTGGAAGTGCATGTTTAGGGGATCCCTTCCACATAGCGGATCCTAACTGTATACATGAATGTTTTGTGACCTTGAATGCGGTCACAAAAAAACCACATTTTATCACCTACTTCAAGTAGGAGGTAACCCATTCGCAAATGGGAAGGGGGCCCCAAGGGACCCCTTCCCCTTTGTGAATGTTAGTAAAATCATTTTTTAAGAGCAGGCAGTGGTCCCACCTACCACATTAATAATCACGAGGTAGGTCATTTGTGATCCCCTAGGAATCACTAAAAGTGTTAAACACGCTTCTATGCATTCTGTTTTGCGATTTCCTAACTGCGAATCGCAAAGATTCGCAATTAGGGAATCACAAAACAGGGCCTTCATACATCTGGCGCAAAGTTCCCTGGGAGCGTAACAAGAGTGTGCACCCCCAGGACACTTAGGCATTTCAGAAGGGGCTGCAGATGCTGTGCCCCCCCTCTGTAATACGGATTGCACTGGCGCACATGTAGCACCAGCACTATTTCGAAAGGGGCATTCCCTCATTTGCATGGGGGCATGGCCTCATGCAAATGATTGAATCTCTTTGCCTCTGCGCTCGCACCATATTATGGATGTGGGCGCAAAGGCAAAGAAGCCGGTAGGAGGCGCACTGACTGTGCCACAAAACGGTGGCTCACTTACCATGTGCCTCCTGTGGGTCACCCACTGGAGGAAAAAAGGGGGTCCCATGGACCCCCCAGGACATACTTGTGCAAGTAGATGCAGTCACTCACTGAACCTGCCTGCAGGGGGATCTCTGTTCCCTCTCTCTAATTGCAGGCGGGTACCACATGCACAGTGAAAAATGGTGTGGCTGATTAAAGCAGCTGCTCTGAATTTCACTGAATGCATTGCCCCATGGCAGCCCTGAGTTCACTTCTCTCTTGAGGGCAGCACATTCATTGCAATCATATGCACTATTTATGTTTGCGCCTGGTGGACCTGTTGAAGGTATGTTGTGGCGCGAACATGGACAGTGCACCCTATACATAATACGGGCCCTGGTTTCCAAATTCTTTTCAGTTTAATTAGCACGTAAAAATGTTATGGACTTTGAATGCAAAAGGTGTTATAATAAAAACAACCTGAGGGAAATACTGTGAATAATGAAATAGAGACCTTCATTTCCAACATTGGTGGTCAGCGGAGGGATATGACTTGTTTTTTACTTTGACACACAGTGATTGGTGGACATTACTACTGCGTGCAGACCATTACGCTACCACATACTGCTTTTTGCTTATTCCTATTTTTGTGATAACCCTTGAAGTATCCACATACCATGTCCTTCTCTGGTGAGTCAGCAAGTGAGGTTGCAAAATTGGTGTTTGAGATTGAGGAGTTGCAGTCTTGCAATGTGGATCAGCCCAAACAGTTTTGCAAAGATTTTCGATGCCCCCTTGTTGAGTGTTTCCTGCATGACCTATTGTAGTTTTCTGTATGTTAGCCTAACTGTGCACTGTATAGGCCTAATTTTCTTTTTTCACACGTTACTACATAAGCATACTTGCTTTGTGCCACATTGCGCTTTCACACACAACCTACATATGTTTTCGTGTTCTGTTCTTATTCTGAGATTTAGTCTCAACACCACAGACAAGATCAAACAACAATGTCCCTTGTCATTCTTTCTGGCCAGCCACTAGCACCTAGATATAACACAAAAATGCAGCTGATGTTTATGTGCACATGTCTTGTCATATAGATGAGTGCAGGAGACAAAGAAACACTCATGGAACGAGAGTTCTGAGACAAGAACACTGCATCTGCTGAGATGTAGAACGCTCATCTGTGTATGCTAAGGTACGGGGTCCGCCACTAATCCCAGATATCTTTAATATATATTCATTTAGCTTCAGTAGGAGGGGAGGGGGATTTAGGGTACTCTGTCCTATATAATGACAGGGCTTTTCATGGTATACAGGTTATTAACCATGCTAACAGTATTTTTAGTATGCATTTGTTTTCTAATTGTGGCACAAATGCTGCATTTCTGGGCACGATCATTTAAATAAATATTCTAAATTTCCTGCGTGTCTCCTGTTTATCCTATTATTGATGAGTATAAGTGAGAGGGAGAAAGGGTGTGTCCTGTTACTGCAATCCCTGAGTGGGTCGAGAGATTTGTAAACTTGGGTGCCTAATCACTTGTTTCTCTGGTAAGGTTATGAGAGCAAGTGAGGCACTTAGCTAGTCGGAGTTGTGCTCATAGATACTGAAGTGGTATGGTGACTCAGTCCCTACATACCGAAGTGCTATTGTCCCAAGCATAGTTCTGTTCCAGATTAGAATCCCTGCTAGGATGGAGGCGCTGCGAAAGGCGCCAAGGGCTTGGTGGGCAACACGAGAAGCTGGGGAGGCTGAGAATGGTAATATGGATCTGGAGGTGCAGAGCCAGCAAGGGGAATTTGAAGCTCAGGATCTGCCTGTGGGAGCCTCTTTTGGGGGTGGCAGCAATGTGTCATCTAGGAGTGTGTTCCCAGAGGAGCTGGAGGACAGACAGAGGGCCAGGGACAATAAGCTTGAGCTGGAGAAGCTCAGGATAGAAAGTAAAAAGTTTGAATGGGAACGAAAGTAACAAGATAAGGAGAATGCCCTTGCCTTGGAACAAAGTACCCTTGCTCTGGAGGAAAACAAATTGCTTGTAGCCCCTGAGTTGAGATTAAAGGAGCTGGACATCAGGGCCAAGTAGACAGAGCCCAGTTCAAATGGTGGCAGCGTGCAGCCAGTGCAGTCTTGGTAGAAGGTGCACATTCCAAAGGATCTGGTGCAAGAGTACAGGAAGGGGATGACATACATGCTTGGTTTTCGGCTTATGAGGCATCATTCCACTTGAATGAGGTCTATAACACCCAATGGGAAAGGGTCTGTGAAAACACTTTGAGAGAGGAGAGACATTTGACAGTCCTAGGGAGGAATACAGCTCTCATCTACACCAACATGAAGGATGCCTTGATTACCCAGTATGGTCTCACCCCAGAGCAGTATAATGAAAAGTTTAGATCTTTTAAGAAAACTGATTCTCACACTTGGTTGGAATTGACCTCTTTAATGCTCTAGTTTATTTTACTTGTGCATGGCTTCTTATTGTATGAGGCCTACGACTCCAAGGAATATCGTATCCATGGATCATTGATAATTAGGTATGTGGTCCTTACAATCCATGATTACCTTTCTCACCTCTGTGATGCCATCATGTGGGATACACATTCTATTTTGGTTTATCATTTGGTTAGCATGGTGGAGTACTTTACCTGCCACACTCTTTCCATGTTTTTCCTCACCAGTCTTTTGCAACACTATACTGTTTGTTTGAATAATCTCCTGTCTTTCTTTTCTATATTGTGTTTTCTTTAACCCCTTGAGTGCCCATGACGAGATGGTCTCGTCATGGGCCGCGGTTGCGCTGTGCCCATGACGAGACTATCTCGTCATGAGCCCCGCCCGCTAATGAAACGCCCGACACAGGGCGTGGAAAGGGCGGGGCACACAAGGGGTTAAGTGGGTCTGTGTTTTCCATTTAGTATCTTGATGACACGCTTACCGGCCGTCAGCCGGCCACCAATCGGTGGACCAGATAAATTGTGCTTTGCCAAACAGTAGGACTTCGGTTTTATTGGCATTCAACTGGAGGAAGTTCTTCGTCATCCAGTTGGAGATAGCACGCATACCCTCTGCAAAGAGCTGTTTAGTTGTGTCCGTGTTATTGTCAAACGAAAACAGGAGTTGTGTGTCGCTCACATATGAAAAAGGGACAAAGCTGTGTTCTCTGATGATTTTTGCAAGGGGGGCCACGTATATGTTAAATAACATGGGGCTGAGACACGAGCCCTGAGGAACCCTCTTATTAAGGGATTTAGCTCCAGAGCAGAACATACCCAGATTCCCTGAGATGACCCTTGTCTCACTAGGGGACAGTGAAATGGTCCAGAAGACCCTTGTACCTGAAACAGTAAGAAATACAGGCAGTGGGTGACCATCAATTGATAGAGGATGGAGGCTCTGACAGACACTGGAGCCAGAATGACTACGGTAGGGTGTCACCTGGTGTGTGAAGAGCAGGTATTCCCCAATGTGTTCCACCAAGTAGTTGCAGTGGACAACTCTTAGTGACAGTACAAGGTGTGGCAGGTTCCCTTTGAATGGGGAGGTCTCAGGTTCCTTGAGGGTTACGGTGAATCCAACCATGCCTGTTGATTGTCTACTGGGAAATGACCTGGAGGATCACACTTGGAGATGCTGGGGTTGACAGGGTGGGCGTGTGTGAGCACTCGGTCAATGGCAGCCAGGAAGGGTGATCTGAAGGACCTGGAGCCTGAACGAGTAGCCCAGGTCCCTGCCAGAAAGAGGAGGGGCAGTGGGCATGGGAGAAAAGCCCCAGAAGTTCCCACGGTCCAGGAACCTGAGGGAGATGCCCTGGAAACTACAGGGAAGCAAGTGGCCGAAATTGGGGACGTGCCTGAGCTGACCCATTGGCAGCAAGAAGGGCGTCCTACGAGGGAGGAATTCTGCCAGGAGCAGAAGAGTGCCCTTCTCTTGATGGCCAATGGCTGCAGGCTGTAGACTAGGCAGCTGGCAAGGAGTCTGGATCACACTGGATTTACTGGGAGAATGGTCTCATGTATAATGAGCATAAGGTTGCTGAGCCTGGGTCAGCCCATGTGCTGGAGGTACCCCAGCGCTTCAGAGCCTTCCTACTGGGTCTGACTAATGGTGTGCCTTTGGCAGGACATTTGCGGCAGGAAAGACCTTTGAGTGGCTTGTCACCCACTTCTAGTGGCCCCACATGCGCAGAGATTCTACTACTCATTGTAGAACTTGCCTGACGTGCCAGGCAAGTGTCAAGAGTGGAGAGAGATGTAAGGCTCTGCTCCAGCCTTTTCCTGTCATGAGCACCTCTTTTGAGAGGATGGGCATTGGCTTTGTGGGGCCTCTGGACCCCGAGACAGCCACGGGCAACAGGTTTATCCTGGTCTTGGTGGACCATGATACCCGGTACCCGGAGGCTATGCCTCTAAGAACAATGACAGTGCCTGTGGTGGGCCAGGAATTGATGGGGAGCTTTTCCCGTCTGGTTTTCTACAAAGAGGTGGCATACAACCGGGGTGCCATCTTCATGTTTCTTTATGTCTCTGTATGAAAAGTGTGGTGTAACCTATAAGTTCACCCCCACCTAACTACCCCAATGTAATGGGTTAGTTGAGAGATTCAACCAAGCCCTTGGGGCATGATTATGGGTCTGACATACTCCATGAGGCGTAAGTAGGACGACCTCTTGCCATGCCTTCTATTTGTTTACAAGTAGGTACAGCAGAAGGGACTGGGATTCAGCCCCTTTGAATTGTTGTATGGACACCCTTTGAGAGGACCTCTGAGTCTGATGAAGGAGGGCTAGGAGGAGACTCCCAGGAAGCCCCCCTAGAATGTATTTAGCTACATGCTGGCCTTCAGAAGCCACACTGCCCGAGTCAGGAATCTCGCTGAAGCAAATCTAGAAGCCAGCCAGGAGTATATAAAACGTTGGTATGGCCAGAATGCCACTCTGATTTAGTTTCAGCCTGGCCAGAAAGTGTGGTCATGGCCCCCAGTGGAGCTGCATGCTCTCCAGGACAAGTGGACTGGGCCTTTTGAGGTGGTGGAGCACAAGAGTGATATCACCTGTCTGGTGGACTTGCAGTCTCCAAGGAACCCTTTGAGGGTCCTGCATGCAAACTGCCTCAAATCTCACTTTGAGAGGTCTGAAGTGACTATACTCCTGGCAACAGATGATGGAACGGAGGAAGAAAGCAAACCTCTTCCTGACCTCCTGCATACCAAAGAGCAGGATGGGTCTGTGGAGGGTGTGAACCTCTCCCCAGCACTGACTCTGGAACAGTATGAGGCCTATCGCCAGTTGTTGGGACAATTTTCCTCCCTGTTTTCCTTGACCCCAGGAGTCACACACTGGTGTGCCCACAATGTGGATACTGGAGATAGTCCTCCTGTAAAACACAAGATTTACACGTCGACTGACAAGATCAAAGCCAGCATCAAGGAAGAGGTTTCTAAGATGCTAGCATTAGGGGTGATAAGGCCCTCCAACAGTCATTAGGGCAACCCAGTGTTCTTGGTCCCAAAGGCTGCTGCACCTGGTGCCACTCCTGAACTGCAGTTCTGTGTAGACTACTATGAGCTCAACGCCGTCACTAAGACTGACGCGTACCCCATCCCCCGAGAAGATGAGCTCATATTTTGGCTGAGAGCTGCCAAGTTCCTCAGTATGCTTGACTTAACGTCTGGCTACTGGCAGATTGGCCTGACCGAAGGAGCCAAAGGGAGGTCAGCATTTTCAATGCCAGAGGGGCACTTCTAGTTCTGTGTGATGCTCTTTGGGTTAAAAAAATTGCCCCTGCCATCTTTCAGAGGTTGGTTAACCAGGTTTTATCAGGGTAGGAGGACTTTAATGCTGCATACCTGGATGACATTGCAGTATTCAGTTCCAGTTGGAAGGATCACATGCATCACCTCTGGGAAGTGTTGGAGGCTCTGCAGAAGGCAGGCCTTACTATCAAGGCCAATAAGTGCCAGATAGGGCAGGAGTCTGTGATGTACTTAGGATACCAGGTAGGAAGTGGCCAGGTGGCTCCCCTACAACCCAAGATTGACACCATTCTGGCTTGGGAGCCCCTCAAGACCCAGACTGAGGTGATCGCCTTTTTAGGTCTCATCGGTTACTACAGGAAATTTGTCACAGGGTATGGCACCATTGTTGCTCCCTTGAACGAGCTGACTTCTAGGAAGCAGCCCAGGAGAGTGATCTGGACTGAGGCTTGTCAGATCGCTTTTGATGCCCTGAAGGCTGCCATGTACTAGGCACCTGTGCTGAAGGAGCTCGACTTCTCCAATGAATTTGTTGTGCAGACAGATGCTTCAGAGCATGTTGTGAGGGCAATTTTAGCACAGCTAAAAGAAGAGGGCCTAGACCAACCAGTAGCCTTCATTAGCAGGAGGTTACTTTCCAGGGAACAGAAGTGGAGTGCAATTGAGAGAGAAGTTTTGTTGTAGTCTGGGCACTGAAGAAACTAAGGGGCTCATTACGATGGCGGAAAAATAGCCACCTCCGGGCCGGCGGTGGCGATCGTTCTGCCATTGTCATGAGATTTACCACCTGCCACAATATGATGGTGGTGGGTATCGCGGCGGACAGACTTTACTGCCGGTAGCAATCGTCACAATTGCCTGGCGGAGCGGTCAGCATGCTCACAATGGCGGCGGAGCCTAGCAGGCTCTGCCGGCACAATTATGATGCCGGCGGAAGCCAGCCTTTCCGAGGCAGTTGAACCCTTGTGTTGGGGGGAGGTGTGGGTACGCTGGAGGATACCCATGGTACCCCCTATATTTCACTGCACCAAGTGGCAGGCACAGCGTAGTGCCTGCCACATAGTACAGTGAAATGCAAGCATGCTCTTTTTTACATCGCGGCGGTGCTGCTGTCAGCAGCCACCGCGGCAATGTTAAAGGTGCGGAATCCGCAGTCCATCATAATTGTATATGCGGGACCGCTGCACGCATGGCGGTCGGACCCAATCACCGCTACGGTGGCGATCGGACCAAGTCCACCCGCCATTGTAATGAGCCCCTAAGACCCTACTTGTTTGAGGATCACTTCCAGGTTCAGACAGACCACAGGCCCCTCACCTGTTGAGGTGGTCAATTACCCTACAGCGGACGGACTTTACGGTGGATCACCAATGGTGATGGTTTGTCCAGATTCTCCCGCCTTAGTGATGAGAACTCCCAGGAGATTGGGTAGTTCTCCCTGCTTTCAGCGGGAGGGTACACGTGTTAGACCTGGCATTCTTGGTGTGGTTTCCTCTGTCTTTTTTCCTCTACCTCTTGTATTTTTGACTGTGTGCTGGACTTCGTTTTTGCTGGTTTAGGTAATCTGGGCACTTTACCAGTGCTGATCAGTGTTAAAGTGCATGTGCTCCCTGTGTAAATTAGGATTCTGATTGGTTATCCAGGATTGGCATATTTGATTTACTGGTAAGTTCCTAGTAAAGTGTGCTGTGTGTACCTAGGGCCTGTAAATCAAATGCTACTAGTGGGTCTGCAGCACTGGTTGTGTCACCTACATGAATAGCCCTGTAAACCTGTCTCAGGCCTTCCATTGCTGTGTCTGTGAGTGCAGTTTGAAACTGCCATGTCGACCTGGCAAACACACCCACTTGCCAGGCCCTAACCTTCCCTTTTGCTATATGTAAGGCACTCCTAAGGTAGGCCCAAGGTACCCCCCATGGGCAGGGCGCAGTGTATGTGAAAGGTAGGACATGTACTGGTGTGTTTTGGTTGTCCTGATAGTGAAATACTCCCAATTTAGTTTTTCACTATTACACAGGCTAGCTCTCCCATAGGTTATCATTGGAGCCACCTTGTAACATTTTAAAAGTGTAACTTTCAATTGGGAACAGCTAGGGATTTGAAGTTTGGGCTCTCTGAGCTTAGGATTTAAAAACATGTCTTTTAGTATAGTTTTTTTTTTAACTGTGTGTTTGGAAATGCTACTTTTAGAAAGTGGGCATTTTCTTATTTAATCACACTGTGCCTCTGCCTGCCTGTGGAATCAATGCTGTCTGGTTTAGACTGACATGGGCCTGTTTGTACATTCACTATAGACAGTCACACAAAGGGAGTTGAAGTGTGCCCTTCATATGCTGATGGCCCATCACCAGTCTGATGGCCCTTACTGAACTACAGTGGTAGGAGGAGCTGTTCCCTGCACCTGAATAGGCCTGTGCCTGTCCTCTCTCTATGGTGTCTCCACCCCCTGGAGTGTGTCTGGAGCCAAGGGCAGGCAAGGCAGGAACTTGTAAACTACAAAGGCTTCAAAGGCCAAAAGGGGTTTAAGTATTGGAACAACAATCCCAGAATTTTAGGACGCTTTTGGATCAAGAGGAACCTCTCCCAAGGAGAAGAGATAAAGAGCTGTGAGGAGGAATACTGCCCCTTTGCTGTGTGTTGCTTTGCCGGGTTGGCCTGCAGTTGCTGCTTCTGCTTTGGAGAGAAAAAGGACTGGACTTTTATTGTGTATCTTGCTTGTGTAGTTACTCCAAGGGCTTGTGTGTTTCCTCCTATTGGAAGTCTCAGGGCCATCAAAGATTTCATCTGCGGCATCCCTGAACTCCATTGCTTGGAGTTCTGACCTGCCTTGTCATGCCAATTCCAGTTCTAGGCCCTTGCAGGTTGTTTTTCTGCTTGAAACCATCAAAATCCACGCATCTCCCTTCAAGTGCCTGTTTTTCCACCATGCAGGAGAAATTTCCCCGCACCACTGCCGTGCAGCCAAAGGAATCGACGCAGCATTTGTCAGAGGGTAAAGAAAGAACCACAGCCCACCGTGCCTCCAACGTACGAGACCCCCGCACTGATTCCGATGCAGGGTCTGTTGTGAAGCTGAAAGAAGCGATGTATCGCGGCTGAAGAAACTGATGCAGCACCTGTTTGCCAGCACCACACCGATCTCCAGCATGTCCAGATTTCCACGCATCGCACCTGTGCTGCAGTTTTTTCAGATGAGTCACCTTCAGACCAGAACTGTCTTAGATTTCTACCCATCACTTACCCCTACAGTTCTGGATTCAACGCAAAACTTCTGCCTCAGCAGAATTGACGCATCGCCTCCATGCAGACTCAGGAACCAATGCATCGCTGTGTTTTCCGAAGCTTCTCTTCTATGTGGCTGTTTTGCCTTGTGAATTTTGAAGCATCTAAAAGTACTTAGTGTAAAATCATCACATCCATAGTGAGACAGAATTGCTAAAACATTTTTAAAGTCATATCTTGAGTTGGGTATGTTGGATTTTTTTCCATTTTGGTCTTGAATTGTTGTGGTTTCTATTTGTAGTGTTTTCACTGTTTTACTGTGTGTGATATGTACATATTTGTACAAATGCTTTACGCATTGCATCAGAGAGAGACCTGACTGCTCCTGCCAAGCTACCAAAGGGGTGAGCAAGGGTTATCTTGAGTGTGTTACTCCCTTACCCTGACTAGAAGGAAGGGTTCCTACTTGGACAGGGTGCATACCACTGCCAACTGGAGACCCCCATTTCTAACAATTTGGTCATACTACACTTCAAAATGATTTAGTATACATAGCAAACAGCTATATCTATCTTCCAATTTCAGATTTCAAAGTTAAATGGGGGGGCTTGTGTGGATATTTTCGTATTTTGTAAGCAGAAGGACGGTGCATCAGGATGAAGTCAGATAATTCCAAATGTATTCCAAAATATAATCTTTATTAGATTTTCAATTTCAAATTCGGACATCAGCCAACGCGTTTCCTTGGATGCCTGGATTAAAAAATCATCAGTAAGTTTCAACATCCCACAGTGATAGTCCGGATTTGGGACGACAAACGGGAGTGTCGACACTGACTAGGATTGTTGGCCGTTATCTTGGCTCTTGGACTCTTTTAAATCTTGATGTGATTAGTGAAGGGGATACGAAGGACCTGGGTTTTTACCCTTCAGACGAACTGATCAATTTGGAAGTCTGTGGGACGTTGAAATTTACGGATGATTTTTGAATCCAGGCCTCCCATAAATACGATTAAAAATGTTTTGGAATCTATTCATTGTCGGACACTGATTGAGTGAACCAAGACATAGACACTTCTGCCCTGACAAAGTTCCATTCGGAACGAAACGCGTTGGCTGATGTCCGAATTTTAAATTGAAAATCTAATAAAGATTATATTTTGGAATACATTTGGAATTATCTGACTTCGTGCTGGTGCACCGTCCTTCTGCTTATGAATCTTTCAATCTGGTTTCCAGTGGAGTATAAATGCGGCATACTCCGGATGTGTTTTGCACAGACAATATATCAATTTGTTCATTAAGAAACTGAGGTGCTGAGCCTTGGTCAGCCGCATTTTGTTTTTCCAATTGTGTATTTTCGTATTTTGTCCTGTTCCTGGGAGTTGTGAGATCTACTTCACATTAAAAATAAACACTAACTACAAAGAGTTTTCGCTCAAAAGGAAACAGGCTCTTGTTTATAGTTCATTTTCTCATTTAAATTTTAACTAAAATGTGATTTTCTGAATAATTTGTGTTACAAACAAATATTTTTCCAAAAAGGTGCCTTGGGAAGTTTTAATGATAAAGTAATTGTAGAAGATTTATTTGGTGATGGTGTTATTTAAATTTTATATTCATACGTTCTTATTAACGACATGGATTTCTTTAAGTAAACGTAATATGACGAGATCTGTTGTGTTCATTCTTGAATAATAGAATGCGATTATAAATAGAGAGGTTACTGTTCAGACAGAAATATCCAGGCACCAGTATAAGTAAAATAATAGGCCAACTTCTGCCAGGCTCACTGAACTTGGCATGAAGATCAGCAATAACCCTAGATCCACGGTCTTAAAATCAAGATTAGCACTGGATACCTGCCTCTACCCCACCTAAGTTGGTGTTGAATGTTCACACTGATGCAGGCTTAACATGCCTTACAGAATTACATTTAAACAGATTGCCGGGTATAGTGCTGAATTCTCAGTTTAACCCTAATCCAGGCTTGTACCTCGTGCTGGGAGTGGAAGCGCATTCAAATAAAACTAAAAGAAGACACAAAGTTTTTACAGTTCATATACACAGCAGGGCCCGACTGGGAACCAAAACCGGCCCTGGTAAAGTGCTCGGCTGGCCCCGCAGGGGGTGCAGCCGAGCTGTTTGCCGGGGCTGGTTTCGGCCGATTTTGTTACAGATGGCCGCTTTTGCAGCATAGCTGCAATATCGGCTTGTAACAAAAACGACCCCCCAGGTGCCCAAAACCGGCCTCCACCCTGGTGGCCCACCGGGGGAATGCCCGGTGCCCGCTTTGGCCAGTCCGGCCCTGCTACACAGTTCAAATTCAACGACAATGGTTTCTCTTTAGGAGTTGCCCTGTTGCCCCAGGGTCTCATATCAAATGCTGGAGTGTGACTGAAGGCAGCCATGCAGGCCGATGTGGGGGGTGGAGCGTGCTTTTATGAGTGACAATAAACACCGGGTCTCCTTGGGTTAAGTGTGCATGTCGGGTTGGACAGGTGCCTTGCTCCGACCAGCCCAACATGTGCACTTGAACCCTCACCAGGCTCTCCAATGTAGGATCCCGGGAAATTGCTGTTGCAGCCCCCAAGGCTAGTAAGGGACTCAAGGGACGAGCTGGAGGTAACAGTGCACACTGCAGGCCTGGGGGCAGTCTCGAGTTTACCTTGAGAGGGGATCCAGCGGTGAGTGTTTTACTGAAAATTTACTACTTAATTTTATTCGCTGTTGCGTGTTAGCCCTCGGACAGGCATCGTTGACTAATGCTGGGACAAAGTTCAATTGTTTGCCAGTAGCGCAAGAAAATGAGGTTCGTGGAACAAGGGGCTGGAATTATGTGACGTATAGTCCAAGGAGGGAGAAATAGCTAGTGCTGGTTGCAGGAAGACAAATCAGATAAAGGCATGTTTCTGATTGGCACAGGAAAGGCATTGTTTACTAGTGGAAACAAGAATCACGCGGCCCTTCTACTAAAGAAAATGTGTTTTTTTAGTAACGTGAGGTAAACATAGTATTGTAAAATGAAAGGAGCATAAAGCAGTCCAGCCAGTAGAATGTGGAAAGCATTAATAGCTATCAAATTCAGGTAATGCTTTTGTTTAGTAGGCAATCCAAATATTCTCAAGTTAAATGACCAAAAGACATTGCTTGACAAAAAAAGGGAAAAAAAGGGAACAATCTGACTCCCACATATGGCAAAGTGATTTTTGCACCTCTCTTTATTTAAATGTTTATAATTTATATTTGAGCAAGAGCACACAATGCTGGTGTGTTTTGTTACAGCCAAGAGTCGCCGATAATAAACTGCAGCACAGGACTGGAGAGTGAGGCAATATAAACTCAGCAGACGGGAGCATTCATTGAAAGGCCTAATTTTTGCAGTAAGCAAAGCTTAAAATGAATAATTACATTGTGGCAGTTGCAGGATCCCTGGATTTATTTTCCTTAGGGAGGATATCTGCAATTCTATTTTAGGACTTTCATGGAGTCCAAACATGAAATTAACAAGTGAGTTTGAGTTTTATTGAAGGACTGCACAGCACTGCCCACTGGAAAGAAAACAAAATAAAATAAGCATTTGTAATGCAACAGGTCTTGCATTAGTGAAACGTTTAGCTACTGGCGTTGTAAATCATAATGTTTGTTAGATTCTTTTTTAATTCCCAGAAATATCCCAGCAATAGCATAAGAAATAAAAGAAAATCCACAAAGCAAGGAAAGGTTACAGTACCAAAACATGTTACTAGGTGTTCCTGTGGAATTTTAAAGGGACCTCTATTAGCCATATTAGGTACTTCACCCTTAATGCAATTATAAAGTGAAAGATTGCAACTGAGCATACGCTCCCATTTGGTTTTATCGAAAGTGATTTTTTTGTTAGCTTAAGTGTAAAAATGCACTGTTGTTGTTTAATGTGCATCTCACTTTCAATAAAAACAAATGGAAACGTATGTTGAGCTACAATTTTTTAAATAATTATATTAAGGGTGCAGTACCTTATGTGGTTAATTGAGGTCCTTTTATGCAGCTGCAGCACTGTCTAGATGACTAAGAATAAGGAATTACCACTGGGAGCAGAGAAGCAGCTGCAGGACTGTCTAAAGGACTAAGAATGAGGAATTACAACTGGGACCAGAGAGGCTGCCAGCAGCAGTGGCTAGAAGATTAAGAAAGAGGAATCACCACTGGGACCAGAGAAGCAGCTGCAGCACTGCCTAGAGACTTAGGAATGAGGAATTACCAATGGTACCAAAGAAGCACCTGCAGCACTGTCTACAGGACTAAGAATGAGGAATTACAACTGGGACCGACTAAGAAAGAGGAATCACCACTAGGATCAGAGAAGCAGCTGCAGCACTGCCTAGAGTGTTAGGAATGAGGAATTACCATTGGAACCAAAGAAGCAGCTAGCAGCACTGACTAGAGGACTGAAAATGAGGATTTACCGACGGGACCAGAGAAACAGAAAGCAGTACTGTCTGGAGGACTGAGAATGGAGGAATTACCAACGGGACGAAAGAAGAAGCTGCAGCACTGTGTAGAGGATTTAGAATGAGGAATTACCACTGAGACCAGAGAAGCAGCTGCAGCACTGCCTAGAGGACTAAGAATGAGGAATTACCACTGGGAGCAGAGAAGCAGCTGCAGCACTGTCTAGAGGATTAAGAACGAGGAATTACTACTGAGACCAGAGACACAACTGCAGCACTGCCTAGATGATTTAGGATTAGGAATCACCACTGGGAACAAAGAAACTGCTGCAGCACTGCCTAGAGGACTTAAAATGTGGAAATTACCGTTGAGACCAGAGAAGCAGCTAGTAGCACTGCCTAGGGGACTAAGAATGAGGAATTACCACTGGGAACAGAGACGCAGCTATCAGCACTGGCTAGAGGACTGAGAATGAGGAATTACCAGTGGGAACAGAGACACAGCTGCAGCACTGCCTAGAGACTTAGAATAAGGAATTAAAAGTGGGAACAGAGATGCAGGTGCAGCACTGCCTAGAGGACCTAGAATGAGGAATTACCAGTGGGAACAGAGACGCAGGTGCAGCACTGTCTAGAGCACTTAGAATGAGGAATTACCAGTGGGAACAGAGACGCAGGTGCAGCACTGTCTAGAGGACTTAGAATGATGAATTACTGACGGGACCAGAGAAGCAGCTAGCAACACCGGTGAGAGGACTAAGAATGAGGAATTACAAGTGGGAACAGAGGTGCAGGTGCCGCACTGCTTAGAGACTTATAATGAGGAATTACCACTGGGAACAGAGACGTAGGTGCAGCACTGCCTAGAGGACTTAGAATGAGGAATTACCAGTGGAAACAGAGATGCAGCTGCAGTACTGCCTAGAGGACTTAGAATGAGGAATTACTGAGGGTACCAGAGAAGCAGCTAGCAGCACTGGCTAGAGAACTTAGAATGAGGAATTACCAGTAGGTCCACAGATGCATCTGCAGCACTGCCTTAAGGACTAAGAGTTAGTTATTTGCACTGGGACATGGGAAGCAGCTAGCAGCAGTGGCTAGAAGATTAAGAATGTGGAATTACCACTGGGAACAGACACAGCTGCAGCACTGCCAAGAGGACCAGAAAATGAGGATTTAGCACTGCGACTAATATAAATGAAAGTGCTTGTAACAGAAGTGGGACTATAGTATAAAGTGAAGCATTTGGCAGGCTGTAAAGTTACCAAATATTTAAACACTTACCGAAAAAAAGTTGCAGTGAGACGCTGCGTAAAGCCATGAAGGTTCTTCGGTAATAAACAGACTGAACCAAAATAAGATATGATTAAATGAAATGAGTGGCTGCTCTATCTTCATATAATTGGCATACTTTGGGAAAGAGTACAACATTTCTTTCAAAATAACTGCTCAAAATATTGTTTCAAGCCAGTGGTGCCTTGCAGTGCCTTGTCCAAAGCCGGTGGAACGTGGGTGACTTGAATCTTTCATTGATTAATATACCCTGCCGAAAGGCGCGAGCATGCGATTTGTAGCTAAAGTTAAGGGGCAGGAGGAGTT
Source organism: Triturus cristatus (assembly GCF_964204655.1). Classification (NCBI taxonomy): domain Eukaryota; kingdom Metazoa; phylum Chordata; class Amphibia; order Caudata; family Salamandridae; genus Triturus; species Triturus cristatus. The sequence goes on from NC_140586.1 coordinate 268,244,516, forward strand.
GGGGAGGTCGGTGAGGACGACACCTAAAACATTTTACCACACTAAGGTTTTTCGACTGCAGCTAGCAAGGTATTTTGAAATGTTTTACTTGTGCAGGACACTGTAATGAAGAATGTCGGTCACGTTCTGTCATATATATCTGTGGTGTTGTGAAATGTACTCGTTATCGTGTTCTTGTGGATGGAGTGAAGGAGATCTCTGTACACTGTCTACCACTGTGTGGCCTGCAGAGAGATGCATGTTAACAACCCGATACATGCCGATATGCACACAGCCAAGGAGTAGGGCTGTGCGTCTGTTACGCCTCATAGATGAGTAGTTACATGTGCATCAAACTGGTCCAAAGCCACAAGCTCCCTTAGTGTGATGTGTAGTTGGTAGTTAGCTAGTTTTCAGTGTTGGGTTCTTGATCCAATCCAATTGATTGTCCTACGGCCAAGAAATATAATTACCTGATAAAGGGTGATTTTCAAACATTCATGCATTCAGAGTACATCTGAGAGATTGCACTCTTCACACCAAATGTTCACCAATTGGAGCACTCCTTATAAAAAAGTGGCAGACGCATGGAACCACTCCTGCAGAAGCAGTCGGATGGCAACTGATACTGAATCTATCAGGCTGGTACCTTTGGAGATTCGTAAAGGTTCTTTCAAGGAGAATGCACTCTAAAACAATCACCGCTGAAAAATACTTCTTTTTGGGTCCAATTTATTTATCATGCAATGGAAAACAATGGTAATTAGTTATCAAAGCACAAACTTTAGTATATACTTATATATATATACTTATACATATATGTACTTGTTTGTGGGCGTACAGCCTGCCCACTGCTTTCATTTGTTTGTTTCTGTGCCCTTCTTGCTTGCTAAAGGTCAATCCTCCTCTTGTCCCTCCTTTTGTATTTGTTTCCTCCCACAGAGCAGGGACCAACTACGGTATCCCTAAGCCTTAGTTGTTTATCTGTTCTTTAGGGGACTATTTTGGCACCTCCTGTTTCCCTGCTAAAAAAGGCCACCTGTCCATGAAAGCTTTTCAACTACTCATTTTTCCTCTGCAGTGCCGCCCTATTATTTAAGGCCTCAGCTTCTGCTCAGACTGGGTGTACCCGAGTCCGTGTCACGCTCCAAACGAACGAGCAATCCACCTTACCCCCGGGGCACAAGCAGGGACCTCCTTGCAGGCTCCCGGTTCTTTGTGCATTCTTTGGTGCCCCTGGGGCCAAAGCAGGCATCCACATCCATGTGCCTTTGTGGTGCGGAGAGATTTTCTGAGACTGGGACGCAGGTCTACGAGTGCATGCTGTGTTGAAAAGGGCAGCATTCTTTAATGGTGCCCACGCGCTTGTTCTCTAGTGTGGAAGAAGTGAGCGTGCAGATGCTTGAATATTTTCTATGCTTCCTTGGTATATTTTGAACCCGCCACCTGCTAAATGAGTACTTCTGCTCCCGTTTCGAGACCCACACAAATTGCCACTGTGGTTCGCTCTCCCGCAGAAACTGTATGTGTGACATTTCAATGTCTATATACAAATTGCATTTATTTGCTTAAAATGAAAATCTCTCATTTCGCATTACTCACTCTGCTTTTAGGAGCTTTGTAGGCACAGGAATATTTAGCACCTCACCTTCAGGAAACACCTCAAGACCTGGCTATTCAAGCAGTAGTGGCACCCCCCCTCCCTTCAGCGCCTTGAGACCCTCACGGGTGAGTAGCGCGCTCTATAAATGCTCTGATTGATTGATTGATAGCACTCATTTACGTGTTCAAGCCACGCCCTTAATTACTTAGGCCACGCTACAGAGATCCCACTCTTCTTCCTGCGGCCACATTTATCATCCAATTTAAAGACGCTTTATCATCCAATTTAAAGCTGATTATAGTTGAGTATATATAAAAGATGCATTATTGTCTATTTGTAGTCCTACTTCTATTTCTGTTCTCGCTCTGCATTTGCTTTTCTAAATTTGGCATTTTAGCACTTTAGCGAATATGTATGACATCGCAGGAAGAACCACTACTAGAAATACGGAGCACGTATGCAGGTTAACAGGTCCCAGTCAGAGTGCGCTGTTTACAACTAAATTCAACTATTGTGCATGGACTGGAAAATAGTGATCTGTAGCATAACCATCCATCACAGACTAGCCTTCCCAGCATTCCAAGCGTGACACGCTGTGAATGCTGCTCACAAATTGGTGGAGCTGCCCTCACGGAATGGCTACGACTACCATCAGGCTCCGGGAGTTTGGCTCATGCTTATGGTAAAGGTGCCTCTCCCCAGTTTGCCTAGTACTCTCTCTCTGCACCACTTTCTTCCAGTGGTTCTTGTCGCAGTGCAATATCTGGGCTTCTGCACGCTATTGCAGTGAAAGGGACTGTATCCTGGGAAATTGATTTGGTACTGAGGATATGTTGGTATGTTCAGAACATAAACCTCATACGTGGAGAGAAATGCACGTTGAGGCTTTTGCGGACATGTCCAAGTATCACGATCTCTGATTCTCAACAGAAGTGTCATGTTAAAGGTGAAGATGGTTAGGGCCAAGGCGACTGACACTGTCCCGCGGAAATGGTGGGGATGGCGAGGAGAGGTGTTACTGCATGTATCTATGGCAGTTTTGTAGTGTACTTCGACCTAGCCCGAAGTTGCTTCAGGTTCTGACAATATAGTGACAGGTGGTTATTGTTTCCAGTGCGAACAAATGATATGTGTTGATGTTTGAGATGGATACAGAGAAATCCAGTGCATAATGAGCATTGGGCTTCATTGATTACAGTGGGGAGAGGGATGTGTATTTGTGATATTCTCACGATGACAACTTGATCGACTTGTTTATGAGTGGTGTTAAGATAGACTTTTTAGTCTCTCTGGAACAACACCTGACCGTAGGTGTTGGACCTTGCATGCCTTAAGACATTCCTTGGGCGTGAATGTTTACCTCCAGTTGTATATCTTATATTTGGATGTTCAATATTTAAATATGAAATATTAAACCATAAATCAGTATAGGTGAGGATATGGAAAATTCTTAAAGTGGAAATATTTATTGTCACTTTTATTGTGCCCTGGTTTGTCTTCTTCTGGCTGCCACATATATTCTACATTATATCTTCTTGTTTGTAAACCTGTATTTTGCAATTTCTTAGTTTGTGTTGATGGTTATATGTCTTAAATATATAATGTCATGCTACTTTTATTTGTTTCTCTTTAGGTAACTCTCTAGCAACTTCTTTTGCATTCTATTCAACTTTTTGTTAAAAAGACCTTTTTTGCTTTATCGTTTGTAACTGTTTGCACTTGGGCTACTTTACAACTGAACGATCGTTTTCCTTTTCCCTTACTGAACTTTATTTGTTTACTTTGTTGCTTTTTTATCTTCACTTGCCTTTTTGGCACATTTCTGTAACAGTGGGGAATTGTTTCTTTTCAGGCCCTGATTTTGGTTTGCCCAGAGAAGCATGTGCCATTTATCATACCCATACATTCTGGCACTCATTCACTTCTCACTCCAACCTTTTCTGATAGAATGGATGGAAGGTGAGTCAGTTAACATTTGAATTTCTTGCTTTTTTAGGTTTTGTTTTGTTTTTCTCCCCCGTAAAATGTAACGTCTCTTTAACTTTCTGACTGTGAACAAATATTCATAAGAGGTACCTATATTATAACATCTTGATTGACAAAGTTGTGGCGTATGACTGTTCTCTGACTCGTTAATTAATTCACAAAACTCTCACTTGAACAACACTATTACTTTAAGAATGTTAAGCCTCTTTCATTATTTTATTCAAATAAATAAGGGGACGTTTATAACATTTTCATTACCTTTTGAGGTCGAGTCTAGGCAGCAGCAAATCTTTCAATGTGAACTTAGCAAGCTTTCAAATTTCAAGTGCATGCACACGTTTGTTTGTATGATTAGTTTTTTACCAAACGTGCTCCAATAAGTTGACGTGAGGTTGAGAAGTGCGATGCTGATACATTGAAAGAAATATATAACATATCTTGAGGCATGCAGCTTTAATCTATTAGGCACGTCTTTTTTGATGGATCAGCAATCTCTACTTTTAACCTGTGCATTTGTAGGGGCTTGGTAGAGAATCTGATATATAGAGTAAATTGTTACCTCTCTGCTATGGGGTTTAAATAGAGGTAAAATAAGACTCACATGTGGTTCTTTTTATGAAATGGTGTAATGTTTTGGCAGGGCCAGCTTAAGCGTTGGTGGCGCCCGGTGCAACAGTCTTTTTTGGTGCCTCCCCTCACCATTACCTGCTCCTTGGAATACCTCGCCAACTGGCAAAAGTGCCCCTCATCTCTACACAGACCCTCTCTCACATACTATTTTTTTTTTTAAAGCTCAGGGAAAGGCTGGTTTTAATAATACACTCGCCTATCCACATAAAATATAGCTCTGTTCTTTGCAGAAGGCATATTAACCCTCAACACTACTTTATGGCGGGTCAAAACTGCCACTAGAGAAAACTCAGATCTCTCTCCTTCTCTAGCAGGAACATCAATAACAAGAGTTATCTTGACATTTTTTATTGCTGCCTGAAAGCTGTGTGCACAAAAAACTCTGCAGCAGGTGCTTTTGAATTGTAAGTTATTGTTAAACTCAGCACCCCCTCTCCCGGCACCCCTCACCACCCCCAGGTCAGTGCCCTCTCCAGGTCAATGCCCAGTGCGGACGCACTGGTCACACCGCTCTAATGCTGGCCCTGTGTTTTGGCAACCTGCTTTTGTGTAAATGTTGATTTTTCATTTGACTGTATTCTAAAACAGGCAATTTTCAGCCTCATGCATCAAGCCAAAATCCAGTCGGTAAAATACCGATTCGCTAATAGCTCCCGGTATTGAGTTAAAAATACCCAATCCCAATGCATCAACCCAAAAGCAAAAATCGCTATTTAAGGAATCCTTAAATAGCGATTCCTTAAATAGCGATAGCATTTAAGGAATCCCAAATTGAGATTCCTTAATTTAAGGAATCTCTATTTGGGATTCCTTAAATGCAATGCATGAAAGTAAAAAAATGTGCGAATTTGCTAATAGGGGGAGCAAATTACCATGAAGATGAACTGCATGGTAATTTGCTAAAAGTTTGAAAAATTTGTGCATTTTTCAAAGTTTCATGTTGCCCACACACATGCCCTTAGAGCATGTGTGTGTGCAACATGTGTGCACATATCAATTTCAGGGGTGCAATAGGGTATCATTTTGACACCCTTGCACCCTTGAAATTGCATGAGCAATTTGCGAGAACCTACTGGTACTCGCTATTTGCTCATGCAATCTCCAATTCATTCCTATGGGCCTGGAGGCCCATAGGAATGATTGGGATGGCATTCCTTAATTGCTACTCGCAATTTGCTAGTAGCAATTAAGGAAAGTTAAGGAATCGCTATTTGAATAGCGATTCCTACAAGCATAGCCTTTTGCTATTCCTTATTAGCGATTCCTTATTTTTCGCTAATAAGGAATCGCAAATGCCAATGTTGATGCATATGCCCCATAGTGTGTTATAGTGCAACAACCGATTTAGCCTATTTATCATCATAACTGCATTATATTAGTGGCATGTGAATTGTTGAAATTATATTTTAGAACACACACAAATCTTACAATACTAGGACAACAATTGAAGTAAGGAAAATTCTTCAAGGTCTCTAGGCAGTTTTTGTAAGTGCTCCGCATCTGTTTGTCCAAAGTGGACACTGCCATCTCTTCCCCACATACCCACTTCCCCTCTCATCTCTTTCTCCCACTCCCGCTACCCACTCTCATCCCACAATACCACTACCCTCTCTCATTCCTCACTCACACTACCTGTCTCCTCTTTATACTGCCTACTCACACATGCGACCTTCCTCTACCTCCTCACACTGTGCACTAATTCAACTCCCATCTTCCCCAGGTGCCCCTTTCACTTGTTCCTCTATCTCTCTCGCAAACTTTCTCACCCATCTTTCTCACTCATGCACTATTCCCACCTATTTCATGTAGTTAACTTAAGGTCTTCAAGCACAGTTTTTATCCCGTAACTTTTCATTGTTTCCATCCCTCAAACCCACTCTTGCCTCCTCTTCTTAGGGTGTCTTCTGCATACACAAAAACTCCCTGTTTATGCGTCTATGGCCTTCTCTCCCCTTCTGTCTATCTTTCTCACACACTATTTCTGCTCATCTGTCTCAAGTTCAATAACGGCTTTCTACACAAGCTACCTATCCCTCTCCTTCTTCCATTCTGTCTATTCTCTGCAGCTCTCACCACTTTCTATTCACCATGCCACATAATTCCACTACACAAATACACTACACAATACACAGTTCCACAACTAACAACTCCAATACACCCACATAATTCCACTCCAGACCACATACATCCACTACACACCAAAACAAAACACATATATAAAAAACATTATCGTTTACAACTCCAATAACTCTAACTATCACGAATGCGAGACCTATTGCATTGCAAAATGCTTGTTTTCTTGTTGTCATGACTCAGGCTTTCTTAAACAAATGAGGTAATGCCTTTTTTATTTACAAGTTTGGGGTGGGGCTTAGTGTTTCTGGTACTGAAGCACTGCCACGGTCCACCATCTAACTTAGGACTCAATGACAAATTGGAGACTCCAGGGAGTAGCAGTGGGAGGGAGAGCTAATTCACTGAATAAACCTTTCACCTCGGCTACAAGTCCTCGAAGAGTAAGGGACCCTCTGCACTGTTTTGAGATCAAGATACCCGACTCAAGACAAACCATGTAGGGGCAAATAAACAAGCAGGAGGGGTGGGGGGAAGGACATGGAACAGGTGCCCTCGGAATGCACCTGTCTACAACTAACAAATGAAAGGCACGGCTGCCATTAATCCAACTGAGGCTTGCTGCACTAGTTAAATAAACTTTTTTTTTTAAAGCAATGGGGGAGAGCTTGTCCTGCCTGCAACAGCAGGCAGGAAAAAAACATTTACGCAAATAGTGCGCGAAGGCTGTAATTAAAGTTTACCAAGTATGAACACAAGGGGTGTCCTCATGGGAGGTTACAAAGTGAGACAAGGCGGTACTAAGGAGGGACTACTAAGCCTATTAACGAATCAGGAGCCATTATTTACAAAGGACAATGACACAAGCCAATGAAAAATATGGGTGGAGAGTGGGCAGAGCTTCATGTCCATACTCGAATACAGCATGCCTCGCAGAGAAGCACATGTGCTGCCCAGGCTCGACCTAAAACGTAATTGGGCAATTTGTCTCTACATGTGTTTGTGTAAAAGACTTGGGTGTGTTTGAGTATGTGTGTATATAGACACACTCATACACATATATAGATGAGTCTTTCTTTGCCTCCCATTCTCCCGCTCTTCAGTTGTTCTTTCTCTGTTCTCCTTTGGACCAGTCCTTTTGTCAACAAGGACCGCAGCAGCTAACTTTCATAATAAGGAAAGGTAAATTACAGTACGTTTTCTTCTACCTCATTTTTGTATTGTTAATTGGTTTATTGGGCATTGGTGTTTGGGTGCAGGAATCAGCAAGTGTGCTTTTTTGTGGTTTTCTTTTTAAGTGTGCATTTGCAAACTTAATTTTGGATTGTTTGGGCCTATTTTTTTGGGTTACTTGATATCAGGGTTGGCTTTCCTAGTGCGTGTAATAGTGCAAAAAAAAAATACTTAGTGCCTCATTGTGTGCAGGTCAACAAACTGCAGGTGTGTTGAAAGCTCATGGAGACCTTGAAGGTGCCATCATTTTTTAGGGGTCTTTTGTTGTGCGTAGATTACACAAACATGACCTGGAGCTCGCTGTGACCCAGGAAGTGCATTAATTTCCTGTTGTGTCTCTTGCGGTTACCAGATTGTAAAAACATGACGTAAAGATTATAGAGACCTGAAAGTACCATCATTTCAAGAAGGGGTGCTGTAAGCGGATGAGGAGGTGCCACCACGTTAGATTATTGAGGGGGGTGCTTTTGGTTACCTCATTACACTAACATGCCTTGAAACTCATGGAGACCTCGAGGTTTCACAATTTTCCTGAGGGGTTCTTTGTTGCTACCAGGTTACTCAAACATCAGGAGAAGCTGGTGGCCCTAAGGTGCTTCCATCTCACACACACACACAAACACAAACTGAAGGTCACAGAGACCTTGGAATGGCTCACTGAAATCTCTTTATTGATGTCATAATTACAATTTCACAATTACTTTCTCAAATTTTCTAACTCTTTTCCCAAATTTCTCTAGGGAGAGAACATCCCTCCCCCACCCCAAAACCCTCCTTATGATGATTGGGGTCGCTCCCTTGCCACAGGGCACTCGTCACCTACTTTTACTCATCACCAATTTCAAATGTCACCAGCCGCCACTGTTCAAATTTCTTCCTACTGCCAGTCCTGCACCTGAGCATTAAATGTTTGGCCCTTAAATGTCATGTCTACATTTGAAAAGATGTATTATGCGTAAGTAAATAGTTTACTCAATTTGTTGGGAAACTTCAGTCAGCATCAATATATAACAACTCATGCCAGTATTGAAGGTTTAGGGGCCATACTTTCACACTTTTTGGGTAGTCAAGAAAAACTGCATCTTTTACACGCAGAAGGTTGTGAGGACCAACATTGTAGGTGAACAGCAGTATACAGCAGAACTTCTGAGTACTGCTTAACTCGGAAGAATGTGCTGTCCTGCACAGTTTTTCCTATGCAGACTCTGTCATTTACCGTTTGCCCATGGAGAACCCTTCAATTAGGCAATCTCAAAGAGGAATCCCCTTGTTGAAGTGGACTGAGACCCCAGCATCGTGCTCTGATGTCGAGTGAGAACTCAAGGCGCATCCCTCCTAAAGAGAGAAGGCAGTACCCTGCCAAACAGTTTTTTGTGTGACTGGTGTTGGTGCCAGCATAATTAATAGTGAAGGAGCACACCTTTTAACTGTTTCATTCAAGGGGAGATGCCTATTGGCTTCCCTTTTTGAAAATGGTTCTGACAAGTCCCATTAACCAGGTCTTGCCTATATACACTACAGAAATGTAGCTACAGTGGGCCTGATTTACTAACCTTTCATGCGGTGCACTGCAGCAAAGCGATGTGCAATATCTGCTAAGATATGGCGCCCTTCTGCTCTCTCATAGCACTGGAGCACTTCAGGGAGCCTAGCACCAATAAACGCACCCTTGCACCAGGGTGCCCTGCATTATAAGTAGAATTGCATACGTAGAAAGAAGAAATAACTAGGAGAAAAAAAGATTTTTCTTCTTTTTGTGTCATCCTCTGGAAAGCCAGATGATTTCCCAGTTTTACAAACCTTTGTAAATCAGGGATTGCGTGAATTCCATGGGTGAATTTATGGAAATGCCATGCTCCACCAATGGAACATCTCCCAGACCAAAATGTAATGCAACACAGCGCAGCTGAATTGCATTACACTTCATTACAAAGCCGGGAAAGGTGGCGCAAATCGCCCCTTGCGTGGCTTTGAAAATATCTACTAGCATTTTGTGTTGTGGCTATGCCACAAAACTGGTGAAACCATGTTGTAAAATGTTAGTAAATCTGGTGCTGTTTGTATACATGTAAGTGTCATGGCTTTAATGTAAGGACTGTATGCACATTAGTAAGAATGCACAGTGGAATTCATTTTAGAGTCCTTGGAACCTGAGTCGAGGGTGAGATTTGTGCAAATCTTTCCGGGTCACTGGGGACCTGGTAATCTGCCCTTTGTGTAACCCCCCAATAGTTTGCAGTGAGATAATATGTTGTTACGAGGGGTGATGGGTGCAATGCATCTTCCTTTCCAAGTCCTTTCAATGCCCTTTCTCAAAGAACACCCTGCTCCTGCTACGCTTGTTCAACATTTGCAGGAGTTGAGACAAGAACTGTTTGAAGGGCTAATACATTCTACCTAGGTCACTTACAAACCAACCCATGCTCTTGTTTTTCAGGGCCCTGGCATGAGCTAATTATGCATCGGACATGCAGTATTGATTGGAGGAGCCTCCCTGGATTTTAAACGCTTTAGAAGAGCTGAGTGGTCAATTCTGACTATAAGAGATAAGCAGTGTTAATTTTTCTGATTCTACACCGGATCCCTTACTATTTTTTAACGTAGAGTTGCAAGGAAAGCTACCTCCCGCCCATGAGTTTGGTTTGGATAATTCAATATTTCCTACTATGCCTAAGATAGTTAGTCCCACTCCTTTTGTTCTATCAGAGACTTTTTCAGCTACATCAAATGTATTACTGCTTGGTGAGCTGGATTCCCTTGCAGCATCAACTGACATGGTGCCCAAAGATGGCTGTGGTTTAGCTCTTCATTGTTTAGAGAGAGGGCATATTAGTCATAATAACACAACTGTTCCTGGCAGTCTTTTTTTGGAATATCGCTGGATTGCTGAATAAATTAGAATCTAAAGAATGGGTTGCTTTTATTGAAAAATATAGCATAGTAGTGCCTACAGGAAACTTGGATGCAAGATACTGCACATATAAACGGCTTTTACTCTATCCATACGCCAGCTAAAGTCTCCCTAGGTGGACATGATAAAGGAGGTCTACTACCTCTGGTATCAACAACATTGAATGGTAGATTAGGAAAAATCCAGCTTGATATACCACATTTCTAGATTATTAATATTTTATTTAGGTAAAATCTGACCCTGGTTCCTTGTAAATTTTTATCATAATAATTTCAACACCACAAACACTAGTATTGCTCAAGAACTGGAAACCGCACTGTCAAGACACATAGAGGAGATAAACATGGATTTTGTAGTGCTCCGGGGAGGCGATTTTAATTGTAAATTATGCCCCCTTTCAAAACAGTCTGCATTTCACTTAGTTGCTGGGGACACTGATGGTGGTCGTCATTTACATCATAACCCTTGCAGGAATATTTTCAGTGCACTACTATCAACATTTTCTCTTTTCTTAAACGGAAGGTCTTGATTTAGAATCATATTTTGGGAGAGGCCAAGGCACTTTAATTGATTTTATTGCTTTGTCTGACCATTTTCATTCATATTCAGTGACTTTTACTATACACAAAATGTGTTTTAGCGATCACTACCACTTATCTCTGGAGTTGGAGAGTCAATTTGATGATCAAACTGCACCTGCCAGATCATCTACCTATGTTAAAAATAAGGGGCTATTACGGAATTTGGTCTACTCTAAATCCTGATTTTGTTTTACATCAGATTATAAAAACTGATTTAAGCCAAGTTCTGGACTGCCTGGAAGACAGTATAAATTCTAACGTTATGATAACATCTTTCAAGTCAATAACTGAGACAATAAAGGTGGTATTAACTAAGAAAAAAAATGTCAGACCACGGAGTAATAAAAGGTGGTTTAATAGTGAATGCACACACTTTCATAATAAACTAATTAAGACATTAATAGTTGAACCTAGAATATATCTGAGGTAAAACAGTCACGTCTTGAATATAAACAGGCGTTAGAGAAACGCAAGCTAGAAATTAGGCAAGACGCTTGGGAACAACTTCATGTAGCCTGCCAGAGCAAAGACTCAAGACTCTTCTGGCAAACTGTCAATCAGGAGTATTTATAACGGCACTTATAATGGCAATACCGATGTGACAATAATATCAAGAGCAAAGCTGAAAAGAGATTTTTTTACTCACTTCTATCTGATTAGAGATAATTTGGAGATGATAAAAAAAAGGGTTGTTGAACACTCACTGCTAGTTTGCTCTCTTGGCACTGAGCCCTACCTCTCCTTTTATTTCAGCCATGTTAAAATGTGTTACCTTATGAGGTTTAGGATGGGCATCTCCCACTTACTGGTTTCATATCCACGTGAAGTATATTGCGATGCCAAATTGGATTTGTGTCCATGTGATTCAGTGTCAGTTTAGAGCACCTTGCATTTTATGTTTTTTTGTAAACTTTATATTAACCCAAAATGTGCTTTTTTAAAACCACTTTTAAGACTTCTAAATATAAGAAAGTGTTGGGCCGTGATACATTATCTTTTGCTTTTAAAAGATGAATTAATTTGCCTAATGGTCTATAAGTACATTTCCTCAGCTATTCGGCTCCGGAATATTGTTGGAAAATGATTTTATGCATGTTTATCACATTTTGTGCTTAGGCCTTAAGATCTCCTTATGTGGAACTACTTTATTACAATAATCAATTTTGATAACTGAAATTGACATTCATAAGGAATTTATATATAGATGTTCCCTTTCCTTACCTATTTATTATCTTGACTGAAATATTGCTGTGCCTATGCATCATGGCTCCTCGTCTGTGGACAAATTGCCCTAATAGACTTATATCCGGATATTTGCAATTGTAATCGCTATGGAACTATTACTCATTGATTGTATTTTATTAATTTTACTGTGTCATTTTCTCTGAAGTGTTTTTATGATTTACTCTTTTATGTCTGGCATACAGCCGATTAAAGATTTTGACTGACTGTCTATAAGTACTGGTCCACTTGACTCAGTAAGTCATTGGAGAATTTCTCTTCAATCCAACCCAGAGCTGCAGACAATTGTGAAATAGACAATTGTGTTTCAGCTGCAGCACTTTGTGAGTGGCTATCATGATACACTAAGCTTGGACTCAGGAAAAGCTCTTGTGTTACCCTGAACCAAAATGACTACTTCCTGTTGCATACCAGGGAACCAGAGGCCATCTGTAGCCATGAGATTTGTGAGAGTTATCATGTAACTGCACCAACCAGCATGATACCTCTCTATCCAACTGAATGAGGATACCCTGAACTGTCATATATTCCTGTTTTATCCGGGGGCCCAAGGAAAGAGTCACCAGTTACAACATCTGTGGTGAGTCTGCTTTCTTCCAGAACCACCTGTGCTGAGTGTAACATGTGTGCCTATTCAGTTCCTTCAATGGTGCTTGGAAGTAGGGATGGGAGATAGGTTCTGCTCTGCCAGTGGAATTGGTGGAATTTTGGCCATTCTGCGTTACGTGGAGTTTTTTCTTGCGTGCAGCTCAAAAACTGTAAGTTGGCGTGTGCAACCCAGATTTAGCATCCCAAAACGTAATTTTCAGGTACTAGGAGGGCACCCCAAGAGATTTCTCCTAAGTGGGCAGTTGTGACTGCTCGTGGTCAGAAAGCTACTGCTTAAGTAGAAAATCTACTTGAGCAGCAGCAAAATAAAGCCAAGAAGCTATGCGGTCTGGTACACAGCATTGTGCTGTTTGTGCTGATTTTTCAGCAAAGAACGAGCTCTCGATGCTAAATCACAATACGAGTAGTGCAATGTGCTTATTTTCACCCGAATCTCACTTAATTTAGTTTTGGAACTTCGTGGAATTCTACAGAGTAAAACGCCGTGAGTTCTGCCCAGGACTACATGGGAGACCCCCTTGGCTTCCATCTCGCACTAGTTTATCAGAGAGGCAGCCGGGTTGAAAACACTGATCCAATAACAGTTGACCACACCAAAATCTACAATATGGTTGTAGAGATTTACCAATTTGAACCACCGTTCCATACTCCAAAGACTGGCCTGGCGCCAGTTTTTATGTGGGCAATCATAACATCAGCGGCCATCATGGCCCCTTAAAAATCTAAACGTGACTGGCATATTTTCATATATAGCACTGAGAATTATTTGGCACCCTAGTGGTTATTACAGTGATAGGGATCAGACCACAGCTGTAGGCTCCCCCACCACCACGCTAGCAGTTGGTCTTGTGGACACCGGTAGTATTGTCCCCAGGCACTGGAATTGGGCACTCACCCTTTCAACCCCTTTGTTGGTGTTTGCCAGGCTTTGGGAGTGCTCTTCTGGCAATTATTGGGAGGATTGTGGGCATTGCATTAAACTGGCGGGTTATGTAGCAGTTGTATTGGAACCTTGTAAAACAATTGCAACTTTAACATCAGCATAAATCTCATACTGGCGTTAGGCTAGTAAATGCACTAAACTGTATCAAGGAATTGATTATGCACAGTGCTCTTTCTTGAGAACGCATTGTGTGAACTGTCTCTATTGCTGTAATTGGGCAACCATCCATAATCTGGTTCCATGTTTGTAAATTGAGTATTGGTTTTATTCTTACAAAATCGGGACCTGATCAAGAACACTCCCATAGGCACAAATCTCAATGGTAAAATAAAAAAGTAGCACTTAGTGTGTTAGCACTATAAGAACGCTTGGGATCAAAGCTCTGAGAAAGAAGTTGCTGGAGAGTCTCGTTTATATTTGCTGATTCTCATTTTATATATTCTATTTAGTTTATGTGTCTTCAAATACTTTTCTTTTTGTAAAAGTAATGCACTCACTAATCATTCAGTTATTAAAGGGGATGGCGATACTTTGTGCTCTGAGAGGCATGCTTATGAGCCCCTTTGCATCGATCTTGCACCACGCAACAAGGTGCAAGAGTGACATAAATGTGAAATGAATTTTATGAAGCCACTCAAGGCCCCCCCTGCGTAGTTTTATACATATCGAGTAATGCTACGCAGTGCAAATCACTGCTTTGCATTACTCTGCGCCAGGGAGTCATTTCCATGGGTGTTGTGTGGGTGTTCCTACACAAAATCCATAGATTTTGATGCATTCCCAGATTTACAAGAACAGGTAAACATCAGAAGCACCAAAAAGATACTGCTCCCCAGGTGAGGCGTAACAAGGAGAAAGACCCTTATTTCTCCTTGTTTTGGTCTCTTTCTATGTGTGCTGCATTCTGCAGCAACCATAGATAGAGGAAAATGGTGCCCCTTCCTGCACAAAAGCAATCCTGCCTACAAGAGAGGCACCGTTGCACCATGGTGCAAGGGTGCCTGCATTAGCGCTAGGCTGCCAAAATGGCACCAGCACAAGGGAAAAGGACAGGAATGCACCATACTGGATAATATGGCGCATTTCTGCCCTTTCCCTGTGATGCAGAGAAGCGGAGCAAGGGGACTTGCTGCCCTGCCCAGTGCCACAAAACTCATAAATAGGCCCCTGAGTGTCCAAACTTTCATCGCAACCTAGACTAAGCCTTGGGCTGTCCTCTGCTTTGTTACCATTGAGTCATGAGTTAAAGGGAAGTAAGGGCATATTTAATGGGGGCCAATAAAACAGTGGCCGAGGACACCTGTGGTAAATGGTGCAAACTTGCAGAGTCCATTAATTGCTGACTTCAAGACCTGGCCTGAAAAACGTTTGAGCAATTGCCCAGAATACTACATGAAATTATAATATTTGGCAAAATGCTGGCTTTGGCATTTTGCACTGTTGTTTGGCGTGAAATGTGTCCTCACATAAATATTTGCAGGAAGTACGTATTTCACAATAAAAAAACACAAAATTACGTGTTCAGGTCATTCCTATCATTCTGTGCTAGGATTGTTACTCACATAAAGTCTCAATTCCCCTATATGGAATAATGGCTTATTCTCAGGCCTTTCGTGTAAAAATTGTAAAATAAAATGCTGGGAATCCCATAATATTATGACGGCGTAAACTTGTGACCATCCAAATTAGGTCTCACATAAAGGAGAGATGGCGCAACAGCAGTGGCGACTCCTCAGCTATGGCGGAGGAGCATCGCCTCAACAGCAAGCTTAAAAACTTGAAAAATAAAATGCTAAACAGGTTTACTATCATTATATTTTTAAAGTTCTATGGGCCGGGCCGAGTCTTGGGAGCGGGGCCATCGCAGGGGCAGTCATTAGAGGGAGTGGAGTGCACTGAAATCAATGCGCATGTCAGTTTGGCCGCCCATCTCAGGACATATGCACTGAGCTGTCTCCAACCCAAGCTGTGTTGCCTGGTTGGAGACAGCACCACAGGCTCCCAGTCTCTCTCGGAGTGCAAATTCAGGGCGCTCAGGCCAATCCTGATGCTGCTTTCAGTCATGAGGGCAGGATCAGGATTGGCTGCAGGGGAGTCAGAGAGCCTGTGCTGCAGTGAGGATTCGGAGCAAAAGAGCGGCAGCCCGGGCATCAGATAAGTTCCCTTTTTATGTTTTCTTCCTGACTGTCTCCCCTCCCCCATCCTGCCACTCAGCCCACACACCAGCCGCTACTGAGTACCAGAGTTTTGCAACTATGAAATTCTATGACAGAAATATCATCCCTAGATATCAGCTACAAAAAATCACCTCATTGGATTTAATAATAGAAAGTCTTCACCCAAAGGACAACAATTTAAAAAATTATATTTAGCACCCAATATTTCTGGCAGACTATATTTTTGCTACCAATATACTGATATAAACCACCTCTGCCACATAAAAATTTTACTCAGTGCTATACAGGGATTAATTTGACTATATAGAGTTTCAGTCATGTACTTTATTCTTTTAACAGAGCCACTGAGGTCATTTAGAGGGTTTCTCATTGCACTGATGTTTGTTGGTAATCAACAAGACATTTAACAAAAGTAAGATTGTACAAAATATTGATCTCAATTGACATTGCAAGGCATATTTATGAAGGTTTTAGGGTGATTCAAAACCTAAATGAGATTTATCAAGCCATGCAAGGCCACCTTGTGTGGCCATGGATGGCTTGATAAGTCTGGAGTAACACAAGGAAGTGCTAATCGCTTCCTTGTGTTACTCCGCCCCAGGGAGGCGTTCCATAGTTGGAGCGCGGCTGTTCCCACGCATTTAGCCAAGGAATTTGACGTAATCCCAGGTTTACCATTAGTGGAAGACCTGGGAATGCATCAAAATGCTACACCTCCCCAGGGGAGGCATAACAAGGAGAAAGATCATTATTTCTCAGTGTTTTTTCCACTTTTTATGTGCATTGCATTCTGCAGCACACAGGGAAAGAGGAAAATGCCTTTGAGGATTTTCCTAACAAAAACAATCCTGCCATCAAGGCAGGCACCCTTTCACCATGATGCAAGGGTGCCTGCATTGGCACTAGGCAGCCAAAAGTGCACCAGTGCTAGGAAAGGACAGGAAAGTTCCATACAATGTTAAGTAAGGCGCATTCCTTCCCTTTCCCTTTCATGCAGAGTAGCAAGTTGGCTTGCTGCATTGCGTTGTGTGAAATAATGATAAATATGCCCCAGCATTTCTCTTATGTTTATGTCATCTGTCTATAGTGAACTATACGCACACATAACATTAGCAATACAGTCAGCATCTGCAAATAAATGTATGTTACAGTGACACTGCCTCCAATAAACATGCTTCACCTCTCTACCCAAAGTGCTAATCTACACACCCTTAGCCTAACAAGTATGTATTTACCTGCAGAGAAAGGTAAGAAGGCTTCTCGCTTGATGAATTGGCCATCACCATCCAAGAAGTGTTCTGGATAAAACTGGTATGATCTTGCCCAGATGAACTCGTCTTTCAGGACGGAGGACAGGTTGAACATTAGTGTAGTGCCCTACAAGTAATAGCCAACATGTTAAACAGAGGATATGCTCAAGTTCTTAACTGTCTGTTCATGGATACACATGATAGCATAGCGGACTACACAGAAAAGTATTGGTTTGCAAGATGTGCAAAGCTCTTCTTACTCCAAAACTACATCCCTCTTTTCATGGATGATAACCCTAATTCATTCAGTGGACCAAAGCTGGTTGCTATCTGTCGTATTTACTCTGACATCCAATCCCATGAACCATGCACTCAAGGGTGGACCTTCATCAATGCATAAGGTACAAAGTCTATGAAAATCACACAAACATAACAAGTTTAGTCTGATGTCTCAATATTTTTTCACCTTACCATTTCGACTCTGGGAGCACTACTACCTGTGGATTCAACAATGGAATTTAAAGGTTTAGTTGAGCTGCCTCAGCTGGTATAATACTTGTTCATGTGTGCCTTTGAAAGAAATTAGACTGACTGAAAGGCTCAGTGGAACTTTATTGCCCACTTACTGGTCATTTGCTGAGACTCACTCAGTCAATGGTAGCCCATAGGGGTGGAGCAGATCACTCATCACTCGCACTGCCACTGTGGTGCTCGGCCATATCAAAGCAGTGGCACCCTTGCCTCCATGAGACATGAGCACAAGAAGTTCTTGTGTGGCTGTCAGAGTCAGGTAAGGGGTTGTTGACAAAAAGTTCCTTGCTATGGAATTTTCAATCTGACTCTTCATCCATTGATGGGTGTTCACAGGTTTCCTCACTGAGCATGAACAAATAAGATGAATTACAAGTAACTCTCGGTCTGTCCCTCCAAGCAGTGATCATGGATAACTTCTGATTATTTATCAGTTAAGAATGTGGATCAAAAGAGGGATCGTCTTCCTGGTGGTTTTTACTACCTGATACCCTTGACAGAGTCTGGAAGGCCCGGTGCTTTTTTGTCCTTTGTACAATTCCATGTCCCTCTTCCTGGAGTTTTGTGTATCCTCACATCCAGCCATGTTGGGAAACACTTCCTTGCAGCATGAGGATACGTTGCCGCCAGTTTTCTGCGAAATAAAAGTTCAACAGGAAATTTTCTGGTGGTGATGTGAGAAATTTCCTTTTAATCCCTCAGATTCTGACATAATGTCTCTGAAATGGCGGCTCCTGAGACATTCACACTGATTCTAGATTTCTTTTAATGTGGCCATAACTCGCTTCATGATGTCATTGGCTTGAGGCCACAGTGGAGGGATTTTGTTGTAGTGAAATCATAAATGTACAGTAAAGTATTACAATTTCTACCATTGAACAGAGTGCTGTTACATGTTTCAATGTGGACAGTGTGCCAAAAGTGGAGACAATTTGTTTGTGGTCAGAGTTAACAAAGTCAGCCAAGCTTTTTGGAAAGACCAAGACTTCTGGGAAATTTGAAAGTTCGTGGCTTATAACTACAAGGTGTTGGCTTGTGGCACTGAGTCCAAAGAAATTAACTGCAATGTCTTCCTATATTTCCGATGGTTGCTCTGGTATTCTCAGTGGCTCTGAAGAAGTGTCTTTTCCTGGGCTCTGGCAGACATGAGCCATGTATCTTTACAGCTCATTGCAGCATTGCACACTACTGCACTTTCTCTCAGAGACTCTCCCTTCAGCCCATGGCACTTTACTTATAGAGCCTGATCTGGTCTCAAGTGGAGCGCACTGGGTTAGAGGTGGATTGTCATAGATTCAGTGCCTTTTCACTTCCAGGACATGTAAAAAGTAGAAGTGCAGGTCCATACTTGTAATTATGATACATCCTGTCCTATGGGATACCTAGGGCATACCTTGGGGGTGACTTACATGCATTAAAAGTAGAGTTTAAAGTTTGTCAAGGGAGTTATATTGCCAAATTGAATTAAGAATTTAAAACTTCTTTCAAGCTGCAATGGCAGGGTTGGGACACATTTTAAGGTAATACTTAAGTGGGTGTCACAATCAGTGCTGCAGGTCCACTGGTAACGTCTATTATCAAGCCATGGGTATATGGTATACCACTCTACAAGGTGCTTATAAGTAAATGAAATATGCCAAGGTTGGGGAAAGACCACCCTGGGGCTCGCAGGTCTAACAAACCCTCTCAGGGTGCCACAGTATTTTGTCTTACAGCTGTTTGTAGAGTTACTGACTGATGGTGTGATAGTGAGTTTAATGTTAGCCACAGTAATCAAAGCTCACTTGGTTATTGTTGTAATCTCTCTCCTTTTCCCTTGTTACCTTCCCTGACGTGTTTTCCAGTTTCTTCTCCCAGTGGTAGCTTCCTCTCCTCCCCCGCCTTTCCTCCCTCTTGGGACGGTCCTTGAGAGTTCACCTTGGAATGTTCAACAGGCTGCGAGTAGCGGAGAGTGGATGACAGAATAAAGACGCTTGAACTTCACACGCGTCAGAGTGTCTTCTTTACAACACTGGCGACGAGGATGGGATACGAACCCACGCGTGCAAAGCACAATGGAAAACTGGAAAACACGTCAGGGAAGGTACGCATGTCTATCCCACATTGTATTGGGACTGTTTATTGATAATGGGGAAGCATTAGTTTGCTGTTTGTCATCTTTGCCTTTTCTCCGCTTCCTCCTTGTTCAGTTTTCCTTGCGTTGTCATACTTTGTTTTCATCCGTGGGATCGGAATTTACACTGCCTTATGTCATCCTGTGTCCACAGCCTTACCTCGTTCGCTCTTTCTTTCCTTTCTTTCCCTGTCATGGGTGATCTGTTTTTCCCTTTTCTTTGTGTTGGCAGCAGGTAGGCTGGTGTACATTTTGCGTTTTGACTTGTTCGCCTCCCAGACCCTGGGGGTTTCCATGTTTCTTATACATACACGCTCTGTTACTTCACAGGTTCATGTTGCCCGCTCACCTCGTCCTTTTCCCCCTGTTTCCTTTCCCTACGAAGGGAGATGTGTTGTAATCTCTCTCCTTTTCCCTTGTTACCTTCCCTGACGTGTTTTCCAGTTTCTTCTCCCAGTGGTAGCTTCCTCTCCTCCCCCGCCTTTCCTCCCTCTTGGGACGGTCCTTGAGAGTTCACCTTGGAATGTTCAACAGGCTGTCAGTAGCGGAGAGTGGATGACAGAATAAAGACGCTTGAACTTCACACGCGTCAGAGTGTCTTCTTTACAACAGTTATGTAATGTCATTTACATCTCATCTGTCATTTCAATCCCCATAATGATGACCCTCAAATTCCCAATGGGCTTATTAGCAAGAGGTACTATCCCGCTGAGAGCAACAAAAATCTTGGGTAAAATATATTGGGGGAATACGGAATAACCAATCCGGACATGAATCACTGCTTTCCCAGGAGTCATATTGAACTGTGTACTGAAGAATCTATGTACCCAAGCTTCCTTCCTGTTACCTAGTTTAAGGAAAGACTATCTTTCCGACTACTTGTGTAGGCTTGAAGACTGGATTTTACATTGCCATATAAGATGGATCTGGCAGCTAACCAGAATCCTATGTGAACTTGACTGTAACACCAAGGAGACATTACATCTGAAGATCCCATTCAGAGATACATTTAATCCACTAAAACATTTCAAAGTGAAGAGCCATTTTTACATTATATTTACTTTGTAGCCTCACATGTGTTCTTTGTCAATTATAGTTCTAAACTCACATTTAACACATGTAGATCTGGCAGAGGCCTGACTTCATGCCACAGCTAGCAAAGCAAGTAAGGAGGGCTTTAGCAAAGCACCAATAAAAGCTTCAAAGGCCAAAGTGCTAAATAATTTGCCTTAATCAACATTGTTGCTGCAGTGCACACTTCATTTTCTCTGCAAGTTGGTAATCTTTCTGGTCTTTGAAGTAAATGTCTGAGTTATTTATTGCACTTTTAGCTCCCAGGGAAACAGCAAAGGATTTTTTTAATGGATTCTTATACTTGACATTGTTTTGCTTTACAATAATGGCTGTGTGAAGTATTGCAATTAGAATATTCCCTTTAAAATAATTAATAACTATTTAATGACATTTAGATTTTGAAAGGAACCTATGGATTAATCTGAAATCTCCATAGTGCTTTTTTCACTATTTACAGGCCACTTGCAAGTTAGTAGTCCTGACTATAGGTTTTCTATTATTATTAGATTTTCATTTAGGTGTTAATGTTCTGTTGTCTGATATATAGTCTATGGACAGAATAAGGAAACATTTAAATAACTCCAAGTCTAACACATTATCTCGAAAATTTCAATATTTCACTGAATTAGATTTTACTCTAATTTTAGTAGATATTAATCCTTTGTTTTCTGAGTTGTCAAAACAATTGACACTTTTCAAACATTCTAAAACCTGTTGTTTATTCTTCAGGCATCAATAACTAAAAAACATAGGAATAGTACTACTTCTTCTGTCAAGACAGTTAATGACCCTCGACCTCTAATTAAATGTACAACAGGTTATACCTTGGAAGTGTTAATTGAGGAAGAAATTAACAAGAATTCAGACAGAATAGGTGAAAGATAGTCCGTTGTGGAGAAAAGGATGACAGAGGTTGTTTATACTGTTTTTCATATATTTGCACTATTATGGTCCTGTTTGTTAATGTAACCAATTATTCATGTTTTAAATAATGTGGTTATGTATTCATTGTTTATCTTCACATTCAGATTCAGATGTGCTTTGTGTGTGGCAAGTTTCATGCTGTTACAATTTAATTAGATGTTTTCATCACATTGATTGGGCCATCACCATTCCCTCCTGACCTTCGTCAAATAATTCTTCTTTAGTTATGTTATGTGGTCTCTTCCATGCAGTTGTTTCCCGTCTTTTTTTGTATGCTATGTGTTCTTTATTAAGTGTCATTTACTTTGTTTAAACTTTTCTGCTTTTTTTATACCATTTTTCAACTGACTTTACACTGGTTTTCCTTTATTTACATTGCAGCAAATGTAGAACTTTGAAGGCATTATTCAGTGTTTATTTCTTTGCAATGCCTTTAGTAACTTGAGGAACATCTGAGAATGTTAAAGACCTTACTAAAAGGTGTTGTCTCATTTAGAAACACTGAAATCTCAAACTATTTTAAATCAGGAAACTCATATTACTGACGAGGAAGAAAAAAAGTAAGCACATCTATGTGGGCAATGCTTTAACTAGTGGTACCTCTTGGATATTTAAGGGCCGTAATAATTCTATCAATGGCAGAGGATATTGTCTCACTTAGTGAAACTTAAACCATTTAACACAGGAGACTCTTGATACTAATGAGGAAGCAAATACATTAAATGGATCTTGAGAGGGTAATATGTTCTGTTCCACTGTGTTAGGTAAAAACAACGGTTTCATAATTCTAATTATGAACCTAAACTGATCCGTGTATTTACACACTAATGTGAAACAGATGGTGGATGGTATATCAATAGCTTTAATAATTCTAATATTTTGTTTTGGAAAAACAACAATTATATTCTAACAACTTTTTTGAAGGATAATTTGGTATTGTGATATGATTTTCATTAGGTGGTAGGCCCCTTTCTCTGTAGGTGATCATTATGCTTTCAATATAAAATGTAAAAACGTCTAACACAATAATGGGGTGGAGAGACTTCTCTGATGTGTGATTATTATGTAATCCAGATAAAAATAAGTATATTTTACTCTCCTGTTCATGACACTCAACCTAGCATTGTTTTAATTTTTTTATACTTAAAACTCACAAATAATATTTTACATTCAGAAACTGGCTTTAAACTATTTGTTGCTCATGCTTTGATTTTGTTCTGATTTTGATATTCTGCCTACAGTAGGTACCAATCAATGTAGATTTAACAGAGATTTATTAAATGGCTCCCAATTTCTGAATGAATGTCCTGCTTTCTCAGTTAAAATTCTGAATTAAAGCAGTCCATCAGATATATACATTCAAAACAATGAGATGTTTACAATGCCTCATCTCAATAGTTGCATTTAAGAAAAGAACATAACATTTACACCTTGAAATCTCAATACCCTCTCCATCATTTAAATACAGCTACATTTGAATGTAATACGTCAAAAACAGAATATGGGCCTGGAATTAGAAATCAAATGAAAGCCACATTCCCGGGGGGGGGGGGGGGGGGCTGTTAAAACTAGAAATGGGAAATTATTAGGAAATTATTTGAAAGTTAAAAAGAAATACCCTTAATCTCTTTTATAAGTGGAGAGAACTGTGTAGCTAGAAATACCCTATCTGAAAATAGTGATTCTTTCCTTCAGTTTTATAAACATATATAACCTCAATAACCTAGAGTAGAAGATGACAAGTTTAACAATTAGTTCCCTTCAATTTCCATGGATCTTTCTCCTATTATTGAATTGGCCATATATTTAAAAAATATCACTATTGATGGGGTGATTATGACTGTCACTTTCAAACTGAATGAAAGAAGTAGGCCCTGATGGCTTCCTCACTGCATTTTATTCTTTCTCTTACTTTTTCAAATTATATGAGCTCAGCTTTTATTTCTCAAAAAAAAGCTTGTGGTACCTTCAAAGGAGTGATAATTTGCCTTAACTCAAACAAGACAGGGATAACACCACTTTCAACAATTATAGACCTCTATCTCTTTTGGTTACAGACTATAACGGATATGCTAACATTCTAGCACCAAGACAAGAAAAAAGCTGTTTTTTTAATTTAGCTGGGAAGCTGTCTACATTGTTCTCCCCTTAGGTGTAAAGGTTGGATACTTTTAAAATCTTGTTTCAACCAATTATTCTGTACCCAATTTGTAAACAAATGTGGGTCTGTTGAGCAAATGAAGCAATCATTTTTCTCAAACTTTCAAAAGGAATTGCAACAAGTTAATCCATTGAAATATTTGCTTTTATTAACAATCCATCAAATGTGCAAACACAAAGTAATATAGCGATCACAAAGTTAAAGGAACAAGTATTCTGTAAGCCTAGGTACATATTTTCACTGAATACAAGAGGGAAGACTGCAGAAGTACATCTGCTTAAGGTGTTCTACAATGCCTATGAATTCAGATGACTGTATTGTACTGTAAATGCAGAATGCAGCACACATAGAATTAGCAAATCGTCATTATTTAATGATTGTTTATGTGCAGGAAGGAACACCTTCCTGCACATAAACATTCATTAAGGATGTTTTGCTCTTTCTATGTGTGCTGCAGAATGCAACACACATAGTAAAAGCAAAAATGAGGAAAAATACAGTATTTTTCCTCATTTTGCCATTCTAACGCCTGCTCTTGCATGGGTTTAGTTTTTGGCGCTGCTTCAGCGTTGTGGTGGAATGCCCACAGCAATATCCATGGTACGCCCCATTCACGCTAAATGATGCGTCTAAAGAGCGTATTTACAAGGTGGCTTTACGCCACAAAAAGTGTCTTAACGCCACTTTGTGTAAATATGGAGAAGGGCATCGCACCATCAGAACATCACTAAAAGCGATATTCTGGTGGCGCTATCCCCTTGTAAATATACCCCTCTGTTTTTTCACCAGGAGAGTCATTTATAATGCAGAATCCGGCAGTTTTGCAATTGTAGGTCTATTTTTGTATTGGAAAGGGAGGTGTTATGAAATGAAGTATGTCCTCCCCAATTCGCCCAGGTCTGTCCAGTCTTATGACCTCATATCCAAGATGTGAAGGACAAAAATGTGCAGGTTGCACCTTCTTCCTTTGACTTTCGACTCATTATTCGGCATTATACCATTGTTTATATCCTCAAATTCACCCTTATGCTTAATTCTACTACAGTTATTGCTTTGCAACCTTAATATAATTTTTTTAAAACCTGACCAAATCCTAAACAAAAACTATTTTTGCAGCACAAAATGCATCCTCATGTCTAAAGTGGATGTGAGGATGCATTTCACATTCAAATAGCATACCAAATCCCAATTTTGCATTTTATGTAATTGTGCATAGTTACATGTAACTTCACATAATAATGTTGAACTTTCTTTAACTACACTAAAGCAAATTACAGAAATTAAGTACACTCCTACTTGTTTGTTTTGTATGTGAATAATAGGTATTTTATAGTATTCTCTAAAGTGATAATTAACTTTTTCATTGGTTGATCAGGCTATTCATTTTATTAATGAGTGTTTTTAAAGTATAACATTTAATATTTTTCATTATAATTTTTAGTGCAATCCTTGCATGTTTTTTCTTTATAATGCATAATATTTTGAATATTGTTTGGCGAGATGTCGGGTTTGTAGAGGACTAGCGAAGGAAGAATTTTGAATATACATTTTTAATGTTATAAATTAGTGAATTCATTTTCAATTAATTGGTTTGTTAATTGGTTATAATTAAATATTTAAAGAAATACATGGAAAGATTTGAGTATTTGATTGTTCTTTAAAACTGGTAAATATATTTTAAAATATTTGTGTTATTTGTCATTTGTAATTATATCGTTTTTGTGTTTAGGATGTTTCATAAATTATGATTTATTTTTACTTTTTTATTTTCTATAGATTGTTTCATTTGTGGGGAAGTAGGGTGGAAGTGTTTAAACAATTGTAGTTATAACTTGTTATGTTGTGATTTTAAGTTGTACTTACATTGATATATATTTTGAACTACTTAATGTATTGTGTTGTATATGTTCCCAATGGGACTTTTTTTATTTACTACATATATTTCCAATAATGTTTTACTTTTATTCAATGTAACTCTTTTGTTATTTAGGTTTGGAAATAGTAAATGTGATTCTTTTAGATCTTTAAACTTTTTCTACTGCTGGTCAGTATGCACATTGGAAATAGAAATTTTTATCTTTCCAAAGTCCAATACTTCTCCTACTGTTCCTTAGCTTCGAGTGGTAATAGCAAATCTAGCACGTCAAAGTTCAACAACTTTGCTCTGTTTCGATTTGGAATAGTACATCTCCAAAATCCAACACTTTCTCTGCGGTTGCTTATTTTGGGGAGGTGTAAGTAAATCCGACCACTCTAAAGCACAATATTGCCCCTACCATTGCTTACGTTGGAGTGGGAACAATGCATCTGACCAATCCAAAGTCCAATATGTTCCCCACTGTTGCTTATGATGGAGTGGGGAATAGTAAATTTGACCCTACCAAAGTTCAGCATTTTCAATACTGTTGCTCAGGTTGAAATGGGGATAGAATGGAGATAGTAAATCTGAGCCTTACAAATTCCATATACTTTAACCTGCTGTTGCTTATGATGGAGTGGGAATAATGATAGTTAAATAAAGAACATAAGTATGGAATTAGGATAAAGATAGTAAAGGAATACATAGTGGTAAATAAGATCCCATCAAAGTTCAAAGTTTTCTGAGCCGACCGTGTACTTCCGCGTTCGGCGTGTTTGTATTATACATGTGCGGTTTTGCAGCTGATCGTTTTCGAGTTTGCTTTGCCATTTGCGTGTCCTGATACCAAGGACTGTCAGCCACTTGAGAAGGTAACATGATTCAGCTTTATTTATTTTGTCGACGCGTTCTCATTTGAGTTTTTGTTACTTTCGCCATATTAGATACGGGTTCATTTTTCCGTATGATTTTATGTCAACAGGTTATTTTGACCAGTCTTTTGGTTACCAGAGCACTGCAGATTGTGACTGAAGAGGTACTCATGTTTTCTTACTTAAGCGTATATTTTCACTTCCTTTTAGTTTTTTGGTGAGCAGCTTATCGCTGAGTCACACATTGTTTGCTTTTTCAGATTAGAAGATCCCCCGAGTTTTTCTAGTGAGTATATCTCTCACATTTGATGCACCAAGGTGGAGGGTCTTTTTCTGCTCTTCTATAAGCTCAGCTTCAAACACTGTATTTTGATTTCCACTTTCCGCTGCTTTGATATCGATGATGTCTTTGTTCTACCTGTTTGCATTATATCTCTGTTCATTTTTGTAGAGTTCAAGCCCCTGAAGAAGGGCCAGCGGTGGCCCGAAATGCATTGGGCATCAAGAAAGCTTATGGACTGATGAAAATAATTGTCTGACATTCAAATGTTACTTTACGAAGGATTATGGACAATTTTCTGAACTGTGTTTGAATTTTCATTATGTTAACACATTTTACAAACTATTGAGTTTGTTGTGGATAAATGCTTTTCATTGGAAGAGTTCATTAATTGTTGTTATTGTTATTATTATTATTTAATGGTATTGGTATATTTCACCTGCAGCAACAGTGCGCAGAGGACGAGTCCCACTGACTCTTGATATTGTTGCGTTTTGTAGGCATCAATTAGACTATAATTGCCATCCACTGCAGCACGCTTTGTAGTATGAGTATTTAATTTAGTGGACCTAATTGGAGTATTCTGTTTAAGATTTTGAGTGTGCCTCTCCATCTCTTTGATCTGACAAATGCACCCACTTGCCAGGCCCAAAGCTTTCCTTTTTCTGAATGTAATGCCTCCCTAAGGCAGGCCCAAGTTAGCTGTATGGACAGGGTGCAGTGTACGCTAAAGGTGGGACATGTACTGGTGTCTTTTACATGTCCTGATAGTGAAATACTGCTACTTTGGTTTTTCACTATGTCAAGGACTATCTCTCCCATAGGTTATCATTGGAGCTGCCTTGTAAGATCTTACAAGCGTAACTTCCATTGGGAAGAGATAGAGATTTGGGATTTGGGTTCCCCGAACTCAGGATTTAAAACACATTTTTCGGTGAAGATGTTTTTTAAACTGTGTGCTTGAAAATGGCACTTTTAGAAAGTGGGCATTTTCTTGCTTTACAATTCTGTGCCTCTGCCTGTCTGTGGAATCAACATCTGGTTTAGACTGACAGTTGGGCTGTTTGTGTATTGATTCTAGACAATCACACAAAAGGAGCTGAGGTGTGCCCTGCATATCCTGATTGGAAATCACCAGGCTGATGGGTCTTCCTGAGCAAGAGTGGTGAGAGGAGTTGTCACTGGCACTTGAATAGGGCTGTGTCTGTCCTCTCACAATGCTGTCTCCACCCCACTTTAGTGTGTCTGGAGCCAGGACAGGGTAAGGCAGGATCTGTGCACTACAAAGAACTATCCTTTGAAGTATTCCTACTTTAAAGGCCAAAAGAGGTATAATTATTGGATCTCTGACCCCACATTTTTAGAACACTTCTGGACTAAGAGGATATTCTGCCAAGAAGAAGAGCTGGAGAAGCTGTATGAGGAGAACTGCCACTCTGTTTGCTGCTGTGTTGTACTGGCCTATTGTTTGCTGCATCTGTCTTGGAGAAGTACAAAGACTGGACTTTGCTTTGTATCCTGCTTATCAAGGTTCTACAAGGGAATGTGTGTTCTTGCCTCCTGTTGGAAGTCTTAGGGCCATCAAAGACTTAACGTGCAGCACCTGAACTCCTCTGCTGGGAGTTCTGACCTGCCACAAGGTGCCAATTCCTATTCTGGGACCTTGGAAGTGACTTTTCAGCAGAAAAAGAGGCGACCTGCTGCGCCTGTTTTTCCCGCCACAAGCTTGCAGTGTGGTCAAAAAACCAAAGCATCACCGTGCTGTGGCCAAATGATCGATGCAGTGCCTGTTTGCAGCTGGGAGAATCAGCGTAATGCCTGTTTCACCTCTGCAGCATCAACCCCAGAGTATCCAGATTTTCCACGCATTGCACCTGTGTGCCAAGTCAACATCGACGCTGGGCGTCAGTAAGGAACCAAGGCTGCGTGTCTGGACAAACAACACATCACCTACCCACGCAGTAAAAATATGACGCATCACCTCCCAGCACAGTAAGAAATCGATGCATCACCTTCTCTCACAGTAAGGAACTGACGCATCACCTCCTCAGCATAACAGTAAGGAACCGGCTAATCAACTCCTCTGGATGCAAGGAACGGACGTATTACTTTCCCTGTGAGTAAGGAACCAATGCATCACCTTGCTCTCCGGCGCCTCACTTTTCCTGCACCTGTTTTTTCTTTTTTTTTACGCTTCCCAGGTACTTTATGCTAAAACTTATATTGACTGAACTGCTTTAAACATTTTAAAAGTAATATCTTGATTTGTGTATGTTGGATTTTTGTTGTTTTGGTCTTGTTTGGTTTAGATAAAGATTGATTATTTTTCTAAACTGGTGTGGTGTCAATTTGTAGTGTTGTCACTGTGTTACTGTGTGTTTATGTACAAATACTTGACACATTTCATCTGGGAGAAGCCTGACTGCTCGTGCCAAGCTACCAAGGGGGTGAGCAGGGCTTATCTTGAGTGAGTAACTTCTTTACCCCGACTAGAAGGAAGGGTCCCTACTTGGACAGGGTGCAAGTCACTGCTAGCTAGAAACCCCCAATTTCAACAGGCATTCAGAGATTTATTTGTGTATACAGCTAATGAGCAACAAAGACCATCAATGGCTAACCATGTCTTTTGATTTACCATTAAAATGGATGTCTGTCCTTGAGGAAAACTGTCTGAAGAGAACTAGACTCTCTTAAGAGGAGGTTGCTGGATTGAAAATATAACTAGAATTACCTTTGGTATAAAGTAGCCATTAACCTCTGTGTCTCTTGATGTCATGTGCGGTACAGAGAGGGGAAGAATATCACTATATCGCTGAATTTCATGGATTACAGCATTGGTATAAGGCATGTTGGCCCGGTCATCCATTGTAGGTTTCCTCTCTCTTCCGATCACCCGATCAATTTCTTCCTGGACTCTTCCTAGACAGAGAGAGACAGTAAGTAAAATAGATGTCAACTTCAGTTGATATGCATAAAATGTTGTAAGTGAACAAAGTGACTGTAAACAGAGAATTCAATTTAAATACAAAATGTGAAATCTAATCCGTTGAGTCATTGGCCCCGGAATATTTTTGGTGGTAGCTATATTTTAAAGAACTTTTGCTTTAGCTTATGCTTACTGGGGACTATAATTTTTCTTCCATGATCCTGACACAATATTAAAGTGTGCATGAGCATGAATTTAGAATTAATAAAAATGTCTGTTAAATTAATATGCATGTAATGTTAGTGTGCTGTGTTTCCATAATGAAGCATTTTAAAGTTGGCATGGCAAGGTGTCAGATTTATTTACAATGTCATACACTGCACATTTTAAACACGCTTTATCATTTCTCTGAGCACTGAGAGTTAAAATGTCCTTCAGTATTTAATAAATTATGTGTTTAAGTTAATATAAGTAGAGCCAGAAAACTTATATTGGGTCTAAGCCTGATTGCAAATAAAATGTGTCTCTTAAATGTTGCACTGTGCACCTCGTTCATGTTTTTGTTCATACAGTGTTTTATCTTTCGTCATCAAATAGTCAAAATGGGGAAACAGCATTTACAAACCATGCACTGCCATTACAACGAAAGCATTACAACGTATGCGTCTTTCCACACGTTCCTGTATCATGTATATCGATAAAACGATATACCTTAGGGAAAGCGGCCTTGTAATTTAAACTCCAACGCTTTCCCTACTGTTGCACAACATGTAGTTGGAATAGTAAATTATACCACTCCTAAGTCCAGTGCTTCCCTAAGGCATGTCGCTGTAACGATAAGCATGGTAAAGGAAGGCGTGGTAAAGACGCAGATTTCTCAAAGCTAACTGTTGTGACCAGCCACGACCACCCGTGTTAAGAAATCTCGCCTAGAGGCATTCTAGTCCTACTGGAAGGTCTTTTTTTAGCAAAAGCAACATAAGCCACAGAATATACAAATGGTTCCAAGTAACAAGACGATGTTTGTTGGAGGATCTCCCAATGAGCACATGAATGTGTTCCCGCAGACACAGAGAAGCAGACTTATTTGATATGCATTTGGCATAGAGTAGTAGAAGGTGAAGCAGGCTCCAGCTGACTGCAAAAAATGGATCCGCTTGAGGAATAGCAGCAAGGCCCAGCACCTGCACAGCCAACGTGCATTTCAAGTGAGTCTTTGAAATGTATGTGTGTCTCAGATCTAGAGCATGGCATCCTCCTTCCTCTCAAGGTTTTCCAAGCACCAGCTGTGACTTGCACAGATGGGGAAAATGACCGAGAGGTAGACATCACGACGGCAGGGCTGTCTGGGGCATACATGCTACTGGAGTAGAAAGTTTCAGTAGGCACAGTGCCAGCTGTTGTCCATGCACAGTGCCATGTTGATCCACCTCTTCGGTCTATAGTGGGTCCATCCACCAAAAACACAGTGGGACAGGCACACAAGTGCCTTCTGTGGAGTGGACTATGAGAGGTTAGCACCCAGTAGTCCTCAACAAGACTTAATGGAATATTGCACCTCATTTGTGTCCCTTCTGTAGTATGTGTGTCCTGCTCAAACCAAACTTATCCAAAGAGCATATTTGAGGAAGAGGAGAACAGTTACAGCCTGCTATGAACCGCTGCCTGTGTATTGACTGTTTAACTACCTGTATGATCTGGTGTTATTGTCAAGCCATCACCCTGAAGCCAATACTTCATGACAGTCTCCCAAGCAACATCAGTACTTGATTCTTAGCTGGCCCTGCTTCTGAGATAGAACATAAAGCCAGGGATATTTTACTTCAAGGATCTGGACTGCTGCTTGTGGGACCATTTTTTTAAAGGCCCTGTTCTCACTAATAATTAGTGTAACTGGAATTATGCACTTCTGGGACCGCAGCCTTTTATTGCATCATTGTGGATTTGCATTTGCCGCACATTGAAGATTTTAGCAGTAAAATGTGTTTCAATCTCGGATGGATCAAACGCTACTGAAAATATGTATTGCTGAACAGTGGAAGGCCTTATGCAAAGGTTGACTTTCCATCATTAGTTGTTTATTCCTGTATGTAGGTGGTAAGTTAGTGCTAGTGAAGTCAAACCTTAGCTCAGATGTGTAAAAATGACTAACTAATAAAGTAGTACTATCACAAAATGTGCCACATTACACTGCATAGTATCCCTATTCTTGCTCCATAATTTATTCAACTCTGCTTCATAATTTGGTCATGCCCTGTCGCATAATTCCAGTGACTATGTTAATAAGTGACGTGCACCAGCAACCACAGAAAAAGTACTGCCCATAACCCTATTGCCAGTACCACTTTGCGGACAAGGTATTTGCATAGCTGCGCTTGCGCTGCTGCTAGCGCTTTTTATTTTTAAAAATTTCCTGTTTGCTATTTGTGTTGATTTGCTTTATTTGTCCCTGTTTTTATAGGGACCAGGCTGGGTTCTCCCTTTCCCTTACACTGCATATAAAAGTTTGCAAATCACCGCCGCTTTGGTGGGTCCAGGTCACGGGGGTAGTCCTGGTTGGGCGCCATCTTTGGTTGGGCACTGCTTCTCCCGGCGGGCGCCATTTTGAGCGATCTTGCGCTCGGTCAGCCTCGCGGGACGCCTATTTAAGGCGATCTTTACAACGCTGCAGCCGGACAAGGTATTTGCATAGCTGCGCTTGCGCTGCTGCTAGCGCTTTGTATTTTTAAAAATTTCCTGTTTGCTATTTGTGTTGATTTGCTTTATTTGTCCTTGTTTTTATTGGGACCAGGCTGGGTTCTCCCTTTCCCTTACACTGCATATAAAAGTTTGCAAATCACCGCCACTTTGGTGGGTCCGGGTCACGGGGGTAGTCCTGGTTGGGCGCCATCTTTGGTTGGGCACTGCTTCTCCCGGCGGGCGCCATTTTGAGCGATCTTGCGCTCGGTCAGCCTCGCGGGACGCCTATTTAAAGTTGCCCCTCCCCCCGCGCAGCGGGGTCGCGCAGCGGGACGCCGTCACTTAGCCGGAGTCTAGCGCCCGTCCGCGCTTAGGACGCGCGAGGCGCAGCGTGCTATTCCTTGGCATTTTTCCAACCGGCGTCGTGATGATCACTTATTCCAATGAGACTCTGTGGTCCATTGGACTGACTATTCCTAAGTGTAATCAGGCACTAATCCATCCCCTTAGCGGCCCTTATTGGTGTGCCTGTGGGAGTTGGGCACTTGCCTCTCCCGTTCATACCCGCCAGAGGCCTTCCACTATCGCCTCTCGGAATAATGGCTCGGCGCATGTTCTTCGTATATTTAGCCTGAATGTCAGGTCCTTGGTGCAACACCATCAAGCCATCTTGGACCTTATGCGGGATGAGACCCCAGATATATTTGCCATCACGGAAACCTGGTTGCAGGAAGACGATGCAGCCATTATTAATCTGGCCTTCCCCCCTGAGTATTCCATCTTTACTCTTAATCGTCCATCTAGAGGAGGGGGTATTGCCCTTGCTGTTAAATCTAGTTTCTCCTGTAGCTGGAATGCTTTAGATATTGCTGGGTGCGAAAGCGCCTCTTTTAATATCTCGATCAGTCCCCAGTTTTCGATTTCGGGGATGGTGGTATATCGACCCCCAGGCAGGGACGTTGCGTTCAGAGAAGCTTTCCCTGACGCCGTTAGCTCTCTGGCAATTGGCTGTGCCAATTTTTCCATCTTGGGAGATCTCAACCTCCATTTCGACAATCAGAGCGTGCCGGCTGTTATTAATATTTTAGCTGACCTCGAGGCCCTTCAGCTGTCTCAAAAGGTATCACAACCCACGCACGTAGGAGGGCATATATTGGACCCCTTTTTCACTAATCTAACGGAAGCTACAGTCTCTTCCATCTCACCTTTAGGGTGGACGGACCACTTTTTAGTGGCTATCTGGGTTTCTCTGCCTGAGATCCCTTCTATTCCCCCAGTTAGATTAGTCCCTAGAAGGCACTGGAATAAACTTAGGCTGGAAGACCTTCATCACGTTTTGGCTGTAGATCCGTTAGGACCCTTGGACAATGTGGAAACGGGTTATGACCAGTTCTGCCAGTGGATTACCAGGGCGCTTGACTCACTGATTCCCATCATGGTAAGTAAACTTAGCTCCAGAGAGTCGAGCCCCTGGTATGACAGCGCCCTTCGTGCTTTGAAAGGGAGCTGTAGGCGGGCCGAGAGAGAGTGGCGGAGGTCTTATGATACTGCTAAGAAAGCATTGTATCTGACTTCCGTTAAGGTTTATCACCGTGCCATCTGTAGAGCCCGTGCGGCGTTCTACTCGGTAGAATTCCGCAATAGTATTAACCCGTCCAAATCTATATTCAAGGCTCTCAAAGATCTTTTGGCAAAAAGAATTTCCTCCCAGGCAACGGCTTCTACCTCTCACTGTGAGGCCTTGGCTTCTTTCTTTCTGGAGAAAGTGCAGGGCATCTACCGGGCTTTTCCCTGCACGGGGTCATCATCGGGGGCCCTGGATATTATCCCTGGCCTCCCCATTTTGGATTCTCTTCCCTTGCTTCTTCCTGAGGGATTTGATAGGATGACCCAGAAAATTAAATCTGGATCACCCTTGGATCCGTTAAGACCTGCCCTCTTCAGGGACCAGTCTTTTGTGGGACGTTCCATGGTACGCTCCTTGATTAACATCTCGTTGGCCACGGGTACGGTTCCAGCTAAATGGAAGCGGGCAGTGGTTTCTCCTATCCTGAAGAAACCCTCACTGGATCCGTTAAAACCGGAGAGCTACCGGCCCATTTCCTTGCTTCCTTGGACGGCGAAAGTTGTGGAGGCCCACGTCAATCAGGTTCTTTCTGACCATCTTACCCGAGCCAATATTCTGGATGCTACTCAAAACGGGTTCCGGGCTGGGCACAGCACGGAGACAGCCCTTCTCGCCATGGCTGAACATCTGCGTATGGTGCTGGATGTGGGACAGACGGCGGCTCTAGTACTATTAGATCTGAGCGCCGCCTTCGATACTGTCTCACACCGCATCCTTCTGCACCGCCTGGAGGAGATAGGCATTGCTGGGCTTGCCCTACAGTGGTTCCGTTCCTTTCTCGACGAGCGTTCCTTCTGTGTTGCTATACCACCGTATCAGTCCAAATTCCATCCTCTGGGCCTGGGAGTGCCGCAGGGATCCTCACTGAGTCCCACGTTATTCAATCTTTACATGAGACCGCTGGCTGATGTCGCCAAGCAGTGGGGCATGACTATGGTCTCATATGCCGACGACACTCAGCTAGCGGTTACTATCAGTGGGGATGCTGGGCAGGATGCCCCTCGATTCCAGAGTGGACTGAGGGCGGTGGCGAGCTGGATGAATACCAACTGTCTCCAGCTCAACACTAAGAAGACCGAGGTCATGGTGGTCGGGAAGGGGATGGAACTCTGGGGTGACAGATGGTGGCCTCCGGAGCTTGGGCCGTCCCCAATTCCGGTAACGGAGTTGAGAAACTTGGGAGTGTGGCTGGATCCCACTCTTAGCTTCGTTGGGCACACTAAGAAGACTGCGGCCTGTTGTTTTGGGGTCCTTCGGAGTTTAAGACCTGTCCTGAAGTTTTTTGACCCCCCTACCAGGCAGCTGGTGGTTCAGGCAACAGTAATATCTCGCCTGGACTATGCCAGATCTCTCCTGGTTGGGGTCAACCAGGCAGAAATCATCCGCCTTCAACGTGTCCAAAATGCTGCAGCTAGAGCCATAGTTGGCTTGCCCAGGTCCTGCTCTGTCTCTAGCACTCTTCGATCTTTGCATTGGCTGCCGGTCAAGACAAGAATTCACTTCAAAGTCCTATGTTTGGCTTTTAAGATCTTGAAGGGATCAGCTCCCCAGATCCTCTCTAATCTCTTGTCTTGGTATGTCCCGACCCGTTTTTTGAGATCATCGGGCCAAGCGCTCGCTGTGGTCCCAAGGTTTAAGCTTAGCCGTGCTGGTGGCCGGTCTTTTCGGGTCATAGCAGCAGGGCTTTGGAACTCTCTTCCGATTGAGATTCGCTTGATGGAAGACCTTCTACTGTTTCGGAAAGCCATCAAAACCTTTCTGTTTTGACTTTTTCTTTTCTGGTTGTTCTCTTTTTTCTGTTGAGTGTTATTATGTCTCACCTTGTCATGCGCCAGGACGCCCCTTAGCTGGGGCAGCTGAGCGCACTACAAATGTGCCTAACATAACATAACATAACATTTGCCAATACCACTTTGCAGGTTCATATTTTTTTTAGCCACTACTTGGATTTGAATTATAAAAACAAATAAAAAAAACACGCCCCCTCTGCCTCAATACAATGCAAGATGCAATGCAATTGACAGAAAAAGTCTGGACTGTCTGGAGGACACTGAGCCACTGCAAACCCATTTAAAAAGAAAAAAATTCTCCCCTTCATTCGATTTTTATAGTGCTTGCTCCCTCACCTCATGGGCAATAAGCGCTATATATAAATGAAATTGCACACAATACAATTTGTCATTTTCTGCATTGTTTTCTTAGATAACAACCCTTCAAAGGGGAACTGATTCAGTCCAAGGCCAAAAATATCTGCGAGGTACGTGAACTCGGGGGCCCTCATCCCATTCTGCGAGGGGGGGCATTGTTTTTTGTTATGTCACTGCCTATAAATAGATGCCTTTTAACATTTCATGAATAAAATGGTTTTGCCATATTTTAGCTAAGTAAATAAACTATTTTTGAAATGAATTTAAATGATTGGTCAAATGGGGTAAATGCCCCTTGAGCTTGACTGTTAGAAGACTCATTTGGATACAGTTGAGGGGGAGAAAATTGAGACGGTCAGAGGTTCACAAGTCAATTCAGGTAAACTGTTGGTAAGTTGTGATATTAGCTTTTTGATCAATAATGTTATTTTGTAGGAGGAGAGATAGAGCCCTGATGGGAGCTAAGATCATTTAGCCCTTTTGTTCCATGAATAACCAAAAGCAAATAGGGCACTTACTTTGAATGTCTGGGTAGAGCATCATGTACAACAGCCCATGGCGTAGAGTTGTGGAAGTGGTCTCTGTGCCTGCTGAAAACATGTCACTGACAGTCACGAGGAGATTGAGCTCACTGAAACTGCTTTGGGGGTCACCTTTGACCTGGAAGGACATTAATAAAGGCAGAGTTCAATCAAAGTGTATTGTTATTATAAGAAATTATTTACCTTATATGATGGAGAGAATCCGTAACGCACGACAGCAAAAGAAGTGCAAATCTCATCATTGCTGGGAAATGTGGCTACTGCTGATACTTATTGCACAACAGAGTCCTGATGGAAAGCAAACAGAGCTGTCTGCCCTGCCCACTCCATAAAATTCACAAATTAATAAGAAAGTTCTTGACCCAATAAGGTCTTTGATCACTGGGTTTGTACCCCGGCGACCACACAACAAACATAGACACTTTTACAGCCCTGCAGTTTGGTACAACCAGGTTGCTGCTGGGGTCTGGCCTTAAGAAAACTGTGACACTCATGACAAACTCAAAAGAATTTGTGCTGCAAAGCTAGTAGTCCTTAGTGAAAAAAGGCTGGGGTATATGTTCTTCTACAGATATTACGCATCCTAATTATAATTTACTACTTCATGTTGTTATCTGGGATGTATCTTGGAAAGAGAAGGACCAGATTGCAGATTTCTCCTTCCATCCATGCCCTCTACTCTCACGCTCACCTCTTAGCAACCAACGCTATCATAATAGGGAGGGTGCTGCAAGCAGCCAACATTACACAAAGGGGCAAATTGACTAAAAATGTTCAGAGGGGGTAATACGCAAAATTCGGCAATGCCGTAGTCTGACAATTTTAAAATGCAGGGATGAGCCGTATTGACAAAAATACGGTGCACCCTGGTGTTTCCCCAAGCGCTGGCACTTAAAAAGCTGCCTAGTGCCAGCGCAGGCACTCTTGCACCATGTTGCAAGGGTGCCTGCACTGCAGGGGGGATTGTTTATATGCAAGAAGGGACACCATTCTGCACATAAACAATCAATAATGGTGATTTGCTCTTTCTATGTGTGCTGCAGAATGCAGCTCATGCAAAGAGAAAAAAAAAGATTAAATATGTCTCCTAGTATCGCTATCCTAAGACCAGGTATTGCTGGCCTACGTTTTTTCTGCTGCCCCAGCCTTGAAAATCTGGGCCAGCATAAACAAGCAATGGGTTTTGCGGTGAAACACCCACTACAATACCCAATGCCCACCCCTTTGCCGCAGCAGACTGGTGCAGAAAGGGGCATATTTACAAGGTGGCATTAGGCCACGTTAAGTAGCTTAGTGCCACCTTGTAAATATGTGAAATGGCACTACGCCACTGCAGCATCATCTAAAAATACGCTCCAGAGGCTAAAGGGCCTTGTAAATATGCCCCAAACCTCAAGGTGCACCGTGTGCAACAGAAAGTGGGGGCTCATTTAAACATCTTGACTCTCTGGGTATACATGAGTCTGAAGTCAATGATTAAACTCAGGTCAGGCTGTATGTAGTGTCCAGATGCAGTGAAAAACTACCATCAAAGTTGCAATAAAGTATTACAGTCCAACAGAGGATTGTTTGTTCACAACAGTTTTTATAATAACTCACATATAGGTAGATTTATATTGCATAAAATGGTTTTGTCATAGGAAAATTCAATACATAACACACAGCATTACAGTATGAATATTGTATGGTAAGGAGTAAATAAGCCAATTTCCTCACTATAAGAATGGGTGTCTCATGTCTCATGTGGGATCAGTGGTCTAAGGAGACCTGATAAAAACACATTCAAGCTATTAAAATCAAGGCCCATGGCTCAACATGCTCATCTATGTTTATGCAGTTGTGATGTTTGTAAACGTTAATGCACATGAACCCTGGAATGAGCCGAGAAGAACCTCAAACAGGAAAAGCACAGCACAATCTTGCATTTGCTAATGGCTATTGATTGATTTTAACGCTAAAGGGTAAGGAAAATGTTTACTCAAATAGAAGATTACAAAACCTTCCTGACAAAAGAAGACAGTTGGTCATCATTTTAAGTTGTTTAAATGTGTGTGCAAACGTAGGTGTTCAAAACATGAGATAAAAAACAACACAACAGCAACAACAGTATTTCAAGTACCTCTAAAGCAATGAGACGTTGTACTGGAGTTTATTCTCCCACACAAGGGTGCAGTGAAGACATGGCAACTTCATTGTGCCAACCGGCACACTGGGTATATAAAGCAGTGATGGATAGAATGCTTGAATTAATCTCAGCTACTGGTAATTCCTCGGCCGCATCTCAATCCATCATTATTTTGGACAACGTGCCACCTCAGTTTGGACCCAGCAATATGCAAATCAGTCTTGACCCTGCTGAACGGGAACAGTCCAGCCCGACAAGCCTGGTCCTCCCTGAACTGGAACACAAGCCTTCCAGGACCCGTTTCTCCATAGTTATGGGCTCATAAGCCAGGTACAGCTTAGTTCCAGTGACACAGTGTGCACAGGACCCATATCTGGGCATACCCGTTCCACTTAGGACGACACAATTAGTATGCAAATCAGTGATGGGTGGAATGCTTGAATTAACCTCAGCCACTAGTAATCACTCGGGCGGCATCCCAATTCATGGTTATTTTGCACACCAAGCCATCTAAGTCACATGAGAAACAGGTCAAGACTGATTTGCATATATGGGTCCAAACAGAGATGCCATGGTGGGCAAAAGAACTGGCATGCTACCCTGAGCCATTGCTAGTGGTTAGACTTTTTATAAGCAGCCTCCCATCACCTTTTGTGTGTTTCATGTACCGCCCTAAGTGGCATGGGAATGCCCAGACGAGGGTCCCATGCTCACTGTATAACTGGAACCAAGCTGTACCTGACTGACGAGCTTATAACTAGGGTGACCCTGGTCCTGGGATGCTTGTCTTTCGATGTAGGGAGGACCTGGCTTGGCAGTTCAGGCTGGACTGTTCCGATAAGGAACAGGGTCAAGACTGATCTGCATATAGCTGAGTCCAAACAGAGATGGCATGATGAGCAAAAGAACGATGGTTTGGAGTGCCACCCCAAGCTATTGCACGAGGTTAGACTTATTGCAAACAGCATCCCATCAAATGTTTTTGTTTTCATGTACTGCCCTAAGTGGCATTGGTACAAACAGTTGTGGGTCCCATGCTCGCTGTGTCACTGAAACCAAGATGTACCCAACTGATGAGCTCATAACTAGGGTGAAACCGGTCCTGGGTTGCTTGTGTTCCTTTTCAGGGATTACTCAGCTTGGAGTTTAGGCTGGACGATTCCCATGCGGAACCAGGTCAAGACTGATTTGCATATTGCTGGGTCCAAACTGAAGTGGCTTAGCGAGCAAAAGAACAATAGATCGAGTGCTACACCAAGCTATTGACAGTGGT
This sequence comes from Triturus cristatus, assembly GCF_964204655.1. Classification (NCBI taxonomy): domain Eukaryota; kingdom Metazoa; phylum Chordata; class Amphibia; order Caudata; family Salamandridae; genus Triturus; species Triturus cristatus. The sequence goes on from NC_140586.1 coordinate 268,284,865, forward strand.
TAGATTTATTGCAAGCAGCCTCCCATCACCTTTTGAGTGAATTGTCCAAGAGCTTACCAGGTTCTGAGTGGGCTACAAGGGTACCTGGATACAGTGAACTAGCTAATTAATGGAATGAGGACAGTCGCCACACCCATGACCAAAGGGAGCAAAAAAAGACATGGATACAATTATAATAGGTTGTGCATAGGGGTGTGTGCTTGCCAGGCTGAATCACCACTGTCTTAACATTCCTCATAATTAACACAATACAAAAACCTGGTAGCATAACATAAAGGTGGGTCCATCCTCTAGTAAAAAGCCAATTCATGTCTGGGTTCCTCCCTTACCTTCTCCACTTCCTCCAAAAAGGCATCAATAAAGTCCCTCTTCAAGTTTGGGTCCCAGCTCTCCTTATGCTCTGCGATGATGCCCCTCAAGAAGTCAAAGAGATTTTCCTGAGCTTTGAACAATTTCTGCCCCACTCCAGGGACATGAACCAAGACAGGAATCACGTTAGCCAACTGAAGGACACAATAAGAAGAGTGACTTTGAGATAGGGCATCTTCAGTGGACAGTGTTATTATCACTGCTTCCTAATTACCAAGACTGAGGTTGTAATCAATGGTGAGTTAGTGCCTCCTCTGGTGAAGAGAAATAAAAAAGAGGGAATTTCTCCATTTTGATGGACATTTCTGAAAGCAAAGAGAGGTTCTAATTATGAGACACTAAAAAGGTCATATAGCTTCCTGTACCTTTCTTTAGAATATCTTCTAGTTTGAATATAATAAATGCTAGAGTCATGTTCTGATGAATGTGGAATTTGAGTCGCAGTCAGCAGCTTGTACCTGTGACACGCTAGATATACCTATTTTCTCTACCCATATCTGATGCAAAAAAACTGGCAAAGTCAATTCTTAAAAACTACTGTGAAAATCTTAAACATTTGAGGATATTCTATCAACAGTCTCTAAAGATTAAAGCAAAATGTATCACAATCATTCAGGTAAGCCACTCTCAGCAAAATGATCCCTAGCTGTCTCTCAACACCAGGCAGGCTGTCTTGGGACAGTCATAAAGTAATTAAGTAGCAAAATTTGGCTGATCACAATTGCTGATGTAACATTGAGTGAGGTTAGAAAGATGAAAGATATGTAAATAAATTCCGAAAAAGAAAATGATTCTCACATGGCGAAGTGACCGGCATGTGTGTGACAGCCAAGAATTGCATGGAGCTGGCCAAAAGGATTTCTAAAGCATTGAAGTGGTCTACTGGGAGTGCCTAGCTGGTGCATTCACTATTTGAGGTTTGTTTACAAGAGAACTCTGGTTAAAATACTATGCAAAATCAACATAACAGAAAAGGTAGATGGTGAATAAAGGCTGTAATCATGTTCAATGTATTCATCAAATCCCTATACTAGATCCCTATGTCATCTTCTAACACATAGGCTCGTTTGAAAGTCCAGTTCTTCTCAGGTTTGATTTTGGAAAATGCCATGTGACAGGACTTGTACTGTGCAATTCTGATCCACATGGAGCACCTAGTATTTTTCCAAAGCCCCTTGTCAATAGAATACTGTAACCACAAAGCAAAGCCAGATTTAGTGTATTCTGTGAGGCAGAAACATGAATGGAATTATATACAATGTTTCTGGGTGAGTGTATTGTACACTGTACAATTGCTTGAGGTTTTGGCTATAGCATAAGCTATGAAAGGTCACAGTGGAGAATTGATTTTAAAACACATATGTGGAATCAAATTCAAATACATGAAAGAATTCAAACGTCACTGGAAAATTGATGATTTCTTGTGATCTAATTAGCATCACAGATCGTTGAATAAATAAAAAAAAAGGACATGAGATTAATCAACAATCTTACACTTTGGTGCTCAGAGAAGAGGGAAGGGGTGAGTGCTCAAGGGAATTTGCGTGATGGTGTAAAGGAACGGAAAGGTAATGTGGTTCATGTACATCCAAACATTATAGAACCAATCCAGCCATTTTACTTGGCAAACACATGTGAACACAAACATAACATTGTAGGCACAGATAACCAAATCTCTGTCACCTATGTTCGATATAGATTTAGATTAATCTCATTGGCCCCTGTTACTTGCTCCCTGTCAGAGTTGGTCACCCAAAGAGGACCGAAATAACCGAACACAACTTTAAAAAAGTATTCAAAAGTTTTCCAAGCAACCGTTAGTTTCCAATGCTTGTTTGCAATTTGAATGAAAAACACTGATTTATTATGTGCTTAGTAATATATATCCCAGGAACCATTCAGTGGATTTTGTTCATTTTGGTGTCTCATTCAGTCAGTCAGTCAAAATATCTTTATTCGGCTGACATTCAGCCATAAAAGAGTGCATCATAAAAGAGGGGTCACCATTCTGAATCTCTGTGTGGATAGACAGTGGGCAATGATCACTAAAACAAACCTTAAGAATAGAAAAGGTCACAGATTGAGGTTGAAAATAATCCAAGAGGGCAATAAAACCGATTAAAGTCCCTTGGCCTCTAACCATGAACGAGACTAAGTCCATACCTTCTGGTTGAATAAGATCAACTGTAAGAAAGAGAGAAAATTTCGAAAGCAATGAATTCAAAAATTTCCCACAGGGATTGTGATAAAAGTGCAACCACCGTTCTTGGCCCCATCTTGGTGTCTAATAATTTATAATAATACAGCTACTTTTATAAATTGGTGCCGTATTTTCTTTGTTTCATATTTCTTTTTTATACTCTAAAAAGGGGGGTCACTGTTCCAGAGGAAGAAAGGGGGAGAGGTTTAGGGTATAGAGAGGAGTCAGCTAAACTCTTACTTAATGCCCTCACACATCCCAAGGGATGTCTTGCTTAATCATAGGCTGGTTGCTCCTGGTCGAGCCAGTGCTGCAATGCCCTACGGCCCCCCGGAAGGGTCACTTTAGTAGAGATCTTTTACATTTCTCGCCATATGATGCGTGTGAGGTAGTGCTCATAAAGAAGTGAGTGAATCTAAAATTGCCTAGAGGAAATCGATGCTGTGTCAATTTATTAGGTGGATTTTTGGTGCTTCTTCATGAACAGTAAAAAGAATAATATGTGAGTGGAAGTGTGTGGTGGCCCTCCCTAAAGTGGGATGGTGCCACCTATTGGATCCTATCTTGAGTAATCCAACCTCATCTGCGTGAGGGAAATGCCCCCTGGGTCAAGGCAAAAGAGTGCAGGACCATCACAGAGGTTAGGCGGTCGCATCGTGTGAACACACCAACCCGTCCTTTTGTCTGCCAGACTGCCGGCCAGACGAAGAGCAACTGCCCTATGATGAAGTATGGCATCCCTTGGGAGGTGTGAGGGCATCAATTAATAGTCTCTCTGACTCTCCTATCTATACCCTCGACCTCCCCCCTCCCCCTTTCTTCTTCAGGAACAGTGACCCTCCCTTTTAGGATTATACTTGGTATTGGAAAAAGGGCAATGGACCTTTTATCGCTCTCAGTCTCCCCCTCTCGTATTTCTTTTTTATTCAACTGTTTTGGTACTTCTAAATGCTTTGCACTTGTTCCTTTGACAAAGCCTGACTGCTCGAAGCCCCAGCTATTCAGGTTTGACCTAAGGTTTTGCAAACGAAACTGACGGGACACAAGACGGGTTTGCAAGTTTATTACACAGTAATGTCACACAACCACACCATATAATAAACAATTTTCCTTACATGTACTAATATCCCCATTTTTAGAAATTCAACACAAGGGGAAATTAAAAACAAGTGGTCTCTTACTGCCTGTGGCTCAAGTCGAACAAAGCATCTAAGATTTGTGAAAGCAGCTTTTATATCCAAAATATCGACAGTAGGTCTCTGGTTCATCTAAAATTTCTCAATTTTCCGAATCTGAGAGATGTCTTGTCTTTCATAGGCGCCCTTTCTTTCCAAAATGATTGGGAAAGGGCACACTACTGATATTAGTTTATATGCATTAATTAAAGGTTATGTTTTGCACTTTTTTTCCAAATACTTCTAGGGTCACAGATATAAGAGAAAGCAATGTCTAGAGGAAATTGAAAGATTATATGGATGCATTTTCAGGCAAAAAAATGCAGGAATTATTCATTCTTGTTTACTTCCAGCCACAATGTAAAAACCACAATGTTGTGTTTGATTTCTCCTGCATATCACCAGAGAGAAAACAGTCGTAATTCAAAATATTAGCAAACATTCTTTTTAGAGGTGAAAGCCAGGTACAAGAATTTGCATTGTGGAAAATAGTTTACAATTGAATGGCTTCCAGGGGGAATCTTCAGTTCAGGGAATGTATTAAAACATGTTTGGTCTGGATACTAATACTTGCATTTTTAAGAGTCACTCAATAGGACATGTAAGATTCAAGTTGGAGTTGTGGACATCCTGAGCCCTGGGGATTCTTGACTATTGCTAATTGCACATAATGAATACTAGAACAACCGCTGAAGGAAGGAAATGTGTTTCTTTAATTTGCTTTGCCATTCTGTTAGTCTGCAGTTACATAAATAACACCCAGAATCGTTCTGTTTGTCAAGACCATTGTTACATAATAATAATACTAATTAAACCCAAAGTTACTTTACTGCTGCAGGATACCTAGTAATCTGTGCTGTGATAATAATCCTCACTTACCTGCAAAAGTACATCAGTGCCAGAGCCTATTATATCCTCAAATAGTTTCAGCACTTTCCGGAAATGTTTGTCATCATACTCGAAGCGGTCCCCAAAAATGATGGAACAGATCACATTGCTCACAGCATTGTTTATCACGAGATGTGGGTCAAATGGACGGCCTGCAAAGAGAAAGCACAGGAGAACCAACATGAAATGCAGTTATGGGCCTAAAGGTTTAAAAGAGCTTCTGCTAACCAAAGATCTGGCCAATCTTGTCTAAGCTCCATTTTTAAAGAGACATGAACCAGCAGCTCTGGGCTAGCTCGGAAGGGACATGTGCAGGAAGCCCTCAGCTTATAAACGAAGGACCATTTACAAACATCCCTGGCTTTACAAAGTATGGAACATGGATGGGCAGCCCAGTCGGCAGACCTGTGCGTGAATGAACAGAGTGAGTTTGACTTTAGACCTGCCAAGAACTTGAGAGAGCCTGAGAATTTAAAACTAGATACTAAAATGTAAAATATCCATTTAATAAATTGACCTTGCAGAATTGAAAGAGTCACTAGAGGTGTCAGAAGAAAGCCGCGTGAAAGGGCCTTTAGGGGATTTTCTTCTCACAATTCTTTTTAAACAAGACAAAATATTCGTGCATTTAAAAGTACACTGCCAAAATACATTGGTAAGCGTGAGAGCGAAGTTTACCTTTTGCTACAGTACTTCTAATCGTACTCTTGCTTCATTATTCCAGTGTGCTCATGAATTACATTTATGTGACTATATGAAAAATATTAATCTTACAAAATGTATTTTAATAAAAATTACAAATATAAGGGGCTGTGTCCGGAACAATAATGGTCACAGATCTGGCTACTTCAGGTTTACCACACTCATACCGGATGGCTTGGTAAGATGTTGGTGCCTTTTCTTGATAAAGGAATCAAACAAGGGTGGAACCGATAATGTAATGAGGACCAGTGGCTAAATTATAGAGGCAAGATATGGAGGCCAAATTTGAATCGCAAATTTTCCAGTCCATCAATTTGCATGATCCTGTACAAAATCACTTTGCTTCTTTACATAACGTGTCTTTTATATTATTGAGCCTCTAAGAGATGGCTCAGTATGCAGAGTGTGTTGTACATGGCCATCAGTAAAGCAGCCACACTTGCGATATATGCAAGATTATTGTGAGGAAAATGGCTTGCTGCCTGTTTTCACAATTAGATTCTTATTCATTACTTAACATTTCTCATCAAAGCAACCCAGAGCAACCCAGGCCAGAGGAGGAGGCCAACAGAGGTGAGATAGAGAGAATCAGCAGTGGGTCTGAAACAGGAAGAACCCGAAGTCTTAGGGTGTGTTCCCCTGCACCGCTGGGTTCTAAAAACCCGGTACTTCAGTACCTTACAATTACCAAGTTCCTTTAACTGCTGTCATTACCACATGACTGGAGAAGTGCATTAGTGGCCTGCTCTCCACTGCTGAGTTATTTATAAAGGCTCCTGCTAATGTGGGTCAATGGAGTGGTGGCTTAGAGGCAGATTTAAAGTAGTGGGTGGCTTGACAAGCCACCAGGTCAGCGGCTGCTATGGCCTGTGCTCACATAGTTCAGGATTACCATAGGCAGGCGGATATGTCTGTGCCTTCATAAAATCTGCATTTAAGCTTTGCTGAGGGGCACCATAACGTATTCCTTTGCACTTGTGCCTACTGTTGGGAACCAGTTGCTTGACTGTGCTAGTGGTCTTCCTTCCCAAATCATCTAGGATAGCAGTTGAGATGGAGGTTAGTTGATGAATTGATCTGACCTTCTAGACCAAATGGATTTGTTTTCCAGTGCGCACATTACTCCCTGTCCTGTTGGAAATAGGTTGTATTCTTCAGATTTAGAAGTGGGGGTGTCGACCACAATCCCACTCCTCACCCAGTATATCTGCATCTAAATCAAGAGAGCTCTTAATGAGGCCGCGTGAAGCAAATTAAGTAGTTTGATGCAATGGGTTATGTGAGCTCTCCATTGCTCTTCCTGCCATGGCAATATTTAAGCACAGAGCAGGGTGGTTTGCTACTAGAGGGACAGGCAAAGGAGAAACCCATCAGAGTATGGATCGCGTAATGCTCAAGTCTGGATTCCCGAAAAAATATTTCAAACTGTACCGCCATAATTTTAGATACAATAATCCCTGGTTGTTAATTCACCGTAATCCAGAAGTTGAAGTGATGTCACTAGTCCTATGCCCCTAGCCCCATTATAATGGCATCCCAGCAAATGTACATGACCCTTTTCCCCAGTCTCTTTACAGGATGCATATTCCCATAATCCTTAAACCTACTATTAGCGTGGGAAGTGAAATCATTAAAGAAAAAATGACACATATTTGAACAATTATCAAAGGAAGACCAACATTTTTTAAAGCAAATATTAATTGTATAGTATTGTAATTGCATTTATATAGCACTTACTACCAAAAGCAAAAATGAAGCACTTTTTTGTCATTTTGAAGTGTGATGGAAACAAAGGTTTTAATAGGATCAAAACAATTCAAGGCACATTACTAGGTGATCCACAAATAATAAAGATTCCTGAAACCCGATTTTCACACATTATCATTTGTGTGCAACATAGTTTTATTAGTACAACTATTTGTCGTTGCAAATTTAGTGCCCATTTCAATAAAAAATGTGTCTGTGATAGTGCGCTGCCACGCAATGCTTTAGTTACATTTAAAAAATCGCGCACCTCATGTCCATAAAAGTTAGATGGGTCGCGAAAGTTTATCTTTCTAAAAATTGGGTTGTGACTCTAAGAAGCTTAGAAGCACTGCTCTCAAGTTTGCACATTGAGCCCGTGGAATCTATACTTTGCACCTCTTTTGACCCACTTTCTTATACTAACTTCAGTCCTATAGTCAAGGCCGGATTACATCCTAGTGCCTACTTCTGATGGGAGAAGACTCATTTTCAACCCAAAAACCTTGCAAAAAGTGCACGCAATAATAAATCAATTCTTCTCTTCACCAAGAGCGGTGAGCACTTTCCAAGAAGATTGCAAGTTCCCTGAAGGCCTTGTCCCCTGAGCAAGGGTTAAGCACATTATTTAGCGAATAGAAGCCAGAAACATTCAATCTGTCTGCCATCAGTATCCAATCTTCGAGCGAAGAGCAGTAAAAGGCTGAAATCCATCCTAACACTGCAGCCGCACTCAAGGAGGGCTCCATGTTAATGTCATCGAGGACCTCTAGGCCCTCTGCCAAGGCCAGCCCAATGCTCAGTTTCTCCTCATTATTATCTCCGGCTTCCTGGGCATTTATAAGCAGTGATTAGACTATGCCAGAGCCCAACTACACTTTGAAAGCCATAACAAGGAAACAATCAAACAACTTGTAAAATGGACACAAGCTGCAGGTTTGCTTCACTATTGAACCCAAAAGCCTGAGTGAAAAGTTTAAGGTGCATTAAGGGACAGTGAAGGAGGTAATCAGACAATATATGGAAACGTGATATAAAATATAAGAACGCCTCCTCAGGAAATGTGTTCATGTAGGACATAGGTACTCATAAACATTTGCCCAGGCGCCACAAAGTACAGTCTGTGGTGTGAGAAGTGAACCTGAAATATTGTTGAGCTTAAACTTGGCTTCTGCTGTTGAGTATCTCTGTGTAAACAGGAAGAAAGAAAGAAAGAAAGAAAGAAAGAAAGAAAGAAAGAAAGAAAGAAAGAAAGAAAGAAAGAAAGAAAGAAAAGGGAGACGCGTGTAACAAAGAAGGAAGTGAAAAATAGATAGAAAAGAAGGAAGAAAGTGTAGGGTTCCAAACTCAGCATAGAAAAAATATTGAAATAACGCCTGAAGACCAGGTGAAATTGACCTTGTCTATTGTAGGCATAAAAAATAAAATAAAAGTAAGCCTGCAAAATACCTTGCAAAAGTTGGAAAATTGCTAGAAGAAATTGTTAGTTGGGCCTAACTGTCTTTCAATGTTGAATAATTATAGCTATTACAGCACAACCATAAATAGTATAAATGAAGTAGAACTGAATAACCAATAATATACTCATGCGTTACTCAGAAATTGAAACAGATATACATATATATCTCGGAAAGTTCATGTGTAGAAATCATCTGATGTGAAAAATTAGGATGAAAGGTCCAAGTTCTTTATGATGCAAAACTTGCTTTTATTTGATAGTAGTATTAGAATAAAAACTCCAAAGGCGAAAACAGCCAACACGTGTTTCGTCAGTACAATGTAAGTACCAAAGACTTTCTCAAGGCTATGAAGGAATACAGTATGCAATGAAGTCCAGATGTAATCATAAGAGGTACAAGTTATTACGCTCGAGTTACGTGGAACGAGAGCGCCAAGAATATCTAGATAGTGTCGGGGGTCGCGTAACTAATCCCAATGTATCTTAAATGCGTTAGTGGAAGGTGAAAAGATAATGTCCTTAAAATACAGTAGTATCAAAAGTATACTGCGGACGGAGTACCCCCAAGACGTGCTGATACAATGTTCAAACGTCTCAAATGCGAGAATGTAAAGAGTCACTGGTAGATGTCCAAGTAGAACGGAAACATCGTAGAAGAAACAAAGTAAGTTCTCCGAGTATGTGCGCTTGATAACGCTTCACCGGAGGCAGTGTCACTGAGCGCACATACTCGGAGAACTTACTTTGTTACATTCTCGCATTTGAGACGTTTGAACATTGTATCAGCACGTCTTGGGGGTACTCCGTCCGCAGTATACTTTTGATACTACTGTATTTTAAGGACATTATCTTTTCACCTTCCACTAACGCATTTAAGATACATTGGGATTAGTTACGCGACCCCCGACACTATCTAGATATTCTTGGCGCTCTCGTACCTCTTATGATTACATCTGGACTTCATTGCATACTGTATTCCTTCATAGCCTTGAGAAAGTCTTTGGTACTTACATTGTACTGACGAAACACGTGTTGGCTGTTTTCGCCTTTGGAGTTTTTATTCTAATACTACTATCAAATAAAAGCAAGTTTTGCATCATAAAGAACTTGGACCTTTCATCCTAATTTTTCACATCAGATGATTTCTACACATGAACTTTCCGAGATATATATGTATATCTGTTTCAATTTCTGAGTAACGCATGAGTATATTATTGGTTATTCAGTTCTACTTCATTTATACTATTTATGGTTGTGCTGTAATAGCTATAATTATTCATATTATATAGGTTGATTTTCTATCTACCTTACTGGCACTTTTGGGTAGTGAGTGCCCATAGCTAGCCAAGCACCCAAATCCATTTTCATATTATCAAACGTTATACGCCTTTTTGACTGTTTTAAATATATTTGTGTGTTCTTTGATGTGCAGGTTTTTTTCGTTTAAGAACACCACTACCCTCCCTAGTTTGTTTGTTTGTTGTTTGTTGTCTTTCAATGTTGTTTGTGGCTGACAAATTAAAAACATAGCCAGTGTTCAAACACGTGTAGTTAGTTTTTGGATATCCAAAATACACAAACAACATACGTTCCCCTGCGTGATTCTAAATGAAGAAACACAAAAAGTAACACAAATAAAACAAGCATTTACAATGCAATGGTCTCGGCAATATTATAGGTAGAGCTATTGGTATTGCTCATTATTTTTTTATCATTTTTGTATCCCTAAATAAATGGCATTGTCATTTCTATTGGCATTAGCTTTTTTTTGCATATGTGATACCTATTGCATTAGCAGAGAGAGAGTGAGGTAGTGAGATAGAGAGAGTGAGGTATTGAAATAGAGCGTGAGGTAGTGAGAGAGAGTGAGGTAGATAGTGAGAGAGTGAGGTAGTGAAAGAGTGAGGTAGTGAGGGAGAGGGATGTTGTGAGGTAGTGATATATAAGCATAGAGTGATGTTGTGATGTAGTGAGATAGAGAGAGGTAGTGAAAGAGAGAGTGAAAGTGAGTTAGTGAGATAGAAACAGTGAGGTAGTGAGATAGAGAGTGATTGAGGTAGTGAGTGAGAGAGAGTGAAGTTGTGAGGTTGTGAGCTAGAGAGTGAGGTAGTGATGTTTTGAGAGAGAGAAGTTGTGAGATAGTGAGGTAGTGAGATAGAGTGGAGTAGTGAGGTAGAGAGAGTTATGGAAAACACAAATTATCTAAGGCAGGGGTCTTCAAACTGTGGGGCGCGACCCCCAGGGGGGCCGTGGAGTGATGCAAAGGGGGTCGCGCCTTCCCAGTCACACTTCTGCCCAGGCCCAAGGGATTCAGCCCCCCCCCCCCCTTCCCCCTCCTGTGTCTCAGCCCGGGCTGCTGCAGTGAAACTTGAGCTGCTGGGGGCTCAGCTGGGCAGTGTCTGGATTCCTATCTCCGGCACCCCCGTGTTTTTTCACAGGTCTTTAAAGACCATTTAACATGCCTTTGTAAACTGCTTACAGAGGCTTAGGTTTTTTTGCTGGTTCCAGTACCCCCTGGGTCCCCACTGTGCCTATTCCTTACATTTGGATTTTCCATTCACTGTCGTAGTGTGAGAATGCATTTCATGGAAAGGAATACAAAGTTGGCTTCCCGGGGGCACCGTGTGTGAAAGTTTATTGTGCTTTTGAAGCACCTGCTGCACCGTTTCTTTCCCGGCAATTACCAGGCCTCACATAAATGTCAAGATAACTTGTGTGATTAATTATCTTCCTGGAGAGATATCAGTGTTTTGTATAGTTGAGGTTTTGACTTGGGTGATGTTAGTGCAGAGGGTTAATATGCCTGCTGCAAAGAACGTGTACCAAGTAGATTACAGAGTGCGTATGATGTGAAGAGATCAGCAGGTTACTGCTTTCAAAAGAGACATCCTTTTGTTACTTGCAATTTATAACTTAAAGTCCTAATAGAGAATAGTGAGCTATTAACTTTCATCCTAGAACAGCATACACACTACAAAGAATACATTATTAGACCATTGATTAATGTTGCAAAAAGGGTTAATTTGGCTAGAAATCAATTCTTATTATTAAAGGAAACTCCCAACTATGCTGTTTCTTTTTCGACTCTGAGTTTGTGCTTCTCCACACCAAGCACTCTTGAACTATACTGCCTACCAGTATGGATGACATGTGACTCCTATACTTTTAGTCCTTTGGCTTATGTAACATTTCCTATACACTGATTTACACACTTATGATTGATTGTCTCTGTGTAATGTGTGTGTGATGCAAAGTGCTCGGACACCCTACACTGGTATGAGTGGCACTATATAACTAATTCAATGCATCTGAGAGTGTGGGGTTATGGAGACTTGGTCACTGTTAAAGGGTGCTAGTGAGAGAATCCGTGGTGGGGGTGGTCATTGTGGGGGGCACCAACAAACATGGTCGCACAGGGCACCACCAGCACTAAAGCTGGCCCTGGGAAGTATGCACAGATAAGCGCTGAAAATACCGCTTTAGGTGACTGTTTTTTTTTTGTACCGACTGGGCCACCAAAATAATCTGCTGGCAACCCTAACCATAGGACTGGAAGTTTGTTGCAGGATCAGCACATTATTTATTTCCTTCACCCTCGATCCCCGATTAATGCCGCAATAGTTTAACTTAGATCTTAAAGTCTACGCCCCGTCAATAACATGCTGAGTTACTTCATGGGTCTGGGAATGCACCCTGCATTCAGACAACTCATTCCTCATTCTCGCCCTTCATTGTCACGCTCACAGTGATCACAATGCACTCACACTGATCACCATGCACTTGCACCATTCACCCGCTCACCTTGCACTCACAGCGATCACAATGCACTCACACTGATCACCATGCACTTGCACCATTCACCCGCTCACCCTGCACTCAGTGATCACAATGCACTCACACTGATCACCATGCACTTGCACCATTCACCCGCTCACCTTGCACTCACAGCGATCACAATGCACTCACACTGATCACCATGCACTTGCACCATTCACCCGCTCACCCTGCACTCACAGTGATCACTCTGCTCTCAAAATGCACTTGTCCTGCTCACACTATACCTCAACCTGCAGTCACACGAGTACACTATTCATCCTGCACTCATGTGACACTTCACTCACCTGTCCCCCTCACTACTCAATATGCAACTCACTCAAACAAGCCCATCAGTAATCATACATTCATTCATCCCATTCTGAACTTGCATCCGCACCCAAAATGAGAGAGGACAGCAAGGGAGTGAGAGAATTTGATTGAAGAGGTCAGGGATGAGGAGAAATGTGAATTGCCGAAGAGAAGTGTGGACACGCAAGAAGTGAGTGTGATCCAAAGGTGAGGGCTTCTGTTAGAACAAAGGGGAGATGTGAAAGAGGAATGGGGGGACTGGAGAGGTGTAAGATACAAATAGACAAAAATTTGAATGAAGAGAGGAGGTGAATGAGAAGTGCTGAGGGGCACGGGAGGTGACAGGGCCAGAGAGGCCATGAGATAAATGTGAGAGACTGTTAGAGATGAGGGCAGTGAAAGGACAGAATGGCAAGAGGTGATTAAAGGTGAAGTGAGAGGTTGAATGGGGAGAGTTCAGAAGTTGTAAAAAGGGGTGAAAGAAAATGACCTGCAAAGTGAGAGAGGGATCCGGGGTTAGGAGAGGAGAGAGGGATGGAAGGGAGGGGGTGAGAGGAAAGCTGCATGAGTAAAAGGCTTAACTCTACACAAAACCGCCAGGGTTTTAAGGGACCCCTGCTTCTTCCGGTCAGGGCCAGGTGAGCTTCTAATGTGGCAGCACGTATTGCTGCAGAGTGGAAGGCCCTTCACAAACGTTGACTTGAAATCTTTCTGATGATAATTGCTGTATTTTGGTTATAAATGGGTACTGATTGGGTGAAATCTTTCCTCAGCGTTACTGTGTGTAACAAATATCAAAATAATGAAGCAATGCTATCCCAAAATACGCGGCATCACATAACCTTATTTACATTTTCATCCCACGCAATTTAGTCAACAGGTTTAGACATTTTTGTCAAGAGGGGGTCCTTACGCCTCAAAATGTTGACAGGGGGGTCTCGGCATCCAAAAGTTTGAAGACCTCTGATCTAAGGTGAAGATAAATATAAACGGGACCTGCAGCGTGGACTTAAATGGCCATACGGATTTTTCACGTAGTTGTTGACGACTTAATCAGTATTGTAGAGCACGTCATCGGAGTTCACGTATCTGCATGTATAGCGCCAAAGAACATTCTTGAAGTGTTCGCAGAGAACAGCGCTTCTTCGTTCAAGACCTCTTCAGTTTAAAGTTATTTATGTGGCAGCCGGGAACAGAGGGCCACAGTTCCACAAGCTCCCAACGAAAAGCGCGCACAAGACACAAACGACTTCAAGATAACAAATACAATACATTGTGCGGGATTACCATAGCTCCTGATGTAGTGACCTTTTCGTAATTTCAGTGTAATTATGAGTGACATTTCAACAACTATGAGTGACACTTTCTTGTGAGCAAAATCAAGCCATAAAGACAAGGGAAACATATAAAAATCTGAAATTGCACCCTTTTGACCAATGAGAAACTCTACGAAGTTCCTAAAATTGCAGCAATGCACCAGAAAAGGAAGGGTACTAACATAGTAAAAAGCAGTAACTCACAGCTAATAGTCAAGGATGCTACCATTCTAGTCACCTCTTCTAAGCAAACTGGGCAGTGTGTCCCTTTCTGCTGACCTTCAAAAGATAGTTAACAGCTTATGAGGGGAAAGGTACATACAAAAATGGAGAAGCAGAAAGGGAGATGCACACAGTGGGCCACAGTTGTATTTTTTTTTGGGGGGGGGGGGAGTTGGCAGGGTAGCAGTCCTTTAAAGATTCTCTGTGGCGAAATAAGGCTATGCATCATAATTATTTGTAACAGTTTCACTATACCCGATTCTTTTGTTTATAACACAGAAGAAAGACCATTTCTCCCTATCACAATTTAAAAGGTAAATGTTTCTGTGACTATTTTCTGAAATGAGTATGACAGTTTGGCACAAAAATGGGTAAAAATCAAGGGTCTGTTTCGCAAAGCCATTTGCACACTGAAGTTGGATTTACGTTTGCAAATGGCTTGTGTGTTACGGATGTAAGCTCTAGTTTTGTGTTCCCACAATGTTAGTTAACATTCACCAAATAATTTAATCCGAAGAAATATTACCTGTGCACAAATCTTTTCTCGGGATAGGGTATGGACATTTCTGAGACAGTGATGCCTTGCAAAGTCAATGTACACCCACAAAACTGCAAGAAACATTTCCACCCTAGGTACTGTCTGAGATTCTCTCTTGTCCAGGACAAAAATAAATCTGCATCCATGGTGGAAATGCCGACAAAGATGGTGGGGATGAAAATAAAGGGATTTCTATACAAGGGAAAAATCTCAACATTTTAAAATGCAATTGCAATTTTTTATTACGTGTACACATGTCTAAAGATAAAATGCATAAATAGAAACCAGTGAGAGCAATACTGAAGTCATAAAATAATTGTACTTCCAATTTTGTTTATTTGCAACCTGTTTGCCAGAGATGTATTCCAAATGTAGACAGAAACACTTGTGTTTGCCTGAAGAACAAAGGAGTGACAGTGGCCGTGCCAGCATGTGCACTTTCCCTGTGTGATTTTCCTTCCCCAAGCATAGCTCTGCATACACAGTCAACTGCTAGTCACTCACTACCTACCTGCGGAAGGCAGCCTGAAGCAGGACACACAACGGTCAAGCTGAAGACTGTGGCCCGAGCACAATGTGAAAGGGGACGGGTGAAATGTGCATCGCAAGGCATGTGAATCTTGCACATACACTGTTGAGGACAGTGAGAGCAGTCAACGTGCAGAGGTACGCCCCAGAGCAGGATGCGAATGGAATGTTTGCAGGTCTGCGGACACTGCCCACACCAGCTCCTGCACCCGTGGAAGCAGAAGTTACAGCCAGCTGTGCAGGCTTCAGCAGCTCCGCCTTTCACCTGCGCAGAGATCTCGATGCAGAACTGTCCCTAACTCGAACACCACTACCTCTCCCAGTGTCACAGCACAGGCCATTATGCGGAGCTCGTAACCCCAGTTAATTCAACCTACAGTGTCGCAGGAAATGCCAAGAGACCCAGGGCTCTCCTGTGCCAGGGTCCGACGGGAAGCAACTAGTAGTGAGTGTCACGTCTATGAGACCAGGCCAGCTGGAGGGAACACAATGGGGTGGACATGTGTCCGTGACCAAGTGATGGCACCACATTCTGGTCCGTGCACTGATGACGGTCCAGTCCAGTTACTGCCTGCCATCACAACTTGAAAGGCGGCTGGGGAGAGCTGAAACACCACTCGTGAAATGGGCATGGTCTGAGGCAGAGGTAAGAGTGCCGAGGCTAGACGGCTCAAAATGCAACGGCCACGCCTCCTCCTGCTGACCCGCTTCCACTAGCTCCTGAGGTGCGGTGAGGTCGGCCCGGAGGCAGGGAGAGCAGAGCAGCAAGAGGGGCAATCTAGACACTGAACACTTGCACTCCCATCACGATACAGAACTTAGGATGGCGCACGTCACATGACAATCCAGGATGCACATTTATACAGCCCAATCTTGTAATAAAATGTGTGATAAATATTTTTAATGCGGTGATGCTGGCACTTGGCAGCGCTGATATACGTACGCCCACTGCGACTCCTTGTCATGGCCCACAGTAGGCTGCACTGCGCACCTCACCTGCAATCTAGATAGTGATCACATCTTTCTCACATTCCATTTATAACCGTCCTGTAAAGATGCAGCTGCGTGCAAGCACCGAGAACTTCCAAAAAGTGTGCGACTCCTGTGCAGGAGGTGCATGCTCACGCCCTAGTGCGGTGTGCGAGAAGGACCCTTTGCAGTGTTTCTCACTAATGGCGCAAACTGCGTGTCTGTTCCTGTGACAAACGCAACCAAGCAACGCACAGCCGTAATACATCGCAATTAAAGGTCCATTCTGCAATCCAGCGCTCTTTGCTGGCCTCTGCTGGTGGACTCTTACCTCGCCTTATGGACTCACAGGCCCTAGTCACATGGAAGACGCGCACTGTCCACCTAAAACGATTTGTCACCTTTTTTTCAGTGTTCTAAAATATGGAGTGATAAATAAGTGTCCTTTAATAAACTTGCGTTATTTTCATGCGTGAGCCTTGTGGAATAAGCATGATACATGGCTATTTTCAGTTGGGTCACGTGTGCTCCTCCTAGGGAAGACATATATACACTCTAAACTTCAGATTACAGACAAGGGCCAATTTAAGCCACGCCTTTTAGTTGTGATATAGAAGGGGAGAGCACGGGAGAGAACAGTCGAGGGCGTCGAGGAAGAGAAAGCAGAAGAGAAACAGACTGAAAGAGAGGTGGGGCGAGTGAGGAAGAGAGACAGCGAAGGAGAGGGGGCGATAAGTGAAATGGGAGACAGAAGGGGAAGTCGGCTACTAAAGAGAGAGAAGTCAGTAAAGAGAGGGAGACGTGGCAAAGAGGGTCAACAGGAGGAAAGGAGAGCAACGAGGTGGGGGATATTAAAACACGAGAGGTACGTAGAAGGTACGAGAATGTACAAAATAGACGCACATCACGCAGAAGAGTAAGAAGTAGGTAGGGAGAGAGAGTGGAGGGAATACAAACTGGAGAATAAAGTTATTGATACTGAGAAAGAGACGCTGGAGAGAGGAGAGAGAGGCGGCGAGTTGCAGAATGCACCTTGAGGTACTTCCAAGAAGCATGCCTAACGTCTCAGTATCTCTTGGCTGGATCGCAGAGCAGGGGCTGCGGGTGTGGGGCTGCAGGGAGGGGGCAGGGAGCTGGGCTGGGGGTGGCCGGTGCTGCAGGGAGGGGGAATTGGTCTCACTCGTTCTCCAAGCGCGGCGGCAGCGTGACAGTTCTGACTCCTTGCCAGCCACTTAGGTTACTTCCAAGCTCACCCATTCCCAGCACATTTCAGCACCGCTCAGCCGCAAGACTGACTGCTCTGCAAAGGAAAACAGAGAGCACATGTGGAGAAAATTACCAAGACGGCTGGTAGCCATCGAATCTTCTCTCGTTTACCGCCTGACCCTTCGATGCCATGACTTGGAAGGGCTGCTGGAAACTCTCTGGAACCGTGTTCAAGAAATGAAACATAATAATTAACAAGATGGCTTACCTTACTCGTGCACAACAGCAAGAAGATCCTCACGGCCAGACGATCGATAAAAAATGGCGGATGGGAGCTTCCAAACTTTTTCGGATTCGGGGGCGTGTTCCTGCTGTTCTAAAAGGGCGTGGCTAAAAAGTGGAAAGAACAGCAAGGAACACGCCCCCGAATCTGAAAAAGACGGAGCCTATTTGGAGGGACGGCTCTCTCCTCCAATGGCTGGCCTCAGTTTAGGAAGCCAGCCAATGGAGGAGAAGCAAAAAGAGAGGCGGGCTAAATAGCCACTCTAGAAAACATTAAATCTTCCGACTTCCGGTTCTGCCTTCGGCAGACCGGTAGTCCTCGACCTAAAAAGTACAAATGATGAAGGAATTAAAAGAGGATAGTTATTGAAAGAAAAAAGAACTACAGAGGGTTGTTTGGGTACGAGTAGGCAGATGGAAAGTAAGAAAAGCAAGCTAGATTCGTCCCTCCTCAGATGTTGCTTCCCTGTGTGCAGATTCTACCCAACCGCGATGCCCGCTCGCTCTTTGCAGTGCAAGCGCGTCCAGCGGTAAAAGTTACTTTGGGAGGGAGGGGGACAGCCAACACCGAGACCCATTTTTTGTGCGTGAAAAAGGCCGCTTTATTGAAAACATGTGCATATCACAATGTTCAACCTAGGCCATTGCCTTACAAACTAAAACCTCACTATACATCAAATAAACTGCTCCTCCATTGTTTCCACCCCCCACCCCGACGATCCCCACATAAAATCCCCCACCCTACCGATAACATAACATTCCATAACATTCCATAACAATCCTATTCCACAGTATTGCAGTTCCAAACTCCTGCCATCTAATAAAACCTACAACCCTATCTGTCCTTCTGCAACCGTAACTACCTTACCTCTATTGTAAACTTATCTTACCTGGCTAACCTTTCCCTGGCCCTGCCCCCAAAACTTCCCAAAATGTAACTCCAAACTTCTGCCAATCTGGCCAACTTTAGAACAACCCCGCCACCTAGGAAAAAGAGGGAGCAAAGGTGTGCAGCCGCCCCCCCCTTTTTTCTGCCCCCCCTGCCCTACTAGGAGTATTATAGCGGTTATGTGCCTTCCAACCCCTATCCAAACATCTGTAATCTTTAATAACTCCCTGTCCCATGCCCCACGTGACAAGCATACCCACTTCTCTCTTGAAAGTCCCCCGAGTCAACTGAATCTTCCCCTGTGCAACAACCCTCAAACTCCGCAATAACGTACCCTTTCAGTGTTCCTCCTACTCCGCTGCATGTGAATCTACAAAATGTCGTGGCACTTACCAGCCACCAACATACCATACAGTATACGTAGTTCCTTCCACCGCCAGTTCCTCCAGCCTTTCAACAAAATCTTGAAGAAAACTTTATTAAACCAAACTTGCTCCAAAAGCAGAATCGCTCCCGACCTGGGCCCACTTCACGAAATAACGCCCCAGTATCCATACAATCCCGGCCATGGCGAGGGGGCCCACGCCATAACCTGAAATAGAAAACTATGTGAGCAGACAAAACAAACATAACCGTGCTGTAGACCTCCTGTAGCGCAGCTAGCAGAACTCTTGTCCCCATTTGACAACATCTTTGTTCCCCCTCCCGCATGCTACCCCCCCTGGTTTCCCCTTATGGTCACCCGAGAAGCCATGGTCTCCATCCCATCAACACCCCCCCCTGTCATCCCCTCAAGTCCGTCCTGCCTCCGCTACTGCACACCCATCAGCAAACGAATCTCCCTCACGCAGACTTGACCCTTCAAGGCGCAAAACTCCCGCCGTGCCGGGCCCATTGGTTGACCCCTGTTAAAGGCCCTCCATACCCCTAATGAACTCTTTGAACTGTCCAGTGCTGCCTGGCTTTCCATGGAGCTTGAGGTGCCGTCATAGACGAAGTCATCCAGGTAATATAGTGCCACCGGTGACTCGTGTGCCTGGAAACTAACTACCGGAAGAATGATTTGGAAGAATTTCGAGGGATGCGCCCAACATAAAACGCCCATCAATAATGCTTTGCCCACGTACCATTCACTACCGAAATGGATGCCCAGGACGTCCTATCCTCCAGGTGGGCTAGAAGCCTTCGGAAAGCTGACATTATGTCGCATCCTCTCATGTCCAAGTTGCGCCCGTGGTCGCTAACCAGTGACATGGCCATGTCAACCAGCTAATCAGCCACCACGCTCACAGTGCCGTCGCTGAATCGGTCACCTGGAAGAATGATTCAGAAGAAATTCGCGGGATGCGCCGGACATAAGCTGCCCATCGACAATGCTTTGCCCACATACCATTCATTTCTAAATGGATGCCCATGGAGGTCCCCATCCTCCAGGTGAGCTGGAAGCCTTCGGAAAGCTGACTGTATGTCCATCCTATCCTGTTCAAGTTGCGCCCGTGGTCACTTACCCGTGACACGGCCACATCAACCGACTACTACGACGCCCGTGGTCACTCCCAGTGACTTGGCCACGTCATGCAAACCTAGCACCCTTCTTTGACCTATTTATCGTTCGTACCTCAGAGGAGTCCCTGCTGTCCGAAACTGTCTGTTGGGCCACCCCGGGCCTCTCAGACCCAAAGAAAACTGAACATAAATCTGCCTGTAGTGCCCACGCAGCCTTCTGGTTTGTTCCAACCGTCTAAGAGGGCCCCCAGAATTTTACCACACTAATTAGCGTACAAGCCTTTAGGCCCCGCCCCTCTAGCCCCCCCCCCGCCAGACTGCTGCTGCTGCACCCCTGCCTAAAAACCCCCTTGTTGCCACTGCTGTTCCCCTGCCTGTGGTCCCGCTCCCCAAAGCAATTCACCAAGGCGTGTCTGCCTCCACATTTCGAGCAGTCATGCCGGAACTTATAAAAATCCCTAGTGCACAGTCCCTTATTGAACTCCCAGCAGGCTCCCACTGAGCCCGCCTGCACCCTGCCTGTACTACCCACCCCTCTCCAAGTGGGCTGCCCTTGAGAAGGCCGATAAATGAGCGGGAGCCCGCTGGCCATGAATACCGTCTTCCCCACCCTGGCAGACCCCATCGTGTGTTGCCACAGGTCAATATCCAACTCCCACCATTTTGCTTCCGTATCCCCTGCCATACGAGCTCTAAACTCTTCGTCGTACTGGGCCCAAGAGTAACCCTTCCCCGTGACCTGGACCTTCCTAATGACGTCCATATACTTGAAGAGGGCCACGCACCTCTCCGGGTATTTCTCGCAGTACACGCTGGCATATATTAGAAACGCTGTCGTCCAGTTTTCTATAGTGAGAGGCACCCTTGGCCGCTTTGCCAATTCATATTCTTCCTCCTTTGACCCTTCTTTAGCTCGCACCTCCCTGTGCAGCAGCTTGAGCATTTCCACATACTCTCCCTTCCATATACGCTCCTTAGTGGCTAACATCAGGTGCGCGCCCAACGGCTTTGTCACTCCCATATAGGGTAGCTTCTTAATTTTCAACTCCTTACTCTCCAACTTTCCGCCTGATTCGCCTGTCACCACTGTCCCAACGTCACCTGCCGCCGTCTTGTCTGTGTCCTCCGTGCGTATTCCCAATCCACCACGTATTTACCTCTGCTTAACCTCCCCCCACCCCTTTTTCCCCTCCCGTCCCCACTGAAACCATCACAGGTCTCATCCCTCCGTCATTCGTTTTACCAGGTTCTAATGAAGGCGCCCTTCTCGCTGCAGCCCACCTTGCCACAGGAGCCGCTGCCAACCCCGCTGTCCGAAACGTGGGCTCCGCCTTGCGCCGTGACATCTGCTATAAACATTATTCGCCCCCCACACCTTTGTCGTCGCTTTCCATCAATTCACCCTCCTCAAGACTATCCCCCTCATAGGCTCTGACTGCCCTCTCCTCCGGTTCCTGCTAAGAAATTCATGGCTGGTCCTGCGTCCTCGATGTCCCGTGCCCCATTGAGAGCCCTCGGGTGTTGGGGCCAGCGAGACCGTTCGGGGCCTACTTATGCTGGCCGCGACAGGCTCCCCTGCCGGCGCGGGGTATGTCACGCAAGGCTCCACCCTCCCTTCACCTTGGCGCCTATGAGCCGTGCCCAGCTCTGCCAAGTCTGGAACCCGCCGCTGCTCCCCCGCCTGGAACAAAATTGAATGGTCTGGTGTGCTGGGTCTAAATTCCCTGTCCTTCCCCCACCCCCATCCTAGTCTCATCTACACCCAGAGTAGCAGCTGCCAAATGGCGCCCCACTCCATAGAGGTCCCCTGCAACCCCTCCAAACCCGTCCCCCTCCTTGCCGTCTCTCCATTCCAACTGCCCCTGACTCCTGCACCAGCCCGACCTCACCCCTGAAGACCAGAGGCCCACACTCCTCCTAAGCCCCACCCCCACACCTGGCCCCACGCCTGCCTGGTCCTCCCCCCTAGCTGCCAAACCCAGTGACTCCCCCGTGCACCATATAGGCGTTGATTTGCTCCCTCCGAGACACGCCCGCACTTACTCCTGCCATGATGTAAAAATATCCAGGCCCCCCAGTCCCTACCTCCCCCTTCCGACCTCATCTCCTCCCAGACGTTGACCTCCTCCTTGCACCTGAGCCCACCTCCCTCCTCCCATATCTCCCCACTGCCCCCAAGGAACCCTCAAACTCTCTCTCCACCGCGTCCTGCTTTAATTCCCCCCTGGCTTGAATAGTACCCCTCTGAGAACCCCCCACAGCCCCCCTCCACACTCCCCAACCAGAACCTTTGTTTCCCCACCACACGGCAGGCACCCCAGTCCTCTTTCCCCCTTCCCTGCTCCGCAAAACAGGCCTGGTGCCCCCATCCCCACCTACCCCCATCCTATCTCGTGCAATCCCATTCCGAGCCCGGGCCGGGGAAACAAGCTGCTTAGTCCTCCTGTGGGCTCTGCCCACCTCTAGTCCCGCCGGGGCCTCCACAGCTACAAGAGGCTCCGGCGCATTCCTCCCTATCGGGCCGCCGCAGAACCATTCCTTCCCACCGGGGCCGCTCTCATGGTATCAGAGCGGCCCGCACCTCCACCGAACCAGCCGGGGAGACGCACAGTGCGCTCTGCCGGCGAGCCCCGCCCCTACCCGCCTTCACCGCCGCCTCGCCAGTTACCCGAGGCTGCGGCTCTGTGCGCACACCCCGGGCCCGGGTCACTTACCGGCCCCTTCTTCACCCTCTTGGGGGTGAGCAGGCCGCGACGGCGGTCGCCATCCCTGGGACGTGCGCCTCGCCGGGCGCGCCCCTACCGACTCCACAGGCCGAATCAACTCGAGCCGGCCGGCCTCACCAAGCAGCCGGACCGCCTCCACCACTCTCCAGTCCTCACCAGACATTCTAAATCGGCCCACCACTCACTAAAAACTGCACAAAAAGGCTACACAAAATCTAATTACAGCTACCCTCCCAGCCACCAGGTCACCAAACCTAAAATGGTGGCTGAGAGAGGGGTGGCAAACCCCATATAGCCTTTGGGCTATAAAGTCAGTTGGGCTACATTTTGGCTATACCCACAGAGCCCAAAATATTTAACCAAAAAATGGCCGCTGCCGGCCGCCCCTCCCCCTCAAAAACTGCCGGGGAGGCAGACCTCGCGGGCTCGGGTGCCCCCCAAATCCCCCTTCGGTCAAAGTCAAGTCAGGGCAGCACATACTGTACGCACCGCAGAGAATGGGCTGCTGTCTGCCAGGGACAAGCGAATCGGGAACTCCAGCCCAGAGACATCTGTCAAGGCGAGTTACACAGCACAGGAAATATCCCTTCACATCAGCAGCGGCCGCGTCACGTGCTTTCCAAGTTTTATAACTTTACTTCATTTCTTAGCCCCAGACAAAAGGCATTGCCAGAGGCGAAAAGTAACCCACACGCTCCCTGGCAAGCCCGGGTGACGGCAATGTGTGGCACTGCCTCCCTTCCCCCGCACCCTGGCACTGCTGTCTGTGAGAGCCGGGCACGGGGGTAGGACGGATGATCGATCGGAACTCGGGTACCTGCCAGTCCGGGATATGGTGCCAGCCTCCCCTCTTATGGGAATGATATCCTCGGTAGGGCGACAAGTGAGGCCGTGTAAACACAACGTGATTCGGCTGCCGCGAGGGAGCGGGGTCACCAGGGCGCATGTTTACTACTGCAGAGTAAGGGGCAGATTTACGAGCCCCTTGCACCACTTTTGCGTCATTTTTAACATGGGAAAAGTGACGCAAAAGTGGCGCAAGGGGCTTGTAAATCTGCCCCTAAATATGCGCCCTGCGGCTGCGACGAAAGCAAACACAGCGCTTAGATTAAGTTTCTCTCATTATTCGTCACTTCTGCAAAAAAAAAAATAGGGTATTAAGCTACAGAAGGACGATTTCCTCAGGGTGAGATTGTGTAACCGCATGCAAAAATAAACCACCCGTTAACCCTGAGAAACACTAGCCGTCCATATGTCACCAACACTCTGCACCTAAGAGACAACACTTCACAAAGTTCACACAGGCTACAGCAATCACATAAACCGTGCACACTTCCACCATTTTCACCAACCCATTCATGGAGCCTACCCAACCTTCCTATTTCCTTGGTTGGTGTCCCATTGAAGTCCCCTACAGGTCAAAAATCCATGCCTGGCTTGTGGACATATGTGTTGATTTTTTTTACCAAGGATGCGTCAGACTCAACAGAACCTAGAAAGACACATTTCCTGATGCAGCTTGTCCCAGAAGCAGCTGTCCTCAGCTGCCACAAGACACCACTGCCACCAGACACAGCACACTCTAAACACAGCTACCTTCCACATAGTGTTGTGTCTTGCTTGGTGGTGGTACTCTTTTAACAGTAGGATCACACATCCCATGAGCTTGTTCACACAGGAGGGCAGGACTGCGTCAGGGGTCAATAAATATCAACAGCTTCAGGGCCTGGGGCATCATCGTGCAAGGTATCATACAGTGATAGTCACCTGTTCAGACATCACACTACAACAACACTGCACTGCAGCACCCAACCCTCTCCCCCTCCGCTGGCCACAATGTCATAACACACAATTACATCTGTACCTACCTACCTCCCGACTCGGCTACACCTAGACACAACCAACTCCAAAAACAACACATTCCAGACCTAGGCAGCTCAAGGCCCAGATGCACCCAGATAAATCCAGACTAGGGGAACTACAGCCCCAGTTAAATCCAAACCCTGGCAACTCTGACAAGAAGTAGATGACTTTGACACATACAACCCCAGAGTCAATTACCTCCACATCCAGCTATCTCCTCGCCTTTTCCTGTCTTACTTACTCAAGTAAAATCTGCCTGGTCTAACTGCATAAAGCAAGACCCCCTCCTTGACACAAGCTGCAGTTAAAGAGAGCTCCCACACTTTCTGTGGGATATGGTACATTTAGATCATGCAATGCTAAGATCAAGCATTCATCTCTAGAGTAGGACCAAAACAACCTGCAATACAACACCCACCACATGCCACCAAAAAGCGGATCACATCATCAATTAACGCTGTAAGGATGAATTTGCACTCCTTACTGAACATTCTAAGCAATTCTGAAGAGTCACACAGAGAAGAAAGCTGTGCTCAGGTGACATTTACACACGTTGTATACATTGCTATTTGTTTGTTTTGCCACCTGGAGCAACAGCACAATTTTTGCCCTTTTCCCTCCGTAGGGAGCGGAGTGTGGTGTTCTCCTCAGCTGAAAGGCTCGCCTACCTCTTTGCCGAGTTTCCTGTGACTCTCCAGCATTGCCTCTCTATGAAATGATTTCACTTAGATCAAGCAATTCTCAGATCAAGCATGTATCTCTAATGTAAGACCAAAACAACGTACACGAAAACACCACAACATGCTAACAAACTGAGGATCACATCCTCCGCTGCTCCAGTCTGTGTGAAATAAAGAAGCAGGGGAACAATCAAACAGGGTGCTGGAATTTACAGAGGCAGATACAGTGATGCTATCCTGAAATACATGGATAGGCCGTGTTTTAACAGTTAGAACATAAGCATTTTTGACAAGGCATCATTTAAGACCAAGCAGTCCATGTGTTGCCCATATTAACCCTGCAAAATATGAGAGTCCGACAATCACGGAGTGCCCAGTGTGCACCTGCAACAAGTCTATGGAACTTGAGTTTACTCAGGATTCTACAGCAGTCAGTGTCAGCTAATATGAATACACTTCAGTCAGTATAGTTTTCAGACTAGTTGTCTTGGAATTAAATGTCACTTGAGTGGATGTAGCTACTGCTGTAAGGATGATTTCCACTCCCAACTGAACATTCTCAGTAATTCTTATGAGATGAATGAACAAAGGGGCCGCACCCCCCCTCCCTCTCGCGGGCCGGTATGGACCAATTGGGGGCAGCGGCCCATCGGTGGCCGTGCATTTCGATTTTCGCAGGTAAGTTTCCCGCCGATGGCAACGATTGGTTGCCTGGGAGAGGCAACGGGGGCTACCGAGGCAGCTCGCAGGGGTGGCAGGACAGCTTAAAAGGCGGTAGATCTGCCAAGTAGTCACGTTGCTGCCTGCCTGCCCCTGAGGATTGCCGGAACATGCTGCCCCTGGACTCCAGACGATTCTTCTTTTCAAATATTATTTTGTATAATTTTGTTATGGCAACAGTTAATTTTTTATGTCGTGTTTATGAGGTTTAATAGATACGGCCAGAGAATAGTTACATTCTCTAACGCAAATATAGTGGTCTGTTGTGGTTTCATATGAAAAGTACAGCTGTGATTATGTTCTGGGGAAAGGAATCTCGATCTTCCTTCTTACAGCAGACTGGTCTCATGACGGTCCCTCACCTATAGAGAAGAGGGCTGGGCTCGGGTGACATTTCACACATTTTGCAAACATTACTAATTGTTTGTTTTGCCACCTGGTGCAACAGCCCCATTTTTGCACTTTTGCTCTCAGTAGGGAGCTGAGTATGATTTTTACTTCAGCTGAAAAGCTCGCCTACCCCTTTGCTGAGTTTCTGGAGACTCTCCAGCGTTGTCTCCATGGTTCCCTTCAGTTCCTTGACTGGCAGCGGTTGGGAAGACATACCTTTCAGGACTGGCTTAGATACTTTAGTTCGCAGCCCTATAGGAAGTTACTAACATGATGCTCTTGGGGTGCATCCTTAACATGCTAAGGACACAACAACTAAGGCTAGGTACAACCATCATGTACCCGACACAAGCATACAATACC
Source organism: Triturus cristatus (assembly GCF_964204655.1). Classification (NCBI taxonomy): domain Eukaryota; kingdom Metazoa; phylum Chordata; class Amphibia; order Caudata; family Salamandridae; genus Triturus; species Triturus cristatus. The sequence goes on from NC_140586.1 coordinate 268,311,724, forward strand.
AAAAAGAGCTGTATGTGCTCAGGTACACCATCATATAGCGAATAGACAGTTTCAGCCTCAGACACAACCTTCAATGCCCAGCCACAGTCTCAAATGCGCAGGCACAACAATCATATATAGACATGGCCATCATGTATGTACATGTACACACTCCTTAGCTAAGTATAGCCGCATATTATCAACACAGTTATTTGAAATAGAGTATAATGTCTATTGTAGTCCCTTCAAACCCAGGTAACTTTGCACATATACAGACATATGCAAAGCATATAAGGGTTATACAAAGATAATGCAATTTATGCCCAGGAACTACCTCAAATGCCTAAGCACAGTCTTCTATTCATAGTGGAAGATCAGATACCTAGGTATAGCCTCATTCACCCACGTTTCTCCTTCTGTTCCCAAGCAGTGCCTATGGACCCTGAGCAGTCGGGCATGCCAGTACGCGAGGCAATGACATGCAAAGGAGAGCTCAGTATAGCTCTGTCACCATAATTTCCACCTTTCCTACTCTAACTTGGGTACCATTACTGAGACTGAGAGCCACTCCAGTGCATCCCATGGTGGAAGGGTAGCAGGTTCTGCAGTACCAGGGAAAGAGGAACTCTCATTAATAGGGCTGTTCTTGCTTTGGTGCAGCATAAGTACAAAAGAAGAAGCTTAAACTGTTGAGGCCTTCCATCTTATCTGTGCTTCACGGTCTCCTAATGGTGGCAGAGTTAGGCTCATCTTTGCCTCACTTTTACTCCCTTTGCCACTGTGTGGTGAGGTGATAGAGAGGAAATGTTTTCACTCTTGTCCTCACCCCACTTACTCTGGGGTAAATAGGATGAAGCTAAGGAGCTAGAAAAGGGGAAGAGTTGGGTTTTGTTTATCTCTTGTTCCCATAGCAACCTCATTGTTTATGCTGATGGGCTGGGGGCAAGGAGGATGAAAATACAGAAAGTAAACACGGGTCTAGGAGAGACCTGTTTGGGTTCTTCCCTTCCACTGTCGTTGCTATCTGTAAATCCAGAGTTAAGAGTTGCATTCTCTGGAGACCTCCAAATTGCATCCCTGCAACAATCTTCTACCACAGGGAGACATGCTACCAACGGCTTTGCTGGAAAGTGTGATGCTCTTCACTGGTAGAAACGTACCATCCTTGGACTTGAATGCAGAGCAGAGAAATCCAGCCTCTTCCGTCACTCTCTCCGCCAGGGACTTTTTTCCCAGCCCAAAGTCTCTCAGAGTGGAGAGTGAGAACCTTCTAACATCCTTCCATGACTGACCATATCTTGCTAGCACCACTCCTGTAGAATTAAAACAAAACAAAATACTCAGCATACGAGCAGTTATATGAAATAAAAGAAAACATGCATGAGAAAAGTATGGAAACATACATATGTAAATCTTATTTATTCCCTAAAATGCAAGTTAGGGTCATAATGGACAAAATGAGGCACTGACAAAGCAATCGCATGTAATGTGTGTCAACGGAGATGGGCAAAGATTTAAAAGGCTTGAAAAAGAGCAGAAGTAGTGTACTTACATTAAAAAAAGAAAACAAATGGAGCCTAACAAATTACTATTTTGTGGGTGTGATTTCATTGTTAGATAAAGCACTGAACAAAGAGGATTATTCTGAAAATCCTAGGTACTGTTATCAATCCACTTCCCCCAAAAACAGGATATGCATATTGAAATTCAGGTGTGATCACGATGGAACAAAATGTATTTCACCTACCTTTTCTGGCAACTAATAACCCTGAATCGTGGCTAGGAAGGGCCCTTATGATTTTAGAACTTCTGGGCATATTTATTAAAGATAAGCGTCACCCTTGCACCATGCAACGGTGCGAACCAGAGACACAACTCTTACGTTTGATATATCAAGCCACGCAAGGCCACCTTGTTGGCCTGCACAGCTTGACAAATCTACAGAGCACAGCACATCGCAAATTGCTGTGCTGTGTTACCCTGCCCCAGGGAGGCATTCCGCAACACACACAGAAAGAAGAAAGTGTCTCAGGGACTGTTTTCCTGCAGGAAGGTGTCCCTTCCTGCACAAAAACAATCCTGATTACAAAGAAGGCACCCTTTCACTATGGTGCAAGGTTACCTGCTTTGACAGTAGGCAGCATGTTGTGAGCCAGCACTTGGAAATGACACGAATGGGCCGTAAATAGTCAAGTAGGGTGCATTCCTGCCCTTTTCCTTTCATGCAGCGCAGGAAGGGAACGTGCTGTACTGCGTGTTGTCTTTATACATATGCCCCATTATGTTTAATCAAAGTTGCATGCATTTGTAAATCTATACGAAAAATTTCTTGTGGTGCTTTCTTTGTGCCAGTGGTTGCAGGTGACAACCCCTGCACTAATTTTTGGGGAGAACTTATTAAGTGACTGTGGTGTTCGACAACCACAGCATTTGGCAGCCACACTGGCCTTCTGATAAATTGGAAATGTGAACCCTAGGGGCCCGATAATGATGCCGGACAGACCTGAGTCAGTCCAACATCGTTTGGGTACTGAGACCGACCGACCTCCTGTCAGCGGTCCCAAACCAGCAATTAGGATGCGAACGAACACTGTTCGGTTGTACTCCTATTCTTTACAATGGGAGCATGCATTACAACCGGAATGCGTGCTCTCAGTGTAAAGGGAAGAGATGCAATTCATCCCTGCACCCCATGGCAGGCACATTAAGGGGCCTGCCACGGTCACGGGGTGCAGGGATTCACCATCCAGAGGCCTTGCCCCCATGGGGGGTCCTGCTGGGGGCCCCAAAGTCGACTTCCTACAGCCTTTCTATGTTGGAAAGGCAAGCACAGGAAGGCTGTTGGAATCCGACATTGTAATCCCTCTGGCGGAAAAAGCCACCCTTGGGATTACAGTAGGATTTCCGAATGGCAGATAGGCCCTCCGAGCTTGTCTGAAGCCATTCAGAAATCCGGTTTGCATTCATTTCTGATCAACTCCATCCAAATGGGTCAGTCGGAAATTAATCTGAAATGAATCTGAACAGGAAATCACAATGCCGTAGGAACAGCTCTGACCGAGGGTCGGAGCCGTTTCCTATGGCATCGTAATCAGGCCCTAGGTTGTATTACCGTCTAAAAAAATAAGCATTAACCTCTTCACTCTAAAATTAAGGATAACTGTTTTAGTTGAACCTGAAAAACTGCCTTGTTTCACTCTGACAAACCCCGAAAGGAATTACAAATATGTTAGGGATCTTCCTGACAGGTCGCTTGCGTTTTTTTTCCGTTAAACATTTATTTTTTATCATGTTAACTTCATTTTGCTCCAAAGGCAATATTTCAAGCGAAGGAGCCAGGAGTAAACCGCAAGCAATATATCATGCAATAAAATTCCGAAGTCCATTTTGATGAAAATAACTACAACTAACTTCAGTATGTAGGAGCGCATGTTGAAAAGAATAAATCATGACCAGCAGCAACCCTAGACGGTGTAAAAAGAAATAGGCAAAATTACAGGAATTAAAATATTAACCAAAAAAACTATTGTAGCCAAAATCATATGTACCTTTGGGAAGTAGATAACCACACTGAGGCGGTTATTGTGAAAGGCAACATCGACTATGGCTCACAGCAAAAATGATAAATTCCGCTGAATGCATCGTATAACCAGTTGTTACTTTGAGCCTGTGGTTGCCGTGGGGGCAGCAGCAGTTATTTGTGTGGTCTAGGAACTCAATTATCCTCATCAGTTTGAGTCTTAGCCGCTCCTAGAGCACGGAAGCTGTGAGGATTTGGGTTTATTTTATGGTATAGCTGTGTGGCCTTACTGTGTAATACACTCGCAGAAACTGTCCTGGGTCCAGTCAGGCTTATTTGCACAACCCTAAGCTCAACCATGGTGGTTCACCTGCCATGGAAAGGCTGGCGGGGATTGACTTTGGGGGCCCATAGTGGCCCCCCTTGCACCCGGGCTCATTTAGGGGTTGAGGGCACCATTAGCCTGCACCATGTGGCAGGCACCGCATGGTGCCTGCCACGTATTGCAGGGAAATGTAAAAAGTGCATTTATAACATTGCGGCGTGTGCTGCAACCAGCAGCACCCGCCGTAATATCAAGTATGGCACTAGCAGCCACCTTGGTGGCGGCTGCATCATAATACCACCTGTGGGACCGCTGCCTTGCAGGCGGGTGGTCCCACTCCCCAAGACGATGGCGGACGGACTTCGTAATCAGCCCCTTAAATATAATTAGGGCTCCCACTTTTATGGTATTTATTTTTGGAACATTTCCATCTGTATTTATCCATATTTATTTTTTAGCCATCTTATTGGTATTTATTCATATTTATTTTGTGTATTGAGGTTAAATGGAGCTGTAAAATGCCATATGTCCATGTTTATTCAACTCTTGAATGTGCACTCATAAATGGATGCCTATCACGATTTTGCAAATTAAGCAGCAACGTATAATAAAGCACTAAACCCACAGGTACAAATTAGTGTCATACTACAAACATATGTTAACATATGCCCATATTTAAGGAAATCGCATCATGTTTTTTAACTCTCCATGCTGTCTATTTTCTCAGCTGTTGCCTGGAAATCATTAAAGACAGTATGAGAGTCTTTCACAATAAGCACCATTTTCAGTTTTTTTCCATTCTTTAAAACAAATACAGATAGGAAACACATTGTTTTCTGTCTGTATTTATCTGTAAAAATCGATAAAAACGGAAAACCGGAAGCCTTAATTATAATTAGTTAATACTTAATATTTTGCAGTTAATCGATTATTAGTCATGTTAATTGTATAATAATGTTTTTAATTAAGTTCTAGTTGTGGGTTGTGTGTTATGTAGGGTATAGGTTGGAAAGTTAATTAATTATAATTAATAATTATTTTTAATTAGTATTAATCATTTAATTGGTGATTAATTATTATAATTGCATTATTCTTTTTTTCTAATTAGATTTCAGGTGCGGGTAATGTATTTTGTAGGGGTATCGGGTAGGAGGTAAATTAATTATAAATGATCATTAATTATAATTTAATATATTTTAATTATTTAATTGATAATTAAATATTTAATTGTATACTTATTTGTTTATATTAATTATGTGTTAGGTGTGGGTTGTGTGTTTTGTAGCGGTATAAGGTGGGAAGTAAATTAAATATAATTAATTATCAATGAATAATTATCATGTTCTTGATAATTAATTATGTTAATTGTACAATTAGTTTTAAAAAAATGTTTTAAGTGTAGGTTGAGTGTTTTGTAGGGGTATACGGTAGGAAGTAAATTATTTATAATGTATTAATTATTAATTGTTAATTAATCATAATTAATAGATAATTAATTAGGGTACTTGTATAATAAATGTTTTTTTAAATTAAGTTTTAGGTGTGAGTAGAGTGTTTTGTAGAGATATTGGGTGGGAAGTAACTAAATTAGATCTATTTAATAATTGTATTTTTGTTAATAATTAAATTTTAAATTATATTAATCATTTAAATGATACTTCTGTAAATTGTGAAATATATTATATGGTTTTATTATTTTGGTTTGTTGTTTTGTATGTGTAAAGAGTGTGTAGGGAATCATTTATACAAATTAATAAATTTAATTTATAATATTTATATAAATATGAATAATTATGTTAAATATGTGAATACAATATTATTCAAATTATAAATTAGGTGTGAGTTGTTCAACGTGTAGGAATAGATGGTGGGATTCATATTTAACAATTATTAATGCATAATTAGATTGTTTTTCATTATTTTATTTTTCCCATTTCAATAACACAAATCAAATGAATCATAAAAAAAAATAGAACAAAAATGAAATCAATTTCTATACAATAAAAAAAACCAACAAAAAAGATCCGAATCATCATACAATAAAACAATACGAATAGTGTGGAATCATAGTCATCAGGTGCGTTCCTTCCAAGTACAGTTTAAATGATACTCCACCATGACAACAGGTCTCTGCAGATATTCATATCTTACAATATTTGTCTGTACAGTATGTGCTGTTTCCGTAATACAGTAAGGTCAGTCTTCCAATATCATCGTTACATTGAGCAGCAACATCACTTTTTGTGGTCGACTTATGCATACCAGCACCAGGTACTTCAGTTATGTCTGTTGTGTCTGCGGGTCTTCCTCCGTTAATGGAGGTGTTCCTGTATGTTCTGGAGTCTCAATGTAAGTGGTATATAGGCTCTAAAAGTTCTTAAGGCGATTATTAGGGAGGAGGAGCTCGCAATAGGGCTCTGTTTGCTTGTTGCAATATAACATATCCCGGGACGATTGTTTTAGTTTGGGGGGGGGGGTCCTCTGGACCAATGTATCACCAATACTCGTTTGGCGACTAAGAGTGCCATGTCTACCAAGCGCTGAATGGGTTTCGGTATCTTTTTAGAATAACCCAGAAGCGCTAGTAGTGAGTCTGGGGTAAGGTCTACTTGCGTTATCGCCTCGAGTTCTGCAAAGATCTGTGTCCAGTAGCTTGCTATCGGTGGGCAGAGCCATGCTAGATGCAGGAAATCAGCTTGCAGAGCACTACAGCGATCGCAGTCAGGCACATCTCGGAGCCCATATTTGTGAAGGCATGTTGGGGTATAGTAAATGCGGTTCAATATTTTAAACTGTATGAGCCCATGACGCCCATTGAGCGAGACACGTTTTGTCGCCTCACAGCAGTATCTCCACATGGCGTCGTCTATGTCCAGTTCCAAGTCCACTTGCCATTCTAGCCGGGCCTTATTGTGGCGATCTCTATATAGCTCCTGTGTCTGGAAGTATATCCTTGTAACTATGTGCTTAGGGGATGTTGCCTTAATCAATGCAGAAAATGAGGGCACTTCCGGAGGTTCCAGCATTTCGTCGCCTAGCATCTGTCTGGGGGCACTCCGGGCTCTAAAATAGTGGTATGTGGTTAAGGGCGTGGGTCTCGGCTCCCTCCCTAGGTGGTCTGCCCCTTCCCTGCCCCTCCATCACTGAAAAAATCTCTTATCCTGTTCAGTCCTAAAGTGTGTAGTGCTGTTAGTACCTCCGGGGAAGTTAAAGTTGGCAGCCATTCGCACCAGGTTATGGGTGTATTAGGTGAGTATAGTATAGTTGCCGCTTGCCTATTGATAAGATTATGCCATGCATGAACCGTGGCATTGACCGAGTCCAGAATGGTGGTATTTCTACTGGGCGGACGATGTAGAGCGGTTGCCAAATGTGCTGGAGCTTGTGTGATACGTTCAATGTGTAGATGCAGTAGGGGGTTTGCTGATCCAGCCAAAAATAGGCATGTGAGGCTTGCGCTACCCGATAATATAGTCCCAGATCTGGAGTACCCAATCCACCCATCGAATAAGGTAGGGCCATAGGTTTCCAACTAGCGCGGGGCTGTTTACCAGCCCAGGCCAATTTAATTAACAATGACCGAAGACGTTTGAAAAATTGGACCAACAGGACCATGGGTATGTTAATAAAGAGGAAAAGAAAGCGGGGCAAGACCACTATTTTCATTACCGATATTCTACCTAATAAGGAAAGGGGGAGCCGAATCTAGCGCACAATGTCATCTTCTAATCTAGCAACAGCGCGGCCATAGTTCTCACGGAAAACTAGATCGAAGTCTGTATGTATTTGTATCCCCTAGAATCGCACCGGTTCCTTGGACCACTGTAACAGGAAATCTAATTCCTCAGGGGTGGTCGCCGGAGTTAGGGGGAATATCACTGATTTGGTCCAATTTATCTTAAGGCCCGATAGTTCACCGAAGCGTACTACTTCACTCAGCACAGGAGACACGTTAGTGGCCGGGTCCCTAATGTACAGGAGAGTATCATCTGCGTATGTGGACACAATGAGGTTGTAAACTGGGGATCGTATCCCCCTATGACTATGGTACTCTCGTAGTGAGCATGTTAATGTTTCGGCTACTAGCACATACAGCAGTGGTGATAGGAGGCAGCCCTGTCTGGTGCCCCCGGATATTCCTAGGGGGTAGTGACCACGTCTCCCACCTTTACTCTAGCTGTGGGGTTCGAATAGAGTGTGCTGATTAGGCTTGGATAAACACTGCCCAATCCGATTCGTTCCAAAGTCAGCTTCATGAACTTCCATTCCACCAAGTCAAATGCTTTTTCAGCATCTAGAAAAATCGCAGCTGCTTTCATGGTAGGGGCAGTATGCTGTATGGCACCAAATATAGTGCGGAGATTAAGTGTAGCCAGCCTATTTGCTAGGACCTTGGCAAATATCTTTGTGTCGACATTTAAGAGGGAGAGCGGCGATAGGAGGAACAGCTGTTTGGGGGCTTGCCAGGTTGCAGTATTACCACCAGAAGTGCCTCCCTCATTATAGGCGGCATCGTTCCCACCTCTGCCATTTCCTCAAACAGAGTCAGCATGTGGGGTGTCAGTAGGTCCTGGAACGTCTTACAAAATCCCACTGTGAGTCCATCGGGGCCCGGTGCACTACCTGTACGCATCATAGACATAGCTACTTTAATTTCCCACGCCTCAAGCAGGCGCATTAGGTATTCCCTATGGTTATCTAGTAGCCAGGGCAGCTTTATATATTCCAAATATTCCAGAATATCAGGTGGTGTGGTATTAGACCTAGATTGATAAAGTGTCGCGTAATATTCCCTGAAGCATCCCGCCACCTCTTCAGTATCTGTCAGCACCTCCCCGTCCTCAGTCACCAAATCTATGGGATGTGAGGTCACTCTTGGGCCTTTCATAAGATTAGCTAGGGCGGCGCCTGGACGCTTTCCCTCTCTATGTACCCTGGCTATTGCATATTTACCCAGGAGTTTCACTTCCCTATCCGCTTTAGTGTGGTATTCTTCGAGTGTGGCTTTCAGTGTGGCCTGTAGTGTGGGATCGTCATTGGTCAGTGTCGCTCTTTCCAGGTCAGTTATCGTTTGTTTTAAGCACTTCAACCGGTCTCTAATCGATTTGAGCACACCAGAGTGCTTGGAAATCGCGACGCCCTTACATATACCTTAAGCGTCTCCCTGATCGTGGTAAAGTGTGGAACAGACCCAATGTTCGTCTCAAAAAAGGTTTCCATAGCCTCCAGCATCTCAGCCCTAAATAGCTCATACAATAGTTCATAGGAAGGAAATCGCCAGGTAAACAGGGGTGGCCTTTTGGCAGGGGTGATCAAAGCCAGGAGAACGGGGAATGGTTAGAATAGGTTCGGGGGAATACCTCACATTCTCTAAGAGAGCTTTGTAGCGATCTTGATAGGAACCAATAGTCTATTCTGGTGTGGAGATTATGGGGTGCAGAGTAATTAGTGAAGCCCCCTGCAAGTGGAGAGCGAAGAGCGAAATCGCCATCCATCAAGCATGTTTAATCCTGTAAGGGCGTCTAAGATGGTCTCTGCTGACTGTGAGCGGCGTCTTGGCGGAGCACCAGAGCAATCGAGGTCAGGGTGGAGTGTGCAGTTAAAATCCCCCCCCCCATATCTGTGGTGCGTCATGTAACTGTCTAGCTTTAGTCAGGAGTTTGGAATAAAATTGTGGGCAATAATAATTAGATCCATACACATTAATCAATAAATCGTCTGCGCCTTGCCCCCTGCATCTAGACACCACTTACCGACCATTAGTGTCAGTATGTAATTCTTCAAAAGTGTAAGTCTGGATGTGGGATTGATCGAAGTCATAACCCCGCTAGCATGCGAAGTGAACCCTGCTGCATGAATCGTGCCCCTTATTCTGCTCCTGAAGTGTGCGAAAGCTGATACTGGGAGGTGTGTCTCCTGTAGGAGTTCCACATCTATACTGTGTCATTGTAGATAGGACACAACTTTCCTGATCTTACATTGGTCATTGAGACCCCTAACGTTGCACATCAAGAGCCGCAGTTTAGTGCTCATCGGTTATTATATTGCAAAAGTATTTGCTAATACGGTTACCCAGGTTGGCACGTCCGAGTCTGTTTGCTATGTGACAGATATGTGATGCGTTCTTTGTGACATGTGGAGGATATCATCACATCAGCGATCATCAATTGCATGTAGATACTCAGATAGGTAAAACGAAAAATGGAAAGAAACATCTGATGCAAAAATACAAATTACACACATTCAACCCCACCACCCTCCACCCACACCATGCCAAACCCAACTGGGCATTGTGAAGTGTCTCCGCCCCCCTCCCCAATTGAAAACCATCCCTGTGAGCAGCTATGCAGTGTGTAACATGTAGGGGCGGATGTTACCTTAGCACCTCTATGAAACCTTCAGCAATTCCACACATATAGAACGAAATAATGGCATGTCAACTAACCATTCTGAAACATCGAATTAACCGTAGCACATATATGTCTTACAACGGGGCCCTCCACGTTCCTTTACATTAACTGACATTTGTATCAAGTATTACAAATCTGTTCTGCTTTACTTGCGGTTCGTGATAGTGGGCGTAGTCCTCCATACTTCGCACAGCAGCAGGTCAACAGTGACGGAGGTGAAGAGCGTCATGGCGCCTATTGCACCAGGTGTCCATTATGGTGTGAATGAAACTGTGCAAGGAAGTTTGTAGCGCCCAATAGGATAAGCTAGCGTCCGATAACTTAGTCATTGTTCTCTAGAGGGCTTCCTCCGGGTTCCGCCTCCATCGTTACAGCACCGTCCTGTTTCAATCCCTTCTCTCCTTTTTGAGTAGATCCTTCAGTGCTTTTTGCAACAGCTTCGGATCTGTGAAGACACACGCGGAGCCATTCATGTTGACCTTTAGCTTGAAAGGTATGCGATGTTGTGATCCCGGAGTTGACGTTTAACCCCTTCGATGCTCATGACGGAGCGGTTCCGTCATGAGCATCGGTTGGGCTGTGCTCATGACGGAACCGCTCTGTCATGAGCACAGCCCCGGGGGAAGCGCTGGCGCCCCCCCCTGGGGGCTCGATTTTCACACCAATTGGGGGGTTGGCAGCAGAAGAGTTTCCGCTGCCACCCCCGAGCCCCCCCACGCTTCCTGATGACGTCAGCGCGCACAGCGCGCGCCAATGTCTTCAGGAAGCGTTGGACGCGCTGGAATTCATTTCTTCCAGCGCGTCCAACGGAGCAGGTAGGTGTTTGGCTCCGGTGTGGCGGGGGGGGGGGCGGAATTGGGAGGCCTTGAGGCATCGGGGAGAGGAAAGAGTATTTCCTCTCCCCTGATGTCTCAATGCTGGCCATTCCTGTCCCACGATCGCGCACAGCTTCGCGATCGTGGAGCAGGGATGCCCCACTAGACACCAGGGATGTCTTTTTCTTCATGTAGGAAGCGACCCCTTGGGCAAGGGTCGCTTCCTTGGGGGCATAATGTACAGTAAGACTTTTCTGCCCCCCCCCCGGGGGCAGATCGGTCGACTTTCGGTCCGTTTCTGCCCCCAGGGGGGGCAGAAATGCCCACTAGACACCAGGGATGTGTTTTTTTGAGTAAAGGAAGCAACCCCTTGGGCAAGGGTCGCTTCCTGGGGGCCCAAATATTTTTCAAGAGTTTTCTGCCCCCCCCCCCCCCCCCCCCCTAGGGGCAGATTGGTTTTTTATGTAGCCGTTTATGGCCCCGGGGGGGGGGGGGGGCAGAAAAGCCCACTAGACACCAGGGAAGTAGTGTAAATAAAAATGGAAATGACCCCTTTGGCAAGTGTCGCTTTCAGGGTGCAATTTTTATAATATGTATTTGGCCCACCCGCCCCGGGACAGAGTAGCCTTTTTTTTTTCCTGCTGTTTTCTGCCCCACCTAGCACACAACCCGATTGACCATTTGGGTAGTAACATAGCATGTTATAATGTTTATTGGCATATTTTTTGTGAATTGCAATAGTAATGTTTTTTTTTTAACTTTTTTGTTCTAGGTGAAGGCTTTTGCTCTTTTCAGTTTGCCGTGTTGTTACTGGTGGTTCTGCTGTTTGTGTAGTTTGGTAAGAGACTTTTTTTGTACAATGTAAATGTGTTTGGTGTAATAATAGCAGTATGTTTGTTTTTTGAGTGTCAAAAACTTTTTGCATTGGTGCTCGATGTGTATTTTGTTGTCTTGTGAGTAATTTGTTTTTATTTCTTCTTTCTAGTTGGATATCGTTGGTTTTTGCTGTGTCACTGCAGAGTTGGTTTCTGGTGAGTGCAGCTGTCTCTTGTAATTGAATTGTATAGTTTTTGAGTACATTGATCTTTGTGATAAAGGTACACATTTCTTTACTTACTTGGTTTGCACATTGTTGGTTGTTGTTGACTTGTTTGTGCAGTCTATCTTAGTAAGTATAATGGCTAGCCGCAGGATTACTGCTCAGCAGGTTGTTGGTTTGCTGTTTGAGTCTTCCTCTGACCATGGTTCAGAGACTGACTCTGCATCTGAGGGAGAGGAGGCAGGGGACGATTCTGGCAGTGAGTTTTCTCTCCGTATGGAGTCATCAGATGATGAAGATACTCTTAGTGCGGATGAAGTGCCTGTGTTAGAGGAGGAGACTGATGTGCCGATAGTGCGGCAAGAGGCATCTGGGCTGCAGCCTGGGGCTGCAAGGCTCCCCGTTGGTGTAGTGCGGCAAGAGGCTTCTGGGCTGCAGCATGCGGCTGCAAGGCTTCCCGTTGGTGTTGTGCGGCAAGAGGCATCTGGGCTGCAGCCTGGGGCTGCAAGGCTCCCCGTTGGTGTAGTGCGGCAAGAGGCATCTGGGCTGCAGGCTGGGGCTGCAAGGCTTCCCTTTGAAAGTGATGACCTCTGGGTTGCCCCTGGCATGGTGCAGCCGGCATTGCCAGAGTTTACTGGTGTTCCAGGGTCTAGAGTGAATACTGAAAACTTTTTGCCGGTAATTTTTTTTCAGGTATTTATGGACGATGTGTTTTTGGCAGAGATTGTTGAGCAGACTAATTTGTATGCCGAACAGTTTTTGAGGGACAACAGTGCCAGTCTTAAGCCACACTCTAGAGCTACCCGGTGGACTCCCACAAATGTTGAAGAGATGAAGAAGTTCTTGGGTTTAACTTTTTTGACGGGCTTGCTAAGGAAGCCATCAATGTCTTCATATTGGTCTAGCAGTCCCTTGATGGCAACGTCTATTTTTCCGGCAGTCATGAGTCGTGACAGGTATTTGCTTCTGCTTCGGATGATGCATTTTGTTGATCATGGTTTAGCGTTGCCACGAGATCACCCTGAGTGTGACCGTCTTTTTAAGATTAGGCCTGTCCTTGATCACTTTGTTGATCGATTTTCTGAGATTTATGCCCCTGGGAAAGAAATTGCAGTGGATGAGTCTTTGGTGTTGTTCAAGGGCCGCTTGGTTTTTAGGCAATACATTCCTAGTAAGAGGGCATGCTATGGAATAAAGCTGTATATGCTGTGTGACAGTAGGACTGGATATGTCTCTAATTTCAGGTTGTACACCGGTAAGGAATCTAGGATTAACCTCCCTGGTTGTCCGTCCTCTTTTGGAGTGACTGAGAAAATTGTTTGGGAACTTGGTAGAGGATTTTTTAACAAAGGCCACCATTTATATGTAGATAACTTCTACACTGGTGTGCGGTTGTTCAGGGAATTGGCCAAAGTGGACACTGTTGCTTGTGGCACAATCCGCTCTAACCGTAAAGGTTTCCCGAAATAATTTGTTTGTCAAAAGCTTGCGCGGGGACAGTGCAGTGCATTGCGTTGCCAGGAGCTTCTTGCTGTGAAGTTTTCAGAAAGGAGAGATGTCTACATGCTGACTACCATCCATGATGAAAGCACTGCACTTGTGACTGTTTGGGGTCAGGTCGCTGAAGCGCGCAAACCTGTGTGCATTTTAGACTATAATAGGCACATGGGTGGTGTTGACAGAGTAGATCAGAGGTTGGAACCTTACACTGCTCTTCGTAAGGCTTACATTTGGTACAAGAAGTTGGCTATCCATCTTTTCCACTTGGCAATGTTTAATGCTTTTGTTGTGTTCCAGGATTCTTGCCCTGAGTCAAAGATGACTTTTGCTAAGTTTCAGGAGTCTGTAATAGGCAGCCTTGTTGTAGTGGAACAGGCAAGTGTTCCTAGAGTTGGAGTGGTGGAGGATGTTGCTAGATTGAAAGATCGCCACTTTCCAGATCACATTCCTGCCACACCCTCAAAAGATTTTCCCAGTAGGAGATGTAGAGTCTGTTGGCGAAGAGGTACGCGGAAGGAGAGTCGTATGTACTGCCCCGACTGTCCTTCTCAACCTGCACTGTGTGTCCCTGCTTGTTTTAGAGCGTACCACACGCGAAAGAATTTTTGGGAGCATTCATGAGTGGTAAAGTGAACTGCCTGATCTGTATTCTTTGGATAATTTGATTCTGTTTCAAGGTTGGTGTTAGTGCAATGTATTTAGCTGCTGATTTTCTGTTAGAAATTTGTATCTATTTGCAATTTGTTTGTGTTTTTATTTTTTTCTAAAAAAATCCTAAATGTGATGGCGGTGTGTGTAGGCTTGCGCTTGGCTGTTGGTGTGTGTTGACTGGCACTTGGTTGGTGGTGTGCGTGGAATGGTGCTTGGCTGGCGGTGTGCGTGGACTGGCGGTGTGCATGGACTGGCGGTGTGCGTGGACTGGTGCGTGGCTGGTGGTGTGCGTGGACTGGAGCTTGGCTGGCGGTGTGTGTGGAATGGTGCTTGGCTGGCGGTGTGCGTGGACTGGTACTTGGCTGGCGGTGTGCGTGGACTGGTGGTGTGTGCGGACTGGTGCTTGGCTGGTGGTGTCCGTGGACTGGAGCTTGGCTGGCGGTGTGTGTGGATTGGCGATTGGCTGCCGTTGTGCCTGGACTGGCGATTGGCTGGCGGTGTGCCTGGACTGGCGCTTGGCTTGCGGTGTGCGTGGACTGGTGTTTGGCTAGCGGTGTGCGTGGACTGGCGCTCTGCTAGTGGTGTGTGTGGACTGGCGCTCGGCTGGCTGTGTGTGAGTAGTGACTTTCTGCTGGTCACTGCACACACTGCTAGCTGAGTGCCACTCCACGCAATCCATCAGCCTGTGTAGTTGCTGTGTCTGGATTGTGGGCGTGTGAAAGTGATGGGCCCTTGAATGGCGCTGTGTGCTGGTGTGAGTTTTGTTATGTGATGGGCCCGCGGCTGGCAGTGTGAATGGTTTTGTATGTCTCACACGTATGAAAGGTGTATGAATGGCCTGTAAAGAGGTTGGTGCCTTGTCGTGGCTTTACAGCTCACGAGCTGTGAGTCAATGGTTCAGTTTCTCGCCCTTTCAATTATTACCAGTGCATTTCCTTTTTGTGAAATCACTTGCTAATACAATTGTATCTACTGAACCATCACTCACCCTCGTGCCAAATCCAACCAGTATGTGTGTGTGCTTGCGGATTAGATGGCTGTGCAGTAATATTTGTCTTTCTGAAGCAGGGTGTACCTTGTCCCTTTTTGTGAATTTTGTAATGTGTTGCTTTTGTGACTGGTGGTGCGAATGGTCTTGTTTGTATCACGTATGAAAGGTGTGTGAATGGCCTGTAAAGTGGTTGGTGCCTTGACGTGGCTTTACAGCTCACGAGCTGCGAGTCATTGGTTTGGGTTTTTGTGAATTTAATTATTGACAGTGCATTTCATTTTTGTGAAATCTCTTGTTAATAAAATTTAATACACTGAACCATGACTCGCCCTCGTGCCAAATCCAACCAGTATGTGTGTGTGTTTGAGGAATAGATGGTTGTGCAGGAATCTTTGTCTTTAGTTTCTCTGCCAAGGTACACTTTCCATGTAAGAATAACCCACCAACTGTAGATATTGTCGAAAACCCATGGGAGTTCATGGTGATGTCTCTCTTGTGAATTCCAAAAGTTTTTTTATCCCCAATGTCCTGCAAACCTCAAAATGTCTGCCACATTTTCTTTGCAATATTATTCCAAAATTCTCACGCTGTAGGAACAATAGTTAATCTGGTTTTGCAAGGGGGGTCACTTTGGTTTTTGGCCCGGTGCTCAGCGGCCATCTAGGGAAACCTACCAAACCGACACATTTCTGAAAACTAGACACCCGGCGGCTTCCAGGGAGGTATGGCTTGCGTGGATCCCCCAACGTTTCCTTACCCAGAATCCCCTGCAAACCTCAATTTTTGCTGAAAAAATCACTTTTTTCACACATTTTGGTGTGGGAAAGTTGTGGCATCACCGGGCTCACACAAATTTACCACCACCCAGCGTTCCCCCAGGTCCCCCGGTAAAAATGGTGCCTCACTTGTGTGGGAGGCCCAAGTACCCGCGGCAGGCAAGGGCCCAAAACGTAGTGAGGCGACATCAAAATGGCCTATCGCAAAACCACCTGGTTTTGCAAGGGGGGTCACTTGGGTTTTTGGCCCGGTGCTTGGCGGCCATCTAGGGAAACCTACCAAACCCATGCATTTCTGAAAACTAGACACCCGGCGGCTTCCAGGGAGGTATGGCTTGCGTGGATACCCCAACGTTTCCTTACCCAGAATCCCCTGCAAACCTCACTTTTTGCTGAAAAAATCACTTTTTTCACACATTTTGGGGTGGGAAAGTTGTGGCATCACCGGGCTCACACAAATTTACCACCACCCAGCGTTCCCCCAGGTCTCCCGGTAAAAATGGTGCCTCACTTGTGTGGGAGGCCCAAGTACCCGCGGCAGGCAAGGGCCCAAAACGTAGTGAGGCGACATCAAAATGGCCTATCGCAAAACCACCTGGTTTTGCAAGGGGGGTCACTTTGGTTTTTGACCCGGTGCTCGGCGGCCATCTAGGGAAACCTACCAAACCCACACATTTCTGAAAACTACACACCCGGCGGCTTCCAGGGAGGTATGGCTTGCGTGGATCCCCCAACGTATCCTTACCCAGAATCCCCTGCAAACCTCAATTTTTGCTTACAAAATCACTTTTGTGTGAGCCCGGTGATGCCACAACTTTCCCACACCAAAATGTGTGAAAAAAGTGATTTTTTCAGCAAAAATTGAGGTTTGCAGGGGATTCTGGGTAAGGAAACGTTGGGGGATCCATGCAAGCCATACCTCCCTGGAAGCCGCCGGGTGTCTAGTTTTCAGAAATGTGTGGGTTTGGTAGGTTTCCCTAGATGGCCGCCGAGCACCGGGTCAAAAACCAAAGTGACCCCCCTTGCAAAACCAGGTGGTTTTGCGATAGGCCATTTTGATGTCGCCTCACTACGTTTTGGGCCCTTGCCTGCGGCGGGTACTTGGGCCTCCCACACAAGTGAGGCACCATTTTTACCGGGGGACCTGGGGGAATGCTGGGTGGTGGTAAATTGGTGTGAGCCCGGTGATGCCACAACTTTCCCACCCCAAAATGTGTGAAAAAAGTGATGTTTTCAGCAAGAATTGAGGTTTGCAGGGGATTCTGGGTAAGGAAACGTTGGGGGATCCATGCAAGCCATACCTCCCTGGAAGCCGCCGGGTGTCTAGTTTTCAGAAATGCGTGGGTTTGGTAGGTTTCCCTAGATGGCCGCCAAGCACCGGGCCAAAAACCCAAGTGACCCCCCTTGCAAAACCAGGTGGTTTTGCGATAGGCCATTTTGATGTCGCCTCACTACCGGGTACTTGGGCCTCCCACACAAGTGAGGCACCATTTTTACCGGGGGACCTGGGGGAACGCTGGGTGGTGGTAAATTTGTGTGAGCCCGGTGATGCCACAACTTTCCCACCCCAAAATGTGTGAAAAAAGTGATTTTTTCAGCAAAAATTGAGGTTTGCAGGGGATTCTGGGTAAGGAATAGTTGGGGGATCCACGCAAGCCATACCTCCCTGGAAGCCGCCGGGTGTCTAGTTTTCAGAAATGCATGGGTTTGGTAGGTAACCCTAGATGGCCGCCAAGCACTGGGCTAAAAACCCAAGTGACCCCCCTTGCAAAACCAGGTGGTTTTGCGATAGGCCATTTTGATGTTGCCTCACTACGTTTTGGGCCCTTGCCTGCCGTGGGTACTTGGGCCTCCCACACAAGTGAGGCACCATTTTTACCGGGAGACCTGGGGGAACGCTGGGTGGTGGTAAATTTGTGTGAGCCCGGTGATGCCACAACTTTCCCACCCCAAAATGGGTGAAAAAAGTGATTTTTTCAGCTAAAATTGAGGTTTGCAGGGGATTCAGCGTAAGGAAACGTTGGGGGATCCACGCAAGCCATACCTCCCTGGAAGCCGCCGGGTGTCTAGTTTTCAGAAATGCGTGGGTTTGGTAGGTTTCCCTAGGTGCCGGCAGAGCTAGGGTTCAAAAACAACAGCTAGTCACTTTGCCAAACAAGCATTTGCAATGCAATAGGTCTCGCAATTGCGAGATTTTGAGCTATTGGCATTTTAAATGACAATGCCTTTTATTTATGTGATTAAAAAACGTGCAATAATAGAAGGCATTGTCATTTACAATACTAATAGGTCAAAGTTTTGAAAATGCGAGACCTCTTGCATTGCAAATGCTTGTTATCAAGTGCTCCCCCCTTCTCCGTATCACCAGGCAGCGCCTTCCGTCTGCGGTACAGATCTGCCAGTTTAGCCTGCCCTTGGCACAGACCCACTCACCACAGACCTCAGGGTGGTTAGGGAAGGATAGCTTTTAACCACCCTGGCTCGTGCCCTGTAGTTTTATTCTAAAAATGTTCTGCTTGTAGATTATAAATAGGCGCCCTCTGGAGAGATGCCCTGGGGCGCCGAGACGGACTGGTCTCTCCTGCCGGCAGCTGGGAGATGGTCCTTGCGAGGCTGCAGTCTGTGAAAGGCCGGCAGGGGGCGGCCTCCGTGTGGCTGACTCCTCCGAAGCCCGACTGGCATTTCACACCCGTGTGGCATGAGGCTGACCCTTAACCAGCCAGAACGACCTGTAAGAAACTGACTGGAGGTGGTGCTAACCAAATCCTCCAATTTCGACTGATTCAATATTTCTTCCGAAATCCGCAGTTATTTCTGTTATCACAGCTCTAAGAGGGCCCGGCTGCCTGACATGAGACTGACTCTGCCCCAGCCCGACTAGCTTCAAGCCTGACAGGTGACACTGTCAGCCTCACTGTGCAGGGAAAAGTTTGTTGTAGGCGGTGTGTAGAACTACCAGACCACTCAATGACGCCTCGAAACAGTCCTATATCTTTATTTTACAAGTCGGTGTCACGTTCGTTCATCAAATTGGTTTAATTAAACGGAACCAGAAGTACAGTTGCCAGAATTGACTGATGTATCATAAAGAAGCCAGTACTGAAAACCGAGTATCCCAGTGACCTGGCCCACTCTGCTAATCCTGTACCTTGGTAGTGAGCAGGGCTGGGTGTGGCGTGAAGAGGACAGCATAGCTGCCAAGGTTTCAGATTGGTATGTGTGACATTTCTATAACTTTAGAGTAATTATGAGTGACATTTCACCGACAATGAGTGACACTTTCTCACGAGAAAAATCAAGCAGATAAGATGAGGGAAACAAATATCTGAAATTACACCCATTTGAGCAACTTGACTGCGTCAGCAAAAATATTTTCATAGCATAGCATGTCAGTGCAACAGTAGATCTTGACTTACACACTCTTCCTGCAGGGGCAACGTAGGTCTGAGACTGGCCATAGCACAGTAAGTAGCTATTTGTTATAATCTGACACACCGTACAACCAGCACCAGCTGCCTGATAGCGCTCTGCCAAAAAGGAATTTGCTAATTAACACACACACATGCACCCTGCTTGACTCACTTTCATTAACTACGTAATGTATTCTAGGAGCTGTATGTAGTAATGACCGGTCCGGATTGGCTAGTCCAACTGAACAAAGCGACAGTGCTGAATATTAAAAGAAAAGTCCAGGGCAGGCACATGTGTGAGAGAGAGGGCGGAGAAGGCAGCCCGGTAAAGTGCAACTGCAGCATAAGGGAGTCTGGAGGGCTCACAGGCGCTTTCCAAATTAATGTAATTTGAGCAACCTGCTGAACTCGAGAACCATAGAGTTTGCTGGGAACTGTATACTACGGTGTTTGGACCATTCGTTCCGGGCTTCGCTCCCCGCCCCCACAGCAACTTTACTTGATTGATGATCCTGCTCCAACAGAAAAAAAATAAATTTTTACAGAAACAGAACCCTTCAGAGAGAGCAGTGCAACAACAGTTTCTGCTAAAAACACCTAGCAAAACATAGGGACAGAGAAGACATTCACAAGCGGCCTCGAAGATAATTAACACTTGTTTCGGAAAAAAGTCAGTAATCACACAGCGTTTCAGTTGAAAAATTAGGAACACGCACTGCAAGCAGCACTTACTTCTTTTCAGCGGTAACACGCCTTCTGGTAGCTGGTGCTCACAACTCGGACTCTCCCGTGCGGCCCCGCCCATGACAACACAGCTTCAGTGCATGCTTTAAACCTAAGGGCTGCGGTGTGCTATGTACAGGCTGAGGCTGCAGCTGAGGAACCAATCCAGCGACCAAGTTCACTCAGCTGCCAGTGTGGGTTCGACTCTGTGATTAATAAATTTCCCACAACGGTGCGCCAAAGCTTTTCTTGGGAACTGTGCTGACTGCGCCTCGGGCGGCAGGAAAGAGGACCCGATTCGACCCGCCTTAAATAAAGTTGTATGCGAAATCCCGAGGGGCGTTCAGTGCGCCGTGCCCACGTGTAACTTGTTACTTTGTAACAACAGCCGAGCCAGGCGCCAAGCCTGCCAGAGCACTCCTCGGCTGTGCGTACAGTTACCGGCTGTGCGCACAGTTACCGCGCGCCGCCACACTAGTTGAAGGTGAATTCCATAGGCAGCCTGTGTTTGGTGGTGGGAGGGAGGGCAGCCTACGGGGAGATGGCGCTTTAAAGTTGAAAGCACGGCGCTTAGGAAATGGGCGCCACGTGTGAAGTTAATTAAAACAAGCCCGGCGGAGCGTGGCTCGCGCGCGCTTGGGGGCGGGGGAGCGAACCCTTTGAAGTGCTCCCAAAAAGCGGAGTGCATGGCGGCACCAAGCGCGTGATTGTGCGCGTGCTAGCAATGCAATCCGCTTTTTGGGAGCACTTTTAAAAGCCCCTATAGTCTCGCTTTGTGATCGCTTACGCGATAGCAAGGCGAGACCTAAAAAGGGTCATTTTTCACTGCAAAATTGAGGTGTGACCACGTTGCGTTTTGTGCCGTTTCCTGTCGCGGGCACTAGGCCGACCCGCACAAGTGAGGTACCATTTTTCTCGTAGGACTTTGGGGAACACAGGGTGGGTGGAAATTTGTGGATCCACGCAGATTCCAGAACTTTCCATCACAGAAATGTGGGGAAAATGTGTTTTTTTTTGTCAATTTTTTACGTTTGCAAGGGATTCTGGGTAACAGACCATAGTGGGAGGCAGTCAAGTCACCCCATCCTGGATTCCCTGGGTGTCTAGTTTTCAAAAATGTAAAGGTTTGCTAGGTTTCCCTAGGTGCCGGCAGGGCTACTGTTCAAAAACTACAGCTCGTCACTTTGCCAAAAAAGGGTCATTTTTCACTGCAAAATTGAGGTGTGACCACGTTGCGTTTTGCGCCGTTTCCTGTCGCGGGCACTAGGCCGACCCGCACAAGTGAGGTACCATTTTTCTCGTAGGACTTTGGGGAACGCGGGGTGGGTGGAAATTTGTGGATCCACGCAGATTACAGAACTTTCCATCACAGAAATGTGGGGAAAATGTGTTTTTTTTGTCAATTTTTTACGTTTGCAAGGGATTCTGGGTAACAGACCATGGTGGGAGGCAGTCAAGTCACCCCATCCTGGATTCCCCTGGGTGTCTAGTTTTAAAAAATGTATAGGTTTGCTAGGTTTCCCTAGGTGCCGGCAGGGCTAGGGTTCAAAAACTACAGCTAGACGCTTCGCAAAAAAAATTGTAAATTTACAGTGTGAAAATGTGGTGTGTTCACCTTAGGTTTTGAGCCACTTCCTGTCGTGGGCACAATGCCTACCCACACAAGTGAGGTACCATTTTTATCGGGAGACTTAGGGTAGTTCAGATTTGTAAAGCAACTGTTATTACCTATTGATTTTTGATGCATTTCTCCCTTCCAAATGAAAGACATTGTGTAAAAAAAAAGTCATTTTGAAAAATGACCAATAATTGTCATGCAAGTATGAGTATTCCCAATTTCGAAAATGTGCAAATATGCACTGTTTCTAAACTCTGTAATTTTTTCCCATTTCAGAAATACATAGGTGTCTTTCATACCGACAATAATTGCTATATACCCGGAACAAAAAAAAAAACATTACAAAATGCTGCTCAGTTTTTTACCCTGGGTTCGTTGGGCTCTTGGTGAACCTACAAGTCCTATATATCCCCACAACCAGGAAGGTCCACCGGATGTAACGGTACATTGCTTTCAAAGAGATGTCATAATTAGAAGAAGTTACAGGTGAAAATGTTGACTCAAAAGGCTGCTTTTTCAACAAATTTTTAATTTTTCCTATAATTAACTGTTAGTTTCTATAAAGAAACCTTGATGGATCTACACAATGACCCCTTGTTGAATTCAGAATTTTGTCTACTTTTCAAAAATGTATAGCTTTCCAGGATCCATTATTGCTTTTCTACCCATTTCTACCATTATCTGGAAGGAGGTTGAAAGCACAAAAAATAGCAGAAATAGGGTATGTCCCAGAAAAATGTCAAAACTGTGTAAAAAATGTTGGATTTCTGACAAAAATCTGTCATTCCCTAAAAGCTGGAGAAATGGTGATTTCAGCCCCACAAACCCTTTTTTGATATCATTTGCAGAGAAAAACCCAGACGCTTTCATTTGCAGCCACTTTTCCCCATTTTTCACAAAAAAAACAAAATGTTGCTGTATTTTGCCTAATTTCTGGGAACCCTCTAGGAGAATCCACAAACCCTGGGTACCTTTAGAATCCCCATGATGTTGGAAGAAAAGGACGCAAATTTGGCGTGGATACCTACTGTGGTCAAAAAGTTACAGGGGCCTAAGCGCGCACTACCCCAAATAGCCCAAAAAAGGCTTAGCACAGGAGGGGAAAAGGCCTAGCAGCGAAGGGGTTAAGAGGGTTAAATTGACGTCGTGCCTCTTGTACTCTGGCCATGAAGTCTGGGTAGAGGGAGATAGAGGAGCCCTCATATTTAAGTTCTCCTAGTTCTCTGGTGCGCCGTAGAGCTGAGTCATGGTCCCGGTAATTCAAGAGCGTGGCTATCACCGGGCGTGTCGGGGCACCCGGTGCAGGGTTTGTTTCCAATGAACAGTGAGCCCTTTCAACTACAACATGTCTGAGAAAGCTTCACGGCCTAGTAGAGAGATCAGGAGCTTTTCAATGAATTGCTCTACATTACCCATCGAGGTCGTTTCCGGCAGGCCCATTATGCGTAGGTTACTGCGACGTGGGCGGGTCTCTAAGTCCTCCATCTTATCTTGTAGGTCCGAGATGGTTTTAGCCATTTGTCTTTGCAGTTGGTACGTTTCGGTCTGGGCTTTTTCAACCTCCATGATCCGACTCTGCCATGTCTGTGCGCTCCGCTTGCTTATCGAGTCTTTCAGTCATCCTATCCATTCGATAGACTAGAGAATTTATTTTCCCGTCCATAGTCATCAGACTTTTTTGGATAGTGGCAAACATTTGTTTCACATCGCCAGCTTCCTCCTCCAGCATCTCTGTTCTGGCGTCAGCAGATCGGGTGTGATCTGTCTCTTTATGTCTGGTGGCTTTTGCGTTAAAGGGTAGCTTGGTTTGTGTTTTATCTACACGTCCCATGGCTGTAGCTAGTGTACCAGCAACGCAGCAGAGCGTGATCCTAGGAGCAGGGAGAGTAACCATCGCGATGGTGCAAAATTCGAGCTGGAACCTGCCACCAAACAGACCGTATTCGTGTGATGCGCTCCCCACATGCGGCGAGTGAGTGGTTTTGTCAACTGCCCCCTGCAATAGGTTCCTGAGTCAGCAGGGCCAGTGATTGGGGTGTTGGTTAAGGGCTTAGACGGGTATCTGCGGGGATTCCAGCCGGGGGCACAATTCCAAAGTCTTTCACCTCCTCCTGGACAACGTTTCAACGGTGGGTGGTTCAGCACTCAACCGCTAGTGGTGGTCAGAGCCCATGATCTACACAGTGAGCAGTTGGGCCTTGCGTTCCATAGGGGCATCACCCAGCGCACTGTTCGTTAGTAGTGTCTCAGGCTGGGGACCCCTCAAGTACTCCAAGGGAGCAGCACGTTCCGCCTCCACTCGGAGGTTCCCCACAACCAGTAGTGTGCTTTGTAGCCAGGCCAACAGGTAGGCAAGAAACTGTGCAGGTACCAGGCTGGACGGTAGGCCTCAGCACGGGAGCCCAACAGCTAGCACGTCATCTCCCACCGGCACCTCGTCTTCAGGGCACGCCCGCGTTCTTCAGCTTATGGCAGCCATGATGTCCCCAAACAACTGTGGACTTTAGGCAGTGGAGGCTGAGCTCCCGGGGAAAGGGCAGCACCCCACGCCAGGCAGGGGGGGTCACTCAGGATCTCTATCCCACACACCGTTCTCACCCCACAGCACGTGTAGGCCGGGACCCGTCAGCCTCGTAATCCCAGCGGGTCCATGCTCCCGCTGCTCCTACCTTCAGATGGACCTCAGGAGAGGCCGGGGGCTCCGGTTGTGTCTCCCAGCAGGGCCTGGCCCCGCTGCTCCGCAGGTCTTTATCACTGCCTCTGCCCCAGAGAGGGTCTCTGGCGGGGAGTCATCGGACATTCGATCACGTCTCTTCTCTCAGGGCAGCGGGCAGGCCACACCTCGCGTCGCTGCCTCTGTGATCTTTCCAGCCGGGCTCAAAGCACATGAATCCGTGGCGCCGCTGTTTAAGAGTGTTTGTCCGCCGTTTAATTAATCGGATGGTGGTTAGTTGGCAGGATTGTTAGAGTGTGGTGCTGATGGCTTGCGGAGCTCTCCTTCTACGCGGCCATCTTGTTGCGCGGCAACCTCCGCCCCCATAAATAATTAGATAGTTATTAATAAGAATTCTTTACTTGAGATTTAATTATGAAAATGATGGAAAAAATAATGTGTATTTTTATGGCTAAATGGTTGGATGGGAATTATCTATACTTATTAAAGGAATAAATAATTGTTAATATTATTTTAAAGTCATATTTAATTATGTAACGTGTAAATAATATTATTTTAATAAAGATTTTTATATATGTGTTGTGTACTTAGTTAAAGTGTAGGATAGAAAGTTAATTCAGTAATAACAAATTTAAAAATAGGTAAATATTTTCTTTAACCCCTTCGCTGCGGCGGGAATTCCGCCGCAGCGCTGGGGGGTGTGGGGGGGCAGCGCGGTGGCGCTGTGCTCATGACGGAGCCACTCCGTCATGAGCCACGGTTGAGCTGTGCTCATGACGGAGTGGTTCCGTCATGACTCCGCCCAGTTGCATTGTCCCCCCGCACAGGCGGGGAAACAGCGCCGCGTGGGAGGAGCGGCCGCCAACGGTCGCGGCATGACGGAACCACTCCGTCATGAGCACACGGCAACCGTGGCTCATGACGGAGTGGTTCCGTCATGAGCGGGGAAGGGGTTAATAATGTTATTTATTATTAAATGCACGAATTGTGTATTTTGTAATGTAAATAGTATTCGTTTTTAATATTTTGAGAATAGTTTTCTATTTATATTATAATATTATATGTAGTAATTTATGATAAATATTCAACATTGTAATTAGGCCTGGGCTACATTTCCGTTCCGCTCGCGGAAATTGCGATAATTTGACATTTTCGCGTTCCGCGGAGAGCGCGAAAATGACAAAATTTCCGCATTCCGCAGCTTAGCGATAATTTGTTTCTTGCTCGCGCTGTAAAATAATACATTCTCGCCCGCACGCGATCGCCTTACCTGAATCCCCGTGTTCGCCGACAAGTTTTCCCGATCCGGTCGCGTTCTCCACGAGATGTTGGATTGTTGGTAGCCATTTGCGCTGTCTCGCGACAGTTCGCGCCAGCAGTAATGTCATTGGTCGCGTGATCACGTCTTTCTTCTCGTGATCATGCACCGCGAGAAGAGTGAAAACAAGATGGCCGCGCCCGCGAGCAACCGCATGGGTAAGTTGGCGAGCAGCGACCACGCAGAAAATACCGCGAACGGGCGGGAAAAAAACTTCCGCATCTTCGCGATATTTCCGCGTGTTTTTTAACATTTTCGCGATAATTTGCAAAAGTCACTTTCGCAAATTCCGCCCACCCCTAATTGTAATATGTACTTATTGTATTTACTTTTTATAAAAAATATATTTATATTACCTTTTTTACATACTTATATTATCAATTGTTTATTATGTTGTTGAAATTATTTTATTATGTTGAAGTGAATTAGTTTGTTTCTAATGTTCTATTAACTGGAGTGGAAATAGTAAATTTTACCCCTCTGGAATCCAAGACTTTCCCTACTGTTGCAGTGACTGGAGTGGGAATAGTAAATGTTACCCTTCTGCAATCCAAGAATTTCCCTACTGCTTCATTGACTGGAGTGGGAATAGTACATTTTAACCCTCATCAATCCAACACTTCCCCTACTGTTGCACTGACTGGAGTGGGAATGTTATATTTTACCCCCCAGTAATCCAACGCTTTACCTACTGTTGCAGTGATTGGAGAGGCAATAGTACATTTTACCCACCCGCAATCCGACATTTTTTTCTACTGTTGCAATGACTGGAGTGGGAATAGTAAATTTGACCCCTGTGTAATGTAATAGTTTCCCTACTGTTGCAATGCGTGAAGTGAGACTAGTAAATTGTATTCTTTTTTAGTCAAATAGTTTTTGTAGTTTTGTATAAATTGTAGAAGGAATAGTATATATATTAAAAGTAAAATATTATACTGCATTTTGTATCATTACAATTATATTTCCTTTCTATTACATATTTATATTTTTAATAATATTATGTTGTTGAAGTTATTTTATTATGTTGAAGTGCATCAGTTTGTTTCTAATGTTGCATTTTTCTGCAATCCAAGACTTTCCCTACTGTTGCATTGACTGGAGTGGGAATAGTACATTTGACCCTTCGCAATCCAACACTTTCCCTATTGTTGCAGTGATTGGAGTGGAAATGATAGTTTTTACCCCTCCACAATCCAATATTTTCCCTTCTGTTGCCCTGACTGGAGTAGGAATAGTACATTTTACCCCTAAGTAATGTAGTAGCTTTCCTAATGTTGCATTGCTTGAAATGGGACTAGTAAATTGTATTCCTCTTTAGTCAAATACTTTGTGTACTGTAGGAAAGTAGGATCTGCTTCTTATGGCTACCCCCACTTTTTTCTTGATGTTACACTGTTTTTGACTAGTCTGACTGGGATCCTGATAATCAGGACTCCGGTCTATCTGCTTTCTCCCTAAAATATTATGCCATGTACTTAGGTACACTCCAGATTGGATACTGGGGTACCCTGGTCAGTCCCTAGTATATGGTACGCATGTACCCAGGGCATAGGTACACCAGAGGCCTCACATGGGCTGAAGCATGTTTTATGCCACCCATGAGAGGGCATGCAAAATGGAACTACAAGCCTGCCATTGCAGCTTGTGTAAGATGGTGCATGCATCACCTACTTTAGATACAGATTTACTAAATCTATAGGTCACTACACTTAAAACCTACAAGTCACCCCTATAAGCAGGCCTTGACAGTCCAGAAGGCAGGGAGATGGGTTTTACATGAGAGGGTGCCGCTGCATGAGCAGAGCACCCCTGCAGCCTTCTGAGACCATTCTCCTGTGTTGTCGGTGACTCAGACAGACATATAGGTAGTGGTGCATTATATGCTCGGGTAAAATGCTAACTCGAAAACGGCTGTAACAAACCATGTTGTGTTTGGTATCAAACACCTTGGAATCCTACCTCCACACCAGTAATCGGTGAGGCTGGTATGATTCCACCCTTCAGAAGCGAGCTTCATGGGGTCCTCGGTCTTCCCAGTACCGGCCTTCTCGACCCAGACACCACACAATGGTTGCTGTCGACCAGAGACACATTTCTGCCCTCTTGCTGCTGAGCCAAGCTCGAGCGGGGGAAAGCAGCAAAATAGGCATCCTGTCACAGAGAGGTGTGACCACCTCCCTGACTGGATTTAGTGTATTGGGACTGGGTGGGTGCCCTTCCAAAGTGCCTGAAAGTCTGCAGGAGGGGCACATTTGGTGTCCTTGTGCATAGTCCAGTGCGAACCAGTCCATTGGCTCCTGGTCGGGCACGAAACTGAAAAAGGACATGGGAGTAACCTCCCCACTGTCCCGACCCTCCCCTGGGAGGGTCCTCTGAGTCAGTCAGTCAGTCAGTCAGTCAGTCAGTCAAAATACACTTTATTCGATTTTTAAAATCATAAAAGCCATAAAACAACAATATATACATTTTAAAAATAGATAGCTCATGGTTTAACAGGTCAAGACACAATCATCATATACAAAAATATACAGAGATACGAGTGCAAAAATGCAAGTGGAGAGTGCAAGGCAAGGCAAAATTATATGGTCGCACTTCCCAGTTTTCCCAGTTCATGCCACCTCAATAGCGGGCAAAACCCTATTTTTTTTTATTCTCTGCGCTGCTACCAAAAAACTAGCCACAGAAAATATAGTGCGATCACTACCAAGAAACTGCAGAAAAACTAGCGATGGCCTAACTTGAACAAACCCAGCTTCTTTTAAAATAGGTAACAGGTATTTGTTCCTGGGGACCCTATAAAAACTACAAAACATCATGAAGTGCATAGTGTCCTGAGTGGAAAAATCGTCACATTTACATGGCGGACCCCTTTTCGGTTTGCTCCACGTCTGATAACAACCTAGGATATAGGGGATTAAATTGAATCTAAATTTAATTAACAGATGTCTATGGAAGGGCTTTGTTACGAGAGTGAGATAAGGCTCCAAGGACGGAGAAGATAACAACATATAGTGTGATCTGACTGTTGTTTTTGTCAGTTCCTGACAGGATTTAGTGTATTGGGACTGGGTGGGTGCCCTTCCAAAGTGCCTGAAAGTCTGCAGGAGGGGCACATTTGGTGTCCTTGTGCACAGTCCAGTTCGAACCAGTCCATTGGCTCCTGGTCGGGCACGAAACTGAAAAAAGGACATGGGAGTAACCTCCCCACTGTCCTGACCCTCCCCTGGGAGGGTCCTCTGAGTCTGTCCAACCCTCTCCTGTGGGTGCAAAAGGGCTTACCTGGCTGTAGGACCCTAGATTTGACATGGACAAGATTCCGAACAAGAAACCAATGACCTTCGAACATCTGGACACTCTGGACTTCGTGGACTTTGACTGGGCCCGACTTCATCTCCCTCTCCATACAAAGCCTCATCTGTGCCCGTGCACCATATAGGCACTGTGCAGGCCCAGTGGAGCATCAAGGACAACTGAAGTATCTCCCTTGGAGTGAAGGAGTCACTCCCCTGAATTCGCAGGCACTGTAACACAACTGACTGGTCTGCTGATCCTGAGCTCCTGCGGACTCCGAAGGCTTCAGCAACACAGGAGGTGGGTTCCTATGTTCCTTGAGGTTGAGCTGCCCTCTCACCAAGTCTGAGGTCAGTATCACTTGTGGCAACTGCATAACCTGAACCCCTGTGTGCCTCGTACTTTTGCAAGTGCATATGCTTGTTGGCGTTCCCCAACTAAGTGCATTGGGCTATCGATATACCCAACCTCTGTGCACATTTCTTACAAAGGACTTTGGCCACCTTTCACTCTGTGCCCTGCATGCTGTTACTTTGTGAAACTGCTAGAGGTCCACTTGCGACATCGATCCCTTCAGCCTGTGGGTCCATTTGAGGGACAACACTGCTTTTCTTGGGCTACCCTGGTTGCTCCAGGCCTGCCCTAACTCCCCTTGCTGTGGTGAGTCCCCTGGCCCTTGCTGGGTCAGACCGTAACCTTCCTTGACCTCCTTCGTGGGTTGTCGCTGCCAAGGCTTGTTGGTGCTCCAGCCGGACACCGGCCCATCAGCACTTGACATCCTTTGTGGGACAGCTCGTATCCAGCTCCTGGTTTTCCTCGAAGTCTCCTGGTCCCTGCAGCTGTAGTGTCAAGGTCTCCATCTTCACACCTGAAGCACCCGACATCGGTGAGCATTCGTGTACCGAGCCCCTGGTCACCCCTGAGTGACCCAGACTCTGTCCCCTCTGCTTTCAGGTTCCTTCCATCAAGAATCCACCTGTGGCTTCCACCCTACACTTTTCTTCTTTCCAGCAGTGGCATTTCTATGAAGACTCCCATTGAGAACTACGGAGGTTTCGGACGCCACATTGACCCTATGCACCAGGCTTCCCTGGGATAGGTAACTCTGGTTCTTCAGTATCCACGGGTGTGGTGGATCTCCAACCTTCTATGTTCTAAAGGGTTTCTTCGTAATCCACTGGGAAGGGTCCTTAAACTTTAAAACTGCAACCACAACTCTCCCATAGAATTGTACATAGCACGTGGTCGTGTTCTTACACTGCACCCATCCTCCGTGGGGTCACTACTTACTCACCTTGGGTGGTTCCTTGGGGTCCCAGCGATTTTACATCCTCTAGACACTCTCCTGACACGAGTCATGGTTCTATTTTAGTATATGGCTTTGTCTCCCCCTGGAGCCCAGTGTGTATTAGTGCTACTTATGATTGTTTCTGTGCTACAGCATTGTGTGCTTTGCGTTTATCTGCGTGTAGCAGATACTGTGAGGTATTTAAGGTGTGTTATAATATTAAATACATATTTTTATAACTACTATGTGGCTCTCCTTTCATGTGACCATTACAACTAGATTGCATTCTGGTAAAACAAGCTGCTTAACATTCCTTCAAGACTAAGCCTGAAGGCTACTCTCCACAGCTACCACTTGGATAGCTTCTAAGGTTATCTTTGACCTTTTAAATCACCATAAGGGTTGTTTGGACTGGTGCAAGGTGCCCACTTTAATTAGTGGACATCATGTACCCGGCTAACTTCTCACATGTACTTTTGGTTAAATTGTAGTGGGAACAGTTTATGAAACTTTATTTCGCATCATTTAAAATGATTAAAAGTACAATAAAATGAAACTTTTTAAGTGCAATACAGAATTTAAATAGCTCATGTAGCTCAAAGAAATCCAATAATCTAAGAAAAAAAGACAAATTACAATCCATGACCAACCATCATTAGAATTAATATTCATAAGAACTCTGTCTCTTACTAATTAAATAACATAAGTTATAGCAATAATTCATAAATTAATAGATACAATAAAATAACCCTATTAAATATGATTCAACATTTAAAACACTCCATAAAATTCTGAAAAAGGCTAGCAAACTCTACTTAAAATATAGGAATTTCAATCTGAATCCAGCCCAACTTCATTGATAAAGTTGAAATACATAAAATGCTATATCTAACGGGTACAAGAATATAAAATAGTTCCTATATCGGTGCCCCAAAGTACCACTACAAAAAAAACGGAGGTCCTGCAAATAAATTACCATAACTAGAAATTGTGCAGACGTTTTCAAGCTGCCCACAAAAAGGATCCGAGGGTGAAGCATACATGGGCATCATCTAGTTGTTGAATAAAATAAAGTGCTGGAGGACATCGTCTAAGGCCATATTTGCGCTAAAGTGGACCGGTGCATTTTTTTCCTTTCTTGACTACATAGGGAACAAAACAATAAAAGGTGCATATTAGATTGTGTAGACATGCTATCACAAATACAAGGCGACAGCTGGTTCAATGAATCAGTATTTTTCGGAAAACCTATCATAAGTGGGATGAGATTTAAACAGAATGGTGTCAAAATGAACCGATGTTGTGAATTATGAACAATGCCCAGATATAAGAATGTACTATGATTCGTAGGGGGTAATGTCTGATGTAAAATGATTGTAATTTTGTCCCTATTAATAACTGCTCTATTATTTTCTACTTAAAAAAAAAGTTATTTTAGTTTTTGCCTTCAGGAAGGTGGCACAAAGAGATGGAGTATCATAGAGTTCACGCAAACTTAGTGATGCCAAGGAGGTCTCTCTATAGCCCAACCAAGGAATTCTTGATGTATGATCCATTTTTAAGATGTCCCTTACAACTGACTGGTTAAATATTACACAATCCCTTTTCCATATTGAGTGCCACATTATTAATGGAGATAATTTGATTGCGTCAGTAATAAAAGGTAAGCCTAATTCAGCGTCGCAGATAAAGTTCGAGCAGGTGCTGGGGGCAGCTAGTAATCTTTAACAAAAAGCATCTTCCCTACGTTGTAACTCTTCTATGTTCACGATACCCCAAATTGCAGCCCGTATGTGGTGATGGCTTTTGCCTTTGCCAAATAAAATTGCTCCTTTCCATGAAGGATATGTTCTATATGTTCTTCCAATTTGATTAGAGTCGAAACGGACTCTCAGATATTTGAACTCATCCACCGTTTCTATTCTACTTTCCCCTATGAAGTATCTTGAAGGTTTTTTCACACCAGCCCCTGTAGTGAAAAGAAATGTTTTTGACTCATTAACATTTAGGTCCAGGCTGCCCATAAAGCATGTATACTCCTGTATGAGTCTCTGCAGGGCAACTGGGGTTCTCTCCATATGCACCACATGGTCAGCATAGAAGAATATTGTCAGGAGGGTCAACTCAACAGCATCCTTCGCGCTCCCTGCTAAAACTGCATCTAAATTACTCATATAGAGAGCGAAAAGAAAAGGGACAAGGATGCAACCTTGTCTTACACCCTTTTCGATTTTTTAAAGATTTTTGTACACTTTTTTATTTCCCATACTGCACACTGGTTGTGGCTCCCCCACATAGCTGTCTAATAAAAATGAAGATTGAGGCTTCAACACCCATGCTCTCCATAATGTCAATGCGTGGTCCATAACAGCTTGCTATGGACCACGCAGTCAAAAGTAGTTGAGAGGTCCATAAAAGCCATACAGAGTTGCCGTTGATTTGCAAAAGTATATTTATCTGCCACCAGCATTAGATTCAGGCATTGGCCTACAGTGTCTTTATCTTTCCTGAAGCCATATTGAGCCTGAGGGAGAATATTCTTTTCTCCTACCCATTCTTCTGGCCTATTGAGTAGGAGATGTCCCATAATTTTAGCAACACTGCGAATTAAAGAAATAGGCCTATAATTTTCAGGGTTAGAGGTGTCTCCCTTCTTATAAATTGGTGTAATTATTGAGTGCTACCAGAAAATTGGTGACCCTACTTTAGATATTGAATTGAAAACATTTGTTAATAACAGGCCCCATAGTAAGATCTTATTTTAAAAAAATATTGACGGGAACCGAGTCTGGACCCAGGGCCTTCAAGGCACTTGACTTGCAGGGCTTAATTTACTTCTGCTGCTTTGAATAACATGGAAGGGGTATGTGCCATTGCATAAGAATCTACTTGAATGCTTGGCCCTTTGTTACAATGGAAAATCCTTTGGAAGTGGTTAATCAACCCCTCTTCCTCAACATGTACATCTAGAGATGGGTCCCCTGAATCTTCTAAAAAGGGGCATTTACTGTCTTCCAAAACCCAATATTATAATTTCGCTCAGAGACTTGAAATAAGTTTTCCTACGCTTCCTCTCTCAAATCTTTCAATCTTTCTTATGTTATTTCTTTATACCTTGCCCGTAAGGACCATGCCAGCTGAGTGTTTTCAAGGACCCCTTTTAGAGCTGTGCCCAGGCAGGAGAGTGCCTTGGAACAGTTTTATCAAACCACCGCAACAATGGGCGCTTTTCTTTATGGTGACCGATGGGTTAATTGCTGATTAATGCCAATCAGAATATCTTGGAATACACCTGTCACTTGACTTGGGGTTACCTGGTCATTCAGACAGATCATCACCTCATGTATATTAGATGTCAGGACTGAGGTGACTAGTTTATGCACATCAACTCTATCCCACTTTATAGTGTAGCCATTTTTCCTGGTAAGGGCTGCTTTAGGGACTTTCCTCATCGTACTGGAAATATCACCCCTCCAACCAAATTCACAAGTTAAGAGGGCATGATCGCTAAAGTCAATGGATTGGACCTTGACAGCCTTTATACTAGTTCTCAGATTATCTGAGAAAATGAAATAATCTATTGTTGATGCTTTACCTGCCCTTTCAAAGGTTTTGTTCAAATATCCGGTATCCTTATTTATCACATTGCCTATCACTAAATTCCAGGTAATCAGGAGCCTATTTAGGACATTCCCATAAAGAGTGTGAATAAAATTAATAACTGGGTCCCTCTCTGGATTTGTAACCCCACAGATAGATTTGTCAACTATTAGGCAACTCTTTATATTAAAGTCTCCCATCCATAGTATTTTCAGGGGTTTGCAGTGGAGGATATCTATCTCATTAATTTCCTTTTCAGCTTCTTCCGCAACATGATCTAAGTTCCCAAAGTAGTTATTATAATAATTTATAATAACCAGGTTCCAATCCCCCTGTCCCTTGCGAATCACTGAATAAAAAAATACTGACTTATTCAAATGTATTGTAATTTTCACCCTAAAAGTATTAGATGATAATGTTAGTGAGCCTCCTTTTGCTCTGCCCATTCTTGATGGTAAGGCGGGGGTTTGGAATGAGCGATAACCATCCAGGGAGATAGGCCCCTCCTCCCATGTTTCCTGGAAGAAATAGGATATCAAATTTGCTAATCTTACTTATCCCTTCCATGTTGTTTTTCAAACCATTGTAACCTGCAATATTCCATGATTTCAACTTCAGCTCAGTGATCCCCTCTAGAGTGTCACTCTCCTCACTGGTGGATGGCAGGGAACCTGCTCTCCTTCTGTGAATCAGATCTCTTAATGGGCAGAGTCAATCACAGTCCTCTAGACTATCTAATTATGCAAATTGATTTGAGATGGGGATCCTTCTTAGGTCGTAGGGGTCACTGGGCGATAGTGTTTTAGTGCAGAAATTGCTACGGTGAAGTCCCACAAAAATGGCTCTCTCATACTGGTACATCACAATATTTGTGGCTTATAGAAAAACCCCAAAGGCAAGGCAAAGATTTTAGCCCTCGCTGTTGGCACTGTAGGCAATTGGCTTAATAACTTCCCACCTAATACAATGCTATCCATGTTGACTACAATGCATTCCCCCTTGATAATTTTTGGATGTGGCATTGGCCACATGGTTCTCCTAGCCATAAGGAGGTGTCTCTGAATTTGCGGCTCCACTCTCGAGTGCTTAATCAACAAATGGCGCACTTTGTACATTAGTTCTTCTTTTATCGTGGGTAGGGATGATCTTAGTTCCGGAACATTGACCAGTACTAACGTATGAGCATGAATCCGGCGGGGAGGCAAAAAAATTGTGGTTTGTTTCTTCTGTTTGATAGGCGGGCATTTCCCATGTCCCTCCTCACCCTTGTCGATGGCCTAATCGCTTCTTAACTAGAGCAAACTTGCCTTAAAAATGGGCTCTCCACTCGATCACCTGTAGGTGGGTGTCTAGGGCCCCACTCATTGGGCGCCCTATCCGGCTGACTCATAACCATGGCTGGCACTAGAGGAATTAGGAAAGTACCTGTCCTCCTCTCCCCTGCCCGGCCTAATCCTTCTCCTCCCGGGGGAAGGGTTACACAAATCGGAAAACTAGGGGTTAACATGGGAGGGCCCTCTATTTTTAGGTACCCACCCCTTTATGTCAATTGGATTATCCGTTGTTAAATATTTTCCAGCTTGTTAAAAGAGGCTGTACTATGGTTTGTAAAAAGCTTTTTAGTCTTTCATAGAGACCACCCAGTTTAGGAGGGGATGAGTCCTGCAACTGGGATTGAGAATCCATCAAAGTTTTTGTTATGTGACCTTTTTAGATCTTTTAGCTTGAAAAGATGATAGGTCTCTCAGCACAGCTTTTTTCCTCTTGCCTATTGTTTCCTTAGGAGGTGGTGCCAAAGAGTCACTTTGAAGCAGGTGTATATTAAGTCTGTCTGGCAAGGAATCATCTGGTAAAGTAATGGCATCAATTTTTGGGGGGATGGAACCAACTGGGTCTCCCTCAACAACCTCTCCCTTTGAGAGTTCCCACTCCGTTATTTCTATTTCCTTTGTTAGGGCGTTTGATGCATTTACAAGATTCTGGCAGCTTTTTCTTTTTATTGCCCATGGTAGAACTCCGACATTGTCAGTGGAATCAGTGATGTTAGGGAGGCCCACCCCAGTCTCCTCGATGCTCCGCCGGGCGTGGACAGGCCCACCCTTGGCCCGAGCGCACCCATGCAAGCGTTCCGTGCTGCGGTCCAACTCACGCTTCAGAGCGCGTAAAGCTGTCCTGGGAGGTTCGACGGGAGTTTTTCCCTAGCTGTGCAGGCGGTATACGGTGGCATGGCTTTCTCCCCCTGGCAAAGAGCAGTTGCTGGTGGCCACCATGCTCCATGCCCGAGTTGCGCTTATGAGTGCGTGAAGCTGCCCAGGGGGTTGACGGGAATTGAAGATTTTCCCCGGCGGTGCAGGCAGTGTACTGCAGCATGACTTTCTCCCCCTGGCAAAGAGCAATTGCTGGAAGCCACATGTATATTTATTAAATGTAAAATATTATAGTTTAATTTATATTGTTACAATTTATATTGTTATGCTTATTTAAAATTATAATATTTTTAATTAATAATGTTTTTGATGTGTAAAATAATTTTAGTAAATGTAAATTTATATTTTTGTGCTTTTTTATTTGTGATTAAAATTGCTTGTTTTTAATTTTATTTTATGTTATTGGGTATTTGTGTGCTTGTATTTATATATTTAACATTTTGAAATAATTATAAAAGTCATTAAATTATAATAGGAATTCCAATTATTAATTTTAATAATAGTTTTTTAAACTAGATATATGTAAATATATTCCACAACCATGATCACTGATTCTCCCGCCTCTTATGGAGGCGAGCCCACAGCGGGGAAGTGAACCCCTTCAAATCACCAAAAATCCCCTCTTCCAATACGTAGATAGCATGCAGCTCAATTCCTTTTGGGTGTTTATTTTCCAAGCAGCTTATCGTTCCTTGCTCACGGGTCAGTTGTGTTTGCTTCTTCATTACGTATATACGTGTGATTCTACCACCATAAAAGAAGGACTACATGGACCTCATTTTTAGAAATACCTGTAGCGACCATCTTATCACATTAGACCTCATGTTTCAAATGGTATGAAGTTATTCCATATATCTGTTTAAAGTTTATTTTACCATGAATTTTCCGAATCCAAAAACCTCATTAGTTACAAGAAGGTATTGCTCCATGAATAAGGAAGACAACATAAAGAGTACAGTATTGCATAATCACAAGGGACAACTCATAGAGAAGTGGCAGGGTTCTCCAACGGTTGTGTTACAGTCAGGTATAAGTATAGAAGAAAGGCAGCAAGATTTTTGGAAATATTTTTGGCATTTTAATACAAACCCTTAACCCCTTCGCTGCCAGGCCTTTTCCCCCTCCTGTGCCACGCCCTTTTTTGGCTATTTGGGGTAGTGCACGCTGAGGCCCCTGTAACTTTTTGACCATATATGGTATCCACGCCAAATTTACGTCCTTTTCTTCCAACATCATGGGGATTCTGAAGGTACTCAGGGTTTGTGGATTCCCCTGGAGGGGTCACAGAAATGAGCCAAAATAGGGCAAAATTTAGCTTTTGGGGGGAAAAATGGGAAAAACGGGCTGCAAATGAAAGCATCTGGGTTTTTCCCTGCAAATGTTATCAAAAAAGGGTTTGTGGGGCTGAAATCACAATTTCCGCAGCTTTTAGGGAATACCAGACTTTTGTCAGAAACCCAACATTTTTTACACAGTTTTGGCATTTTTCAGGGACATAGCCTATTTTTGCTATTTTTTGTGCTTTCGACCTCCTTCCAGTTAATGGTAGAAATGGGTACAAAAGCAATAATGGATCCTGGAAAGCTATACATTTTGGAGAAGTAGACACAATTCTGAATTCAGCAAGGGGTCATTTGTGTAGATCCATCAAGGTTTCTTTATAGAAACTAACAGTTAAATATAGGATAAATTGAAAATTTGCTGAAAAAAAAGCGTTTTGTGTCAACGTTTTCACCTGTAACTTCTTCTAATTATGACAGCTCTTTGAAAGCAATATACCGTTACATCCGCTGGACATTACTGGTTGTGGGAATATATAGGACTTGTAGGTTCACCAAGAACCCGACGAACCCAGAGCCAAAAACTGAGCAGCAACTTGCAATGGTTTTTTATTATGTACCGGGTATATAGTAATTATTCTGTAAAAATGTGTACATGGAAAAATCGGTATGAAAGACACCTATGTATTTCTGAAATGGGAACAAAATATAGAGTTTAGAAGCAGTAGATATTTGCACATTTCCAAAATTGGGAATACTCATACTAGGATGTATGTCGTTACAACGCACACTTTTACAACGCATGCACTTACAACGCATTTTTTACAACGCAAAATCCATTACAACGCATGACATTACAACGCATGACACTACAACGCATTTTTAAAAACTACCTTTACAACGCATTTCCATTACAACGCATACTACCTTTACAACGCATACCATTACAACGCATAATATTAAATTGCATTTAAGGTAAGTATTAGATAGTATAGGGGTAAAAATTACTATTCTAACTCCAGGGGGTGCAACAGTAGGGTAAGTGTTGGATAGTATAGGGGTAAAAATTACTATTCTAACTCCAGGGGGTGCAACAGTAGGGTAAGTGTTGGATAGTATAGGGGTAAAAATTACTATTCTAACTCCAGGGGGTGCAACAGTAGGGTAAGTGTTGGATAGTATAGGGGTAAAAATTACTATTCTAACTCCAGGGGGTGCAACAGTAGGGTAAGTGTTGGATAGTGTAGTGTAATATTATGCGTTGTAATGGTATGCGTTGTAATGGTAGTATGCGTTGTAATGGAATGCGTTGTAAAGGTCGTTTTTAAAAATGCGTTGTAGTGTCATGCGTTGTAATGTCATGCGTTGTAATGGATTTTGCGTTGTAAAAAATGCGTTGTAAGTGTAGTGCGTTGTAAAAGTTGCGTTGTAAAGGTTGTTCCCCCTCATACTAGCATGAGAATTATCAGTCATTTTTTAGAATGACTTCTTTTTTACACAATGTCTTTCATTTGTAAGGCAGAAATGCATCGAAAGTCAATAGGTAATAACAGTTCCTTTACAAATCTGAATTACCCTAAGTCTCCCGATAACAATGGTACCTCACTTGTATGGGTAGGCATAGTGCCCACGACAGGAAATGGCTCAAAACCCAACGTGAACACACCACATTTTCACAATGCAAAATTACCCTTTTTTAGCAAAGTGCCTAGCTGTGGTTTTTTAACCCTAGCTTTGCCGGCATCTAGGGAAACCTAGCAAACCTATACATTTTTGAAAACTAGACACCCAGGGGAATCCAGGATGGGGTGACTTGAATGCCTCCCACCAGGTTCTGTTACCCAAAATCCCTTGCAAACCTAACAAATTGCCAAAAAATACACATTTTCCCACATTTCTCTGGTGGAAAGTTCTGGAATCTGCGTGGATCCACAAATTTCCACCCACCCCGCATTCCCCAAGGTCTTCCGAGAAAAATGATACCTCACTTGTGTGGGTCGGCCTAGTGCCCGCGACAGGAAACGGCGCAAAACGCAACGTGGACACACCTCAATTTCGCTGTGAAAAATGACTCTTTTTTGGCAAAGTGCCTAGCTGTAGTTTTTGAACCATAGCTCTGCCGGCACCTAGGGAAACCTAGCAAACCTATACATTTTTGAAAACTAGACACCCAGGGGAATCCAGGATGGGTGACTTGACTGCCTCCTACCAGGTTCTGTTACCCAGAATCCCTAGCAAACCTAAATAATTGCCAAAAAAAACACATTTTCCCCACATTTCTCTGGTGGAAAGTTCTGGAATCTGCGTGAATCCACAAATTTCCACCCACCCCGCTTTCCCCAAAGTCTTCCGAGAAAAATGGTACCTCACTTGTGTGGGTCGGCCTAGTGCCCGCTACAGGAAACGGCGCAAAACGTAACGTGGACACACCTCAATTTCACAGCGGAAAAGGACCCTTTTTTGGCAAAGTGCCTAGCTGTAGTTTTTGAACCATAGCTCTGCCAGCACCTAGGGAAACCTAGCAAACCTATAAATTTTTGAAAACTAGACACCCAGGGGAATCCAGGATGGGGTGACTTGACTGCCTCCCACCAGGTTCTGTTACCCAGAATCCCTTGCAAACCTAAAAAATTGCCAAAAATTGCCAAAAAAAACACATTTTCCCCACATTTCTGTGGTGGAAAGTTCTGGAATCTGCGTGGATCCACAAATTTCCACCCACACCGTGTTACCCAAAGTCTTCCGAGAAAAATGGTACCTCACTTGTGTGGGTCGGCCTAGTGCCCGCGACAGGTAACGGCGCAAAACGCATCGTGGACACACCTCAATTTCGCAATTAAAAATGAACTTTTTTTGGCAAAGTGCCTAGCTGTAGTTTTTTAACCGTAGCTCTGCCGGCACCTAGGGAAACCTACTAAACCCACACATTTCTGAAAACTAGACACTCAGGGGATTCCAGGGAGGTATGGCTTGCGTGGATCCCCCAACGTTTCCTTACCCAGAATGCCCTGCAAACCTCAAATTTTGCTGAAAAAATCACCTTTTTCACACATTTTTGTGTGGGAAAGTTGTGACATCACCCGGCTGACACAAACTTCCTACCACCCAGCGTTCCCCCGGGTCTCCCGATAAAAACGGTGCCTCACTCGTGTGGGAGGCCCAAGTACCCGCGACAGGCAAGGGTCCAAAACGAAGTGCGCCTCAACAGGCAAGGGTCCTAAACGTAGTGCGCCTCACTACGTTTTGGACCCTTGCCCGTGGCAGGTCCTTAGGCCTCCCACACGAGTGAGGCACCGTTTTTATCGGGAGACTCGGGGGAACGCTGGGTGGTAGGAAATTTGTGTCAGCCCGGTGATGCCACAACTTTCCAACACAAAAATGTGTGAAAGGTGATTTTTTTTCAGCTACATTTGAGGTTTGCAGGGCATTCTGGGTAAGGAAACGTTGGGGGATCCACGCAAGCCATACCTCCCTGGAATCCCCCCGGTGTCTAGTTTTCAGAAATGTGTGGGTTTGGTAGGTTTCCCTAGGTGGCCGCCGAGCACCGGGCCAAAAACCCAAGTGACCCCCCTTGCAAAAACAGGTTGTTTTGAGATAGGCAATTTTCATGTCGCCGCACTACGTTGTGGGCCCTTGCCTGTCGCGGGTACTTGGGCCTCCCACACAAGTGAGGCACCGTTTTTATTGGGAGGCCCGGGGGAACGCTGGGTGGTAGGAAATTTGTGTCAGCCCAGTGATGCCACAACTTTCCCACACAAAAATGTGTGAGAAAGGTGATTTTTTCAGCTAAATTTGAGGTTTGCAGGACATTCTGGGTAAGGAAACGTTGGGGGATCCACGCAAGCCATACCTCCCTGGAATCCCCCGGGTGTCTAGTTTTCAGAAATGTGTGGGTTTGGTAGGTTTCCCTAGTTGGCCGCCGAGCACCGGGCCAAAAACCCAAGTGACCCCCCTTGCAAAACCAGGTTGTTTTGTGATAGGTAATTTTGATGTCTCCTCAATTGGTTTTGGGC
Source organism: Triturus cristatus (assembly GCF_964204655.1). Taxonomy (NCBI): domain Eukaryota; kingdom Metazoa; phylum Chordata; class Amphibia; order Caudata; family Salamandridae; genus Triturus; species Triturus cristatus. The sequence goes on from NC_140586.1 coordinate 268,353,152, forward strand.
CCTTGCCGGACGCGGGCACTAGGCCTACCCATGCAAGTGTGGTACCATTTTTCTCGGAAGACTTTGGGGAACGCGGAGTGGGTGGAATTTTGTGGACCCACGCAGGTTCCAGAACTTTCCACCACAGAAATGTGAGGAAAATGTGTTATTTTGGACACATTTGTAGGTTTGCAATGGATTCTTGGTAACATAACCTGGGGGGAGCCAGTCAAGTCACCCCATCCTGTATTCCCCTCGGTGTCTAGTTTTAAAAAATGTACAGGTTTGCTAGGTTTGCCTATGTGCCAACTGCGCTAGGGCCCAAAATCCACAGGTATGCACATTGCTAAAAAAAAGTCGGAGCCCAGTGGGCTTTCTGCCGCCCTGGGGGGGAATCGGGGAAGGGGGTTTCATCCCGATATGCCCCTAAAGGGGCAGAAAGACTGTGGCTATTTTGTGTGGGGGTGGGGGCATTGGCATGACCATTTTGGGCAGCCCCCACCCCCATGCATAAAAAAAGCCTGCGTACTCGCTGGCGCCTAGTGGGCTTTCTGCCCCCCCAGGGGGCAGATCAGGGGCCACTGCCACCATCTGCCCTCCCGGGGGACACAGAATGACTGGAACTTCTCTGGGGGTGGGGTGGGGGTATTGTCATGCCCATTTTGAAGAGTCCCTACCCCTACACTAATAAAACAAAAAAATCCATGGTTTCTAGTGGGCTTTCTGCGCCCCCCAGCGGGGGCCAGATTGGGGGCTACAGCTCCCATCGGCCTCCTGGGGGACAGAAAGACTGTCATTTTTGTGGGGGGGGAGGGTGGGGGCATTGGCGTGCCCGTTTCGGGCAGCCCACACCCTAAAAACAATTGCGCAAAAAAAATCCCTGGTGGATAGTGGGCTTTCTGCCCCTTGGGGAGGCAAATTGGGGGCTACTGCCCCATCTGCCCCCTGGGGGGGCAGAAAGGCTGTAATGGTGGCGGGGGGTGGGGGCATTGGCGTGCCCGTTTTGGGCAGCCTCCACCCTAAATAAAATCCATCACCCTAAAAAAAATTGTGCGAAAAAAATCCCTGGCGTCAAGTGGACTTTCCGCCCCCCCCGAAGGGGCAGATTAGGGGCCAATGCCCCATCTGCCCCCGGGGGGGACAGAAAGGCTGTAATGGTGGTGGGTGGGTGGGGGCATTGGCGTGCCCGTTTCGGGCAGCCTCCACCCTAAAAAAAACCTTCTAAAAACAAATACCTGGTGTTTAGTGGGCTTTCTGCCCCCCCGAAGGGGCAAATTAGGGGCCAATTCCCCATCTGCCCTCCAGAGGGGGCAGAAAGACTAATGATGCGGGGGTGGGGGCATGGGCATGCCTGTCTTGGGCAGCCCCCACCCTTATTTTTACTTTCTAAAAAAATCCCTGGTGTCTAGTAGGCTTTCCGCCCCCCGAAGGGGCAGATTAGAGGCCAATGCCCCATCTGCCCACCAGGGGGGGGGAAGAAAGGCTGTAATGATGGCCCCCACCCTAAAAAATTATCTTAAAATAAATCCCTGGTGTTTAGTGGGCTTTCTGCCCCACGGAAGGGGCAGATTAGGGGCCAATGCCCCATCTGCCCCACGGGGGGCAGAAAGACTGTAATAATTGGGGGGGTGGGGTGGGAGCATGGGCCTGCCCGTTTTGGGCAGCCCCCACCCTTATCTTTTTTATTTTTTATTCCCTGGTGTCTAGTGGGCTTTTTGCCCCCCCCGTGGGGGCAGATTGGGGGTCAATGCCCCATCTGCCCCCCAGGGGGGGGCAGAAAGCCTGTAATGGTGGCGGGTGGGTGGGGGCATTGGCGTGCCCGTTTTGGGCAGCCCCCACCCCTATTTTTATTTGTAAAACAATTACCTGGTGTCTAGTGGGCTTTTTGCCCCCCAGGCGGGGCAAAAAGACTCAATGGTGCCAATTTCATATAGGGGGAACAAAGGCCCTTGCCCAAGGGTCGCTCCCCCTCCCTGGTGTCTAGTGGGTGGATCCCTGCTTGGGGATCGCCCTCCAACGATACCTCTCCTGTCTTTCTACGTGCTCAGGGGGCTGAGATAGCGCCCTGAGCACGTAGAAAGTGAAACTGAAATGAGCCTCTTGGCTCATTTCAGTTTCAGTTTCAGTGTAATGACGTCGGCGCGACGTGCGCGCCGATCTTCATTACACGGAAGGCAGGGGGGGGGGGGCCTCGGGAGCTGGGGAAGCTCTTCCCTAGCTCCCGAGGCTATTTTTAATTAAAGGGAATCCCTCTGGTGCCCGCAACAGAGGGATTCCCCAGGGAATGCCTCATGACGAGCTGGACTCTTCATGGGCACACGAGAACTGTGTGCCATGACGAGTCCAGCTCGTCATGGGCATTCAAGGGGTTAAGGTGTCCTGGAAGTGGGGAAACATTATTTCAGATACATATCCAGGGAGTCAAAACAGTAAGTGAAACTGATAATTTACAATGGCAGGTAACGAATAGTTTCTTACCTGTCGGTGTAGTTTTGCAGCTTGAAGATCTTTCTGGATTCACTATGCTGTGCATTATTCCGCGATCTTGTGGTTGGGTCCGGATTCGTAGTCTTTTCTTTATTTTTTTTTGTAGCCCAGGTGGGCGTCGACGACCACCCTTTGGTGCACCTCCCGTGACGTCGTCATCTTCGGGTTCTTTTTTCCCTTTTTTTTTTTTTTTTTTTAACCCTAGGCGATTGATTAATTCTTCTTGTCCATTTTCTGTAATTTTTCATTCCTTCTGATCTTTTCCATTTCACCCCCTCTTCCTCCAGCCTCATCTTCCTGGCGGAGGTGGGTGGGTTCGCTAGTGAATCCAGAAAGATCTTCAAGCTGCAAAACTACACCGACAGGTAAGAAACTATTCGTTTTGCAGCGTGAATCTTTCTGGATTCACTATGCTGTGCATAGACTTTGTAGCGGTTTTCCTAATTTTGTGGCGGCTGGGTGGTAGATGAGCGTTGGTCGTTGAAAATGTGTTGAAGCACCTTCTGTCCAACCTGTGCTTCCTTGTTCATCTGAATGTCCACGCAGTAGTGTTTCGTGAACGTGTGCACAGATGCCCAAGTTGCCGCGAGGCATATGTCCTGGATGGGCGTGTTCGCCAGGAAGGCCACGGTGGCCCCTTTCTTCCTTGTGGAGTGAGCCTGAGGCCCCTCCGCTAGCTCCTGTCCAGCCTGTTTGTGGCAGAATTGAATAGTGAGGGCAATCCACCTAGCGATGGTGCCCTTAGTTACTGGCCTACCCATGAAGCTAGTAGCAAAGGACACAAACAGCTGCTTCGACTTCCTGAGTTCCTTGGTTCTCTCAATGTAGTGCATCACCGCTCTTCTTGCGTCGAGGGTGTGCAGGGCCTTTTCTGCGTTTGAAGTCGGGTTTTGGAAGAAACTTGGTATCTGAATACTCTGATTCATGTGGAACGCCGACACCACCTTGGGCATGAAGTGTGGGTCTGTTCTCAGGACTATTCTGTCCTTGTGAATCTGAATGTAGGGTTCCTGTAGTGTTAGTGCTTGAAGCTCGCTCACCCTGCGTAGTGAGGTTATGGCCACCAGAAAGGCTGTTTTCATCGTCAACATCTGCAGTGTGGCCTTGTGAATGGGTTCAAACGGTGCCTTCATGAGCTCCGTCAGCACCACGTTCAGGTTCCATGCAGGCGGCGGCAACCTTTTCGGGGGGGCCATCCTTTTGGCTCCTTCCATGAATCTCTTCACCACATGCGAGGTGAAGAAACTTCCACCCTTTTCACCTCTGGTGTAGGCCACGATTGCCGCTAGGTGTACCCTTAGGGAGCTCGAGCAGAGGTTACTCTTTAGAAGGTGTGTGAGGTACCTCAGTACTGTTGAGTCTCTTGTCATTTTGTTTTGCAGGCCCTTTTTCCTGCACCACACAGTGAATCTCTTCCATTTTGCGCTGTAGCATTTTCGTGTGGTTTGTTTCCTTGCCTCCCGTAGCACTCGCATAGTGCTCGGAGGCAATCTTAGGTGTGCGAACTCTAGGTCTTCAGGAGCCATGCCGCCAGGTTGAGGGTCTCTGGCTCTGGGTGCAGGACCTCTCCGTTTTGCATTGAGAGCAGGTCCTTCCTCCTCTCGAACCTGTATGGATTGCCTTGTGCCATTTCTTGAATTAGTGAGAACCATGTCTGCCTCGCCCACTGCGGAGCCACTAGGATCAGAGTCATGTTGCTGGTTCTGCACTTGTCTAGCACTCTGTGCAACAGGGGTATCGGTGGAAAGGCGTAGGCAAATGTCCTCGACCAGCTTATCCATAGGGCATTTCCCTGGGACTGCTGATCTGGTTGTCTGGACGCGAAGCTTTGGCATTTTGCATTGTGGCGTGTTGCAAATAGGTCTATTGTGGGAGTTCCCCATCTCCGGAAGAGTTTTTCCGTTTCCTGGCCATTGAGCTCCCACTCGTGCGATGCCGAGGTCTGCCTGCTTAGCCAGTCTGCCTCCACATTGTCCTTCCCCGGTAGGTGAATTGCCAGCAGATCTATCCTGAGAGGTATGGCCCATCTCCAAATCTCCTGAGCTAGAGAGGAGAGAGGGAACGACTGTGTCCCCCCTTGTTTGTTGATGTAGAACATTGCCGTGGTGTTGTCTGTTTGAACCAACACCCTCTGGTTGTACAGGTGCCTCTGGAATGCCTTCAGGGCTAGCAGGATTGTTTTCAACTCGAGGTAGTTGATATGGCGAACCGCATCTGCTGGAGCCCACAGACCCCTCACTCTGAGGTTGTCCATGTGCGCTCCCCATCCCTTTTGCGATGCGTCCGTGGTAATGGTCACTGTTGGGATTGGTGGTGTCAGGCTTCTCCCTGCTGTCATGTTGTTTCTGTTCCACCAAGTTATCTCCTCCTGCACTGCGTGCGTAACAACCACTAGATCCTCCCAACTTCCGTTTGCTTGTGACCATTGCTGTTGTAGCCATTCCTGGAATGGTCTCATGTGCAGGCGTACATTCGGCACCAGCTGGATACACGACGCCATCATCCCCATCATCTTGCTCACCGCCCTCACTGTCAGAGCTCGCCCCTTCTGGTAGAGCCGCGTCTCCCTCAGTAGTGCATCTGTCCTCCTGTCGCTGGGCACTACTGTACTGTTGAGGGAGTTGATTTTCGCCCCCAGGAAAATCTTCACCTGTTCCCGTTCCAGCGATGACTTGCCCCAGTGGATCGAGAACCCCAGATTCGTGAGGGTGTCTGTTACGCATTTTGCGTGCCTCTCGCACTTCTCGCGTGAGTTTGCCTTGACCAGCCAGTCGTCTAAGTAGGGGTAGACATGGATTCCCTGTCTTCGTAGGTGGGCCGCGACCGCCGACAGGCATTTTGTAAAAACCCTTGGTGCCGATTTTAATCCGAAGGCCAGGGTTGTGAACTGGTAGTGTTCCTGTTCGATGTTGAATCTTAGAAGGCCCTTGTGTCTTCTGTTTATTGGGATGTGAAGGTAGGCATCCTTGAGGTCCACGGTGACCATGAAGTCTCCGTCTCTTATTTGGGGCAGTACCTCCTGCAGCGAAGTCATTTTGAACTTCTGCGTTCTGATGAACTTGTTTAGGTAACGCAGGTCCAGGATGGGTCTGAGGTTTCCGTCTACTTTCGGGACCACGAAGTAGTTTGAGTAGACCCCTTTGTTGCGTTCTCTGAACGGCACTGCCTCTATGGCTCTCTTTTCTAGAAGTTTCCGTGTTTCTTCTCTGAGTAGCGCCAGTTCTTGGGCCGATCTCGGTCTTCCCTTTGGTTTCCTGTTTGGAGGTCTTTTCTCCAACTCTACGCAGTATCCGTACTGCATGATGTTCCGTATCCACTTGTCTGTGGTTATACGCCGCCACTCCTGAAGGTAGAACCTCAGTCTTCCGCCTACTGGTGTTGTATGCTCGTAGGCTTTTGAATATTCTTTTCCCCCTGATGTTACTTTTTTGCGCCTCACCCTTGGGGGCATGACGAGGGTAGGCGTCCTCGTGCGTGCTGAGTCACTTTGATGACGGCTGTTCGCCCCCTCTCCTCCTTTGGCCACGTCCGTTCCCTCTCCCGCAAAAGGACTGGCCCCGAGGTTGGTACTGCCAGTTTTGCTTCTGCTGACCTTGTCCGTGACTTTCACCCTGCTGACCCTGCTGGAACATCTGGTGCGACGGCCCCTGCTGGCTTCCTCCCCTACCGTAGGGTCTCCTCGAGGGATTGCCTCGCCTCATTCCCCTCAGCTGTAGGGCCCCCATGGACCTCGCCGTTTCGTTTTCCTTTTTCAGCTGGGTGAGCTTCTCGTCCACTGTTGCTCCGAACAGTGTCTCTCCGTTGAAGGGGGTGCCAAGGATGTTGTTCTGCACCTCCGGTTTGAATCCCGAGATTCTTAGCCATGCATGCCTTCTCTCGGTGACCCCTATGGCCATGAGTCTTGCTGAAGTCTCTGCCCCGTCCAACGCCGTCTTTATACACGAGTTGGCGATGTTCTTGCCTTCGTCTATCAGGTGTGAGGCTCTCTGGCGGTACTCTTCGGGGAGGTGCTTTACTAGCTCCCCCATCTCGTCCCAGTGCTGGTACTGGTGTCTATTGAGGAGTGCATTGGAATTCGCCATGCGCCAGTGCATTGCGGCGTTCCTCTCGACCTTTCTTCCTGGGAGGTCTATCCTCCTGCTCTCCTTATCAGGTGGTGGGCCCGAAGTTGCTGGTACGTTGGCCCTTCTCCTGGCCGTGGAAGCTATGATGGAGTCGGCGGTCACGCTACCCTTGATGTAAGGGGGGTCCAGGGAGGAGTGCTTATATTTCTTCTCTGTCCTGGGCGTGATCGACCGGCAGGTCGCTGGTTCCTTGAAGGCTTCTCTCCCCTGATTCATCACACTTTGTAGCATGGGGAGGAACTGGCTCCTTGTCTGGATGGGGAGCAGGGTCTCGAGGAGAAAATCGGCTTTCGGCTTCTCCTCGTCGAGTTTGACGCCGAAGGCTGTTGCTGCGCTCCTGACCACCATATTGTACACCCCGATGTCGTCGGGTGGCGAAGGCCTCGAAGGGTACGTGTCCACGGGCTCCTCCGGGTTTTCGGTGTCGAGATCCTGCCATTCGATGTCGTGGCTGGTAGATGGCGCCGAGTCGTAGAACGACTGTTGGTCTTCTTCCTCGGCTTCACCATCATAATAGGGCTCTTCTTCCTCTTCGAGATCCCTTGTTAGTCCTTCGGTGTCGAATTCGTCCTCGACCTCGACGACGTCCGCCGATGAAACCATTGGAATCCTGAATTCCTTCATCTTGGCGTCGAACTCCTTCTTCCTTTGAAGGATGTTCTCCATTTCGGTCTCGAGCCGCCTCTTCTTTTTCTCCATCTCGGAGATGCTTTCGGCGTCGACCGCGGGTCTTTTCGATGAAACTTGCGTCGACGTCGACCGTTCTTTCTGCGTCGATCGGCCCGTTTCCTGGGTTGTCTTCGACGACCCTTGCTTTTCGGCGTCTTTCGGCACCAGGGAGTCCTTTTCTAAGGATCCGCTCGGCCTCTTGTCCATGGTTCCCCCTTTGGTCGTCGAAGTTTTCGGCGCCGGGGCTCCCTTCGTGGACTTAGACTCTGATTTTCTCGAGTCACCCTCGTGTTTTCGAGGTACTTTCTGTTTTGCGCTCGACGATTCTCTTACCTCGTCTTCTTTTTTCTTGTCGGTCTCTACGACCGTGAAGTTTTCGGCTGTCTCGGCGACGTTGTCCTCGTCGTCCGTGGAGAGGCCCAGATCGTAGAGCGACGGGGCCTTACCCTTGCCATCCATGCTGGCGTTGGCTCTTCTCTGCCGATCTCTCACCCTGAGCGTCTTCGGCGCGAAGGCTGAGCAGGCGTTGCAGTCCTTACACTGGTGTTCGACCGGTAGGCAGAGGTTGCAGACCGGATGCTGGTCCTTCTGCGCGAACTTGTGGTGGCAGTTTGGGCAGAACTTGAATGGCGTCTTGTCCATTGCGCTCAGGGCCTCTGAGTGCGCATTCTCCAAGGTCGTCGAAGAAAAAGGGGCGCTGAACCTCCTTTCTTCGCGCTCCTGATGAAATCTCTTCCTTTCCTGTGATATCCTCTAGTATTTATCGACGAAACTCGCTTTTCTTTCTTCTTCCTTCGAGTGTAATTCTGGAGCTTCCCGATGACGATCCAGACCCAACGGCGGAAAAAAGAATCTGAAGATGGCGCCCCAAAGGTGGGACTTCCGCAGGAAGCACGACGACGTCACGGGAGGTGCACCAAAGGGTGGTCGTCGACGCCCACCTGGGCTACAAAAAAAAAAAAACAAAAAAAAACAAAGAAAAGACTACGAATCCGGACCCAACCACAAGATCGCGGAATAATGCACAGCATAGTGAATCCAGAAAGATTCACGCTGCAAAACAGATGAGATTTAATTAAAATGTATATTTTTATGGGCTCATGGAGAACCCCTGTGTCCATGTAATACCCCTGGAATTCAAATAATAACAATCACCCATCATCTTAGATGCCCTTCTTGAAGCATTCCTCACAGATGTTTACGATTCAGGAATTGAAACATAAATGGGACACCACACACTCGAGGACTGCATTAGATCAATATGTGTTCACCAGTACTATAGGTTAGCAATATTCATAGAACATAAATATATTAGTGAAGGAGGCAGGTCTAAAGACAGTGGGCAAATGAACAAGGGCTTAAAACTGACACTTCTGGTACACACAGGAAACCAAACACCCTTAGGGGACCATGGAGACCCCTCTGGAGCACATGATAAAAACTTTCCCTGCAGACAAGATGAAGATAAAAAATATAGTAAACATTGGTACAAATGTGTGCTATAGAAGTCTCCCCCAGGGCATTTTGTGAATCCCCGAGTATCTTTAACAGGACAGGAAAAAGCTATTTAGCAGACTTAAAATATAAAAGCACCCTTTTACAGTATGTGGATGACATTTTTGTGTGTAGCCCCACTGAATGCCTTTGCAGGGAGGATACTATTTGTCTCCTTTGCACACTTGTAGAAAAAGGATACAAAGTAGACAAAGACAAATTACAATATGTGCAGACAGAAGTTCATTATTTGGGACAGAAAATATCCAAAGATGGAGGGAGGGTGACACCTGACAGAGCAGAGAACATCAAATTTATATGCCCAAACCCACCACCATAAAACAAATGCAGCAGTTCTTAGAACTCTGCAAATATGTGAGACAGTGGGTATTTGGTTATGTCACCTTGACTGAATCACTTTTGACCGCTTTAAAAGAGTCCCATACCAATGGAAACAAAATAAACTGGACTGATGAAATAGAGACAGCATTTCGGGAGCTGAAGAATGCAATCACTGCGGATCTTTGCAACCAAGGGTCCGGCCGTGCTCAGGGCACAGTCAATTGACATTAGCAATTCGTTGTCCCGTTACCTAACCATCAGACTCTCCCGACTGATGCCTCATCCTCGGTCACTCTGCCTTAAAGACACCTTCCAGATATTTTAAATCTGGGAATTTGGGAGCTGGGTGTGTGAACTTTTTCAGAGGAACCCCCGCTGGCATGGATCGACAACTGTCTCTTCAGCACGTCAGACTTTATACACTTGTTACCCAGTCCTGTCTCAGTATTTCAACACTGGTCCTTCTTGTACGTTTCTGTTGTCACTGAATTTTTCACCTAACTATAACGTTATTTTATTCTTTGTTGTTGTCAGTAAATTTATAGTTTTTTTAGCATAATGTAAACCTTTATTACCAAGCATAAAGCCAACCTCCAGCCACGCATCACCCAGGCCCGTACATGGCGGAATTTGGCCTCAGGGCCTAGCCTGTGGTAAGGGTCTACATTCAACCTCCATATTCAGGCAACCCAATGCAATGTGCAGCATTTGGCTGTGTGCAGTGCGGGATTGTTATCAGGGCCTGCATCCAACCCATTGGCGTAGCCTCCTCCCCAAGTCCCTTTGGGTCCTTGGGACCCCAATCCTATTGCTTTTTCTGTATTAAAGGGGATGGCGGCATACAGCTCACCTCCCTAAGCCAATAGTGATCCTGGTGGCCCCATCCGCCAGGGCCAAAGGATATTTCATTCATTTCATTTGATAACTTTATTTCGGTCAAAAGACCATAAAAGTGTACATACATACATCCTCAATTACATAGACACAAATAAAACAATAAATAACATTTTAAAGTTAAGAATTCTTTAAAAAGAGATTAAACTTTAAGTCATCAATATGAGAATAATTAAGTTAAGAACGTTTGTCTCCTTCGCCACATACTGTAGAGATAGCGGGATACAGCAAAAACAATATTTGGGTCAGTATCATAAACTAAAGTCCTGCAAGCCTGCTTAAAATGGCGAAAACCCAAGTTCCTACAAATGGGGATCAGCCAACTTTTCCTAATTAGGTGGTAAGCAGGACAAAAAAAACAGAGCATGTTCAACAGACTCTGTTTTGTAGTTACAAGCAGGACAACTTTCCAAATTTCGTGCCTGCCACTTGGAGGAAAAAGACCTAACTGGTAGAGTACCGTACCTTAGCTGGATGTACAATTTGCGAGCAAGTGGGGGTTCTATTTGATCCATGAATTCCTCTAATTTAGAATCCTGTTTAACCATGAGGAATTCTAAGGTCAACCTACCCATGGCTAAAGAGCTCGAGTGTAAAGAAAAGTTTTTCAAGGACACCAAAGAAAGGATTTCCTTCCTTGGTATCGCGAGGCAACTTGCCTCCGGCTTTGCCCACATTTCCGGAAGTCCTAGTTGGGTACAAACTTTATTGATGTGCAAAAGCCAAGGAATCTTTTTAGATTTAAGTGCAGGCCAGATCTCAGCAAATTCTAGTTTAAACGAGGACAGTTCGGGCACTGACCACAGCCTTTTCCAGTACAGAATAGGTCTTGCACTGATGATCTCCTCTATTGGGACGAACCCGAGATCAAACCTAAGGGGGATCAACGGTGTACTGGAAGGACGCCCTAAAAGAGATCTTAAAAAAGATTGCTCAGCCCTTGAAAGAGACACTGACTGCTTATGTCCCCAGAATTTCGGCCCCGTAAATTGCAGCCACTCTTGCCTGTCTACAGTAAATTTCAAGGGCGGGAGAGACTGGTTTAAAACTCGATCTTTTAAAAACTTTATTCAAACCCCCTGCCAGTTGAACAAGCTTGAGCGTTGACTTAGCGATCTGAGAATTCCAACAAAAATTCTCCGTTAGAGTCACGCCCAAGTAGATGAAAGTTTTAACTCTCTCGAGGGGGATATCAAATAAAACTGGGTTGGGACGCACCCGCTTAGGGGGATTAAAAATCATGTATTTCGTTTTCCCCAGATTTATTTCAAGCCCTCTTGACTCACAGAACTTTGCAAAACCGTTCAGCGTATTTTGTATGCCCGAAGACGTTCTAGATAGTAGCAAAGTATCGTCTGCGAACATCAGTGCGGGCACACGTCCTGAAGCTAGTCTAGGGGCGTCATTATTTACTGTACAATTCAAATGGTCGATGAGACCATTAATGTAAAGGCTAAACAGTGTGGGGGCCAGAACACACCCTTGGCGAACGCCTTTTTGAACGGGAAAGCGGTCAGTAAGTTCACCATATTTACCACATCTTACTTGGGCATAATTATTGGCGTGAATCCTAAATAGGACGGCCAATAAGTAGGATGGAAGGCCCAGGTCTGCCAAAACTTGCCATAGTTTGGTTCTGGGGACTAGATCAAAAGCTGCCCGCAGGTCCACAAACACCAGGTAGAGGCTGCCACCCACAACCAAGGCTGTTTTCCAGTACAAGACCTGCAGGCGAAAAATCTGATCTAGGGTGGAAGTACCAGCCCTAAAGCCTCCCTGAAGAGTGGTCAAAATCCCGTTCTCCTCAATCCAGCCCAGGACCCTGTCCAAAAGGACCCTCCCCATTAATTTTTGTGAAGTGTCTATTAAACTAATAGGTCTATAGTTGGAGGGAGTTAGTGGACAGCCCTTTTTAAAAACGGGTACTATTTCAGCCCCAAGCCAAGTATAGGGTACTTCACCCCCCTGTAAAATGCAATTAAATAAAACAACCAGGTAGGGTGCCCAAATCTTTGGTTGGGCCCTAAATAGATCTCCAGGCAGTTTGTCCAAGCCTGGAGCTTTGTTTGGAAGCATTTTCTTAATTGCTGATTCCACCTCAGTCAGAGTAAAGGATTCAGTAAGGGCATGATCCACTGGGACTAGAGAGAAGTCTGGGATATCAACAGAAAGACTATCAAGGTCGTGTGTACCATACAAGTCACAAAAGTGTCTTTCCCAAGTTGAGGCTGCGATATTTGGGGCGGGTACAGAAGAATACCCACTGACTCCAGTTGCAACCATAGACCAGAATAGTTTAGCGTCCTTACAACTGAGCGCATGGCCCAACTGTTCCCACAATTCGACCTCCCCTTCTTTCTTAGCGTCACTAATTGCTTTTTTATATAGAGAACGATTTATTCTGATTACGTCTCTATCCTTGGATTTTATCACCGACAACAGGGCCTTTTTGGCTGTACGACACGTATTATTAAACCACCGAGCTGTTACAGCCCTTGGCTGTATGGCCCTTTTTACTGGATACAAGATATCCCGTAGTGCAGTAACCAGTTTGCCGTGGATATCGGTGGGGCTACCCAAAGGTCCAGCTTCTCCCATCTCTTCGATAAATGGAATTATTGTACCATACAGTTCCGCCAACTTACTGTTGGACATTTGGAGTACTGGCCACTTTACTCTCCTTCTACAATTTTTAATTATCAATGGATCGGTTACAAGGTTTTCACCCGGGACCGTATTTTTAAGTCCAAAGCTTCCTGGTTTAAGGGTCAGGACTAGAGCATTGTGGTCACTATCCAGCCTCTCCATGACCGCAAAATCATGAAGCCTATCCCAATGTTTGACTTCAATAAAGATGAAGTCAATTATTGAAGCATAGTTTGCTCTATTGGACGTTGCTTTCCCAGGTCTATCTGGCATCACCCTACCATTACATGCTCGCAATGATGCAGCTAAAGAAAGAGACTGCAATTGCAAGACGAGGGGAGTCCATACCTTTACTAAAGGGGTAAGTGGATCAGGAATGTTCCATAGTAGGTCCACATCATCACGGTCTCCCGTATTTGGATCCAGTAGAGGCTCAAAATGGCAGTTAAAATCCCCGCCTAAGATTAGTACAGTAGACGAGCCAAGTGACTGTAGTAATTTAGACAGTACGGTAATGGCCTCTGATTCAAGGCCCCTCTTGGTAGGTCTTGAGTAAACATTTATCAGAGCAATACTCGGGCCATTCTCTACTTCCAATAATACAAGTTGGACATCCCGTGAATCAGTTGAAATATCCTTTGCCTTTACACCCAGATGGGAGCCAACCCATAGGGACAACCCTCCCGAGGGCCTTCCCCTACTACTTTTGCATGCCAGAACATCAAATGTTGCAAAGCCCGGAGCCATACTCTTTTTAAGCATCCAGGTCTCTTGCAGCATGCAAATGTCAAATGAAGTGATAAATGAACTCCACTCCGGATTGGGAAGTTTATTTTTGAGGCCTGCCACGTTCCATGAAATAATTTTAACACCTTCAACGTTAGGGGATAGCTTAGACGTTAGGGAGTCCAGTAGGCCAGCACAGCTACTCATTATGGGAGACCCAGCTACCACCTCCTGATTAGATACACAATTAAATGGGGGGCATAAAATAGAAGAGGGGGCGATTGGTTCTGGACTCAGAATCCCCTTCATAGGGCTTTGTCGTTCCGTTGAATCGAGTTTATCATTATGCAGTAACCCGAGGTTTGTTAATGGGCCAAACTGTATTTTATCGAAGGGTAATATGGTTTTTTGCCTCATCTGTCAATCACAACCATCAAGATTCGAAAGAGCCTGATATCTGTTTGAAACATCCAATGGTGTGAAAGGGACAAAGTGGTCCGACCTCCCAATATAATTTCCATACTTCCGTGGGAATACAGTGTCCAACCTTTGGAATTTGTCAATAGTCGTTGGTTGGGAGTTAGTTCCAGACATTTTGTGCTCATTTGTGCAAAATGCACGAAAATTAATCAAAGACATAGGCAAAAGGGGAGCCCCAGGGTATCGGCCTCTACTCACTTGGTTTCTGGGGTAAAAGAATGTTAACTCCAAGGGAATATTGAGAGTACCAGGAGTCCCCGCAGGGTAATTAAGAATATACCTTACCGCTGCGGGGTCCCTAAAATTAACAACAACTAAGTCCCCATCAATATCCTTCGCTCTGCTTCCCAGCCAGTCTAATCGGCGAACATGAAGTATTTCACCATTAACGTAATGGGGGAGTGGGCGATTTTGACTCAGCCAATGTACAATCTTATTTTTGAGCTGGAAAAATCCCTCCCTCTTACCATCTGGCAATCTGGGAACTCTCGCCAGCACTACCACATAGGGAACTGCTTCAGGTGGCTATTCAACCCGGGGCTCCCTACAGTTAGTACCCCTGATGATACTAGGGCTCATACGCTCATCATTACCCATGTTTTTTGCATCTCGATTGACCCCGCTCCTCCGAGTTCCATTTGGAGCTTGTATAGCCAACTGTCTTGCAGGTCTAGGGGTTGGTATAACCGGCTCTTCAGGTCCAGTGGTCATCTCTTTAGGGCCAGTAATCGTCTTACAAGTTCTATCTGAATCATCTCCCACGATATAGCATGAGGGTTGTTTAATTATAGCAGGAGGGCAGTCCTTCAACACTTTGTCTCTAGTTTGGCCCATTTTATTGCTAACGGCCAATTCTATGTTCCCCAACCTTTCTTCAACCCTCTTTAGCCTCTCAATTATTGGTAATATGAAAGACCTTCTAAGATGTTCAATACTTTCCAGGGGGTCAGTTAAGTGTATTTTCTTAAGTGGGCTATGATGGGGAGTGCCAACTTCTGTTGGGTTTAATACAATATTAGAAACAACCTTAGGAGTTGCTACAGGCATCGTGGGGATTTTATGGATAGGAGCGGCTTGTTTAATAATCCTGTCACTTTTCCCAAAGTCAGTATGACTAATCCTAGGTTTGCGTACATCTCCCCCCTTCTTTCTCCTTTTTTTAAGTGGTGGACCGGGAATCTTATGCAACAATGAATTTCTAGTCCTTCTTTTAGAGGTCTCTATATTTATCAAAGGAGGAAATGGTAACACTTCTGTTCCTGACAAAGAATCACACGTACAGGAAATAGTGGTCAAATGCGTAGATTCCAAAGAGTTAGATAAAAAAGGTGAAGGGGATAACTCCCGAAGAAGTGCAGGAACATCATCTAAGGAAATCAAATCATCACCAGGGGGATTTACAACTGGCAGGTTAGCTTGTTGTAGTAAATCAGTTGGTGGCCTTTTTTTCAGGCACTCAATCGACTGACGGCGCTCAGCCCTACGCTCAGCTAGTGTAACCTCTCTCTCCAGATCCATGGTAGCCTTACTAAAATAGTGGTCCAAAGTGCCCTTGGTCAGGCCCCCAGGCTTTCCGGAAAACGAGTACTCTTGACTCCCAGCCATAATATGATAAAAAAGCAACCAGTCACTATGGAGAAAAAAGGAACAGATGAACCTAGGCAAAAGATAACACAACTCTAATAATACAAATAGGTCCCGAATCAAAATCACTGGCCCACAACAGGCCTAGCTCCAAGGCAGGGCAGACTGCAAGGAATAGAGGAATATGTCCTATCAGTCATATACCAAACCCAAAATCAGTCTAGATAAGTCAAATATCACAGGCTGGGGGGGTAATACACAAGCGAGTGCTGTAACACTTACAGGTCTGTAGTTATGTAGTAGATGTCAGAGGGATTGCCCAGCCCGGCCTCGAACGGTCCGGGCACGCCCGCGCGCGTCCCGCGCTGCGGGGCACCAGCGGGACTGAAGTAGGGGCCAGGCGCTGCCTGATGACAGCAACGGCGAGCGCCTGGCGCTAAGACGTCTGGGAGGTGTAGTCCTTCAACGCTGGCCGTTACCCTCACGGTGGCGCCGGTAAAACTTAGGCTGGATTAGCCCTGCTCTCTCGCCCTAGCCGTTCCCCTCACAGCGTCCTCTAGGGTGCTATGCGCTGGCAAGACAAATCAGGCTCCCACATCAGGCGCGTCCCGCGCTGCGGGGCACCAGCGGGACTGAAGTAAGGGCCAGGCGCTGCCTGATGACAGCAACGGCGAGCGCCTGGCGCTAAGACGTCTGGGAGGTGTAGTCCTTCAACGCTGGCAGTTCCCCTCACGGCGGCGCCGGTAAAACTTAGGCTGTATTAGCCCTGCTCTCTCGCCCTAGCCGTTCCCCTCACGGCGTCCTCTAGGGTGCTATGCGCTGGCAAGACAAATCAGGCTCCCACATCAGGCGCGTATTTGTAAAGGGGAGGTGGGGTTTCATGCCCCCTCCCTGAGCCACAAGGGGCCCAGGAACCCCATCCCTTGGGTCCAAAACATGTATATTTGAGGGATGGGGGCATGTGTGGCCCCCCTGAGCCTTTATAGGCCCCAGGGACTGCATACCAGGGGCTGCATTTAACTTTAAGGGGAGGAGGGTTGCCCCCCTCCCCGAGACTCAGCTACCTCTTGGACCCCATCCCCGGGTCCTGTATTCTTTGTCGGTGGGTGCCTCAGTGTCCACCCTGGACACCGAAGAAGTAGTACTTGTGGGCCATGGTGGGAGCACCAGCTTGATCAGCTGTTTTTGTTTGCTCCCACTAGGTTTCAGCACTATGTGTTCCCTTGCCTGCAAGAACACGAGCAGAGGAACAAAAGCCTACTTCTACACTGCGGGAACATTTTTAAAGATCCCACCAAGTGGGAGCAGACATGATTTTCCTTCCCGCATTCCTGCACTTTTTATTTTTTTTATTTTGCTGCTGATTAATGGATCTTCCACAAATTTGTGGCAAGATCTTTTTTCAAAAGACTTTTTGCCCAAGGCTAGGTCCACCAGGCTAAGGGGAACAGGGGGTTCTAAGAAGGCTGCTGCCACATGCTTGTTGATGTTGCGGCAGTCAATCACATCTCAGCATGACATTTTTTCTAGCCTTAATTCTGCAAAAACCATTGATTTAAACCAAATCACAAGCAAAGTACTCTTTCTGAACCAAGATCTATCTTTCTGCTAAATGTGGTCTAAATCGATTCAGACATTTGGGCTGTGGCTGTGTCTAAAGTTCTTTTGGAAAAATGAGTGGGGAAAACGCATTTTTGATGCAAGCTTGATGGATCACCCCTAAACATTCCTAGAATGAAGTAGCCAAAAATAGAGCACTGTTTGGGAAGTTTTGTGCAGATTTGTCAAATGGGACAAATACTATTAGCAGCACAAAAAAGGCATTTCCTATGGAAACACGGTCCTAACTATAAGTACCCAGTTGCCCAGTGACAAGAACCCCTGGATATATATGAAGATATAGATATAAATATATATTTGATTCATCATGCAGAAAGTAACATAACTATAGCTAAAACTGTAAAGGAAAACAATGCTTGTGCGTAGGGTTCAAATCTATTATTAAGAAGGTATTGAGGGGCATGTGCATTATTGCCATAGACAACCATGTGTCATCTGAAGCTTTTCTTATTGACTTGGCATGTTGTGCCTAGAAACTATTTTTTTCATTTTTCTCCAAAAGGAAACATATTTTTTCAGGTTTCCCGCTTTCCAACCTGGGCCCAAGCACAGTTACAGCCTTTTTTAGGTTTCGCATGCACAGCGCTTGCGCTGTGCTTGTGAAATCTATTGTATTTAATCTAAATCTTAAAAGGGGCCTTTTTGCTTTCCTTGCTTTTCATTGGTTCCTGTGCTTGCCACTTACTTTTCCTCCAGTTCTATTCGCTGTGACATACTGTTTCCAGCACTTACCAATGCTTCTTCCTGTGCTTCTCTTATCAGTGTCCTGGAGACCAAGTACCGTTTTCTTCCACTTTTGTTGAACTATTTTTGTAAAGTTTTTCTTCTACAGTGTTTGCGCTGTGCTTCTTTTTATTTTTAAAGTGCTGGCATTTCTGTTCAAACATTTTTGCCATTCGTTTCGCTGTCTTTATTTGGTTTAAGTGATTTCTGTTTAACTCAGTGTACATGTTATTCTCTACACGTGGCTTGGAACACATCTGCTTCCAAGCCTTGTTTTTAGCCCTCTGGTATTTCAATTCTAGAAACACAGACTACCCGAAGATCACTGAAATGGTGTACGCCATCTTTCAGATCTACTGCCCCGGAGCAGAAACAGGCATGCACTTCAGTAGTTGTATTGCAGTAAGGATTCACACGGGGAACAGTTGAGGACTAGCCTTGTGGCTGTTGAATCTGGTCAATATCTGACTCGTTCTTTCAAGCCTCCCTCAACTTGAGTGTGCCGGTCTGTACTTCTTCTACAACAATTGCAGTAGAGGGGCTAGGCAGTCCCTGTAATATCAAGAATGCTTGATACAATTAAATGAGTATTGGATATTGATCAGTCAGTGTATGTGCCTCCTCTGTGCTCCCCCCGGAGGCTTCCTACCATCCCCAAATGCCAAAGTTCAATTCACTCCCTTAAGCAGACAGGATTTACTATATCAAACCATCAGAATATAATGTACTTGTGTTCATTACTCCACCCCTCCATGCCGTGTCTAAAATGCAGTACAATCTACGCTTGGGTCTCAGGTGATACCGCTACCATAGCACCCCGCCCTCAACAAAATCCCCAATCCCTGCCTTCCAGTAATAAATATATGAGCTAAGAGAGAAGATTTATTTTATCTTGGTGGCGCTAAGAAGGTGCATAACATCAGTTTCTATATTCAAAAATGCCTCCTAATTCAATTCTGCACAGGCACTGAGCTTTGGCGGGGAAGGGGGGCATGACCCAGCATTTTATAGCTGGTTACACCATCCAGCCCGGGATCACCTGCTCATAGTAATATAGGCGAGAAGGATTGCAGGCACGCTGTACAAGACCCATGATATAAAACACAAGAGACACCCGTCACCTCAAGTTCTGTGGCGCTCCAAGCTCGAACCCTCAGGTACTCGGTACTACCATAACCCCACCCCTCCCACTCTTGCGCTATCTCTTCTTCCTTTTGTAGCGTCCTGCACTCCCCTTCAAATCTTTTTCACACCTCTTACCATGCTGAGAGCCTGCAGACACACAAATACAGATCCTTAATTCGAGCCTGGGCAAGGTGCACTGCCTGATTATGTGGCCAGTTTTGGTCATACCTCATAGTAAGCAAATTTTGCGTAGGCGCGATGCTTTATAATATAAATATAACCTAATATATTTTCATAAATGTTCACCTGTGGACCTCTTACAGACTGTGCTCGCACTTCCTATAATCATATCCGTGCAGTATCTTTATTAGTTTTTCACCTACAAGGTGCTTGCGCTGTGCTTGTTTAGGTTTTGCATGCCCTCTGCTTTGCCGGTAATAATGCCTTCACTGATGCCTTACGCATCTTTAGTTAATGCATAGGGTTGTGGCAGTGTATGCAGTCCTGTTCTGTTGGTGCCACAGTCATCATTGACAAATACATTACACATGCACGATGAGACAGCTGGTCCTTGCAGGGCCAGAGGTGGGTTGCCCTCTATTGGAGAAGCAGATTCATGACCTAGGGCCTCATTACAATGTCAGCCGGAAAGCCTCCGACCACCAGTCGGATTCTCCTAGATCATGTCGGAGTTGCATTCCCACCGATCGATTATGATGTTCGTGCAACCCGTGCAGTCTTTCCAAATCGGTTCCAACAGGCTCTTGAAGAAGTCCTGTTGGTCAGAACCGCATAGTACACCTCTACGGGCAGCGTTTCCGACCGAGGGATTATGATGTCATTTTCCGACAGCCTTTCCGAGTCTGCCTGTTCGAAAGTGACTTTGGGGGCCCCTGGCACGACCCACTTGGTGAACGGCCTCCAGTTGGAGGCCGAGTGGGTACCCAAGGGAGCCCCCTGTAAAACCATGCACTGTGTGGCAGGCTCTGTGGGGTGCCTGTGACACGGTGCAGGGTTTTCAGAAAACACCTCATTTCCCCATAAGAGCCTGTGTTGGTGGGCGGAACACGGGCTCCCATAGGGATCAATGGGACTCCAACCGAACAGTGTTTTGGTCACATCACAATCGCTCGGGTGGAACCGCTGACCGCTAGTCGGTCGGTTCTGAATGCAAGACTGTGTCGGGCGGACAGTTTCCGTCCGACATGGTAATGAGTGTGGAGTAATGTTTTCTTTTGTTCTTGGCTTTCTTCTTTGTTGGTGTCTTCCGCCTTGAACAGGAACTTACAATACCATAATAACCTTCTACTTCATCGGCATTTATCATTCCGCAACCTCAGTCTGTTAGCAAGCAACTTATTTCACTTATCTGTCCATCCGAGTCTATTGGTGGTGCCAGGTTGATGGCTTTGCAGTTGTTAGAGCTTTTCACTGTACACAGTGACATTTTTGTTAGTTTTACAAAAAAAAGATTGTTTTGATAATTGTAAATTTGTTCTAGCACTTTTTTGGAGTATGCTGCATAGTCCTATGCATCATGTTTTTCTCAGCATTATACCCATATATTTAGCTTGGGAAGTTTTGAAGATACTACTTCTGATATGCCCTTTCCATAACAACCTTTGAAGTATATTGCACACATATCCCACTGTCTATTGTATACTTCTTCTGTATATTGTTATTGTGTATTTTATTTACTCCATATGTAACTCCTGTAAATGCTGTTGTGCAAAGTCTGTAAAGCGCTCTGATACCTACAGCGTTTCTTTAACTCATATTGCACATCTGCTCACCAATTCCATAGGAGAAACCTAATCCATTTACCAATGACTGCTACTTCTGAATTGCTTTAAGAGTGCATTTAGGCGCTGCCTCTGTGTTACTCTGTGAGTTTCTTCATATTACTTTTACTATTTATTAGTATGTGTGATATCTCTGAAACCCTGCTTGCCACCCATGATTGGTTATAATTTACATAATGGTGCAACAAAGGAATTGTTAACATGGCACATAGGCTTCATCTTGCCGCTACCTTTGAACTGCTTTAAGTTTGCATCTACTGGTCCTTTCCCCAGATCTCCGCTTAACTTCTCATGCTGGTTCGGAGTGCCTGTCCTGCTGCATTATGCTACCTGTAGTTTTGCTTCTCCTTTGTAAATGTAGAGTGGCCAATGGTAGAGCACAAAGAACAAAAGAGAAATAAACTAGCTAAGTAGGCCTGACAAGGGGCAACATGAGAGCTCTGCTCTCCTGTGGGAACACATTGTGTGATCCTTTACTGGTAAATTCATTTATCTCCTTGTCTCTCGCTTCCCTTGGCCACCAAAACGAGAGGAGTGGGAAACATTCTGAATGTATTGCACGCGGCGAATCAGCTTATGAATACTTACCCTCATCATGACGACTACACACATTTCTTCTTGGCGCTATTGGTATTTCCAGCTCTGCTCAGTTCCCTCTCTACTTTGCTCCGTAACTGAGGAGTTAAGGGAACGGCCTTTTCACATGGAAGAGACAGGAAGTTGTCTTGCCAGCCCTTCCCATTGGAAGTCAATAAGCGCTAAACTGTTTAAATCGTTCCTATCAAGGGCAGCCCTTTCATACCCAACAGGCATTGCGCACCCACCGGAGTCGCACTGAGATCACCTGCCTCATGTCAAGTCAACATATTCCGGGGATTTTATAAAGCGCCAACATGTCAACTTGTGGTCACTCACTACAGAGGGCTGGAGGGATAGGAAAAAGAGAACAGGTTGGTAGAGCCCGGTGGGGTGTGAGCTGTGACACCCCATGTGCAGTATCCCTGTATCACTATCCAGCTTGTACCAGCTTTCACACGCCTCTGACCTTCCATTTAATCAGAGAAACAGAGCACAGTTCACACTGCCCCTGCAGCCTTTTCCAGCTCACTGTTACTATGCAACACTGGTGGTACTTTTACTTTTAATTACTTTCTTCCCCCACACATAGAAATTCATGTCCTAGCATTCATTCAATAAACACGCCATGCGTCGTTAACATTGCATTTATGTTAATTATTTTCTTTTTCCCCTTCGCGCATAGGAATTCATGCCTTGACATTCATTCGATAAACACACTATGCATTTAGAGCGCTTACTACCCCCGAAGAGGCATCCTACATGGTCCCAGGATCTCACATGCACAGAAATCGGTAACTTTGATAATTTCATATTATTAAAGATGGCTTTTTTCTTTAAGGATAGCTTGTAGAAGGAGGGTGGCTCAGCAAATGTGTCCTTCTTAGTTATCACTTCTTTGCATTCCCACTTGCCACTGTTTAAATGTTGCTGGACAACATGAAAAAAAAACATTGACCAACCCAATAATAATAATACCAGCATTTGTAAAGCACCCAGCTACCTCGTAGAGGTGTCCCGGCGCTAAGGGCCGTCAGGAAGATTAAGCAAGCAATTGCCCAGAGTCACATGGTACTGGGCTCACCTCCCGTGAACCATGAACCCAGTGGTCCGGAGTCAGGGACCCTAGTCACTGCGCCACACCTCTTCCACAGGTTGCATTGGCAAAAACAATTGGCTTTGACAATGCTTCTTTAGTTTAGGAATGGATGAGAAAAGACCTTGTGATTATTTACAGATGTGAACATTTTTTAGATTGCAAAAACACCCAGCTCAATCCATCTCTGGAATGCCCACTCCATGCCGACGGTAATAGATATGTATCTTTACTTACATGCAAACCTTCGCATGAGTGGTTTCTTTTAAGAGTGTAAAACCAACTTTGAATTCCAAAACTGATATTACACTGGCAAAAAAACAAGCATTGGCATAGCCAATAGGTTTCGCCTTTGGGACCTTATAAGTGTTTAACCATGCAACAGTTGATGTTGTTGCGCCAAGGATATTCTGCTGGATAACTAAACACTTATAAGGTCCCAAAGGCGAGACCTATTGGCTATGCCAATGCTTGTTCAAAATGTTGAGAGCCGCCGATAGAGGTGCGCGAGCCAACACATTAACAGGGAGTGCCGAGCCAGAGCCAGAGCCGAGGGTCTGAGTGGGCTCTAAGCGCGTCATGCAACAAACACCAAGACAACAATATCAAAGTCTCTTCAAACTTAAGAAAGGTATATTTCTTTAAGAAGTATTTGTATTTGTATTTGTATTTGTAGGGGAATTTATATAGCGCATGTATACCGACAGGTCTCTTAGCGCTTTACCTTAGTATACCACAGTATTTCAATACATTGAGAGATATTTATTAAAAGTGAAACATTCGTCACCCCCGACCCTGACGACTAGTGACTAAAACCCAGAGAGCTGACCTTGTTTGCTTGTAATGGCTCACTGCGTGCCTTTAACTTTAAACATGCTTTCAAAAGATAACCCTTTGGGGTTATCGGCTTTCGAAGTCTTGTAAACATGGCCTAATATGGAGGGAGCGCAATCAGGTTCGTTCTCGCTTGGGCTGAGTCCAGTCCCCCCTCTGCCTTGAACCGCAGCACCTGAAGAAGCGAGAGTGGGCGGGAGCGAACCGTGCACAGCAGAGAATGGAGGGCTGTGGTTCACCGCGCGTGGGACCTGCAACTGTACATCACTTGAGTGCACCGATGAATCACAGGCCCTGTGCTGCACAAGCACACACGCACACGTGCAAGCACAGGTGCGTGCTATCAAACACGGCTGATATGGGTGCCAGAAGAGTGGCATGCCTGCACAACCGAACACGCTCACAATGTGCACACAAACCTGCTGGTTGCTTGCACAAACGACACACAGAAATACTGCTCGGCTGCAGACCGCTTCCAAATAAAACTTGTATGTAGTTTAATGTTCTCACACACCTCCTACGTCAACACAAACACTATTTACACCTAAGGATACATATTAACATTTTAATATACAAACAGGCTGCTTCACTAAAAAGCCCACGAAAAGCTGACTAGACTCACAAAGACAGTCTACTCGAATGCAAAATGCACACAAGGCGGGCGGTGCTGCATTAATATTATTGCAGTGGCCTTCACGAGCACTTCGCGGCGCAGCACTCCCTCGGCTGACAGCAGGAGCAGGCGAGGCAAGAAGGCCAAAGTGAATGCGAGCCGGTCAGTCTGGCCTGACTCAGCAAGTGGGGAATAAGGGCCGGCCCGCGCCGAGGCTGACAGCCAGCGGGATGCTGCCGCCGCTGCCATGGCAAGCGAGGAGCCCGCATGTTGACAGCCCGACGGCGTTATGCCATGCGAGGGCTTTTTACATGTGCACGCGTACGGCGGCACAAAGATGGCGTCGGGCTGTCCACATGTGCGTGCCTTTGCAGCTGTATGTGGACAGCCCAATGCCATCTTTGTCCCTCCGTATGCGTACACATTTTGAATTGATTACAAAAATCCCACGCATGGCGAGAGCAGCGCTATGCGCTGCTAACGCCAGGCGAGACCTGAAAATAGCCTTGTGAATCCAGACCCAGACAGCTAAGAGATGTGACATTGACAGAAACATTTTTGTTGACCAATTCCAAAATTCCCAACAGCTATGGATTGTGGGCACATACCTGAACTATTCTCATTAAAGCCATGCTTTTTTATCGTTACGAATTGCGGACGGTCGGACGTGTCGTCGGATTTGGTAATGAGTCCCTCCTTCACTGACTCGAACCCACTAATGATCACCACGTTTTTCCAGCAGAACTGTAAGCTGAAGACATCTCCATATTTTTTCCTGAGCTGCAATAAAGAAAGCGAGGAAAATGAGGAAAGGGCATTAGGGTCAGAACACAAAAAATATTGGATGGTTCTATGGTATGTCCTTAGTTTTTATTAACGTCCCAGAAATGATAATGTGTCACGAATACCTGTACATATATGTTGTGTTGCATTTTGCTGTGGCGGTGATGTGTTGTGTTTTTGTTGTGCTATAATAGGGTTGTTGTATTTATCTTTTGTTGTGCTGTGCATTTATGATTCTGTTGTGTTGTTCTTTCGGTTTGAGTTATGCTATTGAGTTTTTTTTCTTTTAACTTTGTAATTACACTAGAGTTAGATACAAATGCTGCTACTATCCAGCCAAAAGCATCACATAACTTTAAAGTTCCAGCGACTAACAACTATTTCCAACTGTCTATAGTGGCAAAATACCACTGTTCCAGTTCTTCAACTATTTAAGACACCAGTCTGCTCAAACCAGTGGCAGAGTCTTGTTTTAAATTTGCACTTCCAGTGCTTACTTGTGTGATACGTCCAGTGTACAAGTCAGGCTACACGCAGGCACATGGCGTCCACCCACTCTTTTCACAGGGTGGACGCCGACCCCTCTGCCAAGAAGTTGGGCCCCACTGAAATATGCTGAACTTGTCCCGGTGTAATTTTCAGACACTGGGACACGTTCAGCAGCGCCTGCACGTAGTCTGGTTTCCATTCCCAGCAGCAACGTACAGGCAGGGAGGGAACCTTTTTCACCTCCAGCTGGTCTGAAGTTAAAGGGTCATCAGACCTCCTTTTGTTTGAATATCCTGACTGGAGGCGGTCTGGAAAATTCACACTTAAAGGTAAATGCCATGGAGGGGGAAAAAAGGCACACAGCTTATCTCTTCACAGGTACTTAAGAGAGGCATGCTTTTGCCTTTGTTCAGTTTCTGTATATAAGAGATGCAAGCACTGTAAGAATCTCATATGTGTTGGTCTCTCCCAGTATATCCACAAATAACAATTTTAATAGCACTGTTTTATTTCTTTTATAGCACTATGCAACCCAATACAGGGTGTCAGAGCTCTTTACATAACATACACATTATACATTGACAATAAATCATGTACATGTGTAAATCAATGCACACAATGAGTTACATGAGACAGTGAGGGTTGTAAGAGTCATATGTCCTTCATACCGCACTGTGGCCTTTTAGAAGGATTGCAATTTATGAACTGCAGGTAACAAAAGTATCTCTGTGTTAAAAGCAGTAGCCCACTTTACTATCTCCATAAAATAAAAATCTGTCATCTGCATGTTACATGATGTGCTTTGCAGGAAACACATTTACCTTCTCTACTACTTTGATTTAAATCTGGGACTTTACAAAACACAGATCTCTCCAGCAAGTACATTAACCACCAGAATTTTCTCACCATTATTACTATTCCCCGAGATTTACTAGGCACCTTCACAGCAGATGCTTTAACCCAATTAAATATTTTAAAATGTAGACTTAGCAACCAATTAAGCATAACAGATCCCGCATCAGGCCTGGGGCACGGCCCGTCTAAGCTGGGCCACCCCCCTAAGAACTGACTTCTGGCCCTGCAAGGTACTGTGTGTCTGTGAGCATTCACAGTGAACTCCGGCCATTGCGCTCAAATACTTTGCGTGCCCTGGATTTCCTTGTCCTTGTGCTAAGTTGGGGAATGGGGAAAAGGAAAGCTGCTGATGGTGGTTTCAGGGGAGGAGCCTACAAAATCTAAAAAGGCTAAAAAGTCCATGAAGCATGCTGGGGAGAACTGTGTACTTGACCAAATAGATAATTTATTGGTGAAATGTGAGGAACCTTTAGTCCCACCAGAGTGATCCCCGAGCCGCAAACCTAAGGTCCCCACAACTCAGGCAAGATTAAGAACACAAAAACACATTCCCTACATATTTTGGAAGCACACTACACAAAGTCATAGGTCTGACATACCCAAGCCATCTGTCATTAAAACATCTCATTCAGCCATCTTGCTGACCGAAGGTACACCCGCACTAGATCTAACGTGTAGTAACAGATTTAGACCACTTTTAAATCTGGTAGATGACTCACTAGCAACGGGTGAACTGGAGGGCAGGGGGTGGAGGATGACCACTTACCATCCAAGAAAGTTGAGAGCGATGTAGACGACCTCAAGATCATAATCGACTTGAGACTTGAGAGCTGAAATCAAAGCTGTCAACTTCACCATAGGTGACCTCAGAGGCCAGGTAACTCTTCTCCTCGCAAGATGCGAACGCGCTAATGCCCACGGGAAGGAATTGTCCCCACGTACTAGTAACCCACCTGATAATGATACATGTTCGGTTCCCGCATGGCGTTGTTACTCACCTCCAAGAGTTGCCCCCGTAGGTTCCAAGCGGAGCTTTGCTGAGTTAGCAACATCTAGTGAATTTCTGGCAAAGCAAGTGGCAGCGTTGCAAGTAGCAAATGGCCTTCTTGAACATCCTGCACATCAGGCTCAACCTCACAATAGAGGAACTATGTGTAGGAGCACTCAAATTCAGCATCCACTGATTAGGGAGTGCGAAGCCCCCGCCCCCCCCATCTTATAACAAGATTTTCATGATTGATGTTCCTACAAATGCCATGTACCAGATGTAGGAAAGAAGGATCTGCTTCTCATGGTTACCCCCACTTTTTGCTGGATGTAATACTGTTTTTGACTAGTCTTGACTGTGATCCTGCTAATCAGGACCCCCAGTCTATCTGCTTTCTCCCTAAGTTGTTATGCTATGTACTTAGGTACACCCTAGATTGGATACTGGGGTACCCTTGTCAGTCCCTAGTATATGATAGTATATGATACCCATGTACCCAGGGCATAGGTACCCCAGAGGGCTCCCATGGGCTGCAGCATGTATTATGCCACCCATGAGAGAACATTCAAAATGGACCTACAGGTCTGCCATTGCAGCCTGTGTAAGTCGGTGCATGCAACCCCTGCTTAAGAGATAGGTTTACTATAGCTAAGGGTCACTGCACTTAAAACCTATACGTCATCCCTATAGCAGGCCTTTACAGGGAAGGGTGCTTGGTTCTAAGTGAGAGGGTGCCCCTGCATGAGCAGGACACCCCTGCAGCCTACGGAGTCCATTCTCCTGGGTTGTCAGTGAAGCAGCCATATAAGATATATATAGAGGGGCATTACACGAACGCGTGATGACCATCTCGAAAATGGCTGCAACCAACCCTATCGTGTTTGGTGTCAAAAAAGTTGGAATCATACCCCCACACCGGTAACCAGTGTGGGAGGTATGATTCCACCCACCAAGTAGGCCCTTCGTGGTGCCCTTGGTATTTCCGGTACCAGCCCTCTTGACACGGAAAGCACAAAATGATTTCTGCTGACCATAGACACATTTCTGCCCTCCAGCTGCTGAGCCTAGCTCGAGCAGGGGAAGGCAGAACAATAGGCATCCTGTCACAGGGAAGTGTGACCACCTCCCAGACAGGATTTAGTGTATTAGGGCTGGGTGGGGGCACTTGCAAAGCACCTGAAAGTCTGCATGAGAGGCACATTTGGCATCCCTGTGCATAGTCCAGTTCAAACCAGTGCTGGGAGCCGTTGGCTCCTGCTCTGGCGCGAAACTCGACAAAGGACATGGGAGTAACCTCACCCCTGTCCAGACCCTCCCCTGGTAGGGTTCCCTGAATCTTGCCAACCCTCTCCCGTGGGTACTTAAGGGCTTACCTGGCAGTAGGACCTTAGATTAGTCGTGGACAAGATTCAGAACTGAAACCACTGCACTTCGGCTGTCTGGGCACTCTGAACTTCGCTGAACTTCGTTTTAGTCTGACTTTGTCTCCCTCTGAGTCTGCTGCACCGCCTGTGCCTGTGCACCATAAAGGATCAGGACCTGTGGAGCATCAAAGACACCCGAATATAATCTCCATTGGTGTGAAGGAGTCACTCTCCAACATTCGCAGGCACCGCAACACTGCAGACTGGTCTGCTGATCCCAAGCTCCTACGGACTCTGAATGGTCCAGCAACACAGGAGGTGGGTTTCTACGTCCCTCGAGGCCCGAGCTGCCTTCTCACTGAGTTTGAGGTCAGTATCCCTGTGGGGGCTGCAATACCCGAACCCCTGTGCACCGAGTACATGTGCATGTGCTTGTTGAAAATTCCTTCACAAGTGCATTGGGCTCCGAGTAGCCCTACTTCTGGCTACTTATCCTACAAAGATCTTCAGTCACCTCTCACCAAGTGCTCTGTGAGAGGTAACAGGTGGCCTGTTGTTTTGTGAAGCTGCTTGAGCTCCTCTCGCGACTCCTGTGCCTCCGGCTGTGGGTCCAATTGAGGGTCAACTTTGCTTTTGTTTAGCTCCTCTGGTTACTCCAGGCTTGCCCGACTCCCCTGGCTGTGGTGCATCTCCTGGACATTGCTGGTCCGAACCGTACACTTCCTTGACATTCTGCATGGGTTGCATATGCCAAGGCTTGTTGGTGCTCCCACCGGACACTGACCCCTCATCACTCGTCATCCTTTGTGGGACACCTTGCATCCAGCTCCTGGTTGTCCTCAACAACGCCTGGCCCCTGCAGCCGCAGAGTCAAGTTCCCCGTCAAGTATCCTGAAGCACCCGACATTGGTGGGCATTCGTCTACCGAGCCTCTGGTCACTCTCAAGTGACCCAGACTCTGTCTCCTCTGCTTTCAGGTACTCCTCAATAAGAATCCATGTTTGGATTCTAAAGGACACTCTTCTCCGTTCCAGCAGCGGCACTTTCTCGAAGTCCTCTATTGAGTTCGACTGTGATTTCCGAAGCCACTTCACACCTAAGCACCCAGCTCCCCTGGGTTAGGTAACTTGGGTACTTTGGTATCCACGGGTGGGGTGGCTCTCCAACCTTTTGTCTTCTACGGGTTTCTTTTAAGTCCGCTGGGAAGGGTTCCTAATCTTTAAAACTCCAACCGCAACTTGCACATAGACTTGTATGAAGCACGCAGTGGTGTACTCACACTGCACATGCACTCCGTGGGGTCCTTTTCTACTCACCTTGGATGGTTCCTTGGGGTCCCAGCAATTCTATGTCTTCTTGACATCGTTCTGGCTCGAGTTGTGGTTCATATACCCCTTTCCTAGACTATGGTTTGGTACCCCCCTGGGGCCACTGTGTATTGGTGCTATTTACTGTGATTACTTTGCTATAGTATTGTGTGCTTTGTGTATATCTCAGTGTAGGAGATACTGGAACAAACTAGAGAGTATTATATAATAAGTACATATTTTTATAAATACCTTGTGTGGTTCTCTTTCATTTAATCTATACTATAAGATTGCAAACTGGTAAAACAAGATGCTTTACACTCCTTCAACACTAAGCCTGAAGGCTGCTCTCCACAGCTACCACTTGGATAGCTTTCTAAGGTTGTCTGAGACCTCTTAAATCACCATAAGGGTTGTCTGGACTGATGCAAGGTGCCCACTTACATTAGTGGACAGCATATAATAGGCCAGCCTCTCACACCAGAGGTCTGAAGAAGAGAACTCCCTCAAAAAAAAAAAGTTATCCGCTGGATTCGGTACATGAGAGACTGCAGATCCGTGATCAGTGAAGACATTTTGCAAGCGAGAAAGCATGCCCTCCCTGACAGCTCTACTGACTGTAAAGAAATGTCCTTGGCTGATAAGAGGTTGGCAAATAGTCTCATCGCTTTGGAAGCAAGAGTCTGTCCTCCCGTAAGACCTAAAATTCAATTTAAGTATCAGTTCCCACAATGTTTGCATATAACCAGTAATTTCTCCACCGTTTCTTATTTAGGTCAAGATTCCACAACAGACAGATAGACAACCTCTGTAGAACTGAGAATAAGTTCCTGAGGAGCATAGGACTGTTACCCCAGAGTACACCCCTTCTCCCCAAAGGCTAGATCTGGGCAGGAAATCCATTGCAGAGAAGGGTAAGCTACGACCGTTGCTGTTTTGGTGGAGAATCAGGGCCACTCCCGAACTGTGCTCTTATGCTTCTGCTCTTGAGGAAGTCAGCTCTTTAGATAAGTTTCATAAAATAATCTCGCTATGAAATGTGAAACGTTTATTGGTAGACATAGGGCTAGAGGGCTATTGGGAAAACAACAATTCGACTTTGCTTCCTACCAAAGAACTAATCAAAGCGCAATAATGGGATTGGATAGCCAAGTTGGAAATTATCAATCCATCATGGGGTAGGCTAACCCTGGAGTTTATGGCCTCCAAGTCAGTCAGCTCTTTGGAAAGCTATCTAGATATCATATAGGTTCCCAACAACAGGAAACTATATATGCACTTCAGGATTTGACACGCACCCCCTGAACTCACTCATAAGCTCTTGGTACAGCACACCGGTGTTACTACAGTTTTGCTCTAGTTGTCCTACTGGAATTGAATCACCTGCCCATGTATTATTTGTTTGCCCAGCCTCCACACACCCAAGAGCTAAGTGGCTTACACCAGTTTGCAAGGTGCTAGGGACACGTAACTATGGTGAAGCTCTCTGAATCCTTACATCTGATCCAAGACCCTTGTTTGCTTGTTCTGTTGTCAAGTTTTTGGGTCACATGTGGAGTATCAGAAGGAAGCTATGAAGCTGTGATAATGATGAACGTAACTGTTTTTATTTGTTTAATTTATATGATTCTAAGATTTAAATTGTGGATAAATCCAAGTTCCTGCAGCAACTGTGCAATAGGAGAACATTGACAACATTGCGGACCCTGTTCGTATTTATAGCTTTCTGAGGTTTTTTGTTGCCACTGTCCTATTTGTCCATCGGCGAGGTCTGTTCACTGCGTTAATTGTAAACTTGTCGCACTTCATCCTGGATTAATTT
Source organism: Triturus cristatus (assembly GCF_964204655.1). Lineage (NCBI taxonomy): Eukaryota > Metazoa > Chordata > Amphibia > Caudata > Salamandridae > Triturus > Triturus cristatus. Next base: position 268,384,574 of record NC_140586.1, read on the forward strand.
TACTGTGTATTTTATCTTTTATTACATTTAATCTATATTTGAGCTGTACCGCATTCTGGACGTTTATGGTTGTATGACCAAAATAAAGTTTTCTGATAGAAGCCTGCTGCTTCTCAGCCTGTTGTGGTATGGGGTTCCCAGTGCCCCATATGGCTGATCTAGCAATGCCCAAGGCTTGTGGATAATCTACAGGCATGCATCCCTTTGATGATCCAGCTAAATGGCTTATTTTGTAATTAAGTTAAGCAATGTTTTAAACCATGTCCAAAATATGAGGATGTGCTTCTTGAAACCAGGGTTAATTTAAGTTAAACAACTCAGTACAGTACAGTCAAAGAGCCCTGTGGTGAGAAGTCTAGCTGTGGACATCGCCACAAGAAAGGAAGTGGGTGAATTTTCTGCAGGGATCATTTTCGGCCTTTAAAGCAAAGGTAACCAAGTATGTCCCTCCTGCACAAGCAGTGCTGAAAATCCATGGCATGCGACGGGAAGCGAACCCTGGAGGGCAGTGTTAGTATTGATACTGTCAGTGCAGGCGCTCTGCCCTACCTGAGACATGCAGCTATTCATAGCCCGGCGCCACTTGTCATACCTCGCTGCTTAATTAAGGCAATTTCAATCAATCACTCACACCCTTATGAGTTTTATTGGCATACATAATTTACCACGCCGTACTACCCATTTTCCACCTCAACTCCTTGGGTGCTGGTGGCTAGAGGTCGACTGAAGCAGAGGAAGGCAAGGTTCCATGTGCACCTGGCAGGGGCTGCTGGCAGCAAGGCAGGGTGGGCCCAAGGCGGTGCATACTTTAAGTACTTTTGTTGCAAATGTGCCAGATTCGGAGGCGAAGTAAAATGATCATTCTGTAAGCAAGAGCAGCTCTTGTAATATGCATTAATGACTTAGGACTCAGAGCTTGTATTTGCTGATCTGTTATGACAAAAACATCAGCTTGGTCAACAAGCCCAGCCTATGGTACGAAAACAAGTGCGGCCAGTGTGAACCAGCATAGCAGAAAGCTTGCAGCGATGGGAATCCAGCCCACTCTGACACGCATCACGTCTGATGAACATTGAAGTAAAGTTGCATTTATGTAATTACTTGTACTTAACAGGGTCGCTGCAAGCTTCGAAATGATATCATATAAAAAAAAATATGCCTGGAGCCGAGAGAAGACATGGGAAGGAGCGCCTGAGGGAAAACTGCATTAAAAACAGAGGGCCTGAACAAACAGGAAGTGCTGTGCAGCCAAGGTGCACATTGGAGAACAATAACACTAGAACACCGACGTTTGTTGGCAGCAAGAGAGCAGCCTCACAAAGAAGTTCGGCGGATGAAAAGGAGTACTTGGGCCTTGGGACACTGATAAGAGCAAACACACATTGAACAACTGGAAACAGAGTGCGACAGCTAATAGAAACGGAGGAAAGCACACAAACCAATAAAAAGGAAGTGTGGGTGTCACGGGGCAGGGTTGCCAGGGGAGTGTAGAAGGCACCCGAAGCAGTGGTACGATGCCCCAATAACAGAAAAGCCTCTTGTTTTCCTGCAGCAGGAGGACTGGATGTATCACTCTTCCCCATCATCTGGAAGTCCGGCAGAAAAAGGGTTTTGCTCCTTTAACTCAAACGCTGAACCTGATGACTCCACCCCCAATGCTGACGCGGTGTGGAGCGGACCAACAACAGCGGGCAAGACCCGTAAGGAGGTGTGTTGCAACACCGGAGGACGTGAGGCGAAGGAGAAGCGAGGAGAGCGTGGAGGATTGGAGAACCCCTGACTTGCCAGACTTTAAGATGGCAGTCAAGCTCCATAGCCTATCCTACCATCCTTGTCATATCCATTGTCCAGTTTCCAGACTCAAGACCTTTGGACACTTCATGATCCTCATTTTATCCCGGCGGAGCCCGAGCAACATGGCCGATTCCTGGTGGAGCTGCATCGACAGCTATACGGGAGATTGGCTCCAGCTCACCGCTGAGCCGTCACCTACCCAGCCGGACTTCGGACATAGGTCTCATCGTTTTCTCCGCTGCTGTCTCCTCCCTATGGACTTCCAGCTCTCTCCGACACTACATTCAATGGAACTATGACGTTGCCCCCTGGGCTGAATCTTCAACTGTTTGGACTTACCGCGGAGCCTGCATACCCTTTGGCTGATACCGGTGGAGCTATCATACCTACAGAGGAGTTGGGCCCTGGGATTCACACCCTTCGCCGGCACCTACCCAGCCGGACATCTGACATTGTTTTTCCTCGTCTCCCCGTTATGTTCCCTTCCCTCCCCTTCATCAAGGGGCATGATCACCATGAGGTTCCTTTTTCCCCCCTCTGCCTCTACTGTACCCTACTGTTCTTCACCCCACACCCTTTCTTCTGCCTCCTGATATTCTCCCAATCCCCTCTATTATTTCCCCTTTTTTTCTCCTTACTCAATCAGTTTTCATTTTTCTATGTCATGAATGAACTAGCAACAAATGGAACTGTAACTGATTTAATGCTGTAACATTGTTTAATCCTCATGTAAAGTGCTCTGATACCTCTGGGTCTAGCCAGCGCTATATAAAACTCAATAAATAACAAAATAAGATAAGGATCCCTCGAAGACATCTGCGACAAAAGGGACATACGAGGAGGAGAGAGACCCCATATAACATCCTGACTGTAACGCATAACTCTGGCTTCAAAGAGGAGACGCTTTCTTCACACAATAAAACCATGTCTACATCCTCCTGTTGTCCTGCCCCTTCATTGGAACCCGCTACAGCGGGATGTAAGCCTCTTTTAAGATTTATATTAAACACAATAGATTTCACGCTGTGCAGGCGAAACCTAAAAATGAATGCGATCATGTAAGAAGAAGGGAGTAACAGTGACAGGCAACTTGCCCCGAAGGGCCACTGATTTCCATGAAGAACTGATGTTCCATAATAGCTCTGATGTTGATGACACTTTCTCTTTGGCAACCTATCAAAGTATTTGTAAGGCATGGACACCTCTAGGATGCGCGTGCACGTGCGCGTGCACCATGCAAAGTGAATATGCCAGGACAGTTAAAGCAGCAAGTTGTAACATACCATACTGTGAAAGCAGTTATGATGTCAACTCCTTAAAGAAATGAATGGTTGTGGTGGGAGAACAAAGAAAGGACTCGAGGTCCAGCTAGGAGTGAACTATATCAAGTCAAGTGAAGTGTGGTACTACAGTGGGGATTGTATTTTCCTGTCAAGTCAACCGAAACGTTCTTTGCAGAAGATAGACAGGGTCACCAGAGACCTAACCTGAGAATTCCTGAAAGAAAATAACTTGAATGCCTGCAATATCACTAAAGGAAAACATTGTGCATCAAGGTAAATAACTTCAACCCAACCTTTTCAGATTCTGAGTAGCCTTGTGTTGAGGTTCCTTAGTAAAACTTCTTAGTCCATTCCTGTTTCTTAATGGCCCTTTTTTGAAATTACTATAATTGTTACTTAATTTAAACATCCGTTCACTTCACCTTTTATGCTATAGGTTAAGGAGCTCTTACCAGAAGGCTATTTGAGGCTACTGACGTTTTTTGTTTGCATTTGACCCAATTGAAGGCAAATGGATTAGGGGTGGCTATTTCCCAATGGAACTATGGTCCCGATGAACAAAACCGTTTTACAGTCACAAACGCTGGATTGTCAGAATCATAGGGTTTCTGACTAGTAAATGGTATTTGGTTAAGTATTAAACCCCTTTCGTGAAAAGCCTTTGTAATTTGAAAAAAAGTTTTTACAAATTATTCCAGTTAGTAAATAGGAAAGTGAGTCAAAGGTGCGTTCTCCCCTCATTGTTTTTCTTTTAATGGGCTGTATCAGTCCTTTGCAAATGTTACTGAAACCCTAAGGGGTGTTGGAACTCATTCACAAAGGGGAAGCTGTCCTTGTTTTGTTAGGTGTAGTTGATGGTGGTTGCTCCACTGTGAGTTTTTTGTCAAGTTGGTGTAATTGGTAAGATGAGTTCTCCAAAAGACAGACTGTGCTCTGTACACTGAGGTAACTGAGATAAAACTCTTTGAGGTCAATATTGTGTCAAAGGGATGCCCTGTATAATGTGCTTACCCTGTGAAGAGGTGGTGGTGGTTGAGTTCTTCAAGATTACGTAGAAGCTCAGAGGTGTGCTCGAGTTCAGATTTGCCAAACCAGGTGATGAGCAGTGGCAGTTGGCTAACTGAGGAGCTTTTACACACAAGCAGAGACTCACACACATGCATACTCATACATACACTCACACCCACCCCACAAGCCCACAAACACACACACACATACTCATTTAAACCCATTAACAAGCACATACATGGACACACATCCACCCGCCCACCCATTCACTAGCACATGCAAACATCTACAGTTACCTATTCATAAGCACATGTGTGCCCATTCACACACATGAATTTGTATATTTGCACATGCACTAAATATTCAATTACCTACTTACTTGGTGGAGAACAGTTATGATGAGTCTCCACAGAGCAGGCAGTGGGTGGCAGCAAATTGGAAGCAGGATGGCCTGGAAGAGAGCTGGCAGCTACAGGTACTCCAATCAGAAACCCGAAAATCCTGTTACCTCGCCTCATTGGCTGATCTTGTCATGAATCTGCTATTGAAAAGGGGAAACTTTCCTAGCTGATCATAGAGTGGGTGGGTCAGTAAGACTTGCTGATCCCACCCAATTCTGTGACAAGTGGGAAGGGCTGGTGTGAGACTCCACTGATTGACCATCAGCCATGGGCTCATCAGGGTTTAAACATAAAGCACCCAGGGCTGAATTTACCACTGCCCCTCTTCATCAGGGGGCAGATCCTTCTAGGTCTTTGCCCTGCTGATTATGTCTCTGCCCTCAGGGCTGTAAGAACTTTAGTCCTACAAACCTTGACTAAATGGCGCCTGTGCATCAGTGCATGAAAAGCACCTAGCTGCCTCACCTTCACATGATTAACTGTCAGGCTAACCTTTGCTTAGTCTTACAGACACTCTTCATGCACTGGAAAAATGCGGGGAGCAGAGCCCAATGCTTATACTAATGGACCACAATTGGATACATAGATTAGGGTTGTGTATTATGATGTATGTCCTGAAAGGCCTCAGTGAACGTTGCCTTGTGTGGCAGTGGTCAGTAGATTAGAAGGAAAAAGGTAGTATGATTTGTAATTGCTGAACAGCAAATCGGTAATTATTTGTACTCTGGTGAAATAACCTTTCATCACAGTAAACACTAGATTGACTTTCATACTACAGCTAATCCTCCACCGGGCTTCTTCTTTGGTCAATTTCATGTGGAATGGCTAAAGCATTAACTCCCATTCAAGTTTCTGTGCAAAAATTGGGTTTCAGCTTGGACTCAGTAATTTATTTTTCTGCTTTATTCTTCTTTAAGGAACAAGCAATAATGAAGATGCATTACAAATAATTGTTGGGGCAACCAGAAGGTCATGTGGTGTCCCCAAGTTTTTATCGTGTTGATACTTGCTGTTGATGTAAGTACTTCAAGAGTTGGGAACATGGAGCTTTGATCCAATGCTTTGGGTTGTTGCATTTCTAGGGGTAAGTTGATAACTCTGGTGAATGGGCTGTACACATTGGGTGTGTCATGAGTGGCGATACTTGCCATATGACTGTGCAACTGGTTGTTTTTTGCTATAGATCTAAGGATGCCTCTGTTTTTTGCTGTCAGGGATATTGAGTCTGCGATGTTTTGGAAACTGATCTGACTTTGGTGCTGATGCCTCACCAGGGTCTTCTGTCATTGTCGGATCATCTTCTATGAGAGGTTCCTGAGGGATAGAATTCTGTAGACTCTGTCAGGTGAGATGTTATATGCTTTGTGGTACATAAGTTGTTCCGGTAAGTGTTCTGGAAAGATTGGAAACAAGGCCTTTAATTGTGGTGTTGACATTAGTATGACAAGACCATCCAAAAGGCCAAGAAGAGATTTGTTGGGTGTAGGAGATGTGAATAGAGAAAAATAAGGTTGTTGGGGTACTGGTGGTAGAGTAGTAATTGCTAAAGCTTCCCATTTACACAAACCTGAATTAGAGCCTAGTTTCTTGGTTGTAAAATATAGAGCAATGTATTTACCTGACTTCATGTTTCTTTTAGGACTTGCTGTATCTATCAAAAGGAAAAATGAGTAGCTTTACTACCCTTTTTTATGCTCCACAATGCTAAATTGCATACTCACAGAAACAAGCATTGGTGTGCATTAGGAAAAACACATAGACAAAGTTTACAATGCTCATTTCCTGATATTGATATTGAGATGCAGATTCACAAGCAAAAAATATATCCTGTATCCTAGAATGCCTCCTTTGCACCTAACTTTGTGAAAGAGTGCATATACTCGCTTAGAGTGGAGCAACTGTGCAGTCACAAACCTCAACTGGGCCTTGCAGTGCTGTAAAATGCACAAGATTCCTTCAAATTTAACAAATGTCTCCTCCTCATTTGCACCATACACTCTTAATGCCAAATAACGTCATGGCATGCACATATGCATGTTACACGTTGTTTTCTGCAAATCAAGAAAAGTTTGATTTGTTTGCGTCTGGTGATTGACCACAAAACACCCCTTATTTCCTGTATGATTCTCTTAAAGTGCTTACATAAAATACACAGGCAGTTGCAAACTAGAATCTTTCGGGCACTATGAGAGATTTGTGATTCACACCTCAGCCACTATCAGCAATGTAAGGCTGCCAGGGGGGGGGGGTTGCGTAGCGGCCCGCCCCTTGGAGGGCGGCCGCCTTAGTGCCACAGGAAGGCACAGGGGTGGGAGGTCGAGTCCCTGGGCTAGTCCAGGGGAGACCCCAGCAGATAGCTGCTTCCGGCGAGGGCGGGGAGGAGACAGGGGTATGTAATGTCGCGATACTGACGCGACACGCACAGGCGTGCGCGTCACGTCACGTGTTTGTAGAGTGCAATAAATATGACGTCATGCGTGCACGTAGGCAGAACGGCCACGGCAGCAGACGGAGTAACATCAACAGGAGTATCCCGAGTAGTCATTGCCACGTGCGAGGACCTGGGCGCAAGAGGCCCGATAGCGCTACCCCTCAAACACAACAAAGTGGCGACGAGGGTGGGCGTGCCCTCGTTCGTGTTTTCGCTTCCCGTAGGTGTGGCGGCCGGTGAGCGTGTCTCGCTCTCGGTGCTCGTGCCCCTGCGGCGAGTACACCGCGTCTGTTCGCCCCCCTCCTGAAGCGAGGAGAAGCGGTGAGGAGCGCGAGTGCGGTTACGCGCTTCCGACTATCGGCGGAGTGGCGCACCACCTGCTGGGGCTTCCGTCCGAGAGCGAGTGTGGGGATGGGATCTGCCCCGGCGCCCCCAGCGCGCTGATTGCCACGTGCGTGCTGCCTCCCTGTAATGCCCATAGCGCGCTGAGCGCTTTGTGTCACCTGCTTCCCGGCTGAAGCCCTTTTCCTGGAGTGGCGCTGCCACTTGGTTGCTGGGAACGGTGCTGCACCCACCACCTCCTTGCCAGTGAGTACTGTGGATGGCCCCGTGTGTGTGCTGCCTGAGGGGGAATCACGAGGGACATGACTGAAGAGCGCTGAAGGTCCCCATATAACTGTACTACCCGGGGGAGCACAGGAGGGAAGATCTGTCCCAGCCTGAGAGGAAGGCCCCCACCTGCCACGTGGGAGAGGGGAAAGGATATTGAAAGCAATCACAGTCAAGGGCAGGAAAAGGTCTCGCCTAGCGCAGGCAGCGCACGCGCAACATGGCAAATATTCCACCAATCGAGCCGTTCTCAGTAGAGGGGTCCCCATCAGCAGTGGCAGCCCGATGGAGAGACTGGGAAGATAGAGTGCGCATTTTCTTTGAGGCCACGAAAGTTCAAAGAGACCAAAAACGTGCGATGATAATCCACCTCGGAGGGAAGGAGATCCACAATATAGTTAAGACGCTCGCGGAGAACACTCCCAAAACGCACACGACGCTGATAGCGGCGCTCAACGAGCACTTTGAACCGATGGCGAACCGCGATTATGAACGATTTATATTCCGCCAAGCACGCCAGCTGCCCGAGGAGTCGCTTGACAAGTTCCACGCTCGTCTAAAAAATCTGGCGGCCACCTGCGGATTTCGAGATGAGACGGAGGAAATAAGAGGCCAGATAATACAGGGGTGCGCATCAGTCAAGCTGAGGGAAAGGATCTTGGAGGAATCCGGCAAGCCCCTAACAGACATATTGACAATGGGTCGGACGAAAGAATTGTCAAAAGCGCGTGCTGCGCACATGGAAGCAGCCCTACAGGTGCCTGTGAAGACAGAGCCAGTTAATACAGTGGCAGTCAAACCAAAACAGAGATGGCCCAAAAGGGGAACAGGTCCGGCCGCTCAAGACCAACCCAAGTCCTGCGGGTACTGTGGTGGTTCGCCACACACCGCGGCAGAGTGTCCAGCACGAGGGAGGAAATGCATGGGGTGTGGGCGTTTCAACCACTTCGAGAAAGTGTGCCGATCGAAAAGATTCCGAAAACCCCGCCAAGCAGTGAACACGGTAGAAGAAGGAGGCCCGGTGGCCAGCGATATGGATGATGATGAGGAGGAAGAGAAGGTGATACACCGAGTACACATGATAGGCACGGCGGTACGCAAGACTAGACGATTGCCGCAATGCAACGTCCGGGTAGGGTCGCAAGAAGTCACCACGGTAGTAGATACAGGGGCTAGCATTAATATCATGGCCGCTGCGATGCACAGTTCCATGCACCCAAAGCCTATACTACACCCGTCAACGATAACGGTGTTCGCATATGGACAGGAGGAACCGTTAAAAGTGTGGGGAAAATTCAGGACTACGATATCCCACGGAACGCGGTCAATCACGTCAAATATCTACGTTACAGAAGACGGACAAGGTATGCTCCTAGGCTGCAGAGCTGCAGAAGATCTGGGAGTGGTAACGTTCGCATTTGGAGTGCACCAAGAGTCAATACACCACATCCTGGAGGAGTTTGAGGAGATATTTCATGGAATAGGCAAGTTCCGGGGCAAAGAAGTCCACTTACACATTGACCACACTGTTCAGCCGATAGCCTTACGACATCGCCGCATAGCGTTCCATCTCAGGCCGCTGGTGGAAGCCGAGCTGAAGAAGCTAGAGGCGGCGGGAATCATCGAGAAGGTGTCCGGGCCAACCCCGTGGGTGTCGCCTATCGTCGTGGCAAGGAAACCCAAACAGCCAGGCGCTGTCAGAATATGTGTTGATATGCGACTCCCCAACGTTGCCATCAAAAGGGAGCGCCATATCACTCCTACCATCGATGACATCATCGGAGAGATGGCGGGCGCCAAGTGGTTCTCGAAGTTGGACTTACACTCTGGGTATCACCAACTAGTGGATGTATGACGTTACAACGCATACCATTACAACGCATAATATAAAATTGCATTTAAGGTAAGTATTAGATAGTATAGGGGTAAAAATTGCTATTCTAACTCCAGGGGGTGCAACAGTAGGGTAAGTGTTGGATAGTATAGGGGTAAAAATTACTATTCTAACTCCAGGGGGTGCAACAGTAGGGTAAGTGTTGGATAGTATAGGGGTAAAAATTACTATTCTAACTCCAGGGGGTGCAACAGTAGGGTAAGTGTTGGATAGTATAGGGGTAAAAATTACTATTCTAACTCCAGGGGGTGCAACAGTAGGGTAAGTGTTGGATAGTATAGGGGTAAAAATTACTATTCTAACTCCAGGGGGTGCAACAGTAGGGTAAGTGTTGGATAGTATAGGGGTAAAAATTACTATTCTAACTCCAGGGGGTGCAACAGTAGGGTAAGTGTTGGATAGTATAGGGGTAAAAATTACTATTCTAACTCCAGGGGGTGCAACAGTAGGGTAAGTGTTGGATAGTATAGGGGTAAAAATTACTATTCTAACTCCAGGGGGTGCAACAGTAGGGTAAGTGTTGGATAGTATAGGGGTAAAAATTACTATTCTAACTCCAGGGGGTGCAACAGTAGGGTAAGTGTTGGATAGTATAGGGGTAAAAATTACTATTCTAACTCCAGGGGGTGCAACAGTAGGGTAAGTGTTGGATAGTATAGGGGTAAAAATTGCTATTCTAACTCCAGGGGGTGCAACAGTAGGGTAAGTGTTGGATAGTATAGGGGTAAAAATTGCTATTCTAACTCCAGGGGGTGCAACAGTAGGGTAAGTGTTGGATAGTATAGGGGTAAAAATTACTATTCTAACTCCAGGGGGTGCAACAGTAGGGTAAGTGTTGGATAGTATAGGGGTAAAAATTACTATTCTAACTCCAGGGGATGCAACAGTAGGGTAAGTGTTGGATAGTATAGGGGTAAAAATTACTATTCTATCTCCAGGGGGTGCAACAGTAGGGTAAGTGTTGGATAGTGTAGTGTAATATTATGCGTTGTAATGGTACGCGTTGTAATGGAATGCGTTGTAAAGGTAGTTTTTAAAAATGCGTTGTAGTGTCATGCGTTGTAAGTGTAGTGCGTTGTAATGGATTTTGCGTTGTAAAAAATGCGTTGTAAGTGTAGTGCGTTGTAAAAGTTGCGTTGTAAAGGTTGTTCCCCCCAACTAGTACTGGATGAAGCGTCCCGGAACATCACCACGTTCTCGACGCATGTAGGACTAAGGCGTTACACACGTTTGAGTTTTGGAGTGTCGAGCGCTGCCGAAGTGTTCCAGAATGTGATACAAGAGCTCATCGCTGGAATTCCCGGAGCGATCAATGTCAGCGATGACATTATGGTGCATGCCACGACAGTTGCGGAACACAATGAGAGACTGGTGCAAGTACTACGACGCATAAGAGACGCAGGCCTTACACTGCATCGTGAGAAGTGCGAATTTCTGTGTAAGAAGCTCCAATTTTTTGGATACACCTTCTCGGCAGAAGGCGTAAACCCGGATCCGGACAAGGTGAAGGATATCAAAGAAGCGGCTGCTCCCACGAACATTACGGAGGTACGAAGTTTCTTAGGGATGGTGAACTACTGCGGTAGGTTCATCAAGGACCTGGCGAACCTAACGGCGCCCCTGAGAGAGCTTACTAAAGAGTCCACCCCCTGGACATGGAGCAGCGAACAAGATCGAGCGTTCGAGGAAATCAAACAGGCACTTTCAGAAGCTACGACACTGGCGTTCTTCGATCCAGCCAAATTGACACTGATTGCCGTAGACGCCGGTCCGGTCGGATTAGGCGCAGTCTTGCTACAAAGGAAAACGAGCGCAGAGGAATGGGCTCCGGTGGCCTTCGCCAGCAGGTCACTCACAGAGACTGAGCAAAGATATTCACAAATAGAAAAGGAAGCAATCGCCATTCACTGGGGTTGTCACCATTTCCACTTGTACGTGTATGGCAAGCCATTCGTTGTAGCCACGGACCACAAGCCGCTGGTATCCCTGTTTGCGGGCACATCCACGAAGCCGCCACCGAGAATCGAAAAGTGGATGTTGCAACTGCAAAATTACAACTGCAAGATCGAGTACCAGCCGGGGGCACGGAACCCGGGGGACTACTTATCTCGCCACCCTCGCAAGGCAACCCCACAAGAGATGAATGAGGCGGCGGACACAGAAGAGTACGTAAGATGTGTCACTGCGCGATCATGTCCCAGGCCAGTGTCCATGGCCAGCTTGTCGCGGGCTACCAGTGAAGATGAATGCCTGCAAAGAGCTAGAGTGGCGGTCCAAAACAACAGCTGGAACAGAGCCAGAGAAGAGTGGAAGAGTTTGACACCTCGGGCGAAGCAGATAATGGATAGTCTGTACAACGTAAGAGAAGAACTGACTGAAGATGACACTGGATGTTTGTTGAGGGGCCACAGACTGGTTATTCCAACGTCCCTAACCCAGAGAGTGGTGGATCTGGCCCACATTGGTCACCAAGGTATGGTCAAGACTAAGTCAAGGCTCCGCACTAAAGTGTGGTTCCCTCTCATGGACGAGTTAGTAGAAGTCACCGTTCGAGCATGCCATGCCTGTCAGGTAACTGGAGAAGCACCCCGGCCAGCCCCTGTCATTATGGAACCTCGACCCAGAAGGCCGTGGTCCAAGATAAGCGTAGATTTTGGCAGCCTGCCGGACGGAAGGCATACTCTTGTTGCCATAGATGACCACTCGAAGTATCCCGAAGTAGAGATACTAGCCGTTTTGAGTGCCAGTGAAGTGATCCCGAAAATAGAGAAAATCATGGCGACACATGGTATAGTGAAGGAAATCAGAACAGATAACGGGTCACCGTTCCAGAGTCAAGAATTTGCAGCGTACCTGCAGGCCTTAGGCATTCATCACCGGCGAATTACCCCCCGTTGGCCTCAAGCAAACGGAGAAGCTGAACGTTTCATGAGGACACTCAACAAAGTAATAAGAATTGCTCACGAGAAAAGCCAGTCTGTGGAGCTCGCAATCTTTACATTTCTCCGAAGCTATCGCCAGACGCCCCACTCTACCACGGGAGTGGCCCCTGCACATCTGCTAATGGGACGGGTCGTCACCGACACAATACCGCACCACCCAGAGTGGAGGCCTGAACCTCCTGATGACAGTGCTATTGATGATCACCGACGTGGAGTTTTTGCTCATGTTGATGCCCGACGACGGGCTGTTACCCCAAACATGGCCCCGGGTGACATGGTGCTGATCCGAAATCGGATGCCAGGTAGCAAGTTTCGGTTGAATTTTGAGCCACAACCGTGGACTGTGGAAAAGGTCCCGGGCACGTGCGTGACAGCAAGGAAAGGCGGAGAGAGGATAACGAGGAACATTTCATACTTCAAGAAAATTCCAGTGCCCCTTGGAACGGGAGACAGACATCAAGACATTCCCCAGAGGCGCACGCCACGAGTAGAGAGGTTCTTAGAACATGCTGAGTCTATGGACAATGCGAGTGGAGGAGCTGATTCCCCGGATCACGGAGTTGTCGCACCGCAGCAGGGCCACCAGCCAGAGGTGGTGCCACCAGAGGAGGCTGGCGCGCCAGAGGTTGGAGATGATGGCGTAAATGGTGACTCTGTGAGTAGGGGTATGGGTGTTGTGCCGGACCGTGGGGAATCGCGATATGATCTGAGGCCGCACCCTGAGCCCTCCCGTCGCTTAAAGGACTACGTCAAGTAAGACTGTTTTTGTTTCATTTGAGTTGGTTAGCGTTGCAAATGTCTAGGGCGGAGCCGACAACTAATAAGGTATCTGTAGTTCATGATTGAAATGCATTAATATGTTTGGTTGTTGTTTGAGTTTTTGCGTGTTGGGGAGGAATGTAATGTCGCGATACTGACGCGACACGCACAGGCGTGCGCGTCAGGTCACGTGTTTGTAGAGTGCAATAAATATGACGTCATGCGTGCACGTAGGCAGAACGGCCACGGCAGCAGACGGAGTAACATCAACACGAGTGTCCGAGTAGTCATTGCCACGTGCGAGGACCTGGGCGCAAGAGGCCCGATAGCGCTACCCCTCAAACACAACAGGGGTACATATACTGTCTCTGCCCCCTCCTCGTCCTCTTGTCCGCTCGTCCGCCTTGCCTTGCGGGTCGTGCGTCGTCTTGTTGTTGGGATCCTCAGGCCTGGTCGGGCTAGCGCGTCGTTGGCATCGGTGAGTGCAGCGTAGACCCCCCCCCCCCTCCCCCCTGTCCCGGGAGCTCCCACAGGGTACAGGGGCCATGGCAGGGGCTCCCATGGGTGGGGGGGGCGGGTGGGGGGGCAGCTCGTTGTTTCAGGACCCGCCGGGATGCGGGCGCTCCCCACCTGTGTAGGCGAGTACACCTTGGTGGAGCAGTGCCTTGCTGGGCCGGTTTAGGTGTCCCCGTGCTGTCCCGGGTGCTCGCGGCACTTTGACGTTTCACCTGGGGTCCGGGGCGCAGCTGCGATGCGGTGCGGACGGCAGTAGTGGCAAGGCGGGTTTTGAGCGCTAGCTGCAGCAGGCAGAAGCGGTTCGCCCACTTGGGTTTGAATCCCGGCTAGTACGTTTGAATCGATTTGGGCTGCTGCTTGGGTACAGGCCCATCTCCTCTCTGCAACTGCTGTGCATTGTCCGTTTTGTGGTGCCCCTGAAGCGGGAGCAGTTGCTCGGGAGCTGGATCCTCTCGCGTGGCGCAGGGCAGCGCCCGACTAGATAAATATTGCAAGTATTATTCCCTCTAAGCAGAGAAGAGCGGATAAAAAGTGGGTTCGGTGAAGCATTAATCCGGTAGTACCTAGTGTAAATGCCGATATAACTGTAAATGGCGCTGATGACATAAAGCTTTTTTGGGGTTGAACCAAAATTTATTGAGTCGAAATCAATATTCTTGTTTAGATTAAATACTTATTCGGCTCACTCTAGGCCGCCTTGTAGCCACTCATATACTAACCTCAGTGTAAGAAGGAGTAAGATAATTGTTGATCAGAGCAGTGTGCCGGCTGGAGATATTTGTGCCGCTCAGGGGGTTGGTAGAAGAAGGGCAATTTCGAGATCAAAAAGTAGAAATAGGATGGCAATTAAGAAGAATCGGACTGAGAACGGCAATCGAGCTGAGCCAAGAGGGTCAAAGCCGCACTCATAGGGGGATAGTTTCTGTGTCCGGGTAATTTTGTGGAAGTCACAATCCAACAGTGATGAGGATAATTGATAGCACTGTTGTAAAAACTAGCATGAGTGCGATTAAGTTCATTGTCTTTTCCTAGGCTCTAACCAAGGTCTAATAATTGGAAGTCATTTATACTGGTTGTACTAAAAAGACATGATCACCATCAATAAATGGATACATACAAGAATGGTCGAATTACGTGCACAAAGTGTCAAAATATCATGCTGCTGCCTCGATGCCGAAATGGTGGTTTGATGTAAAGAGAAACTTAATTTGTCGAAAAAGGCACACAGAGAGGAACAAAGATCCGATAATAACATGTAAGCCGGGAAAGCCTGTTGCAACGAAAAAGGTTGAGCCGTAAACTCGGTCCGCAATTGTAAATGGGACTTCATAATATTCCATAGCCTGGAGGGCAGTAAAGTATAGGCCTAAGATAATTGTCAGAAGTAAACACTGAATGGCTTCTTTTCGGTCTCCTTGTATCATGCTGTGGTGGGTTCATGTTACTGTTACGCCAGAGGCTAGAAGTACGGCGGTGTTTAATAGGGGATCTTCAAATGAGTCTAGGGGCGTAATTCCGGGAGGGGATCAGCATTCCCCCTAGCTCTGGAGTTGGGGCGAGGCTAGAGTTGTAAAATGCTCAAAAAACCCCTAAGAAAAAGAAAACCTCTGATGTAATAAACAAGATTATTCCGTATCGAAGCCCTTTGTACAGGAGGGTGTGGTGCCCCTGAAATGTGCGCTCTCGAATGATGTCTCGTCATCCCTGGAGTATGGTTAATATGCCTGCTGCATAGAACGTGTGCCAAGTAGATTACAGAGTGCGTATGATGTTAATAGGTCAGCAGGTCACTGTTTTCGAAAGAGGTATCCTTTGGTTATTTGCAATTTATAACTTAAAGTCCTAATATTCAACAGTGAGCTACAAACGTTCTTCCCAGAACTGCATACACATCGCAAAGCATACATTATTAGAACATTGATTATTGTGGCAAATGAGTTAATTTGGCCAGTAAGCGACTCTGAGCTTGTGATTCTCCGCACTAAGCAACCTTTAACTATATTGCCTACCAGTAGGGATGACATGAGACTCATACACTTTGAGTCCTTTGGCTTAGGTAACTTTTCCGATACACCGATTCACACGCTTATGAATGATTGGCTCTGCGCAATTTGTGTGCGATGCAAAGTGTTCGGACACCCTACACTGGTAGGAGTGTCGCTATATACTAATTCAATGCAGCTGAGTGTGGTTAGGGAGACTTGGTCACTGTCAAAGGGGGCTAGTGAGAGAATGCGTGGTGGAGGTGGCATTGGGGGGTGCCAACAAACATTGTTGCGCCACGCGCCACCAACACCTAGGCCGGCCCCGGGTTTAACCCCCGGCATCTCCAGTTCTATCCGGTTGAGGGGTGGGACCTTCGCCTGGCTTGGGCGCCCCTCCTGTCCGCGTGCCTTGCAGTCCAGGTGCCAGTGCTCGCCATGAGCGCATTTCATCCATATATCCTGCAGCAATGTGTGCGTGGATGCGTGCACCAGTTATGGATAATTTTAATCAAGTCTAAGCAGCCTTGGTTGTGGAAACGTGCTAGCGCTGGACGCGGGTTTCTGAGCAGCGGCCCGTGCACAGGCACACATTCATTTACAAATTAAAAACTGGTGAATAGCGACAACAGTCCAGGAGCTTGGCTTTTGCCTGGTCTCAGCGCGGTTTCTCCTGCGGTCGGGACTATGCAGTGATAAAGTGTAGTTTGGTAGACAGTTGTAATGGGGATGCAACTTCTAAGTGACTGATTAGGATTTACACAGCCTTATCATTCCGGAACCATTACATGTACCACGGAGCTACAGTTGTTGCTTAAGTTACGGAGGCAACTATCTCCAAAAAAAAAAAAAAAAAAAGACTGGCCCGCACTATGTGGTTAAGAGTAGGAGGTTAAGGTAAATGCCCAACAGGTTACGATGACTATGGAATTTTATCGTTATTGGCTTTGAGTGAGGATCGGCGGTGCTGACGGTTTGCCTCTAACGGAAAGGGAAGAGCTGGGGGGGCCTTCCTTCGGAGGAGGTCACTGTATACCCTGTGCATTTCTTTCTTCCTCGCCTTTTATTAAGGGCTCCTCCGGGTGTTGTGTAGAATTTGCTGTCTGCTGGTGTGGGGATGCCAGCCCAGCTTTCGTTTCGCTGCAAGTCTGACATGAGGTAGAATAGCCCTCGGTTGGCCATGCAACTGAGCTATAATGGGGAATTATTTCACTACATGCAATTAGCAGCACTGATTAGCCAATAGAGGGGCTTGTTGTAGGTAGTGCACCGTGTGTAGTAAATATAGGGATGCGATGACGTGCTCAGGATGTCAGGTAACTGGAGTCATGTTTAACGTTTCAACACCTTTGCGTTCACATACTCTTAATGAAATGTATTTCTCAATGTGCATAGATTAACGCCATGAATGGTGATCAGTCAGGTTCGCAGTGAATGTTGTAAATAGACCTGGTGAAGCAATGATCTGCCTGACTTTGCCTGGGTCACCAGTAATGACTACGGCTCTCACTGTTGGTAATGCACATCCTTCTCGGGATGGGCTCGGGGCCCGTAGGTATCCCATGTGCCTTCTGATTCAAATAATATTTACACTGCAAGGGCTTGGGAGTGTAAAACTTTAGTAAGTTTGGCTAGTAGTGTTGGTGACCCGGCCTTACCATGCCTGAACTGAGGCATTTTCCAAAGAGGATATGCCAGTTAGCTCCTGAGGGTAGGATGTCCTAGCGGCAAGGAACAGCTAGGGTGGTTTACGTGTGCTTCAGCAATCACAAAAAAAAAACAAAAAAAAAAGTATGCAACGGGGGCCCTGGCTCACACAGTAGTGGGCAAAGATCACACACGCCACAGGTGCCGAGGCCGGTTCTGAGGCCTGGCGTTGGGCTCCCAGGTTACTCCTGAAGGGCTAGGCCTTCAGATGCTGAAAGGATGTCCGTTGTTATTTTTTCGATTGTTATACGATTGGTTATTTCCGGGGTTATCCGCGGGTGTAGAGCGTTAGGCGCTTGTTGTCTTTTCATCGGGTCGTTTTGATGTGGGACGGTGTTTTCTTTGGGCACAGCCACGTGGTGGGTTTTTCTGTGTCGGACTGGGGTTAGCCTCCGTTAACCTCCCTGTGTGTCGCACACGGTTGTAAGACGGGGGGCCACTAGCCCTGTTTTGATTGAGTTGCTACTACTGTTATTAGTATTAAACACATCAGGTACTCGTTTGAACCCAACTATAGGTACTCTAGGACGCATGTCCTCCATCACACACATCTTCAGACCAGACTGACCCTCCTCCCCCCCCCCCCTCCAATCCTTGGAGCAATAGGGGTCCAAATACTTGTGGGGTTGGCAGGCTTGGACAGAGGTTGGTGGCGAGCTCCCACATCATTCGGTAGGAG
This sequence comes from Triturus cristatus, assembly GCF_964204655.1. Taxonomy (NCBI): domain Eukaryota; kingdom Metazoa; phylum Chordata; class Amphibia; order Caudata; family Salamandridae; genus Triturus; species Triturus cristatus. The sequence continues at coordinate 268,402,579 of NC_140586.1, forward strand.
GATCTCGAAGAGTCTTTGGGCAGGTCATTGGTCGCTCCTCCCGCTGTATTTGCTGTCATCTTATTCTCACTGGAAACCCCTACTCCTTCACGCCTATTGTAAGCTGAGGATGCTGGTTGACGCTGTTGGACCTGCTATTAGTTATTACACACACCTGTGTGCCTTGGCATGGTTTGTTTCGCATCAGGGCCAGTTTGGGGTTACTGGCGAATTGTTTGCTCCAGGGCTGAAGCGGGCGCTTCTAGAACAGGGCTAGATTGCTTAGGCCAGGCAGCAGGGCAAAGGTCTTTTCGGCACTGGCAGAATGGTGCAGGCTGCGAAGTAGTGCCATTGCAGAACATAGATTTGTCAACATTTCGGCTAGGAAATGATTAGCAGCAGGAAGGTATTGAACCATGGTGAGCAATTGGTTTTGGGTTCGTGCTCAACAGGAGCAAGGGAATTGCATTCTGTTTCATCAGGGTACGGGGACCGTCTATAGCACCAGATACTGTAAAGCTGCCATTTTCGCCCTGGGCTGGGGTGTCCATGTCATCCAACTTTGCAGCCAGACTCTGAGCAGGCAAAGGCATACTTGCAATGGTGCAACGGGCACTCAGCAGTAGAGTTAGATGTGTCATCATACCCCGATACAACGTCAGTGATGAAACATAGGTTGTGGCTACACACGACTAGGCACTCTGGGGCGGGGGTGTGCCAGTGCCTTGAGGGTGCGGGTTGCCTGGGTAGGGCTGCTGGCTTGGAGGGAGCACTACTCGGATCGCCACAAGGGCACGTTTTGTTTCATAGAAGGCTAAATTGATACTTTTATGGCATGGTGCCAGTTGCTTTAGTTATGCGCATGTTTCTTGGCAGTGTCAAACATTCAGAACGCAATGCTGGTGGTTAGCCTGTTGTCATGCTGTTCAGAGGTATTTTAGCTCAGGCATGGCCAAGCATGGGTTATAGGCCGGTGGTCTGCCCTGGGATTCGTGTTAACAGGCAGGTGAAGCAGCAGAACTTGGAGGGGCTTGGGTTTGACCTCTGGATACTAGGGCGGAGCCTGGTTGCTCACTTAGTAACCCGCCCTTGAGTTCGATGAAACAGGTACCTTTATGCGAGTATCGGTACCGGGTAACGTCTCCCGCCCTCCAGCACTGCCTGGCAGCTATGCAGGTTGTGGAAGTGGCCTTCCAACGGGGCTCATGGTCCATATGATTAAGGGAACACCGGGGTAACACTTTTGGGCTACAAATCAACAGGAGAACAATTGGCTTTCCCAGTATTCAAATAGAGAAGAATTTTACACGTTGTTCTCCTCTGTGGTCACTCTGTCCTGTCTCTCCCTGGTATACTAGCAGAATTTTGGGAGGGCAAGGCTTTACATTGGGTGGTGACTGATGGAATACGATGGGCGTACTCCAACGGAGTGAAAGAGGAAGTAAGGCGGGCTTGTCAACTCTTACCTCCTCCCGCATGGGCACTGCCAGGCAGGAGTGTCTTGTCAAAGGGATTGTTCTTTAGCCATGCAAAGGCAACTTTGGACCATCGCCTATTTTAGGTTTAAGGTCATTTCAGTCAAATCCACGGGGGAGTTTAGAAAGGATGGGGAAACGTGTCCTGATGGTGCACGCTAGCCACCGGCCCGGTTGGGCGTAGACTTGTTTTGGCTGGACCTGGGAGAAGCCCGGTATCAGTATGCGGTAGGTATAAAGGCCTACCGGGAGCCATGTGCAGTTGCGCAGAGCAAAGAGGTCTTGGCTTCATCAGGCATGGTCTTATACACGCCAAGTCCACAGGGTGCCTGGAGGGAGATGGGGTGCACCTCTCTAGTTTAGGCATGGACCTTTTCCTACTGGACCTAGGGGAAGTTTGGGCTGCAGCAGGTTGTAAGTAAACAGGTCTACCTTGGTGGGGGGCCCTGGTAGTGACGGTGGCCACTCCCAAGGCTGTGGAGGAGTTACAGGGCGATCCAGGGTCTGCACATACCAAGGGGTACATCATGCAGCAGCACCGCGGGGTGCTAAGCCAGGATACCCAGGGATGTTTTAGCGTGTCCCCTGGAAGAACGACGGCGCCCCGTTAGCCGACAGGCGGTTGTGGGTCTGAGCAACCGGGGGCTGCCATGTATGCTCCGCCCACCCATCACGGGGGGACGTGTGAAGCAAGTGGACTGGTGGTCCACGGATGGGAGGGGTGGACCCTCGCAATATTTGGTATACACCAGTTGGCGTTGCCATGGTGACTCTAGGCTTATCAGACGGGCAGGCGGCATAGGGGCTGCCCTGCCCTGGGATCGCCCGTAAGATAACCCACCATGTTTGCATATTGGTTATGCTAATAAACCTGCAGCAATATTTCTCCACTTACATTACAGTGTCGTGTGTTTTATTTATGTACTTATGTTTTTGTGATAACTGTTGCCGATATTGGAACTATGTAAGGCTGCCCGGGGGGGGGGGTTGCGTAGCGGCCCGCCCCTTGGAGGGCGGCCGCCTTAGTGCCACAGGGGTGGGAGGTCGAGTCCTTGGGCTAGTCCAGGGGAGACCCCAGCAGATAGCTGCTTCCGGCGAGGGCGGGGAGGAGACAGGGGTACATATACTGTCTCTGCCCCCTCCTCGTCCTCTTGTCCGCTCGTCCGCATTGCCCGCCCCTCCGCTTACCCGGCGTCCGGAGGGACAAAGGGGGGGGCAGGTCTTCTAACAATTTTTACTTTGTGTTGCAGGAGGAGTTACAGGGCGATCCAGGGTCTGCACATACCAAGGGGTACATCATGCAGCAGCACCGCGGGGTGCTAAGCCAGGATACCCAGGGATGTTTTAGCGTGTCCCCTGGAAGAACGATGGCGCCCCGTTAGCCGACAGGCGGTTGTGGGTCTGAGCAACCAGGGGCTGCCATGTATGCTCCGCCCACCCATCACGGGGGGGCGTGTGAAGCAAGTGGACTGGTGGTCCACGGATGGGAGGGGTGGACCCTCCCAATATTTGGTATACACCAGTTGGCGTTGCCATGGTGACTCTAGGCTTATCAGACGGGCAGGCGGCATAGGGGCTGCCCTGCCCTGGGATCGCCCGTAAGATAACCCACCATGTTTGCATATTGGTTATGCTAATAAACCTGCAGCAATATTTTTATTTATGTACTTATGTTTTTGTGATAACTGTTGCCGATATTGGCACTATTGTATGATCCTGCCGCACCCAGGAACTACTGAAGATCTACCGGGGGATTCCCGGGTTCCCGCGATTGTGTTGGTGGCTGCCGGCCTGGGCCCGTCCTAGACCCGGGAGTGATGACTGCGGCGGCCGGCATGCCTCGAGTGACGAGACCGCGGCCCGGAGCTCCAGCTGAAGATGCGCTCTACTCCACCCAAGCCGCCCGCAGGAAGTAGCGGCGCTCCCACCGCGCCAGCTTGAGACACGGAGCAGCTGGCGCTTGAGAGCAGGACTCCAGGTGCCGCCCAGAGACACACGAGGGTCTTCCAGCGAGCTTCGGAGTCATCAGCGACCCCCACCGGCATTGTGGTACTGCTGGCACGTGCGCCCAGAGAGACGCTCGGAGCTTCGGCCCTGTAGGAGGACACTTTGGAGCCTGGGCGGTGAGTCTCGGAGATATCCCCGCATCCTGCCGCGCCCTCCCCTGTGGGGCCCGATGCACTATGCAGCACAGAGGGCCTCCCTAGATCCTGGGCCTTCAGCCCTTCCCCCCCTCTCCACGGATGGGAGGGGTGGACCCTCCCAATATTTGGTATACACCAGTTGGCGTTGCCATGGTGACTCTAGGCTTATCAGACGGGCAGGCGGCATAGGGGCTGCCCTGCCCTGGGATCGCCCGTAAGATAACCCACCATGTTTGCATATTGGTTATGCTAATAAACCTGCAGCAATATTTCTCCACTTACATTACAGTGTCGTGTGTTTTATTTATGTACTTATGTTTTTGTGATAACTGTTGCCGATATTGGCACTATTGTATGATCCTGCCGCACCCAGGAACTACTGAAGATCTACCGGGGGATTCCCGGGTTCCCGCGATTGTGTTGGTGGCTGCCGGCCTGGGCCCGTCCTAGACCCGGGAGTGATGACTGCGGCGGCCGGCATGCCTCGAGTGACGAGACCGCGGCCCGGAGCTCCAGCTGAAGATGCGCTCTACTCCACCCAAGCCGCCCGCAGGAAGTAGCGGCGCTCCCGCCGCGCCAGCTTGAGACACGGAGCAGCTGGCGCTTGAGAGCAGGAATCCAGGTGCCGCCCAGAGACACACGAGGGTCTTCCAGCGAGCTTCGGAGTCATCAGCGACCCCCACCGGCATTGTGGTACTGCTGGCACGTGCGCCCAGAGAGACGCTCGGAGCTTCGGCCCTGTAGGAGGACACTTTGGAGCCTGGGCGGTGAGTCTCGGAGATATCCCCGCATCCTGCCGCGCCCTCCCCTGTGGGGCCCGATGCACTATGCAGCACAGAGGGCCTCCCTAGATCCTGAGCCTTCAGCCCTTCCCCTCCTCTGGCGCCCATAGCCCAGGCCCGGCCCCCGTTATTGCTATTAACGCATAGCGGCAAACAAAAACATACTTGGTTGAGCATTGGGCGCCATCTCAGACAGCGCTTGCCCTAAGACGTCCCCTGCGAGAAGGGGGAGACAGCGCAGCATGGGACGGCCGATCAGGAGGCACCTTGGACTCCGGCCCTGCAATCCTCATCAGTAGTCTACCTTGGTGAGCTGTGCTGCCCCCTTGCCGCTCCCGAGTCAGATTAGGCCTCGAGACTGATAGCCACGCGACTCTGTGGCTCTGGCCGACACTGACCTGTCAACCCAGAGGGACGCAGCCGAGGCCGGCCCCCAAGACCATTAATGGTGAGGCTTCTTCGCAGTGGGCCCCCTCGGAGATATCAGTGTGCCCGGCCGCAACAGCGCAGCCTTGCAGCCCTCTCGCGCACGAGTGCTACCTGCCTGATACAGACCGGCCACGGTCCACCTCCTCTAGCGACCTTGGCCTCGCTCCCGTATAGAGACAGCGGCCTTGCCCCTTTCCCACTTCTCTTCCTGCAAGGTGAATCTCTTCCCAGCCTCAGTGACACACGCACCTGGGTGGCCCACAGGAGCCTTTTCTGGCCATCTGTGGGTACCCCTAGCACCATCGGGTGCAGACTCCTACCAACCCTCATGGTCTGCACAGCTGGGGACGGGCCCACTTGCCACGATACCGAAGGGGCCTTGTTCCTCTCCACTTACAGCCTTCACAGCTAGAGCAGCAGTGATTCTGACTATGACATCAGTCAGGGGTAGGAACGATAAGTCTGCTACTTGAGAAAAGAACTCGCTGAAAGACTTTTTCACCAAAGCACAAGAAGGGGGGCCTGGCCACTCGGATCAACTGAGCCCAACATCGCCGATGGCGACCTCGGCGGAGGCACCAGTGACTAGGGCCTTTCTGGAATCTCTTTTCGCCACACTGCGCGAAGACCTTCAAACTGTGAAGCGCAATCTCACGGCGGGCCTCAAGGATGTTCGCAAGGATGTGGATGACATAGGGGAAAGAGTGCGACTCCTGAGACGCTGAAATTGCGGCACTACAGCAGGAGGTACTCCGGATTCACGAACAACAGGTAGACGTGCAGTCCCACCTGGAAGATATAGAGAACCGTTCCTGCCGCCATAACATCAGGATCCGGGGAGTGGGCACCAACGAGGAAGCCGGGGACATTTTTGTCTACGTCCAAGAACTCTTCAACCACATCCTGGGCAACCCCTTGGACACCCCATTGAAGTTAGACCGCGAGCACAGGGTGGGTCCACCCAGAGCAGCGACAGCACCCCCACGGACATACTGGTTTTTGTCTAGGACTTCCTCACTAAGGAAGAGATCTTATGCAAAGCTTGCCCCCTACAATGAATCACCTTTCACAACCAGACGCCCACCATTTATCAAGATCTTGCAGCAATCACTCTCCAGTAACACAGAACCTTCAGGCCCATCACAGAAGTCCTACACCAACGCAACATCCCCTACTCCTGGGGACGCCTGTTCTGCTTAGTGTTTGGACACAATGGCAAACTGTTCCAACTCGGCTCTTTGTCTGAAGCCAGCAAACTCCTGGGGATCACTTTCCCGGAAGATACGGACGATGGGGGTTGCTCAGATCAAGGGTCCAACGATGGCAGACCGCAGTGGAGACAGCAAAGAAGAATGTGCTGTGTCCATCGACCGGACCCTACAGTGATCAAGATGGAGAAGCAGGCTGCTCTGAAGGCCTCGGCGTCTACTGAATGACCAATCCTGGTTATTTTGTTATATCCTTTCTTTAACACATTTGGGGTGGAGGGGGGAAGGGAGATGAGCTGATGATGGCTGCGCGATCGCCCAACAGACTTCTCCTCTGTTCATCCCCAGATGACGGACAATGTTTGAACACTGAACTGTTTTTGGCGCCGTTGTGCCTTATGGGGTTTGCTTTTTGTTTTTTTTGGTTTTCTGGTTGGGGTCTTCTTCTATTCTTTGCACTCTTCACCCTCTCTCCTCTCTTTCCATCATAGAGCTCCCTCTGGCACGTGAGGCACCGCCGCCTCTCAGTCGCACGGCCACTACTGTGCATAACTATCTCTCAGCTCACCTGAAGTTCTGGCAATGCAGGGGCTCCTGAACTGCGCCCTTATCCTTTTCAGGTCTGAATGTCACCTCCCTCAGTTAAAATCCTCACTCTTAATGTGAGGGGCCTTAATAACCCTGTTAAGCAAAGGGCACTCCTTTCTTATCTAGAGAGCACAGGGGCGGATATTTGCCTCCTCCAAGAAACACATCTACTCTCTAAGGACGGTCATAGACTCCGGTCTCGCTCTTTCCCAATCTAATTCTATCCCTCCGGCCCCACGAAGAAAGCCGGGGTGGCCATATTAGTTTTGAAGAGTTTCCAAGGGAGGGTGGCACAGAAAGGGGCTGAAATACGGGGTAGGCTTCTCACATACCAATTCACCGCAGAGGGACACACTTTCATGGTAGGGTCTATTTATGCTCCCAATGAAGGCCAGGAACATTTTCTAGATGATGCACTGGTAGAGGCAATGGCCACTCAGGACCACCACATTTTAATTGGGGGTGACCTTAACTTGGTGTTCGACAATGACATGGACAGCTCCGTGCAGCGTACTAGTCAGGTGGGTGCCCTTTCCCCAGCTGGACACGCCAAATTACATGACCTAGGCCTCACAGACTTGTGCCGACCCTCTCAACCTGGCACAACAGAATTTTCATTTTACTCCAACGCACATAAAACCTACGCTAGATTAGATTACCACTTGGGTACCAAACCTACCCTAGACACCAAGCTCTCAGCTGACATAATGGTGGCGACCTTGTCCAACCACTCTCCGGTGGTGATCACCTTAGCCTTCCCGCAGGTGCGGCCCCCGACCAGACACTGGCGATTCAGAGATGCCCTTCTACGCCAGGCGGACACAGTTACATGGCTACAGCGAGAGCTAGACGAATACTTGCTTCACAATGATAACTCAGATACAGTCCTCTCTACCAGGTGGGAGGCCCTCAAGGCAGTACTTAGGGGTGAAGTGATAGCTATATCCACTGCTGACAACATAGAGCGTAAACAGAAGAGGGAGGAGCTGACCCTTAAAGTGCGAGAACTGGAGCAGATGCACCAGCACACCGGGCCCCGCAGGCCTGGAGACAACTAACCACGGCTAGGGCGCAGTTGGTCGCCCTGGACCGTGACAGGGCAGAATACGCCGCGATGAACTTGCGACTTTCCTTCCATGTGGGTGGGGATAAGTGTGGGTAGCTACATGCGCACAAGCTGAGGGAAGTTCGCCAGCGAGAAGGGGTCCGGGAGATCAGAGACCGTTCAGGGACACTACATACGGACATCACGGCTATTGCCGAGACGTTCCGCGAGTTTTACGCGCAGCTATATGATGAACAGTCCTTAGAGAGGATGGACATTGATATGTACATGGCTCAAGTCCGCCTTCCTAACTTAACGCCAGACCAGGTGGCCCACATAGAGAGAGAGATCAGGGATGAAGAGATCATAACTGCCATAGCCCGCTTGAAACTGGGTAAATCGCCAGGCCCCGACAGTTACACCACGGCCTTCTATAAGCAATTCTGCAGGACGCTGGCCCCCCTACTCACCCACCTTTTTAACTCCTTTGCCGAGCCTGGGGCGATCCCTGCGACCATGCTGGAGGCAGCAGTGGCCGTTATCCTGAAGCCTGGGAAAGATAAAACTTCCTGTGGATCCTACCAGCAAATTTCACTTCTAAATATCGACCTGAAGTTATATACTGGGATCCTGGCTGCCCGACTGGATCCTTACATGCAGAGGCTGATAGACCCTGACCAGGCAGGATTCATACCACAGCGGGAAACAAGCAATAACACCAAACGAGTCACGCATCTGATAGAAAAGGATTCCCGTATTCCTGGAGACTACATGCTCTTAACAGTAGATGCGGAGAAAGCCTTTGACCGTGTTCATTGACCATATCCCGAACAAGCATTGATACGCGCTGGTATCGGGGACAAAATGCGGACCCACATTTTTAATTGTTACCGCTCTCCCACCGCCACTGTCCCCGTTAACGGCCACACATCGATGTCATTCTCTATCCGTAGAGGTACTAGACAGCAGTGCCCTCTGTCGCCTCTGCTCTTTGCACTCTACATGGAGACCTTGGCTCAGAGGGTCCGAGGCCACCCCCTGATTACCGGTATTCGCTTGGGAGGGGACACGCATACAATAAGCCTCTATGCAGATGACGTACTGGCCACCCTAACGAATCTCACAACCGCCCTAGGGAGCTTTTTGGAGGAGGAGTTAGAAGCTTTTGGGAGAGCCTCTGGTTTTAAAGTCAACCTGGCAAAATCCATGGCACTCAACCTGTCTCTACTACCAGCGGTGGTGGCAGACCTTCGGGCCCGCCACCCTCTGCACTGGTCCGATGAGACTGTCCCCTATCTGGGCATACAGCTGGCCCCATCTCTGCAGGCTATGAGAAATGTTAATTACTCCCTCCTACAGGCACACATCCGCTCTGCGCTGCGGAAATGGAAACACTATCCAATATCGTGGTTGGGGCGAGTGGCAGCCATCACAATGACAATCTTCCCCAAGATTATGTACCTCTTCCAGACTCTGCCCCTCCCGTCCCCCACCGGATGGCTACAAAAGGTCCAGTCTGACCTCTCTTCTTTCTTCTGGCAGGGACGTAAACCGAGAATGAAGCGGCTGGTGAGTTTCCTTCCACCTCACAAAGGAGGACTGGGAGTCCCAGACCTCACGCTCTATTATAATGCCACACAGCTCCGGTACCTGGTCGAATGGAGTAGGGCAGAATCCGAAAGGCACTGGCTCTTTCAGGATCGGGCAGTTGCTGGTACATCTCTTATGAAAATTCTCTTCCCTCCGAAACCCCATCACCCACCCAACTTGTATGCCTCTCAGGTGACGCGCTCCATCCTTAAGGTCTGGGACCGGACTAACATTCGGCATGTCCTCACCACCTTCCCTTCCCCGTTCACCTCCCTTTTGGATAACCCTGATTTTCAACCCGGTGTGGATTCACAGTCTATCCCGCTGTGGAGAGAAGCGGGTTGCCGTGCTCTAGGTCAACTATTCCAAAAAGGCGGGATCGTTTTCTTCTCGCTACTCCGAGCCGACCATGGCATCCCTGAATCGGAACGCATGCACTTCCTTCAGGTCCGACACTGGATCATGCACCCCGACAACTGGGTGCAGGCGTCACGGCTCCTCACCCATTACGAGCGATGGCTCATCACGCGGCCTTCGGATAAGAAAGTGACCTCAGACATATACAAATTGCGCCTATCTAGATACACCCACACGCCAGGCGAGCTCGCTGGGGGAGAGACTTTGGGCGGGATCTTAGCTCCCAGGAATGGGAAGGTGCATGTCATAGGGCACGCCACACAGCAACGCATGTAGGCCTGACCGAAACCTTCACCAAACTTGTATACCACTGGTACTACACCCCAGAGAGGCTTCATCAGGCTGACCCCACACACAGTCCCGACTGTTGGAGGGGGTGTGGACAGAGGGGCACGTCGGTTCACCTTCTATGGGACTGCACATACATTCAGAGCTACTGGTCGCATGTTCTTGACAAGATTGATAAGTATTTGGAAACGGAGCTCCTCAGGTTTCCTGCATACGTACTGCTGGGAGGGCCAAAACCGCTCACATACCCCCTGAAATCCGAAAGGGGGAAACAGATAGCCATTGCCCTTGGCACAGCCACCCAGAACATACTCATACCCTGGAAGACACCCCGGGTCCCCACACACACAGGTTGGTACCAGCGATTATGGCACGTGCTAGGCATGGAGAAAATCTCTCTCACTTTCGCTGGCAAGGGCTCCTCCTTCAATGAACTTTGGCAACCCTTTCTAGCTTTGTGAGCTCCAGAATTCAGGGAGTTTACATTGCCTCAATTATCTCCGCCTTATGCACCTCACCACTCCGTACGCCCATTCATGAGGCATCTCAACCTCATTTAGTACGTGCTGTTTTCAGTCGCACCATTCAGAGGCAATGAACCTTGGGAGGGTGGAGGGTGGCTTTATTTTTCTGTACTTCCTTCTTCTAGTTTCTTTTCCTCTTTTAGGTCTCGCGCCCAGCACTACTGGGGCGCAGCACTGCAACGCGCAGCGCGAGACATTTAGTAGCTGAAAAACGGGGTTTCATTACTGACCTAGGAATCGCACACGCTTGTGCGTGTGCTTTTACTTTTGTGCCCCACTATTGGCCTTTGCGTGTGTGTGTTTTAGCAATAGAGCACGCAATAGGCCAAAGGTGTACGCATTGCTCCGCCCATGGCCTATTGGTGTCTATTACGCATGCCAAGGCCATGTGCTTTCAATTATCGTGCCCAGACACGGGCGCGATAATTGAAACCACGGCTCGCTGTGGCGCGCGCGCGCACCACTCGCAGGCTTCTGCTTTTTTTATCCGTTTCCCAGGGAAGCAACAAAATGATTCTAGTCTAGCAGTGGCTATGTGCAGCAGATATGTGAGTGTTCGGCTCACGCTTGTTTGTGTCTGAGTTTGCAGAGAGAGTGCATATTTAAATTAACGCATTATTATGTTATCGCAAATAAGTGTATATCCCTTTGGTTGTCGGGGGTTGACACACCTGGTAAAAAAACAATGGTTCGGGTGTGGCCAAAAGGTCCAATAATAAAGTGATCCTAAGGAGAGCACTTATGGTTAGAGAGTTGAAGATGAATTATTTTAAAGGAGCAAAAAAATTAATAAGGTACATAGGGACATAAGTCAGTTCATGTAACATTTATTTCCACAACAATAGAATTCAGGTGCTCACACAATAAGTGAAAGAGGCGTGACGTGCAGAGTGATGTTGAAGTTTAAAATAACGGCATCGCATTGCCAACAATAGTGTAAAACTCCTCAAGCAACTTTATAGAATAGGAAGAGTTTTGTTGTAAAGGGTCAACGGCGTTTCGATCTCAACTGTTCGAGATCATCATCAGGACATATAACGGGTGAGCAAGCTGAACTGATGCAATTATTCGTAGCGCAAGGAAGAACAATTGAGGGCTTCAGAAAACAGCTGAGGGTAGACGAGTTTACCCAGATTAATTCGCTGAAGGTACGAGCGTGAGAATATCACGTGTGTGTAAACTTGAAAGGCAGGGTCAGCTGTATAAATTGCGCTTAATGATTTGCTTAGTTAAAGTCACTCCCAGGAGAGCTCCTCTCCCAAGACTTTCCAAATATGAACTGGGAGTGACTTTAACTGTCCCTCGCGCGCCCTCGTCTCCTCGATCAACTGCCGCAGCTGCCAAATTTGCAGACCGCCAACCCCCCGCCATAAGAACGCCGTCCTCTTTAAACCTTGTGGTTTTGACACTCGCTTATGATGTAGACGGACAGTGGCACGCCGCACGAACGAGTGTCCCAACACCCATACCTCCTTTGAGGACATACTAGTAACAGGAAGAGAAATAGAAAAGTCAGCATTGTCAAGTCGGGTGTCCGGCAGTAACTCAGGACCGCACATAGAGCTTAAAACAAGCTGATGACAAGCACCCCACCTTCTTGACTGCCTCAGCTGGTAAGCCGGCGCCAGCTGCCAGTGTCGCCGCCCCAATCCTGAATGAGTGTGAGGAATACCCTTTAGAATCCAGCCCCAGACAACCCAGCGCCCGCCCAAATACCGCCCTGAATTGATACTGTGACACGCAGTCACCCTGTTCATGTATGAACAGGGGCTGTTCCCCCTCCCCGATGGACGAATTTCCAAGTATGTCTTCATCCTAGCTGCCAGGCAAATATCTACCCCAGGTGCAGGGCACAACCAAACCGAAAACGATGCTCTCATAATGAGAAGAGCATACCGTCTGTAGTACCCCAAGAATGTCACCCAGGGTTTTAACATCCAACGGTCTTCTACTATCTTTCCAGACCCCTTCCAGCCTAGCCCAACCCGACAGTGTTTTTCTTACTACAAAGGCTGCGCCGGGGTCACGCTTGTCCGCTAATTTAGCGAAGAAGCCTATTGCCGCCACGTGTGCCCTAGCATAAGACGCTGGCCTTCCTTGATTTTTTAGAGCTAGTAAAAATTCGCAAAGCACCCCTTTGAAAAAGAGGGCCAACTGGCCCGCGCGCTTAGCAAATATCCTGTAAGCTTTGAACTGTTGTTGGTAAGTTCTTCTAGTATGCTCGCCCAAAGAAGCTCCCACCAGCCCCGCTAGGGCGGGGCTCCAATCCTCCACAGAGATGTTGGGAACCCAGTCATCTGCTCTTCTGCCTGAGGGTGATACCTCCGGAAATCCTGCAGTGACAGCAGTGTGAGAGAGACAGCAGTGTGAGAGAGCAGTGTGAGAGACAGCAGTGTGTGTAAGAGAGACAGCAGTGTGTGTAAGATAAATCAGTGTGTGTGAGACAGCAGTGTGTGAGCATAGCATAACAAAACACAACATAGCATAGCATAACAAAACACAACAAAACAGCATAGCATAACAAAACATAGCATAGCAAAACAAAACATAGCATAGCATAACAAAACGTAGCATAGCATAACAAAACACAACAAAGCATAGCATAACAAAACAAAACATAGCATAACAAAAACACACAACAATATACTTTTTAGAAAAGAAAAACAATATAAACAAGCATTTGCAATGCAATAGGTCTCGCATTATTAAAGTTTGAGCTATTGTCATTGCTAAAGAATGCAACACCAATAGCTCAAACTTTAATAACGTGAGACCTATTGCATTGCAAATGCTTGTTTCTATTTGGGTGGGTGTGGGAGCGTATCTTTGAATTGGAACTTTCGTATTTCACAGTCTTTATCATTTGATCCGCCGGGCCCTGCGTGGCCCGATCTTATTGCATTTTTTCTTTGTGTTGCTCCATAATAATAAAAAAGATTTAAACCTAAAATGTTAATAGGCGAAATCATAAACAATCTACATCTAAAAAAACATGAGAGACAATGCAGAATATGCTGTGATCGGATGTCTGACAAAATATTGGAATAGTAAATATTGTGACAAAAATATCGATAACAAAAATATCGTCTACCAATATTTATAATGATAATTAAAAATATATTCAAACAAAAATATTGTTCACACTAACATCATTAAAAATAAGACACAAATATACAGATTTCCATTGATATATGCTAGTATAAAATAGGAAATGTAAAATATTTTAACATATTACATTAATATAATGTAAAATAAAAATATTTAATGTTTAAAAATATTTATAAATATATACTCATATAAAAATGCACACAGATATATATAGTTTATAGATACATATGTATAATTATTTTGATAAACAATTTTATTAATTTTCACACTCAACAGAAAAAACTGAAATTCTCTGCGACTTATTAGTACATTCACGGAGCAATTTCCCCACCGGCCCAGCAGCGGAGAAGACCTAGGCCCCTTCCCAGCCCACCCGGCACCCCCGCAACAGTTCATTCCAGCAAGCACAGCCATTTGCCCCATAAACCCCTTGCTCAGTTGGACAACCTCATGCCTCATACACAGTCTTTTCTTTGATGGCACACCGGTCCACTCCCCTACGCCATTTTGCGATAGAAGGGGCTATTGAGTCCTTCCATGCCGCTGCAATGTCTATTTTGGCCACCAGCAGGGCCGTTGCCAGGAGCAATTTGTCATTACGGGAATCATCCAGCCCATCCATCACCCCCAGGAGAAGAGCGAGAGGACTTAGGGGAACGTCCCAAGCCAGTATGGCACTTAGTTCAGTTACAACCGACTCCCAGTACCTGGAAAGGATGACACAGGACCAGACCATATTGTAAAAATCAGCTGGTTCTGCGTCACACAGAGGACACTTTGAGGATGGGAGGAAGCCCACTCTATATAACCTCACAGGAGTAAGATATTCACAGTGAAGATAGTAAATTTGGATGAGGCGGAGCCTGGCCGATATAGAGTATCCTGGGAGTCATTAGTGCACCTCTCCAGTCTTCCTCCTCCAGCGCAACAAGCCATTGCTCCCAACGGGTCTCTAACATGGATTGGGTATTGTTTATCAAGGTCCGATAGATGTGGGACATTTCCCCCTTCCCCAGATTTCCCATGAAGAGTTTAGATTTCATTGGACTAAACTCTGAGATTGTTGTTTGATTGGGAATGTGGAGGGACAGAGCATGCTGCAATTGGAGATATTTGGAAAATTGAGTGGACTGTAGTGAATATGTTTGCTTCAACTGTTGGAAGGAGGACAAATGATCACCCCTCCATACATCTCCACCGGGGTGATAACAATCAAATCCTATTTCTGAAACCCGCCAATGACCCCACCTCCCGCAGCCAAGTGCCGTGCCAGAGGGGTGTCTGCAGTGTAATCTTGCTATCCCATTGGGTGTCTCGCGACGCAGATCACTACACTAGAAGGGCAGTTCGGGTGACTGCAGGTAGAGTGTGAGGGATAGGAGCCCCATACAGCATGGCCTTGATCCAGGAGAATCCAAGGCTTTCTAGCTCTCACTGGTAGTACGGGTCTGCCAGACCGTCAATAAACCAGTCGTGGATCACCAATAGGCGAGTGGTCAGATACTATAGAAAAGGATTTGTCATCCCCATACCTCCATCATATGGGGGACGTTGGCAGTGCACAAGAGAAAGCCGCAACCTCAAGCCACCCCAGAGGACGGTTGTGATCAATGTATCTAGCCCATAGAACCAACTGTGAGGGAGATAGAGCAGGAGGTTCTGAAGTACGTAAAGGAGACAGGGCAGAACCATCATTTTGAACAGGGCAACCCTGCCTAGGGGGTTAAGCGCAAGGGTTTGCCAACGCCTGAGGTCATCTTTTGTATGTTTGAGCAGCAGGCTCACGTTAAGGGACCAGGTCAGCTCCGGGAGAAGGGCCACCCAGGTATCTAAAAGAGAGTCTCCGCAGGGGAATGGTGGCTTGCCAGTCCACAAACTCCCGCAAGGGATGCAGGGGCACTGCATTAGATTTAGCTGTGTTCAGATGCAGCTCTGATGCTCTTTCAAAGGATTGGAGGATTTGGAGACATCTCGGTCCAGATTGGGCCGGGTCACCTAGAAAGAGCAGGACATCGTCCACATAAAGGGTGATTTTTCCTCATGGGAGTCGTGCCAATGCCATCCTCGAATCCGCTTATCAGCCCGTATGGGAGAGAGTGGGCACCCCGAGGGGTACTCCTCCTGATAGGGAAGGTATTTGATAGTGCCCCATTTACCAGGACCAGGGCAGACAGGTTGGAATAAAGGTCTGCCACCAGCTTCCTGAAGTGGGGACCGAAACCTGCCCTCTCCTGAACACTCCCCAAGTAGCACCAGTTGACCGTATCAAAGGCCTTATCAAAGTCAAGGAGCACTATGGCCAAATAAGGAGTGAGGAGATGACGGTGAGTAAGGGCCACATGAAGGCGTCTCAGGCAGTGCAGTGTGCTGCAAAGCAGCATAAAGCCACACTGATCAGGGTGTATGAGAGTGTGAATCACACATCTCCGGCAGGTGGCGAGAATTGTGCTGTAGATTTTATTCTCAGTATTCATGAACGAGATTGGGCGGTAACTAGAGCAGGAAGCTGGGGAAGGGTCCGTTTTAGGTGTGACCACTATGGTGGCGGTGTCCGTGTCAGAGGGGAAGGCGCCTCTCTCCAGGACCTTGTCAAACAGAGTGTGGAGTTGTGGGGTCAAGATGTCTGCATAATATTCCGCAGGGAATCCGTCCGGACTGGAAGTCTTGCGAGTGGCCAGTGCTGAGATCGCTTCACTGATTTCCTCAGTGGTGATGGGTTCGTCTAATGCCTCAGCTCCACCCTCTGGGAGCTGCGGGAGAGGGACACAACGTCACAAAAGGGAACTGGTGGCTGGCGGGCGCGAACGATTTGCTGAATAAAGCTCTGCATAGTAAGTCACGAAGGCCTGGGAGATTTCCACGGGGTGTGGGAGGTTTGCCTGCCAGAGTCTCGAATTTCGGGGACTATCCGGTTGGCCAGGGGATGAGTAGCGATCCAGTGAAGCAACTTGCCATTTTTGTCTCCCCAGCCATACAGCCTGGCCACAGAGGACCTCCAGATCATTTTGGCGTATTCAATGGAGATAATCCTAATATCCTCTTGCACTTATTGGAGCAGCCAGTGGTCCTTCTCCCCATTCCCTGTGGCCGCTGTCCTTTCCAGGAAGAGAGCTTTGGCCTCGAGATAGGAAAGATGGCAGTCTTGAACCTACCGTCTATGCTTAAGGAACCCTTTAGCATACCCTCAAATTGTGGCCTTATCCGCCTCCCACAATCTTCCCAGAAGTTGTACAGTGCCCTCATTAGTTCTCCCTCAATTCCTTCCTTATATTCTTGGTCCTGAAAGAACCATGCATTCAGCCTCCATATGGGACGCAGCGATCCCAAAGGGCCCCCCACTTGCATCAGGGAGTGGGGAGGGATCTGAAAAGCCTTGTGCCAAGATCTGAACTTTTGTGACTAATCTGCAGTCTAGGGTGGGCATGTAGATGAGGTCGATGCGGGAGTGGGTGTGATGCGCAGCAGATGTATGCATATATTGCAGTGTTCTGGGGTGCCAGGTATGCCAGACGTCACAGAGGCCCAGTTAAGTGGAGCGGTCTCCGAGAAGTCTAGCCCCTCGCCTTCTATGGGAGGATTGTGAGCCTGTTGCATCATTGGTGGGGTCAGGGACGCATTGAAATCTCCTCCAATCACTGTTAGGCCTTGGGGGAGGGAGGATAGCATCTCTACAGCTGCCCTGTGTATGGATTCTAAGTTTACCGGCAGGGAGTACGCTGCCATCAGATTGATAGTTGTACCCTCCAGGGTGCCTGTAAGGGTGTCAAAATAGCCTAGGGGATCAATACCCATCTGAGTCGGTGTAAATGGGAGGGAGGGCGGCAAAAGGATCGATATTCCTCGAGCCCCTCTAGAGAACCCAGATTGTCACACTCTATCAAAGCCCTGGTGTGCTAAAAAGGGACTTGATTTCCCATCAAGTGGGTTTCTTGCAGCAAGAGGACAGCTGGGCGAGCCCGTAATGCTTAATTTAAGATCGCCGTTCGCTTAATTTTATCAAAAAGATGTTCCATGAAAGGATTCTAAGGTACTCAGTTCCATTATAAGGCTGTGACATCATGACAGGGTAGCAGCGGGCGGGGCCAAGGGTCCGGGGTGCCCAGATAGCTTTGAAGACCAGGCTCGAGGAGTGGCTGAGGGTGCGCAGCTTCACCACGTGGACCATGCGGGGATGCATCATTAACTTTGTACACAGCGTCGCAGAAGAACAGGTTAACAGCAACAAAAGCAGGGAAAACAGTCCCTACCCACTGTCCCAACTAACCCCCCTCCCCATAATTCCCCAAATGAAGCATCTTTGGCCCAGTAAACGATAATTTAGAATGTGGGAGTACTAGCAATGAAAGCGTTGTGTATGGCAATGTATAAGCTTCCTCTATAATTAATCCAGTGAAAGGCATTACAAGTGAGGGCATGCATAGTCAGATATGGGGGCTGCGTGAGAGGTCCGTGTCCTCAAAGCTAGACCTAGGAGAGGCAATGGAGCTCACCTCCAGTGCCGGGTCCAGAATCTCAGCATTCTCATGGATTCCTGCCGGTTCCTGGGGTGCAGATCATCCGTTCCTCTCGATGGAGGAACCTGCAGGCGAGGCCAAAGTCGCACCATGAGCGTTACATCTTCTTCGGGATCCGGCACGCCGCCCACAAGAACTTGCAGTCGTGCCTGCTCTTGGTCCCTTCAGGGGCTCTGACTGCGGGGCTCCTCTCGATGGGTGGACTGGGCATTCCTCGGTCTCCAAGATCTTAGAGGGGTCTGCAGCCCCCTTAAAGTGCGACCGCCATGTTGGCTTGCCAAGCCATCCCCCCCCCCATATATGTATGATTTAATACTATTAATAAAAATATATATTTTAATTTAAATTACAAATTTGAATTATTGTTTAATATTCACTATTATAAAAAACATGAATAAATATTTATATATTTAAAAAAAATATATATATAATAAAACACAAGTACAAAACATTCAACTAAATTAACAAATTAAATATAAAATAAAAAAAAATATTACTTAAAAATAATACCAACATTTTTAAAATCTATATATAAAAAGTTAAAGACAGAAACAAATAATTCTAAGATATATATTTCAACAATTTTAATAATAGATGTTTAAATCAGTAAATAAAAGATAAAATATTCCCATGCCAGTCTGTGCAACAATAGGGAAAGCGTTGGACTTCAAAGACTTGGGGTCCGATTACGATGCGGGCAGGAAGGGCTGCGACCGTCAGTCGGAGCCCTCCTGCCAGCATTGTAATCACTGGTTCGGATATCCTTCCTTCCAAGCCATTTCGATGGGCTCGGTCAGAAGGAAATCCGAACCAGTCTTCCGAATGGCTTGCGACAGGTTCAGAGAGCCCGTAGTCCATTCGGAAGGCCCACAGTAATCCTCAGGCCAGCTCTTTCCGGCCGAGGGATTGCGATGGCAGTTTTCCACTGCCTTTTTGTGCCGGCCTTTTTGGCACAAAAAGGAGGTGGGAAACAGCTTTGGGGCACCCAGCAGGGCCCCCATGGGTGCAAGGCCGCCGTATGGTGGTTCTATTGATCCCTGCACCCGGTGGTAGGCACCTTGAGGTGGCTGCCACAGGGTGCGTGGATGAACTGCACCCCTGCTCTTTGCTATAGGCTCTCATAGCAAAGTATAGGATTGCAACCGAACAGGGTTCGGTCACTTCCTTATCTGGGCTGGAACCGACGACTGGCGGTCGCTCGGTTCCAGGTCCAGAACGATGCCGGACGGACTCAGGTCAATCCGGCATTGTAAATGGGCCCTTAAAAAAAACTATTCCAACTCCCATATTTGCAACAGTTGGGAAAGCATTGAACTTCGGAGGGGTTAAATTTACTATTTTCACTCCAGTCTTTGCAGCAGTAGGAAAAGTACCTCAATTCAAACACATAACATATTTTAATAACCTTATTAATTAACCAGAAATAGTAATAGGAAAATTATCAATATAAAACTAAAAAACCCCTAAGCTTCTTCACACAATGCAAACACTTCTCCTCCAGCCCCTCCTAGGGTCTTAGAGAGAATACAGTCCCTGCTCTGGGATTTCATCTGGGAAGGCAAACGTGCATGTATTTCCAAGGCCCGAGCCTAGCTCCCTCTGGCGGATGGCGGTCTCGGTGTCCCGAACATGAGGTGCTACTCCCAAGCGGCGCAACTCCACTATATGGTGGAGTGGTCCCACATACTTGCTGAGAAGCACTGGTGTTTTATTGATCAATTCATTGCAGCCACCCAAATCTAGAAGATCCGCTGGCTACCAAAGCCGCATAGACCTGCCGGGGTATATGTCTCCCCAGTCACGCTGGCCACATTGGGGGTGAGGGACAAAGTACAACTGCGACATGGGCTCTCAAAACCCAGATCACCTCAGACTCTCCTAATTGGTGACCCAGATTTTCCACCAGCACTCACAGGGGCAGCGTTCAAGCCCTGGCAAGAGGCCAACTGTAAGCGTATTAGTGATCTATTTGACGTAGGCGGACTTATGGATTTCCGCACCCTGCAAGGCCATTTTAACCTACCACACTCGGCAAAATGGCAATGTATCATGGTAGCACACTGGGTGTCGCAGCCCTGGATTCGCCCACATGCCAGTAGGCCGCTGACAGCATATGAGAAATGGATCCTTACTAGATCTTCAGACGCCAAACTCCTCTCAGATATTTGTTCTTTTTTTAGTAAAGCCGGTCTACCCAATAGACTCACCGGCTCGGGCCTGATGGGAAAGGGAATGTGAACGCACCTTCACTGACAAGGAGTGGAATGACATCCTCCATAGAACACGCATAAGGAGATGCTTCTCAAGATCGCCCACTATTGGTATCCCACGCCCGCTAGAATAGCGGCTTGGAACCAGTGCGGGGATGGGAGATGCTGGCGCCAATGCGAACAGCAGGACACACTGGCACATATACTCTGGCACTGCCCTAAACTGGCCACAGTGTCTGACTCACACAAAGTTGGCAGACTGTTGGGCTCCTTGGTGTTAGCACCTGGCACGTGAAATGGTGCACTAGATCATACTCTCACCATCCTGTCAAAACTGTTATAAGCCTATAGCTCCAATACACAACACAATGACCCAAATCCCCAGCTATTGTGCTCCTCTGCTAATCCCCCTCACTACTTATTATTGTGATTCTAATGTATATATTTTACTTCTAGAACATTCTACTAAAATGAGCACTGTATGGCTTACAAATTGAACTGTATTCCAGGGGCAGTGTCCCCCTATAATGTGAATATACAACACACAGTAAACAGTATTGACAGTCAGTAGTACATACTTTATTGTAACCAGCAGTCCAATATTCAATTAGTGCGACTGCGAGTCTGCCAGTTCAACCGCGGACACGATAGAGGCTCTGAAGTGGGTTGGGGTGGGGCTGCTTCAAGTTGATATACACACATGGGTAGCAGCGCAAGGCACCTAGGGCAAAAAGTGTGCATGTCGGGTTAGACGGCTACCTTTCTCCAGCCAGCCCGACATGCACACTAGAGGAGTCTCTCTACTGCTCATTAGTGAGTGGGGGGTTCCTCAAAGCCGCAGACCCCCAGGCTCGTAATGAGCGGTGAGTTTACCCGCTCAAGCCAATCCTGGCGCTGCTCTCACGCTGTGTAACAGCAAGGGAGCAGCTCTGGATTGGCTGAGCGGAGCAGGCTGCTCGTCCAGACTGTCTTTCCCTAATCCCTCCACTGACCCTTACCCCATGCTGTTTTGGAGAGTCGAGCGGCCTTGTGTGTGATCTGTGTGATCAATCATTGTCACGAAAATCCAAGTGTACTCCCAAGTCAAGGGGACACGCTCAGACCCAGTAATTATAGCCCCATTTGCTATCAAGACCTGAAACAATCCCTCCTCTAGTTTAGTAACTGCTAGTATTTTATCCTTGACAGATAAGGGGAGTGACCCCTGCGCACGGCTGCAAAACGCTCTTCTCGTCCTCGTTGGATAGATACAATTGAATTGGTCCCCCATGTATCTGATGATGGTGGGTTCAGACAGCCCATAATGAATGAGAAGGCTCTACAATGGGGTCAGGGGCATGCACAGGGAAGGACCCAGATTTGCTCTGATACACTGAAAGTCCGGACAGCACAGCAGTCCAAATCTGTCCAGGACCTTCATGGCAGGCTGGGCTCTATAAATATGCACTTTGACATATAGGAGCTGATTACAATGAGGTCAGAAAAGGCTACCAATGGGATTCGGATTCTGCAAATCTGATACGGGAACTATGTTCCCAACCAAATCGGTCATCTTTCTGGATGACCGAGAACGATGTAAGGAAGCAGTCTGGGCTGTCCAAATCGGTTGCAAACGGGATTCAGGCAGCCCGAGTCGTTCGGAGCTGAATCATACAGCGCAATGGAGATGATTTCGAGCGAGTACGCTGACCAATTAGGACAGCTGTTCCGAATCGGTTTGGCTGAGACGAAACAGCTGTGGGAATCGGATTTCAGGGGCCCACAGCAGGCCACCCTTCACCCGTAGGCTTCCAGGTGAAGCCTATTGGGGGATCCAAGGGACCCCCCCTTCCCAACCAAGCCCAGTGTGGCAGGCACCATGGGGTGTCCGCCACAGGGTACAAGGTTTGCCCCACACACTCCTTTTTCAATGGGAGCCTGCGGTCTTGTTCGGAACACAGGCTCCCATTGAAGTCAATGGGAGTCTGCCCGAACCGAGTCCGTATAGGCATCCGGATACATTGTAATTGGTCGGTAGGACTTACCAAATACGAATCATTTGGAAAGCATTCCTAACCCGATTTGGTGGGAATGCTTTCCTGACAACATCCTAATCGGCCCCATAGTTTTTTCGGAGATTAATGCGTAATATTCTCACACACATATTTAATCATTGTAATCGAGATGTGGGCGACCGTCTATGAACATCACCATTTTTTAAAAGCTCACTTTTGTTTTTGTTCTCAAGGAAAGGAGTCAAAAGGCCTGAAATAGCCTGAAAATTAAAACAATTGACTGCCAATGAGAACACGTTTACCTACCACTTAGTGAGTGCAAATCTAATTATTTCGGTGGTTTCTCGAATGAAGTAATTGCATTTATAGAAATAGATTGTTCAGTCTGTTAGCAGGGCTAACATACAAGATGCATGTCAGAAATCGGAATTCCTCCTTTGCATCTGCAACGACTTCCAATAATGAATTTGGAGAACACCAAGGAAAATGTTAGCAATGCTGATAGATTTACGTGGACAATTGGAAAATGGTTATAAAGCCAGAACTATCTTTGACTGCTTTATTATTCCTAGTGAGTGTGCATGGCGTACTGTTTAAAGTATAAAGTTATTTAAACACCTGTGACTGTGAGGATAAACAAAGTCCGCTCAACCAGATGTTTGCCATTCTCCCACATAAAGCCCCGCTCGCTACATCCTTGGTTTACAGGCTTAAGTGGAGACAGACAAGCTAAAATGAGCCATTACCATCGTGTAGGGATCACCTCGACAAAATCTCGATTTTAACACTGCAGCTCCCCGTAAATGAACCTGTACTTTGCTTAAACTGGGACTGGTTCTTCTTTGCTAACTGAAAATAATCCTTAATGCTTTGTCTTTAGTTGATTCACATCAGTTTCCCCTACCTGTTTTTTATTTCATAAATAAGAGGTTTTTACTCTGCTTATTAAAATAACGGTCGTGGCACTGAACTGACTACACAAACGATTAAAAGCAAGAAAACGTCCCATTTCTATCTAGAACTGGCTGTCAACTGGTCAGTATCTGTGGACGTATTTCGATCAGTAGTGTTACTGAGTGGCATGGCCAGAACTTTTGATCCCCGGGGCGGTCCCTGAGTTTGCCACCCAGTGAGGCCTGATGCAGGTAAGAGCGGATGCAGGGGTCGACAGACAACGAATAAAGGCTTTAACAATTAAAACTTACCTTGCGCTCGCCGCCACCCCGAAAACAAGTGCTGCCCGGGGAGGACCCCCCGAGCTAAGCCACTGGTGTTACCTTTTCCTTTTCAGAGCGGTTACCTTTTTTCTTTTCAGAGCTGTGCTGTCTACAGCTCATGCGTTAACTGAGTTTAGACAATGCTACATGTTAAAAAGAGGTGCACAGCTATACTCTGCGCCTTTGCAGGCATTCATGATAAGGCTCATGGGGACTACCCAAAAGTGCAATAAACTAGGTATGCAGTTCCTGTAGGGGAGGGGAAGAGGAGTGATCCCACGAAGGAATTCACGAAAGGTGGGGGGAAATCCTTCCTTTCGGAATAAGGGCCCTCACACATCCAGCCCGCTGGGTGTCATGCTTCATCAACGGGCATGCTGCTCATCGGGTCCGCGCTGCAATACCCGACGGGCACCCTATGCAGGGTCACTTTGGCGTAAATCTTTTTTTCCTTGCCGTTCGGTGCAGTGGGTGTAAGGGGCCTAAGAAGTGTAGAAGTGTAAATGTGATGGTCAACTAGACCAAGTGCAAAACATCTTTAATGACCCTGCCTTCCACCCTGATTAAAAATGGAGTGGCGCCTCTCTGCAATAGTGCTGCAGTGTCATGCACTCAATCTCATGCGGCCGACCTGTTTCTTGCCTAATAGTCAGGTGGATCTAGCGGCAATTCCTCAGGACCTAGTGAAATGTGGTGAATCTACACTAAAGACAATGGTAATATGGTATCCTAACCTGATATTACCATATAGAGGTGTAGTACCTGTTGATGCTGCAGCCAATCCATAAGGAAAATGAAAGATTATTGCATCAACATAGTAGAAAACAGCTTTACTTCTGGGATCACAACGTCATACTCCCCTATGTCTCACCAATATGTGCACACACGCAACTAAGGTGAGCCTCACATGGTGAAGGTGGCTGAGAATGGACTGTAATCAGACATTTTCATGTCACATTGGTCAAACACATATAGTGAAACTGTAGAACTAAGTGGAACTATACATAGTAAAATGTGGAATAAAAAGTAAAGATACGTTAAAGTAACATGTGTCCTAAAGGGGGGCCAAAAGATGTAATAGGTTAATCCAAAATAGTGGTGGCGGTGGTTCTCACTAAGTACAAAGGATAGACAAAGCAGTCTCTATTGCATCGAGTGTCAACAGTGAGGCATCTATTAGCCAGGACCCCATGACGGGGCCCACCACTCACGTTCGGTATGGTACGTCGCCTGCTTGGACCCGCAGCCCGAAGGCATAACTGCCCCGGAATGCCCGCTACACCGTAAGGGTCGCAGGGGGACAAGCAGGGAAGCACCGCTACTGGCATCGACTCGTAGTTTTGGTACCCCATATAGGTGGTATGCTGATGATATCGGGAACAATATCCTAGCCAAGGACCTCAACCACTCACCTCGAACAAGGAGAACAAGTCAGGACATCCTGTAGAATGGCAAGGCTGGGATACTCACAGTAGTACTGCGTCAAGGTGACGGTAGACCTAACCCGCACTGCCGGATCCGGGAGGTAAATGCCTACCGTTGCTTGGTGGCTAAGTACTCGCGAAGTTGGCGCGCTTGGTGGATCATATCCGGCGCCGGCAAGACACTGAAACGTAACCCCGGGTTGAGGAGGGGGTAATGGTGTCCGCCATGTTGGAAGTATACGTTTACCGGCAGCCACCTTAAGTGCCATTTTGGAAGGTGCAATGGTGTTAAATGAAGGTTGGTAAACTGCCGGATGGGTCAGACAGGGGTAGCTTCAGAGAACACCGTATTGGTAGGAGCATCAAAAATGCACAGTCTGAGAAAGGCCCCAACGAAATTAATGAAAATTTCACACCATATTTGTAGGAGCCAAAATTGAACATAGTAGTATGAAAATATCTAAACCAGGTGGTGCATGTGGTAAAGTTAGGATCTGTTCAGGGTACTCCAGGGGATGTCTTCATTGAGACCGTGTTTATCAGTAGTCAACCGATAAACCCACCTTTGTTCAATCTTAAACAGTGCCCCTGGGGTTATCGTAGGGTGTGCTTCCAGGATCACCCCTCTCAGGGTGCCCCAGGTGTGGTTTGCTGTCTCAAAGTGCGTGTACAGTTTTGTTGTAACTCTGTGGCATCTGATGTTACTTTTGTGTTCAGTAATACGTGTTTTAACAGCTCTAGTGGTCATGCCCACGTATCGGAGATTACCCAAAAGTATCACTGGTCCAATCCCTGACGCACTGTTAAGCAAAGAGCGAAAATACTTTACAGAGAGGGGGTCCCAATGCTAGAACCATTGTTGAGCAACCAATGCATTTACTCAAGACCACTGGAATTATGCAACATGTTTTTCTGTGCACTGAAAGGCCCTCACAGAGGTCGACTGGTCATCTTTCAGTTGTTTATTGCGGTATTTGTGTGTTAAATTGGCATTAATATTGTGGAATCGATTCCCAGAATGTTTTACCATGATTAAAATTGGCAAAATAATGAAATAATACAGTCACAAAATATGCCGCATTATGCTTCATAATTTGACTTTTATTGCAGCATGATTTAGTAAACGCTGCTGAATAATTTGATCCTCCTCTCCTGCATAATTCCAATGGTTCTGAATATACTACATGGAACGTATGAAGCGGGAAGTCCAACCGCTGGAAATGCTGCTGAGATGTAGACAGGTCATATACGAACATGTCTCTCCTCTGTGGTGTCTCTCAGCAGTAAATGAGAAGCTTCAACCATTGTCCATAATGTCCCTGCACTATACTTAATGGAGGCGTGCACATATTCTGTATGTTATGTTATTCCAACTTATTGAGCGCACGAATACCCTGAGGTGTCTTGGCGCTTAAGCTCAAAGAAACAAAACCCAACTAGAACAGGGGAGTAGTTCTGAAAGAGTCATGTTTTAAGTCCCTTTCAAGAAGGAGAGCAGTGAATGTGAAGACCTAATATTAAAAGGAAGAGTGTTCCAAAGTTTGGCTGTTCCATAACTCAGGCTCCGTCCTCCCCAATTGGTCTTCTGAAATCTGGGAACAGTCAAATATTTGGCATCGGTGGACTGAAGCAGTCTACTGGGAAGATGCCATTTAAAGGCCTGTATTGTTTAGAGCTTTGTAAGCCAGGCATTAAGCCTTGAACTTTATACGGCTTGCCACTGGGAGACAGTGCAATCCGAATTTCTGTAGAGGCTGATTGAAATTTGGGCAAACCCAATAAGAATATTGCGTTTGCATTTTGTGTCATCTGTAATTTTTTTAAATGTTGATTTTGAATATTTAAGTACAAGCCGTTACAGTAATCTAATTTAGATAGCACCAATGCAGTCCCAACGGTCTTCCTGGAATTGGCTGGCAGATAAGGGAGCATTTTCTTTAATTTATTAATCATAAAAAACAAAGAAGAGACCGTAGCATTTATTTGGTTTACGTATGTCAGATTATTGTTCAACAAAATCCCCCTATTTTTCACTTAGGTTACTGGTTTGGGGAGATTGTCTAACTCAGCCGGCCACAAAATGGGATCCCAGGTTGGCGAAAGGCTGCCAAATATCATTACCTCCGTTTTATCTGAATTAAGCTTTAGGCAGTGCTTACTCATCCAGGTAATTATTTCCCACATCCAATGCTGAAAGCTTAGTGAAGTGGAAGATTCATTTCTGGATGCCGCAACCACTATTTGTGTGTCGTCGGCGTAAGATGTCAAATTAAAACCAAATTTTTGAATCGGGGGTGCCAGTTCGGACATGTAGATGTTAGATAATGTTGGACTGAGGGACGATCCCTGTGGGACCCCGCAGGGTAGCACATAAGGAGCTGATTTAAAATGGTCCAAAGCTACTGATTGCGTTCTATCCACCAGAAAAGAGGAAAGCAATGAATGCGCAGAGTCATTAATGCCCAAAGTTTCTTCAACAATCTATGATCTACTGTGTCAAAAGCTGCCGATAAATCGAGGTGTAGCAGGGCAGCGGCCCCGCCCATATCCATCACTGCCCTAATCTCCTCGGTAGCTTTAATTAATGCAATCTCAGTACTGTGTTCTGAGCGGAAATCAAATTGCATGGGATCAAGTTGAGAATTGTCATGAATAAATTGGGCCATCTGTTGATACATCAGTTTCTCCACTAGTTTTGCAAGCATAGGCAATCAAGAAATCGGGCGGTAATTATTGGTATCGGTGACATCTAGATTTGGTTTTTTTAAGTGAAAGAATGGAGGCATCTTTCCAAAGTGTAGGAAAAATTGCAACGTTTTGGCATTAAAGTCGTTAGCAAGGATTGTGCTTATTTTACTGGCGATAGTCTTAAGAATGGAGGGTGGACACTGGTCCAATGGAAATCCCGATTTTACCGCTATAATCAACTTTCACTGGTGACCGTAGAGAAGCTGGAGAACACATTGTGTGCTAAAATGATTCCAGGACGTTCCTCATTAGAATTATTAGAATTTGCGGCCTCAAATTGTGCATAAATATTATTGACTTTATCCCTAAATATACTTGCAATACTATTGCAACAAGACTGACTGCTCATTTTAATTGTTTTACTAGGTAGTGTGGTTAGTTTGTTTACCACCTGAAATAATTCTTTTAAAGAATTTTTAGCCTTTTCAATTTGATATGTATAGAAACCACCTCTTTCGTTTATTAAGAGGGTTTAGTATTTGGACAATGCTAATTTGTAATTTTCTTTTTCTAGGACATCATACTGCAACCTCCCTCACCTTTCTGATCGCCTACAATTTTGCTTTTCAATGCTCCTGGCAACCAGGGAGTAGAGGGAGTCCTACTGTTTCCTGATCCCCTTATAGTTGGTCCTGCCTCCATAAGGCCAGTGCTTAATTTGTAAAATATGAAGTGCAGGTGCTCAATTTTTTTTAGGAGGCCACATCCAATTCCCTCGGCTCCACCCACTTACTCTAGTTGCTCCACCCCAGTGCTTAGTTTGTAAAAAAAACAGAAGTGCCAGGGCCCTTTTCGGAAGATCACGACAGCCTACACCACCCGTTGCCCCTACCAGTGCTGCCAATGACAGAACCAACACAACTACATACCATCTCACTCCTAAAAGTGATACAATTCCGACTATTTTTATGTATTTTGACTTATTAAACACAGTTGTGCTCTTGGGGCAATATTTTACAGGCACGTTTGGGATTTTAATTTTATGGTAAATAAAAATTCAGAAAAAAGAGAGAGAAAGAAAAAAACAACTGAGGAAATCATCCAAAACCGGCGTTTTCTCTTTTGTAATATACACTTAAAAAAAAAATATACAGGAATAATACAATTCAAATCTGTTTTAGACCTGTCTCGTCTATCCTTAAATGATTAGTAACGCAGAGAAAGACAGAACAGACTTGTTAAAAAGGTGATACAGAGGACTGTAAACAAGTTTGTATTGAACCTTCCAGAATTACAAATTAAGATCAAGTAAAGGAATATTTATTTCACTGAGTAAGGGGCAGTGCTAGCCTAAGAAATAGCAAGAGAGGGGCAGAATAGGGAGAAAGAAGAGGGGAGAGATGACTGGAAAAGGACGACGAAGAGTAGAGCACCTGCAAGAGTGAGAAATATGAACAGAAGAGGAGCGAGGTGCAGAAAGAGGAATGAGGTAAATTAAGCAACCTTGCCATTGAGCTGTGCCCGCAGGCCCGAGAAATCCTTGAGGCCCCTACCCGTAATATTTTACAAGATAAGCCTTGAGCACAAAGCACCTCAATCATGTCCAGCAGCAAAACATGACACCCACACACAGCTCCTCTGCTAATGCACCTCAACAGTAAACTCTCTTTCCTCTGATAACGAAAGCATAGAACTCCCATGGTTAATGCAGGGCCGAATAGATTGATAAAGAAACACAACGGCGATGCAAAAACCACCACAAATGCCACCCGACCAGTATGGCAGCATTTCACGTTTTTAATCTAATAAAAAACATCTCGTTCCATCCCAAATTCAGCCTGCACCCGTACATGCAAGGGCATGGGGGGGGGGTGAGATATAGCAAATCTACACGGGCCTCCCATGAAACCGAAGACCAATGAATATTTGTGAGATAAAGGAGAGTAGCGTAGCCAGTGTGTCCTGGGCCCCGAGTGCAAAGAAGGAAATGGGCCCCTGGCTTCTCTTCGAATTTCAAAATACATCATTAAAGTGCAGTGGCCCCACGCTCCTCTGGGCCCGCTGCGCCAATGGAAGCTACTCCCCTGATATGGGAGTCTCTTGGCCCCTTTGTCACATTTTGCAAGTGAGCCTGACTTTTACACAACTCATAAAAATACACAACTCATGCGCCCCGCCGTAACGAGGCGCATTTTGTTGAACATGAAAGAAACCACAAAGGTCAGTCTCCTTACCTGCACGGAGACACCCAAGACCGCCTCCAGGGCTGAGGCTGACACTGGCGAGGGAAGAGAGACACAAACTGAACCAGGAGAATAACTACCCACAGGAAGGGAACCCCAGGCACTCTCAAAGACAGACCCCTGGAGCCAAAGAGAGACGAGGCTAGCGCTGCGAAACTGAGAGAACTGAAAGTCCCAAAAGTGTGTCTGGGATTCAGGTGAAAGTGGCAGAGAGGGTTCAGGAGGAGCAGGCCAGGAGCCACTGTATTATTTATTTTCAAATGTTCCTACAGGAGATGCTGCTCCCTCTCGAAAAGAAAATACCTGCCTTTTTCTACTATTAGAATGACGTCGGGCAGGAAGCGGAGCGGCAGCCGGCGGAAGTTAGAGAGTGAGGGGAAGTGCCTATTCTAGAAGGCTGATTCTGCGGGGGCTGTGCAGCTTTTCAAGCAGGATGGACGAGATTACAGCTGGGGAAAACGATGTTCAATCATCAGCCTTAGGCAGGATTATGGGAAGGCTCTGCTCCGCTGTGTGCTCTCGGGCAGTCCCTCCCCAGAGAGGCGGAATGGGCATCGTAATAAGGCATGCAGCAACCAATTTGAAATATTTTACGGCGTTCACCAGGAAGACCTGTGTGAACTTAAGTGAGTCGATATGGAATGTAGACCCGGCCCTGAGAAATAAGTGCCGGTGCTAAGCACCGGAAAGCACCGGCACAAATTAAGCAGTGATAAAGGCTGAATTCAGCCAATATGTGTATTCTTTAACAGCTATCTCAGGATTGGAGTTTAGAATTGGTTGGGAATTATTCAGCTGTTGCAGTTATCGGTTGGGGTAAATTTTATTCCAAGCTCTATAGTCTATCGGATGCGTACTAATATGTTTAACTGGTGAGCTCTCCAGAGATTTCAATTCAAACAAGATAGCTGAGTGATCAGTCCAAAGTAATGGTAATACCTCTTTCACTGTGATAGCCAACTCAGATGTAAATAGTCCATCTAAGGTATGCCATGCCCTATGAGTTGCATTATTTTCATATTGTGTTAAACCTACGGACCCCAGTATATTTAGTAGGACTACTGTCTTTTTGTTAATGTTATCTTCTAGATACAAATTTAAATTACCCAAGATGTTGAAACTTTTGGGAAAAACTTTGGATTCTAAGAGTGAGTGAATGTTACTATTAAAAGTACTCCTGGACCCTAGAGGGCGATACAAGCACATGCTTTTAAAATAACTTTTTGGGTTAATGTCTAATGAAAAGTAACCCTGGGCATAGTACTACGCTTCACTCACGGAGCATGCGTAGTTTGCACTACTACGCACTACGCAAAATGCACGTAGCACAGTGCAAAAACTGTGCCACAATACATAGCGTAGCAGCAATATCAACAATACCCACAAATGCTTTGATTAAGCAATTTTACATGCTAAAAAGCATATAAGCAATTCACAAAAGTGAACTGTGAATGAAAATATTAGGCAATGAGAGAGGTGATGATTTTGGGGTCCTCCCTAACCTAGGGGGAGGATCAAGCAGATGCCTTGAACACAAAGAGCATATCATGCTGGTGAATGATTCAGTGGGGGTCCCTTCCTCCTAGGACCACCCAAGCACAGTTATGGGCAAAAATACAATCCCAACCAAAGGCCCTGCAAAGCATTATGGGACGAGATTAGCAATGGGCAGTGAGTGTTATAGTGTCCAATATCAAAATAATTCTACAAAGAGCTGCAGTTCAACTAGTCGTTACTAGATGTCCCTCATGAGTCAAAGGCAAAAGCATTGAAATTATTATTACATCAAGCTGCAGTTCCACTCGTCGTTCTAGATGTCCCTCACGAGTCAAATGCAAAAGCATTGAAACCCTTTCATTAAGCTTTTGCATTTGAGTTGTGAGGGACTTCTAGTAACGACTAGTGGAACTGCAGCTTGATGTAATAATAATGTCAATGCTTTTGCATTTGACTCGTGAGGGACATCTAGTAACGACTAGTTGAACTGCAGCTCTGTGTAGAATTATTTTGATATTGGATACTATAATATTCACTGCTCACTGCTAATCCAGTCTCATAATGCTTTGCAGGGCCTTTGGTTGGAATTGTATTTTTGCCAATAACTGTGCTTGGGGTGGTCCTAAGAGGATGGGACCACCACCGAATCGTTCAAGAAGATGTGCTTTTTGTTTTCAAGGCATCTGCTTGGTTCTCTCCCTAGGTTAGGGAGGATCCCAAAATCATCACCTCTCTCACTACTTGCTAATGTATCATTTTCACTTTTGTAAAATGACTGTATGCATTTTAGCATATAAAGACAGAGATACTTATTTTATCATAACTTGCACTGTGCAAGATGTTGTTAGCAATTATTGCTTAGAGCAGATAAGCACACAGTGCTAAGCTACGCGTAGCTAGCTTGCTGAGCTGAGCGTAGTTCAAAGTGTACTTCCCGTAGCTACGTGTAGTGCTACTACGCAAACTACGCCCAGGGTTAATGAATTGGGAAGTGCTTCATATTGCAAGTTAGAAGCCAGAGAAAATTTGGCTGCATATTTTTCTTGATATATTATGGCCAGCCCACCTCCTCATTTGAGGGGTCTGTCTAGCTTAAATGACAAAAAACCCGCTGGGACTGCAGTCAGAAAGTCAGGGTCAGAGGCTGCGTCTGTCCAGGTCTCGGTAAGAAACTATAAGTCCAATAGATGATTCACAATAAAATCTGCCACTTCATATTTATGTTTGGCCAGAGACCAGACATTAATAAGAGCACAGGGAATATCCAATGTCGCTGTAATTTCCGGCCTACTCTCTGCTGGCCCTGGGATCGAGGCCCGGCAGGACTTAGCCTTCTGAGCTTCAGGCAGATGAAATCCACAGTTACAGCGATAGGGCTACTGCGAGCAGGATAGACCAGGGTTATACCAACAGCAGTTAGTGCATGAGATATTCCTATTTAAATCTAAGAGTTCCTTACCTGAATTGTATCTATGTTCGATCCTCTCTGGACATGGGGCCCAGGCGCTAGGAGCGTTCCAGCTGCAGACAGGCGCAGACAGCTTGCCTCTGGTGCGCCTTCGGCATGCCAGCGGTGCACCCGCTGAATGCATCTGCGCACCTCCCAAAGCTGGCAATCCGGTTGCCTACACGGAAAACAAAAGTTGCATTCCAGTTGTGCCCAGAGAGAGCTGTGCAGACACGCTATTGGCGGCCTTAAATGGCCCTCCATGAAAGAGGGCGTGTCTGATTTAGCGCTGTGAGCGCAAAATAGTAAAAGCAGGGGTGCAAACTAATGGTGCAAAACTGGGATCCAGCAACCCCGCAGACCCTCACGCGGCTCCCCTGTGAAGGGACTGCTATTGGTAAAAGAAAATTAAATAAATCGAAATTGCCAAGGAAACACATGAAGTAATGAAAACAGTGACTCACACCCTTCAAATATGGCACCCAACATACCGGAGCCAGGCACCTCCCGAAACTGGCAAGGCAGTTGCCTACAAGGAAATCAAAACTGGCGTTCCAGTTGTGCTGAGAGAGAGCTGCGCAGACACGCGATTAGCAGCCTTAAATGGCCCTCCATGAAAGGGGGCGTGTCCGATTTAACGCTCTGAGCGCGAAATATTAAAAGCGGGGGAAACTAATGGTGCAAAACTGATGTCCAGTAACCCCGCAAACCCTCACAGGCTCCCCTTTGAAGGGACCGCTACTGGTAAAGGAAATTAAATAAATCAAAAGTGTCAAGAAAACACATACAATAATAAAAACAGGGAGTCACTCCCTTCTAATATGGTGCCCAACCTACGGGAGCCAGGCACCTCCCAAAACTGGCAATACGGTTGCCTACAAGAAAAGAAAAGTTACACGTTATGCGAGTGTGTTACTGTTCTGCCTGTCAAGATAAGAGGGGGGGCGCAGCAGATAATGATGGCTTTGCTGGGCCACCACTACTTCATGAACAACAGCTGCATCGTTTGCAATGTTTGTAATCATGCTGCTGTTTTGATGATATAGTGGCCCAGCAAGGTGAGCTAAAGGAGTTCCATTAGGATGAGGGTGATGGGATCATATTTCTTCATCCCCTGAATGAGACGTACAGTACCTTATAGGGTGCCCTACTGCCCTTTAATGTTCGTTCCTTGCTGTCTCATTGTGTCCAGTCTGAAAAATCACAATAACCTGTATTTCCTCAGGAGATTTCATTTGTGACGCGATAGCAATAAATAAAGAAATCTGTAAGGTACTCAGTATATTGCAAAGTCTGTTATGAAGGTCTGTGGTTATACTGAATAAGCAGCTACCTATATCATTATTATATCAAATGGCTTTATTGATGTCATAACTACACTTTCACAATTGCCTTATTAACCTTCTTGCTTTATCAAATTTACTTGAAAATTCACCATTTGCACACTCTTTTTTCAAATATTTTTCGGGGGGAGAACCCCAAAGCCCTCCTTATAACAGTCAGGCTACCTCGCTCACCACATGTCATTCATTACGAACTTTTACGCCTCACCACTTTCAATTGTCGCCAGCCGCCATGGCTGTATTCATGTGTTTTAGCAGTTATGGACAGTTACAAGTTGTGTGTACATCTTTTGTCTTTCGCAATAACCGTTTTTTTTAAAAAACATCAGTAATGAAAGACGAACATTAATTCACCAACGCTCATTATCACATATAAAGGAATGCAGATTGTAAAGGAGAAGTTAAAAAAGTTCCTATACGTATAAGCAGCAGTATTATGTCAAATCTTCAAATATCGCTTGACCTTTTCCTGCAGAACAGGATCTACATAAAACTGGGCACAACAATGATGTAATACAATACACATCACATTATCTGTTCTAATCTCCTTGCGGAGAAAAAGAAGCGAAAGATAAAAAAATCACAGTTGTGAAACGGAAAAGACGAAAAAAATGCAGCATTGTATTGAAACTTATGCCTTTTCATGTATTGCTTCAGAGGCAGCCAAATTAGAAATCCTACATGCCACAACTAGTCCTCTCAGTTCCAACAGATATATTTCACCCAATTATGTTTCCAAAGACCACTGAAACTTGAAAGGTGCACAACATCTTCCCAAAGTGGTGGCCTCTTCCTGAAGGCATCATTTGCATTTCACTTACGCTCAAAACCTCAACTTCAACTAACCTTAAATTCCTAAGGTTTAACAAGTGCCAACCTGTTAGACTTGGGGGTCTCTAGTTGGCACAGGTATGCACTTGTGACAAATAGGGACCTCCTCCTCTAGTCAGGGTAAGGGGGTACACTCCTAAAATAACCCCTTCTCACCCCCTTGGTAGCTTGGCACAAGCAGACAGGCTAATCTCAGAGGCAGTGTGTAAAGCAGTTGTGAACACATACAGTAATCAAGTGACAACACTACAAATGGACACCACACAGGTTTTATATCAAAAATAAGTATTCTTTATATAGATTTATCACAAGACCATTAAACGACAAAAACACACAATACTGTTACTTTCAGATGGTAGAATTTAACTAAGTTCTCTTAAGTTCTTAGATGCGACACTTTAAGTCAATGTACCTTTTAGATGCGACACGCAGGGCAATGAAAGTGTTGCAACGATGTTGATGCGATGAAGTGTTTGGTGCAAAGAAATAAAGACATGAAGATCTTCCAGATGCGATACGCTTCTCTGATGTTGCGAGAAGACTCGACGCTTCAGCTACAGCGACGACACCCTTTACGCGATGCGACGACAGCGGCCTTGGCAGTGACACTCTTCTCTGACGTTTGTGAGACGCTTCCGCTCGATGCGATGTTGCAGCGGCGACACCCCTTTACGCGATGCTCCGACAGCAGCTCTGACGGCGGCACGCTTCTCCGTGGATGCGAGGCGCTTTTCTTGATGCGGTGCAATGCGTCAGCTACGATGGCTGCAATGGCGACACGCTTCTTCCTCGATGCGAGACTCTTCTCTTGATGCGGTGCAATGCGTCAGCTACGATGGCTGCAATGGCGACACGCTTCTTCAGCGTTGCGAGACACTTCCTGGATGATGCGAGACGCTTCCGCTCGATGCGATGCTGCAGCGGCGACACACTTTACGAGATGCGACGACAACAGCTCCGACGGCGGCACGCTTCTTCTTGAGTCGCGCTTCCAGCTCCTTGCGACACGCAGTCCCTCAGAAGGCCCAACAACAGCAGCAGGCACTTCCAAAGAACTCTGGGGAGCTGGGGGGTGAAGTCTGTTGTTCCTGAGACTTCAGCAGGAGGCAAGTTGTTTTCCAAGCCCTTGGAGATCCTTCACAAGTTGAGCAAAAGTACACACAAATTTCCTTTCTCCTCTCTTTGGCAGTAGGCAACCACTGCAGGCCCATCCCCCAGTTTCAGGGATAGTTTCCTCCTCAGCTTCTTCTGGTTCCTCTCCTCAGCAGAGTTTCTTCTTGTTTCCCAAAGTGATCTAAATTCTTGGGATCAGGGTCCCAATACTTAAAACCCCAAAATCCTTTGTCCTCTGAAGGCAGAGGTTCTTTTGCCTTGTTCAAACCAGTTCTGGTCAGTCCTGGAGCACTTTGTTTGCCTGACTCCTTCTTTCCTTTCAGAGTGCAGGGCAGAAACATCAGACGCACCACAGGAGGTGGAGCCAGCATTGTGGAGGGAAGACACAACCCTTTTCAGGTCCCAGGTGCAACTCCTCCCACCCATCTAGATGCAGATCTCTCTATTCACCACTGGGAAACCTCACCCTGTCTCCTGGAATTCCCCAGCCCTGTCACTCAAACTCCAGACAGGCAATACACAGTCTAGCAGAGGCAGGTTTGAATGGTTAGACAAGAAAATGCCTACTTTCTAAAAGTGGCATTTTCAAACACAGAATGTTAAAACCAACTTCACTAAAAGATGTATGTTATCATCCCGAGTTCAAATATATATAAAGAAAATTGGCTTAGAGGGATCAATCGACAAAGTGTTGTACCAAGGGTGCTCCTAGTTGTTATATTGAAAGATGCTAATGCGGTCTGAAGTGTTTGGTCCTGGTCGATCTTACCTAAAAATAAAGATAGAGAACTATGTGACTAGTACGATGAAACTAGGTGAGAATGTAAGCCCGGCTGTTTGATCATGCAGTGCCTTGGAATGCCCCGAGGGTGTAACTGTAGTTGTGATTTATATAATACGTACCCTACTCACCGAGTTTGGTCATGACCCTTATCTCACTTACAAAACGCAATAAATACGTAGATGATTAGTTATGGTCTCACTTCCTCTTTAAATAATAAAAAATAACTGAATACGGGAAGTCTCGCGTCCATACAGTTTATTATAGACGGTCAACATTTGATTTAGAAACAGCGCGTCTTTGAGTTGTCTCACGGAGCGAGTGCTTTTGTATATTCATGCCCTCAAATTGTTTGAGGACGATTTGATTAATGATGAATTAACTTCCCGTTCACCACATACCTTATAAGTCAATGTTTATTTAGATCTTGTAGGCGGGACCCGTAAGTGTCACGAAGCGACTAGTCCTCTCTTTATTTTCACTTTTTTCACGCAACTCCACCACACGCTGACGCACGCGAACGCTGATATGCCAGAGAGTAGTGCAGCAGTTCATGCGGTTTGCTAGCGTGGGGCAGAAGCGGCGGATTCAAAGGCGGGATATTTCCATGTTGATCGCGTAAGTGTTGACCAGGCGACGCAATTGGTGTAACTAAATCAGGCTTCCTAGAGCCAGTGCGGTTAATTATTTAGATCAGTCCCCGCATGTCAGAATTTTGTTGATGGATTATTCCACAACTAAAGAGCGATGAAGGCGAGGAGTTTTGAGGCATTGTGTTGAGCTTATACGAGTAGCCCCCTACAGTTAGGCTTGTGCTTGTCTTGTAGTGGACGACATTGATGGGACGAATTGGATGAACAGTAAGCGACCCGTGACTGCATTATAACTAAGGCGATCTGTGATACCAGCGCACTAAGGTAATGGATCAGCAGCGCATTAATTAATTGTTTTGGCTTACCACGAGTGAGGATGAGTCTTCCAAGCACTCGTATATCCATTTTATATTTTTATATCTTTGTGCACCATTATAGGCGCTGAGAAAAATTGACCCAGAGTACCCCTCATAAGGGACTCGCTAGGACCTAATACAGGTACAGGGTAGGCACATACAACTTGAGGTGATTGGGTTTGGGCGTATCACAACCCTTAGCATGTACTGACATCTGCATGGGGTTGAAGATTGTCTTTGGTCACGTTCACTGTTGAGGAATAGCCGTGGTGTGATTTGTTCAGGCTTGATTTGGTTGTCTAGGAAGAAAAAGGTTTTCTGATCCACTGACTCCTTGGAGTCTTTCCGAGCACTGCATGGGCAAATAAGGGATAGCTTTATCAGAATAGTTTTTTTATGTCTGATGTTTATTATTTTATAGATAGACGGTAATCCCCGTCCTGAGGAAGCCAAATAATTGGAGGCTGAAACGCGAACGCGTCGACACACTGATCTAGGAGGAGTCCACAGATTGGGTTGACTAAGAAATCAGTTATTTTGGCGTATACACAAAAAATCAGGAGAGGAGTAATACCTCTGACGCCTAGAGGATTACCTCTAAATGTATTACTGTAAATAAGAAGTGTACATTCTTTGGAACAATAGTCAGGGGAATTTATATGCGATAATTTGTTGTGTATATAAGATGTACATATATGTTGGATGAAGCTGTATATAGAGGTTGTTATGTGATGAATTTGTCATTATGTTTGTCAATTGTATATATTATGTGTAAAGTACTCTGATGTTCACCAAGAGATATTCGCTTCTGAAAAACAATTATTGAAAGTCTGCATATAAGAAAATAATAATTGCAGAGAAAATGTATTGTTTCTTGTGTATAAATAAACAAGAGATTGATCCCTCTAAGCCAATTTTCTTTATATATATTAGATGTGTCTATACCCAGGCATGGGAGGGTCATGTGGGTACGCCCCATAATGTTCTATTGATCATCCCGAGTTCAGGCATACTAAATTCGAATTTCTACCATGTTCCCGGAGTCAGTTAGGATTATAAAATGTAATAACCAAACTGCCGATTCTGGCCTATGGAGAACAGGTAGCCTTGCAATAGTGAAACACGAAAATGGCTGTAATTCACTATTAGAACATGCCATACACACCACAAGGGCATGTCCTACTTTATCCTTACAATGCACCCTGCCCTTGGGCCTACCATAGGGGTGTCTGATATGAAGAAAAGGGAAGGTTTAGGGACTGGCAAATGGGTGCACTTGCCCAGTCAGCATGACAGTACCAGACTGTACGCAGGCTCTGCAATGGTAGACCTTAGACACATATTTACAGGCTGCTTCTGTGGGTGGCACAACCAGTGCTGCAGGCACCCCAGCAGCATTTGGATTTACAAGCCCTGGGCACTCCTGGTGCACTGTACTAGGGTCTGACAAGTAAACCAAACCAACCAATCATGGAATCACAAATTCATACATTAATTTACAATAGGGAGAGCATATGCACTTTAGCACTGATCAGCAGTGGTAAAGTACCCAGAGTCATAAAACAGCCAACAGGTCAGAAAAAATATAGGAGGAAGGCAAAAAGTTCAGGGACGACCCTGCAAAAAGGGCTAAGTCCAACACAACCCCCTTCCAGCCAAAACGCAGGGTAGACCAATCACTACTGTGATGGGCTTCCCTGCTTTGGGCGATAGAACAAGGACCTGGCCCGCAACTGCAGGGTCAGACTCCAGTGCTACGCCAATCTGAACCAATTGGAATCCCTCTGTCCATACTCCCAGGGCCCACCAAGCCAATCCATGGGGAACCCTTCTCCTCACCTGTGGACACCACCTGTGCAGCACCTAACCTTAACTGGCTCACAGGTGTGTCCCAACAGACAGACCGCAAAAGGCCACAGTGGCCACTGACAGTAGTCAGGGATGAGACCCAGGCCTTATGCCTCTCAGGGCTCTCAAACCTCTGTGGCACCAGGGAGCGGGGGGCAGTAGCCCCAGGTGCTTGGCACCCTTTGTCCATTCTCCCTCCTGTCAGGTCAGGTATGACACCCTGGCACTGACCCACCAGCCCCAGGCCTGTACCCGGCGGCTGGACCAAAGACTGGGATGGCCTCTCCCACACCTGGTCCTTCTCCTTGGGGCTCTGTACCCTCCCACTTGGAGTGGTACCCCCTTCTAGAATTGCCAGGGCACCTGTGGCAGGTGTCCTGAGCAATTCGCCTACCAGTTCCGGGGTTCCATCCTGCAACTGGGCGTCCAGGTCAGGGGGGACACCCTGAACCTGGCGCTCCAGCCTAGGGTCTAAGCCCTTCAGTTGAGCCGGGGTCAGAGGCGAGGACTCCCTCCCTCTGCACTCCCTTCCAGGTGGCTGTACCCTCCCACCTGGAGTGGTACACCAAGAAGACAGACTGGTAGGGCCACTGATTACAGATGTTCCTCCCTCCAGGTCAGACAACACCTGAACCTGGCTTCCCAAGGCTAGGACCAACCCATGCAGTTGAACGCTCGCTTGGCGCACCAATGACTTTCCAGGGAGCACGCATGCCCCCCCCCCCCGGAGAGTGACACATAACTCATGTGTCGTGTGACAGTGTGCCTGGCGTAGATCTCCCGACCCCTGTCCATCTGACAGTGCGCGAAGATCCCCCA
Organism: Triturus cristatus; assembly: GCF_964204655.1. Taxonomy (NCBI): domain Eukaryota; kingdom Metazoa; phylum Chordata; class Amphibia; order Caudata; family Salamandridae; genus Triturus; species Triturus cristatus. The sequence continues at coordinate 268,443,074 of NC_140586.1, forward strand.
GGACAGAAATGGTGTCAACATGGTCATTCACTTGTGACGCAGCCCTTCTGGCTGGCCCCTGGCCCACTGGTTCTTCCACTGGGGACTCTTTCCCCCTCTCACCCCTCAATCTGGACTTCTGCACCCTCCCAACTCGAGCGGTACTGCCAGACACCAGAACTGAGGTAGGCCTGCTTACAGACACTCCCCGTTCACCAGACACTAGGGGATCCCGCACAACGGGCAGCCCCTCAGGACAGACTAGGCTCCCCACCTGGTGTTCCGTTAAAGAACCATCCAGGCTCTGAGACTGAGGTTGGGCACTACCGGGGCATAACCCATTCTCACTCCTTCCCCTTAAAGACAGGACGTGAGGCCCTACACCCCTCTTACTACTACAGGACCTAGCTGGGCTACTCTGAGCCACTTCCACCACACTGGGTTTGAAGATACCTGAACCACTCATCTTGGGATCACTCCCCAATGCCTTTCCAGACCCTCTGGACTCCACCAAAAGGTCTGCCTCCAATGTGAGCTCCCTGCGGACAGAGAACTCACTCTCCAACAGGTGTTGGCATAGCTCTGAAAAACAGGGACTTACAATATGCTCTCCCACAATTGGATTACACAGCCCCCTACAAGGGTTTACCAAACTATCCTTTACCTCACCATTCAGTGCCTTGCACACGTACTCCACACCCCTCTCCAGAGATTGGTAAGACAGTGTCTGACACTCAACCCACACTCTTCTGGGCGGTCTTCACACTCACACACCAGGATCTCAACCATGGGGGAATCCCTCCCACCACTAGGACTATGAACCCCTGTGCCAGTTCCCCAATCCATCCCAGGGACACTGCGCACTACTGGAGCTACCTCATATCCGTGTACCTCCTGGTGTATGTTAACCCCCTCCTTCAAGTCTGGCACCACATCTCTAGGTGTGTGTACTACTCTCCCAGCACTAGATAACTCAATATTGCTGCCACCATCTGAGCTGGATTCCTCCTCCCACTCAGCAAAGCTCAATCACTGAGCTACACACATTTCTTGTTGCTGGGCTGAGACACTCGTGGCCTCAAGCCTCTCGAGCTCCAAGTCAAGCTTCCTCATACTCAACTCATGCTCCTTTTCCATTTTCTTTTCCTCTAGGGCTAACTTTCTAATTTGCCATTCCAATTCTAACTGTCCTTTTAACTTGAGCTTGGTCAGCTCCATTTCGTGCATCCTACACTCTTTTTTATCTGCCAACTCCTCTGGAGATAGACTTTTACCAGAAATACTGCTACCGGGAGGGGAAGGGGTTCTCCTTCCTCTTGGGCCCACTGGCCCTTCCAGCTGCTCCTCTGCATTATCATCATCAGTGGCATTCCTTGCTTCTACCCAGGCCCTTAGCGCCTTGTAGAACTCTGCCTTATTTCTACATACAGTAGTGCAAACATTACATTTTTTGCAAAAGAATTTCAGCTGTTGTACTTTGTAGCTTTCCAGTTTCTCTTCTTCCCATTCCAACTCATTATCGACAGAAACTATGGATGCTGCTTTCTCCACCATGCTTAAGCTTGGCAGTACTCAAAAATAGAAAGTTCCAAAAAGAAATCTACCAACAAGTATTGGTTGCGTTATGGTCTGCACTCACTAAGTAGTGTTCACCAATCACTGTACATGAGGCACAAAATGCAAGTCCAGAATCCTCACCGCTGACCACCAATGTTAGACTTGGGGGTCTCTAGTTGGCACAGGTATGCACTTGTGACAAATAGGGACCTCCTCCTCTAGTCAGGGTAAGGGGGTACACTCCTAAAATAACCCCTGCTCACCCCCTCTGTAGCTTGGCACGAGCAGACAGGCTAATCTCAGAGGCAGTGTGTAAAGCATTTGTGAACACATACAGTAATCAAGTGACAACACTACAAATGGACACCACACAGGTTTTATATCAAAAATAAGTATTCTTTATATAGATTTATCACAAGACCATTAAAACGACAAAAACACACAATACTGTTACTTTTAGATGGTAGAATTTAACTTAATTCTCTTAAGTTCTTAGATGCGACACTTCAAGTCAATGTACCTTTTAGATGCGACACGCAGGGCAACGAAAGTGTTGCAACGATGTTGATGCGATGAAGTTTTTGGTGCAAAGAAATAAAGACGTGAAGATCTTCCAGATGCGATACGCTTCTCCGATGTTGCGAGAAGACTCGATTCGATGCTTCAGCTGCAGCGGCGACACCCTTTACGCAATGCGACGACAGCGGCGTTGGCAGCGACACTCTTCTCCGACGTTTGCGAGACGCTTCCGCTCGATGCGATGTTGCAGCGGCGACACCCCTTTACGCGATGCGACGACAGCAGCTCGGACGGCGGCACGCTTCTCCGTGGATGCGAGGCGCTTTTCTTGATGCGGTGCAATGCGACAACTACGATGCCTGCGATGGCAACACACTTCTTCGGCGTTGCAAGACACTTCCTGGATGAAGCTTCCGCTCGATGCGATGCTGCAGTGGCGACACACTTTATGAGATGCGACGACAACAGCTCCGACGGCGGCACGCTTCTCCTTCTTGAGTTGCGCTTCCAGCTCCTTGCGACACGCAGTCCCTCAGAAGGCCCAACAACAGCAGCAGGCACTTCCAAAGAACTCTGGGGAGCTGGGGGGTGAAGTATGTTGTTCCTGAGACTTCAGCAGGAGGCAAGCTGTTTTCCAAGCCCTTGGAGATCTTTCACAAGTTGAGCAAAAGTACACACAAAGTTCCTTTCTCCTCTCTTTGGCAGTAGGCAACCACTGAAGGCCAATCCCCCAGTTTCAGGGATAGTTTCCTCCTCAGCTTCTTCTGGTTCCTCTCCTCAGCAGAGTTTCTTCTTGTTTCCCAAAGTGATCTAAATTCTTGGGATCAGGGTCCCAATACTTAAAACCCCAAAATCCTTTGTCCTCTGAAGGCAGAGGGGCCTTTGCCTTGTTCAAACCAGTTGTGGTAATTCCTGGAGCACTTTGTTTACCCGACTCCTTGTTTCCTTTCAGAGTGCAGGGCAGAGACATCACACGCACCACAGGAGGTGGAGCCAGCATTGTGGAGGGAAGGCACAGCCCTATTCAGGTCCCAGGTGCAACTCCTCCCACTCATCTAGATGCAGATCTCTCTATTCACCACTGGGAAACCTCACCCTGTCTCCTGGAATTCCCCAGCCCTGTCACTAAAACTCCAGACAGGGAATACACAGCCTAGCAGAGGCAGGTTTGAATGGTTAGACAAGAAAATGCCTACTTTCTAAAAGTGGCATTTTCAAACACAGAATGTTAAAAACAACTTCACTAAAAGATGTATTTTATCATCCTGAGTTCAGGCATACTAAATTCGAATTTCCACCATGTTCCGTGAGTCAGTTAGGATTATAAAATGTAGTAACCAAACTGCCCATTCTGGCCTATGGAGAACAGGTAGCCTTGCAATAGTGAAAAACGAAAATGGCTGTAATTCACTATTAGAACATGCCACACACACCAGGGCATGTCCTACCTTATCCTTACAATGCACCCTGCCCTTGGGCCTACCATAGGGGTGTCTGATATGAAGAAATGGGAAGGTTTAGGGACTGGCAAATGGGTGCACTTGCCCAGTCAGCATGACAGTACCAGACTGCAGGCAGGCTCTGCAATGGCAGACCTTAGACACATGTTCACAGACTGCTTCTGTGGGTGGCACAACCAGTGCTGCAGGCCCACCAGCAGCATTTGGATTTACAAGCCCTGGGCACTCCTGGTGCACTGAACTAGGGTCTGACAAGTAAACAAAACCAACCAATCATGGAATCACAAATTCATACATTAATCTACAATAGGGAGAGCATATGCACTTTAGCACTGATCAGCAGTGGTAAAGTGCCCAGAGTCATAAAACACCCAACAACAGGTCAGAAAAAATATAGGAGGAAAGCAAAAAGTTCAGGGATGACCCTGCAAAAAGGGCCAAGTCCAACACAACCCAAGAAGACTGCGGCAAGAACAGGGTAGGACTGAGACAAAAGTATTCCAGGGTGCCAAAGTAAAAGTAGCCTCCATTATCAACCAGGTAGCTAAAATATTTAAGCCTCATTTGCAAATCATGCCATTTTGTTACTTGTAAAGACACAAGGCTGTATAGGTGTTTTGCAAGTATTGGAGAATGCATGCATTTGTGTATGCTGAAGGCAATGCTAATTGTAATATAAGGGAAATCAGCAATAAAAACCGTCCCACCTGGCCAAAAAAACAGCCCACAACTCCTAAAAACACACCCTACACACTAATCTGTCAGACCAGCTCAAAGGGCACTGCCTGGTTTCCCTACAGGCCAGTCCGACCTTGTGCAGGAACCATTGTTATAATCTGTTGAATGTGTCACAATTAAGTTCTCACATTAATGCTGGTCCATAGTGCTCTCAGTAAAAATAAGTAGTTGGGCATATCCATTCCGCAAACAGCAATTATTCTCAATTCCACGCTCAACTTAAGCAATTGGGGTTCCTGGGCACAGTGCCAACAGCCTGTGTAGGAAGCTAATGCCTGATATGTTTACTGGTTTACAGGTACAGTCTTATTAATCACAAATCTCAGCAACAAGCAAAGCTTCTTGAACCCAGAGGCTTACGCTAAGCACAATACTAATGCTGATACATAGAAAATGTCAATTGTTCAGAAAATTGAACCAGACAAACTTGAAAAGTGGATACGTGGCTTCCAAAAGCTGTCAGAGGGTTGGGTAGATATTAATCCTGGGCGGAGTTCGCGGAGATCTGCTACGGGGAACTCCGCGAAGTGCAAACAAAACTCTGCCCCGATAGCTATGGGGTGCGTTGGATAAATACTATTTGCTGTGATTTTCAGTGCGAGGGGCTTGTCTGCACTGTACTATCATCGCAAAGGGCACCATGCACAGCGCAGGCAGGTGCTGCTTCCTCTCTGCCTCTCCAGTAGATTTTTACTCTAGTGGCAGCTTTCTCAACACGAGCGTACAGATTCTCAATACTAGCAGTCACAAGCATACCCGACCACTCGCAATGAGAAATCTGACTGCCTGCGTTGAGATATCTCGCCGGGAATTTGATTTTCCACGCTTGCGTTCGGCAACTTGATGTGGACGATCACGAATGAGGAAAGATCTCGCCGGGAGGTGGATTTTCCTCACTCGCAAATTGAAGTTGACGAACTCGAACGAGGGAAAAAACTCTGCGGAGAAGAGTTTTTCGGAACTCCTCGAGCTCTGCGTAACGCGGAGGGCGGAAATCTCCACAAACTCAGCGAGCAGAGCGGAGTTCACTGACCAGACTTAGTAGACATTGAGAGATGACCTAGGTGAGCACAGACAATATAGACAGTGCTTTACTGCAAACCGGCCCGAAACAGAATGTGTCAGGGCAATTCCAAGGTGACCAAAGTCTTTAGCCAGACTAAACCTGGGCTCTAAGAGTTGAGTGTGTGTAGGGGAATGTACTTGAGAAATGACTAGTGTCCTCCCACATCTAACACTAATATTCAATTTGAAGCAGGCCAGGGGACCACAAAAAACATGAGGACATGAGGCAGAAGTCTGATAAGACAAAGCAGGGTCCTCCAGCAACCAGAAAGGATACATAAGAATTGTGATCTGGTCCTGGTCGATCCCCTTATACAAATTCCATGTGCCTCATAAAGGCTTTTAAGGAAGGATTTGAGACTGTTGTGCCAACAGGAGGGACTTTAGCCCTCATCAGAAATTCCTAGGTGAGCTCAGAAGAATCACCCCTGCCCATTTAGGTCAACCTGTCAATCAAAGTGGTTTATTGTGTGGTTCATGATAGACATTTCACAGCTCTTTAATAGCAAAGTACACAATTGGCAGCTTCTGGAGAGATGATGCAAATTTGTTGCCACTGGAGCTTCGGTCAGGATAACAAAAACGTTCTAAACTTTACTTTTCCTAAATACTTATTAAAAATCTGACTTCACCATTGAATTGGATTTGCAATCAGTATTAAAAGTAGTGGTTTCATTATTTTTCCAGTTTGCCTCAAGCCCAAGATAGCAATATTAATAGTTTAATCTGTATTTGCTTTCTTTGCGGGACAGCCAGGCCTGACACTTTGAAAATAGCTTTGGGGGCCTTGTCACTGTTGGCTTTATTTTCTTACCTCAGTGTGAATAACCACTTAGGGCAATCCTTTTTAAACAAAGGACAGTACCCGAGGGCCACATTTAACCTTTTTTCATGCAGTGTGACGCAGAAATACAACTTACTGCGTTGTGTGAAAGGGAGAGGGCAGGAATGCACTATTCTATCAAGATATGGCACACTCCTGTACTCCGCCTGTGCTGCTACAAAATCTGCAACCTAGCGCTAACGCAGGCACCCTTGTGCCATGGAGCGAGGTTGTCTGCCTTACAGGCAGGATTGTTTCTGTGCAGAAAGGGGCCCTTTCCTTACCAAAAACTCCCCAGAGGCATTTTCCTCTTTCTAAGAGTGCTGCATAACACGGAAACATGGAAAAATAACGTTATTTCTCCGTGTTGCACCTGTAGTGGGAAGGCATTCAATTCTGACACATTCCCAGGTCTACCAGTGTTGGTAAACCTGGGAATGCTTCAGAATACAAGGGTGGATGTGTGCGAAATCCCACACTCCGCCAATGTAACACCCCCATCATGCAAAGTAACGTAATGCAGCAGCTTGCCCTGTCATGCATTATTCCAGATTTCCCAAGCCACGCAGGGCCGCATAAGGTGGCCTAGCGATGCTGGTAAACCTCATTCTAGGTTTTGCGTTGCACTGCATCCCCCTGCGTGGCACTAGCTTGAATCCAGTGGCACAGCAAGTCTAAGTGGGAAGGGTATGCCCAGACGTTGGTCCTGGGCTCATTGTGCCACTGGTTTCAAGCTAGCCTGGCTGATATGGGGTGATGCCCCGAAACCGGTCCCAGGATGTGTATTTTCCGATCCAGAGAGGACCTGGCCTAACAGTTCAGCTGGACTGTTCCCATGGGGAACACGGTCAAGGCTGATTTGCATATGGCTGGGTCCAAACTGGAATGGCGTGGCGAGCGAAATAACGATGGATTAAAACCAGAGCTATGGCTAGGGGTGAATAAATAGATTTTTTTGCAACGTTAGGTTCTTCTCACCGTCAGTCCACAGAGCAGAATTCGGGACAACCTTCATCCTTCCTTCGGAGGTTGTGAGTCGAGGTCACTTTTGGGCAGCGGACCGGTATGCAAACTCTACACCCTCCCCACGCCCCCCCCCTTCCTCCCCCAAATAGATGGGAATTTTTTTTTTCATCTCAGACAGGTTCTGCTTGGGGCGCACAAGCGCCGTATTCCGACTGCTGCGTGCTCTCTTACCTCACAGCTTCTAACGGAAACCAGCGATGGTCCTGTGCCTTCACCCTGGACAGAGGCATTGGGACGTCACGCCTCGCTTGTGATGCGTTAGTACAAGAGGCGTTTTAGGTGGCGTACAGGCTTATGGGATTCGCTAGTGATGTGTTGTTACAGGCGTGGTGACATCATTTTCTGATTACGGGCGCGTTCTAACTACATAAAACACCTGTAAATGGCCGCAATTACTAGGGAAAACGCGCTTCATATGGTCCTGTTCATATATATTGTTGTATATGGTGCCTAATCGTCACTACACAACACATTCAGACAACACTCATTGGCTGAAAGCGGTTCACTCTGCATACTTAGACGACGCCTGGTTGGTGCGACTAGTAGTGGGAGCTAGAAAGCCTTGACAGAGGTCCTGGCCGGAGAGGGAAAGTCCGGGCACTCGGACATGTCCCACAGTGATCACCTCCCATTTTACCCACTTTTGTAGATATCATATTATGCAAACTTGGCTGAAAGGCATCATAGCACTTCATGTGAACACAAGATTATCCCACACAACGCCAGATTTATGTTTTTTCCAAGTACGGGGAAATTAAGTGCTTTGTCCAGAATCACAGGATATTCAGCCAACGCCGGGACTTGAACCTGAGTCCTCTGTTCCAATTAAGTTGGCAGCTCTATGCGTTAGGCCACATCTCGCATCATAGATACTTGAATCCTTCGGGTGGTGTAAAAAAAAAGGCCACAAGAGACTGTACACAATACAGCAGAAGCGGAAAGCTGGTAAGGGGCAGACTGTACACCTCAGAGCACCCGTCTAAATGGAAACAAGCCACAGCAGTGTAAAACGGGCCACAAAGTAGACTGCATATAACAGGATAGCAGTGTAGAGACAAAAGCAGGGTGTACACCAGAAGATTAGTGTAAAGAGAGTGGAGGACATACTGTACACGTGCAGGGTCAGTGGGGACCAGTGACCTGAAGGGCCCATTTCCGTTCTCACACTAGGGCCCATGGCATAATGGCTAGGCCTCTGGCAGCAGGAGAGCAGTGTAAATTGACCCAGGGAAACTGTGCGTCAATGTAAAGCAGGCGCGCAACACCCATTGAACTCAAAGGGCTTCAGCCCCCCACCCCCCGTCGTGTGTGGCAGCCCGGGATGAGACCGCTTCCGGGCAGGCACAAAGCCGCGCCCGAGCACTTCACAGGTCTTTAAAAAGACCATTTGCATGTTAATGAGGCCTCGCTGTTGTTTCACCCCTTCTAAGAGCCCCTGCAGCTCCACTCTGCCTAGATTCAGCACCCCCACCCCCGAAATCAGCGCCACTCTGCCTACTGTTTAAAGATTCAGCCCCCCCCCCCGAAATTTTTGCTTAGCCCCCCCCCCCCCGAAATTTGGCTCTAGTTGCGCCTCTGATGTAAAGTAAGGATAAGGACAGCGGTGTAAAGGGGCAGGCTGTACAGTAAAAACACAGATGAGCAGAATGTCCACAATAAACCGAAGAGGCAAGAAAAACTGTTCATAATCGGGACCTGTTACGGCGAGACACAGAAGGCTTGTACATACTAAAAGAGGAGCTTTGTTTTCAGTCCGGGTGCTGTGCCTCTATTTCCTTTAATAGACGCTCGGGTGAAGTCCAGTAGTCTCTCGTATACCCAAGGGCCCTCGGTCTTATGCAAGGTTAGCGCGTAACTACAGTCTGCTCCCCGGATGACCCTGAGACAGTCATCCATTCTCTCTGTTGATGTTTTCCCCTGTTCCCTGAATCTCAGGGCCCTCTGATGTCACCTCGGTCACGGCGCGCGCACAACCACACGCTAGGTGGTGGTGCGTGCGTGCGCTGCAGGCCGCAGTTGCGTCCCTGCACTTAAAAAAATGGGGCCACGCGCACGCAGTGCGGCACCGGTGGCCCGCTGCGGCGGCCTTTATAATTTATTTGGGGACATCAGTGTCAGTGAGTGTCCCCAAATAAATTATAAAGGCCGTCGCAACGGGCCACCGGTGCCGCGCGGCCGCCGCCTCCTAAAAAGTGCCGCCTGGGGCGGTCCGCCCCCACCGCACCCCCCTAGCTACGCCACTGCTCTGCCGACAGACTTACCTGAGCAACGTATTTGGGGAGATTTTTGAAATCCGCCTGCAGAATGTTCCCAAGAAAGGGCAGGGAGGTGGGTAGCGGCTCCAACTCCTCCGACGCTTCAGGAAGTCATAAAGCAGAGCAAAGACGGTGAAGAAGAGGGCCAGCATGGACAGGAAGGTACCCGAGGGCAGGAGGGACCAGGGTGCAGAGAGCAGACCCATCCTTGCTACCTCTAGCTCGCTACCAAAAGTGCACTGTCTGTTTCTTCGTTCCACCCTCCCCGTTCTGCTGTAGTGCTTACTTATTAAGTTTGATTTCCTCACTTCTACATGTCTTTTTCCTTGCCTCTTTTCCTAGCTCCGCCCAATTGCATTCCGTTTCTACCTATCAGCTCCCTCACGCTCCAGTCCGATCTGCCTCTCTCTGTCCCTCCCTCCCTCCCTCTCATTTGTTTCTCCGGACGGCAGGCATGTGATCTGTTGGACAGACGACAGTCCCTTCTCATTGGCCACTAAAAGAAGGCGGTGGGGTAAGTGAATCAGTAAAACTTTATGGCACACCTGACGTTGCCGAGCCACGCAGTGAAAAAACAAATAGGCTAATGTCTGAACATATCGAAATCTGTCACACATAAAATGCACATCTGCAAATAGAGCAATACACCCACAAATATCAATTCATACACACAACAACTCTCCAACAGACACCCACAAACAGATGGCATGAGTCAAATACCTACAGGTTTCCATGCACACAGACAACCAGGTCTATAAGCACCCATTCATCCAGATCACCCGATATATATAATCACACTGACTAATGCCTCAGCAGGCGTCCATGCAAACAGACCAATACCCAGAGACTTGCACAGCCCACACACATGTAGAAGTATACAGACACATGCACGGTCCTAAATCATGTGTAGTCAGGCTACACAAGCAGGCGCACATTGAAAGACTCGGGACAGACAGTGAGAGGGAAAGACACATAAGCAAACAGAAGGTTGCAGACTTCTTGCTCTCTCGGTATTTAGTCCCCGTACAGAGAAAATCAAATTGAAGTTGAAACAAGCATTGGCATAGCCAATAGGTCTCGCTTTTGGGACCTTATAAGTATTTAGTTATGCAGCACAATATCTTTGGGGCAACAACATTAACTGTTGCATGGTTAAATACTTATAAGGTCCCAAAGGCGAGACCTATTGGCTATGCCAATGCTTGTTTTGTTAGGCACAGGGAGATTAAGTTGTTTGCCTAGAATCACAGGATGTTCAGCGTTGTTGCCAAGACTCGAACCCAGTTCCCCAGATTCGAGATCGACCGCCCTAGCCATCAGACCAACTCCTCTCTCTTATAGATTACTTTGTGAAACACAGCAATTCCACTTTGTTTTTTTTAGCTGATCCTGCCTGATAAAAATTCAGGGTGGACGAGAGAGTCCCTGATGACCCGAGAGGAGTGATTCAGCACATTACCTCCTCGTCCGTTTTCCTCGCCACAGTATTAACTAATGAGCCTTCGGCTCCCACAGAAACTCCAAATGCAATTTAACATACTAGTCTCCCTCTCCCTCCAATATGGCCCCCAGTGAAGACAGCCAATCCCATAAAGGGACACAGAAAGCCTCAAAACGACCTGTTTTTTTTGTTTCTGCACTGCTCCGAGTGCTGTGTTCCTGCTTGTCAGGTGAGTGTGGGGCGGCGGTCCTGCTGTAGCGGACTCTTGGCCCCGTGTTCGTTTGGATGGGGGGACGTTAGTGATGTTTCTTGTGCGCTTGCATTTCTAACTTGCTTTGTGTCCCCCTGTGCAGCGTGCCTCTCCGGTCCCTGCTTTAGCGGGACCGGCGTGGCGGCGGTCGGGTTTGTTTGGGTCCCGCCGCCTTCCTGGATCCTGGACTCTTGGGGCGCGTGTTCAGTTGCAGCCGACCGCACGTCCTGCTCAGCGGACTTTATGCGGTCGGCGCTTTGTTGTGGTCTCCGCGGTTCAGACGCAGAGCGCTGGGAGCTCGAGGCTGCATTCTTCTGTTTCCCATATTGTTTGTGGGCAGTCTTTGGTGGCGATTCCTGAGCAGTCAGGGGCACGGGCTTCCGGCTCCTTTTCTTGTGTGCTGGGGGCGTGTCCTGTGTTTTTTTGCTGATTCCATGCACCTGGTGGCCATTTATAAGCGCTATTTCTTGTTGGTTGCTGCTGGATGGTTTTTCATTTGCTGCTTTTGCGTTTGCTGTTACAATGGAGGTTTCTGATGCTGCTGTGGCTCCTGAACTTGGGGATGTCGCTTCTGGATCTCAGGATACTTTGCCTTCCTTGTCTGTGATTCAACAGATGATTGATTCAGCTGTGGCTGCTGCTTTACGTGGCAAGTTGACTGCGCCTCCTTCTAAGAAGCTCAGGTCGGATCCTGCCTCCCAGGTTGATTCTGACGCTGAGGATGATGTGGAGGTTCGAGGTCACTTTGTGCAGGGTGCTGACCTTAAGGACGTGCTGGGGCACATTCGCACCAACTTGCTGTTTCCTGATTCGGTTGTTCCTAGATACTTGGCTAAGCGTTACCCTTTGCAGGATTTTTCTTCCAAGTATCCTTCGTCGGTGAAGGTTGATTCATTGATGGCGGCGATGTCGTCCCAGGGGTCTGTGGTTTCGGAGGATTCCTCTCCGGCGAATCCTGTGAATAGGAAGGTGGATGGGGCGGTGAAGCGCACTTTTTCTGCTGCCACTTTTTCCATCAGGGCTGCCACTTATTCTTCTTATACCATTCAATCCTTGCTGAAGGATTTTCAGTCCTTGGCTGAACTGTTGGACCAGGGCGAGGATATCTCCTCTACGTTGGCCATGATGGAGCAACAGGTTCGTCTCCTTTCGGACGTCTCTTTTGATGCCTTGGGTGCGGCTGCTTCTTCGGCTGCTTCTTCAGTGGCGGCTAGGCGCCAGTTATGGCTGCGCTCCTGGAAGGCTGATGCTGCCCAGAAGTCTTTGCTTATGAAGATTCCTTTTACTGGAGTTAAGCTTTTTGGTCCTCCTTTGGAGGATATGGTGAAAAAAATGGCGGAGGATAGAAAGCTGCTGGCTCCTGATCGGGGTGGTCGTTTCCATTCTTTTGGTGCTACCCGTGCCTTTGGGCCTTCTCGCAGGGGTCGTGTTCACCAGCCCTTTCGTGGTAGGGGGCGTGGCCGGGGTGCCCCTTCCACTGATAAGTCCCGGTTCTCCAACGTTCACTCCTCCGCTTCTGCTCCCTCCAAGTCATGACTCTGTTTCCCCGGGGACGGGTCCAGTTGGGGGTTGGCTGCGATTCTTCCTGGCATCCTGGAGGATGACTGTGTCCGATCAGTGGGTCCTTCGGGTGGTTTCCGAGGGTTTTCGCCTTGGGTTCAGCCGGGATCCGCCAGACTATTTCAGGTCCACTCCTTGCCCCAGGTTGGCTCTCAAGAAGGCGGCGCTTTTGGCCGGTATAGACTCTCTTCTGGCAAAAGGTGCTGTGATTCCGGTTCCGGAGACTCAGCAGGGGTTGGGGGTGTACTCCATCCTGTTCCTTGTGTCCAAGCGCACGGGGGATCTCAGGCCTGTCCTGGACCTGAAGTGGCTAAATGGGTTCATTCCTCCTCAGACTTTCAAGATGGTGTCTCTGAAGCTGATCCTCCCTCTGATTTCTCGGGGAGACTTTCTGGCATCAGTGGATCTGCAAGACGCTTATCTCCATGTGCCTGTGCACCCCGGCAGTCAGCGTTTTCTGCGGTTCTGTGTCCTGGGTCGGCACTACCAGTTTCAGGTATTGCCTTTTGGTCTCTGCTCTGCACCCAGGGTGTTTACGAAGGTTCTGGCACCTGTCATTGGTCATTTGCAAGGGGAGGGCATTCAGGTGTTTCCCTACCTGGACGATTTATTGATTTCTGCTTCTTCTCTTTCTAAGGCGGTGATCCATGTCCAGAGGGTTTGCCGGGTCCTGGAGTTACACGGCTTCCTGGTAAATGTGGGAAGTCCTCCCTGGTTCCTTCGCAGGATCTGACTTTCATTGGTGCTCGTTTCAGGACTCTGTTGGGGTCGGTGTTCCTGCCTCCTGCTCGGATGGCAACCCTGCAGTCTGCTGTTCGGTCCCTGCTGTCAGGTCCTTCCCACCCTGCGCGACTTTGGTTGAGGGTTCAGGGTCTCATGTCAGCTTCCTTGTCCGTGGTTCCTTTGGCTCGCCTGCACATATATCCCATGGTGTCCCACATTTTGTTGCACTGGGACCCCTGTTCTCAGGATCTCGGTCTCTTGATTCCTGTTTCAGTGGAGGTTCGGGCGGCCCTGGGGTGGTGGTTGGACGTGGTTCATCTCTCCCGGGGTTGTCCTTTTCTGGTGGTTCCTTCTCGGGTCCTCACTACCGATACCAGCCTCTTGGGCTGGGGTGCTACTCTGGGGGACTCTTCGACTCAGGGTGTTTGGGATCCGACTGTGATGTCTTGTTCGTCGAATTACAGAGAGCTGAAGGCTGTCCAGTTGGGTCTGTTGGCCTTCTCGGAGCTTCTCTTGGGTCATCATGTTCAGGTCCGGATGGACAATCAGGTGGTCATGGCGTATCTCAATCATCAGGGGGGCTGCCGGGTTCCTTCCCTCAGTTCCCTCAGTTACCAGATTTGTTCATGGGCAGAGTTGCACCTGGAGTCGCTATCGGCTGTTTACCTTCCTGGTCGGGAGAACGTGGTTGCGGACTGCTTGAGCAGGATCTTTCCGTCCATGGGGTCCTTGTCCCTGACGAGCCTGATGTTCCGGGCTTTGCAGAGGAGGTTTGGGTCTCCGATTGTGGACCTCTTTGCTTCCCGGTCCAATGCGAAGATCCGTTGCTTTTGCACGATTATGCCTTGTCCGGAGGCATGGCGGATAGATGCTCTGTCCTTCCTGTGACCGAAGGGCCTGTTGTATGCATTCCCTCCAGTTCCCCTGATCCCGCTGTGTTGCAGAAGATCAAGAGGGAGGGGGCCCTTGTTCTTCTGATTGTGCCAGGTTGGCGTCGCCGCCCGTGGTTTCCTCTATTGTTGCAGTTGGCGGTGGGAGCGGGTTGGTTGTTACCCTTCGATCCTTTTCCTCTGATGGGGCCTCCGCTTCCTCTTCCAGTGTTCCGGTCCTTGGGTCTGCGGGCCTGGCTCTTGAGAGGGACTCCCTGATTCGGGGTGGGTGTTCGGTGGTGGTTGCTGATGTTATTCAGCGGTCCAGGCGTCCATCTACTTTGCGTTCCTATGCGAAACACTGGGACAACTTTGCTGCTTGGTGCGTTCGGCACGGTTTGTCTGTGTCTGTGTTGAATCCTGCACGCATTCTTGATTTTTTGCATGAGGGTTTTGATTTGGGTTTAGCCATCTCTACTCTTCGTGCACAGTGGGCTGCCACTCGGGCCTTTCATGCACTTCCTTTGGTTTCTGTGACGCCCTTAGTGTCCAGGCTTTGAAGTCTCTGGTTTTTCAGCGTCCCCGTCCTGTTCTGTCTTCTCCTTGGGATCTCCCGCTGGTTCTGCGTGCGCTGCAGTTGGTTCCTTTTGAGCCTTTGGAGTCGGTTGACCTGAAATTCTTGACTCTTAAGGTCGTCTTTCTTGTGGCTATTGCTTCCGCCAGAAGGATTGGGGAGTTGGGGGCTTTCCTGTGGTCTGCTCCTTTTTTGTGTATTCTGGATGATCGTGTTGTGCTGCGCCCTCATCCCACTTTTGTTCCGAAGGTGAATTCCTTTTTTCATCGTTCTGCTGAGGTGATTCTTCCGGTTCTTTGTCCTGACCCTTCCTCTGGGGATGAGTCGCTGCTGCATCTTCTGGATGTTCGGCGCGCTTTGTTGATTTACCTGGATCGGACTTCTTCTTTTTGCAAGGTGGGCAATTTGTTTGTGAATTTTGGTTTGTCTCGTAGGGGTTTGCGTCCTTCCCTATCCACTCTCAGTCGTTGGATTAAGGACGTTATTCTGTTGGCTTACGGTTCTTCTTCCTTGGTTCCATCTCTTCCTGTTCAGGGGCGTTCCACTCGTTCGGTTGCTTTCTTCTGGGCCTCTTTCAAGGGGGTGTCCATGGAGGATATTTGCCGTGCTGCTACTTGGTCTTCCCCTCATACCTTCATGTCGCACTACCGTCTTCAGGTTGGTGGTGGTGCTTCGGTTGCCTTTGCCTCGTCTGTGCTGGGTTCTGGGGTCCCATAGGTTGGAGGTTCTCTGTGTCTCTTTCCTGTTGTTGTAATAAAGTTTTGCTATACTGCTGACTTTACTGGTGGACTCTGTTCTTACATGAAGCTGATATGCTTTGGTATCGGCTCATTAGTTAATACTGTGGCGAGGAAGACGGACGAGGAGGTAATGCCCCGGTTACTTACCGGTAATCTTCATTACTCCGAGTCCTTGTCTTCCTCGCCACAGTATAGTTTCCCTTTCCCTCCCGGCCCTCTTCTTGGCTTCATGTCTGCGGCTTGGTTTCTCAGGTCGTTTTGAGGCTTTCTGTATCCCTTTATGGGATTGGCTGTCGTCACTGGGGGCCATATTGGAGGGAGAGGGAGACTAGTATGTTAAATTGCATTTTGAGTTTCTGTGGGAGCCGAAGGCTCTTTAGTTAATACTGTGGCGAGGAAGACAAGGACTCGGAGTAATGAAGATTACCGGTAAGTAACCGGGGCATTATCAGTTAGAACAAGAATATCAACGTCATGGTCAAGATGGTTGCAGAGATGTCAGTGCAGTTTCCAGCAGTGCATCTGTCATTTAGGACAGTACCGTTTAAGGTAGTCAGGATTGTGTGGTGGGGGAAGCTGTGGATGACACTGATCATAATGAGGTTTATCAGGCCATTTGATGCATTACACTGATTGCAGGCCGGGGAGTTCGAGTTTGTGGTCCACAATGTTACGAAAGGAATGAGATTTAGGAAGATCAGGATCTATTGAAATCCACGGTCTGCTATTAAAGCCACATTGCATACGTAATTCCATTACAGGAATCATGCATCGTTTATTGTATGAAGCACAGCTGTAAGAATTGTCCCGCTCCTTTCATAACAAGAGAGAAAAGGACCTTATGTGCGTGCACTCGGTTTAGGATATAATTTTGCTTCCTTTGTACTTCAAGCATTATCTGCTCTGTGTTGTATTCTGTGGTGCAGTGCTCCAAGAAGTCCATGGGCACCTGGAGCTCCTCGTCTGTTTTCTGTATATAGTATTGTTTTCCATGCACAATGTATTCTATGCATCATCATGTTTCCTACAAGTATTGTTAATAAATGCCAACATTCGAGAACAAAGAGATGAGGAAAAGTCGTCTGCTGTCCTATGCACCTATTAATATTCCGTTCGTATTTTTTTCTTTATGTCCCATTCAATCACCGTTTTCTACACCCACGTACTCCTCAATCGATTCCTGCGTACCTTATTATGTTTTCTGTGCTCACGCGCTCGTCAGTATATTTTCTGCACACCACAGTGTCTCGCGTTCTGGCCTCGTTAAGGGATGCTAATGGTGCGCGGTTCTCTTTGTCCTTCAGTTACATTAAAAAGTAAACCCCTGCGGTGCCATTGTAACAATTAAACAGGTTGGGTTGAGTTATAAATCATTCCGATTTAACATTGTAAAGGAATGCAGTGCCTTGCAATGTTTGCAGATGCAAACTGCCAAGGTGCTGGGTCACAAAGGTGACACCACCAACACTTTTCATCCTGGGGCTAGGAGAGGTGGGTGGCACTTTCTCTATTTGTGTGCAACATCATGCTGTTTTCCTTACACTTGTTAGGATTCCTGTGCAAATGTTTACAGTATTGTATTCTGTTTTCTCTACTTCCCGTGCAGTGTTTTGTGGAAATCATTTCTGTCCTCTGTGCACCTCTAATCGGGAATGCACCTCATTTCCCATTTTCTCCTACTCACCATCCATTTAGTCTCTGGTGCTACATTTATCAAGACCTACTAATGCCAGCGTAAACGGTTCTCATTCACGTCCGGGTGTTGGGTTGAGTCAGGCCCCAGCTCCCTGAGGCTTGATATACAAGGTTACAAGATGATTCGATTGTGCCTCGGTACTTTAAATTACAACTGTGCAGATTAAGCAATTTAAAAACAATTATTTGCTCAAGTTTAAATGGAGATGGTAAACGTGTATTTGTAAAACAAAACAAAAAAAGACGTTTATTGTTACCCAACTCAAGGGTACTCATTTTATAGACCTCAGAAAAATGAAAGGCTGAGTGGACCCACCGGGATTTAAATCTGTGATCACGAGGTCAAACACAGGCTTCTACAGTGTAACATTAGTCTACCGAGCTACGAGACCCGGAAGGTGGACACCTTCAGATTCAGGCCAGTCCTGGATAGCGAACTATCGCTGTACAAGACTTTACACCGCTTCTAAACTGCAGAAGGCAGCTGAGCCGACCCTCCTCCGCGACTGGGCTGTTCTGTTCCTGCTCCTCAAACAGCTGTTGAGCGGGACTTACACATGCAGTTCCTTTAGTGCCAATATCGGCCACACTCACCAGCCCTCCCGCAGCAACATACAGGTAGCATAAATAAGCAGACAAGACAACTTTTTGGTGGAGAAAATTGTTGCAGGTTTATTAGCATACCAAATATGCCAACATGGTGGGTTATCTAACAGGCGATCCAAAGGCAAGCCACCCCTCGCGGCCTACCACCTGATGGGCCAACTTGCATCGTGGTCTTAGCCAATCGGTACTTAGCAGTTGTGGTGAGGGGATAGCCCCTCCCACTTACGGTGAAACATTGGTCCACCATATAACTCATGCCCCCCCCTACGAGGGGCGGAGCGTTCAAGCGACCCCCGGTTGTACAGGTTTCCAACTGCCCGTAGGACAGATGGGGCGCCGTCGCACCCCAGGGTCCACCGCACAGACTTCCTGGGGATATTTGGCCTCAGCACCCTTTGTGCTCCTGAAGAGGGTACCCCTGAGTACCTTTCCGCCTCTGGATCGTCATGTAACTCCGCCACAGCCCTGGGTGTGGCGACCGTCGCAGCCAGGGCCCCCCACCAAGGCCGGCGCTTCTACTTACATCCCGCTGTTTCCCGGGCCTCCCCTGGGTCCAGGAGGAACAAGTCCATGCCTATTCTGGAGAGATGTACCCCATCGTCCACAAGACACCCTGTGGATTTAACATGAAGCAAACCATGACTTATGAATCCAAACCCCATTTGTTCAGTGAATTTACGCATCGCGCATCTGACTCTCCTCCGCGCAGCCTCCATTGCCTCCCCAGATCGGGCTCCCTGCCACAGGAGCTGGGGAGTGATCTCTGACCACCACCGTTCACATGTCCCTAACTGGTTGCTTCAATTGCAAACTGTGGCCTTACTGTTTTGAAGCAGTGTCCTTTTGCCCAAAGTAGCGGCCTTATCTTAAGCTATTTATGGTGCCTCGCCCCTATCCAGCAAGGATAGGTCCATGCTTAACTGGACGGATGTTCCCCATTGTCCTCAAAGCACCCTGTGAATTTGGCGTGTAGCAACCCATGTCTAAGGAAGCCAAATCCCCTCTGCTCAGTGAATAAACGCATAGTGCAGATGACCCTTCTGCGCGCAGGCTCCATCGCCTCCCCCAACCGAGCTCCCTGCCACGGGAGCTGGGGGTGATTACAGACCACAAAAAAGCACATTGTGGTCTTCGTGGTCCCCATCTAGGGTGCATTACTTCGCCCTACTGACCAGACAATTTTACAGTTCTTTTGGATTGCTCCCTGGTGAACATAGTAATGGTGTCAAAACAGGTTTGAGGGAATATGTGAATGGTACCCGTTATTAGACACTGCACCCTTTCGTGGACTGACAACTTACTCAGCCCACCCTGCTTGCTGAACCTTCAACCGGTCACAGATGCCCCATCCCTGCTATCCACCTGTGACCCTTGATACTTACACCAGTAGTGGTGTCAGGCTACCAGGTTCTGTGTCACGTGCATCCCTGCAAATGTTTAGTCACGAGCTAATGCCCTTTAATGCCCTTGCCTATCCCTCAAACACACCTGACAGCATGATGCCCCTCGCAACTTTGGTGAGGGGTTATGGGCCCAGCGCAACCCCCGTCTGTGTTTCCAACATATATCCTCCCTAGATGCTCCAGATAGTGTGAGTGGCATCCCTGTCCTGGCAGGGCATGCCAATGGCCTGTCCACCCCTTGGTGACTATCCTGCCATGGGATAGGCGACATTAAGCACTGGTGTCCTCGTGTACCTGACGTATAGGAGGGGGGAACAACATGTACGACTACCTGCCTTTTCCCGAGCAGTGGGAATGCCAAAACAATCATACATCAATCATTGTAGCCAAATTATGCTATGACCCCATGTTCCCCCCAGCTTGTGCACCGCAACCCACTAGTTAACTGGCAACTTCTGCAAATGCCTGGCTCCCCGGCTATAGGGCGGGTGTTTTGTCTCCCCTTAGCAACTGGTAGCATGCCCTTGTATACAGAGTGCACCTACTCTGCTGCATCGACCAGACATTTGCGCAGACAATTCTGTTGTTGAAATGTGTCGAACAACTGAATGGTGTCCCTCTGGTTTGTGTAACTGTATGTCAATTGTGCATCCCCCCCCCATGTGTGCCCTGCCATGATTTGTGTGTCAAGCCACAAATGCTGTCCGACTACTCTGCTCCCTATCCGTGCTACTTTATCAGATCAAGAAGTGTCATAAAATTAAATATGTGCCTTCGATGGATGGGGGCTTCAAATAATGCCTGCTCTCTTGAGGGAGAATGATGCACAGATGAGCTGATGGCCATTGTCCAGATGTATCCGCCAAATACATAAACCTGTAAGCTAGTACTACTGGCTTCGGTGCCTCTGGTTACTTGCCTAAAACCACGAAGGCCCCCATATAGCATTATTGCCTGGCATCTTGGGTGAACTTTGCCCAGAGCTGAATGGTCTTAGTGGGGTTAGACTGGAGGAGGTATGTGTGGCTAATGCAGGCCCAAAATCTGTGCAAATTGATGATGCATCACCATGGTACCAACGGGCCTGAGTATAGAAACTGGCGATGCTGTGATACGACTTATGTAAATGTCTCAGCGTGGGCCAGAATGTAGGAGCTTTATGTGTGGCTCATGCAGGCCCAACTAATCTGCAGGGATACTCAGCTCGCTCAGGTAATGTGCTGCATATTGCCTGGTATTTAGCCGCTAGGTCATTGCCTCCTTATATTACTACAAAAGGAGCACTACCCTACGACAAGCCCATCTGTTGGCTTTGACAATGCTTCTTAGTTGCATAAGATAAATAAGCCACAATTGTAGCTTTCTTGCATAGCCACCCAAGAGCTAGCCGCCCCCATCCACGGCTGCCAAGGTTTCAACTGCTATATGTGACATTTCCATCATTTCAGCGCACTATGAGTGACATATGAAAGACTATGAATGACACTTTCTTGCTAGCACTCAAACCCTGAAGATGAGGGAGACATACTGATATCAGTAATTACCCCTATTTGACCAACAAGAAACTCTAAGACGACCAAGGTTTAAGGCTGCTATTGAGAGATATTCTATAGCTTGGAGTGTGCATGTGTGAGACAGTAACATATATACTATCCTTTGGGAGTCAAAGTGCCTGTATGGTATGAGACTGACGTAACCCAGATGGAGCAGAGTATCACAAATATACACAGTCAGTCTGAACAGCCTGGCACCATAAGTACTGGAGATGGGCGCCTGCAAACTACAAACCTTGCGTGATGTACACACCTTGCGCTGAGGGGGGAACCGGCTTGTGCCGGTTTTGCTTCATATTGAGCACGCCACTCGCTGACCGCTCTCTGACTTTACACCGCTTCTAAACTGCAGAAGGCAGCCGAGCCGACCCTCCTCCACGACTGGGCTGGCCTGTTCCTGCTCCTTAAACAGCTGTTGAGCGGGACTTACACATGCAGTTCCTTGTTTGAACAGAGACTTCATTGGATTCTTGCCAGTTGCTGATGCAAGAAACACGGCTGTGTGTGGTGCAGCACTCGAACCGTGCTGCAGCTCCACTTTGACTGCTGCCCATGATCTAAAAGAAAACCTTACCCTGTGTCCTTGCTGGCACATAGGGTGAAACCCTGAAAAACAATCGAAAGAATCAGACTGTCATGTCCCCATACCTGCAGGGTAGCCTGTGTGTAACTGCAAAAGCCCGAGCTCCCTTAAATGGGAACTCAGGCCTCTTGCTAGAACCTGCTGGAGGGCTGTAACGAGTTTATTGATTAGGTGTGTTGCAAAAAAGTTGCACAAACAGTTTGAGTAGATACTGCCCGGCAAGAGAAATAACGTCACAGTTATATGGACTAGTGTTTGGGGGGTTGCATTGCTCCTTTGTGCCAGAACTGATTCTAGCCCCATCGCCTACCACTGGGCGCATATTTCTGCTCAGGAGTGAGAAGCTTTTCTCTGCCACAACCCCCCAGTCCTTGCATTTTACTGTCCGCCTCCCTCCTCTAGCAAAGCAATAGCCCTAAGATGTGTGTACGTACACAGGGGGTGCATTCAGTATTCTGGTAGGTGGTGTGGAGCATGCGAGTATCTTACATGCACGCATTGTATGCATTTATAATGAAAAAAAACCTTTGCATGGTTCCATGTTGCTACCGGTGGGGGTAAGGGGCATCACTAGTTAATCTGATTTAAGGTGCCCCCACTGCGTGCAGATTCTCAAGTGTGAAGAGGTCCCAGTAGTGTTCAGGCAAAGGTTTCTCGTCCACGCCGAGCGCAGAATGTCACTCTGTGGGAGCAGGGGCCCCTTTACACTGAAGAGCTCTGAGCATAGTCCCTATGCAGATTCGGTGTCCCGGACGACAAAGGCTAGGCGGAGCACTGTTTGTGTATCAATGCGCATTTTAATTACTTCTGACAAGGAGTGCCTGAATGGGAATTAGGCTGCCATTTCCACAGTGGTAAAGAGCTTCATAAGCTTGGGGTCACAGATTGCCCCCCTACTCCGAACACTTAAGTAAAAGGCTTCCCTTTAAAGCGTGCTCATAGTGTGCAGCTCAGTGCATGAGTAAACAGACCAGCCTGTGTACCTCTCAGTGCGTGATGACGTGTCCCCCGAAGGACACCATCCATCGCAGGCCTACGACTGGTGGGCTCATTTACTTTGAGAACAAACGAGCAATCTTTCTCTGGTAGGGAAACAGGGTTGGACCCCTCCCCCGCTACTGGGTAAGCTCTTCTTTAGCCACCTTTAAAAGATTATTCATAATCTTTCTCTTCATACGCATATTCCAAGTAGAAATCTTCAATGGTTGCGCAGTCTGAATATGGACAAAGGTATAGACATTTGTGTTTCGAAAATATGTTTTCTTTGAAGTCCATTTTTTGCCACCCTGTGGGCACATATTTAAGGCTGCTGGCAGTGCATAGTTCCGCTCATTCACATAGTCTGGACTCTGGTAATTTGAACTTGTGTTCTGCGAGCTCCAATATCTCCTAGTTACTCATAAACAGTGGCCCTGGTAGCCCTGCCTCACGAATGGGCCCGAGCTTTCAGCGGGCTCCCGGTCACTATGGCGACCGGCGTGCTGCACCACATTTGTAAATGTGCTCTTTGATCGAAATTAAGAGGCGTGGAGGAATGTTGACGACTTCGGGGTGAGATAAAACCTTTTAAAAGCTGAAGAGTAACGATGTGATACACACCAGGCGAAATGTGGGCGGGGCCTGTTGAAATGTCAGGACAGCAGTCTGGGCAGAGAACACGATAGAGGCAGATCTTTCCTTGTGGCTCTGCATTTCACCCATTGACAAGTTAAAACAAAAGTTTCTAATCGAATGCCAAAGTGAGCGAGGCATGAAGAAAGATTCATACCATGTGCACAGCTGGTGAAGAGTTTATGTCTCAATGAACACAGACAATGGCATCAATACGCTTGCTGTGAAAATAGAGCACCACCCGCAAGGCGGATAACTGGGGTGCGCACAAGGCAGATAACTGGTGTGCGCACAATCTTGTGAAAGATTGTGCAAGACTCAAGCACACAGGCAACAGAAGCATGCACTGGGCCAGGAACATACAATGATCTAGCCCCCACATCTGAGAATCAAGTAATGCTCCATCTTATACAGACCATGCCAGGCCCTAAAGTGCAGGGGACAGAACCACGCTCAGCTTCCATAAAGTACAACCATGGGTGAAGTGGAAGAGGAGCAAAGCAAGCAAAAGTAAAGAAATTGTAAAGCAAAAGTAAAGAAATTGACGTTTTTTTCTATTTCTTTACTTTTGCTATAATCGCGGCACCCGCGCTTTACTTGTAATGTTAAAAGTAAAGCGCCAGTGCCGCGATTATAGCAAAAGTAAAGAAATAGAAAAACACATCTATTTCTTTACTTTTGCTATAATCGCGGCACACACGCTTTACTTTTAACATTACAAGTAAAGCACGGGTGCCGCGATTATAGCAAAAGTAAAGAAATAGAAAAAAACATCTATTTCTTTACTTTTGCTATAACCGAGGCACCCGCGCTTCACTTTTAATGTTAAAAGTAAAGCGTGGGTGCCGCGATTATAGCAAAATGAAAGAAATAGAAGTTTTTAAGCAGATGCAGCGTCACGCGCGCAGCGCCAAAAGTAAAAGCAGATGCAGCGGCGCGCGTGGCGCCAAAAGTGAAAGCAGAGGTGGACCGAGGCGTGCGCTTGTGCGCGTAATCTCAAGCTGGTGGCTGCTTGGCCACTTTGGTAGCACTTCCAAAAGCCAGTGCAGCGCATGTGCAGGCTCATGCGAGACCTAAAAAGCATGGGGTATCAAAGCCTATTCAATGTGTGGCGTCTATGTGGAGAAATCTGTTTACTGGCATATGGATTTTTGTGCTTTAGTCTCCATGTTCATCAAATCCCAGTCCTCTTTGGAATGATCAGATGTGGGGAAAAATAAAGTCCTCCTTGCATGTTCACTCCATCTTTGGTCTTTGTGGTACATCTGCTCGCAAAATCCTGGCAAAAAATGGATCGATATGGAGAGGATCAGACAACTCTCCCACCTCACGAACAGATGCTAATGTCCTGTGTGCCCCCCTCGGAACAAAGACTGCTCCGGAGCTCAGACTTTTAACTCTGTGAAGTAATCGAGGGAAGATCGTGGCGCTATACATCACTTGCAAATGCAGAGGCGCAACTAGAGCCAAATTTCAGGGGAGGGGCTAAGAAAACATTTCGGGGGATGGGGGCTAATTCTTCCAGTAATAGGCAGAGTGGAGATGCAGGGGCTCTAAGAAGGCGTGAAAAAGCAACAAAACCTCATTCACAAGCACATGGTCTATGAAAGATCTGTGAAGTACTCAGGTACGGCTGTGTGTGTGCTTGGGAAGCTGTCTCAGCCAGGGCTGCCACACACGACCGCGGGGGGGCTGAAGCCCTTTGAGCCCAATGGCCGTTGCGCGCCTGATCCTATGCATACACCGATCAGGAGGATGAACGTTCTCTTATATTGCTGCTAAAGCGTTAAACAACCTCCACTCCATATCAGAGCCTCCTCCTCTCTTCTTCAATTTCACAAGAAGTTGAAAACCTATCTTTTCAATTTACCAACCTACCATGGGCAGGACTAGGCACACACATCTGCTCAGTGCCAGGATACCCATGTGGATGATAGTGCACTTTATAAACACACATAACATAACATGACATAGTATCTCATTTCTTTTGTGTCGGACCCTAGCTTTTGTTCCCAGGTGTGAGACAGTCATGGTTTTCCCTATATCCGTGTTCTTTAGAGGAAAGGGCCTATATTGCAATTTATCAGCCTGGGTGTTTCTTTGTCCTATGTTATCCCTTAATGGTGTTTGTTCTGCAAGAGGAGTGGGGGTGCAATTTGGTCCTTCACCTAACCCGAGCTATCTTTAGCCCTGATACTCGTTTTTGGAGTCTAGCCAGGTGTCTTCATTCTTCCAGTGACCAAAGAGGGTGTGAATTTTGGCAGTGTCATGTTTCATTCTCTTCTAATTCTTGCCTGAGATGTTTGTACCTGAGGCCAAGTATGACAGAAGCAGTTCCTGTACTTTCTCTACTTAGGACATCTTGAAAACCTCAGTGGATTAAGATGAAGTGGCTGCACTCCGACTCTTGGACCTATCAGCAGTCTGACACTGTACAACACAAAACCTCAGTGAGCACACAATGTGATACTGGTATACTAGAAAAAACATTCTACAGGATCAACTCTTATCCTCATAACAGGTTGAGCATCATCTCTATTGATCCTTTCTTTTCAAACTTACAGCATCAAGACAGGAGTTTAGCAAGGATCAATTATTTCACCACTTCTTTGCTAAATCTGCTCCAAATCATTACCGTAGTTCATCAAATTCTTCAACCTCACTTGCTAAAACTGCACTGTTCAAAACGCAGAAAATCCTCAAACTGGATACATTTATTTAATTGACCTCTCAAAATTAGGTGTTGGCCTCAAATACATTGACCAGTGAATAATAAAGTCTTGCCTCGAACTCAAAAATCCTAACATAGCAAATAAGAATGTTACAATCTGCTAATAAAGTGGCCTGAAGAGCCAAGGTCACTGTCAAGGGCCTCATTCAAGGCACAAAATGTATAACTTATAATGTTTTTAGCCCTCTACATGATCTCTCACGTCAACCAATTGGTCACATTCAAATTTCAGACCATGAGGATACTCCAATACCTCCTTTCTTACCTGGGTTTCCCATAGAAGTTCCAGATAACCACCTCACTTGTTCTATCACAGTTAGACTTTGCCAATAGCCTTTACCATGGAATGCCAATATCAACAATGAGTTGACCGCAAAGAATTCAAAATGTGTCAGCAAATAAACTTCTGTGCCTTAAAAATTTGTGACTACATCCCACCCGCAATGAAAGTTTTTCATTGGCTACCTATTTCCATACCACTCTCCATAACTCACAATGGAATAAATCAATTTGGACCATTATCTCTATAGATGAACCCCAAGACATACTGCTAGAATACCGTGCTATGTTCAAATTTGGCACCACAAATAACTGCACTCCACCTTATAAAAAGCAATATGTCAGGAGCACAGCATTCTCAGTTCAAACTGCCAAACTATGGCATTCATTCTCAGCAAATATGTGGGCCACTAAAAATCACCTGGATTTTAGGAAAATGGCGAAATCTTAGTGTTTCCCCTCCTTAGAGTCTAAAAGGAGTAAGCATTTTGCCATCAACAGAAAAAGGTACATATTCTAATCCCAAGAATCTAGATGCACCCCAACAAAATTACAGTGCCCCAAGTTAGAATATCTACCACAGTATTGACAAAGATGAAAATCAAGGTTACAATTTTGGAAAACGTAGGATGAAGAAGGCCTTTGCGTATCACATCCAAGTTATGGATACAACAAACACAGCAAAGAAACTCTGACACCTTCTAATAAACTCATAAATCTGAAGGATACATCAGATTTATGATTAAAATGCCATCAAATATTCCCGTCTGGTACTCGTACCACCATATGTGAATCATTCCCAAATTGCACAATGTAATGTAATGTAAAGTGCACTTGTATAGCGCGGCTGTCACCCCAAGGGTATCCTGGCGCTTAGATCACCAATCAGCGGAAATCAGAACTGGGATAGGCGAAAGTCTAGTCTCTAGGGAACAGTCTGGTTTTCAATTCCTTCCTGAAGCGTGACAAGGTGTTCAGTTGTCTAAGCTCCGGAGGTAGTGCATTTCAAAGTCTTGAAGCTGTAAAACTGAAAGATCTGCCCTCCATTCGAGCTTTATTGACATGGGGAACACAGACCAGATTTGCAGAGGAAGAGCGCAGAGATCTAATAGGAGATTACCATACAAACTTCCTTTGAAGTACTTTAGGCCCAATGTTGTGTAATGCCCTATAGACAATACAAAGTGCCTTAAATTGAACTCTTTGCACAACGGGCAGCCAATGTAAGTCCTTTAGGGCCAAAGAGGCAGAAGCTCCATACGGACGATTTAATGCCAATTTAGCTGCCATAGTCTGTACTCTTTGTAATTTCTTTGTCAAAGAGACTGGGGCACCCAAAAGGAGTGCATTACAGTAATCTATTCTGCTTAGAACAATGCTCCGTACCACTTGAGGTCTAACCAGAGTGGGTAGGAACGGGAGTATCTTTCGAAGAGCGCGAAGCAGAGATAGACAAATATTCACTGTTTTATTCACCTGAGACTCCAGTTGTAAGTTGATATCCAGCAACACTCCTAAATTACGCACTGTATTGGCAGGCACTAAGGAATAACTAGCCGAATCTGGCCAGAAATCTGCTGGGAGAGGACGCTGAATTTTACCTGCGGTACAGCACAGGACTTCAGTTTTTTACCCATTAAATTGTAGAGAATTTTCTTTCAGCCATTCTGCCGTTCTGTGCAAACAATTGTGGAATTTTTTCCAGAGACACTCCATTGTTGACTTCAGCAGCGAAGACAAGCTGAGTATCATCCGCATAGCTAATGACATCAATGCCGAATGATTTTATTAAAACAATGAGAGGGCGAAGATATATATTGAACAAAATTGGGCTGATGGCCGAGCCCTGTGGGACCCCCTGTTTAACATCTCTGTTCTGGGAGATGAATGGTGACATAGCCACTGCCTGCGGCCTATTAGAAAGATAAGAGTGCAGCCAGTCACGCGCCCTGCCAACAACGCCTAATTCCTCCAATCTCTTAATCAGGATCCGATGGTTAACCATATCGAACGCGGCCGACATGTCAAGCAGCACTAAAAAGGCTGCTTGACCACTGTCAGCCCGCATTCTCAGGTTATCCAAGACTGCTACCAGAGCAGTCTCGGTCCCATGTTCCGGGGCGAAACCCAAATTGGACTTCGTCCAGCAACTCATTGTCCTCAACGTATTTTGAAAGAGATTTAGTCACTACCCTCTCCAGAATCTTAACTGGATAGGGCAGCAAGGAGATGGGTCTGTAATTAGAGGGACACTGGGGATCCAGTGTAGCCTTTTTTAGCAGTGGAGAGACAACTGCCTTTTTCCAGCAATCCGGGACTGTCGCGTTAGTTAGAGATTGACAGCAAATATGGTATAAATGCGGAAAGAGTTCACCACCAAACAATTTCCAAAACTTGTGTGGGAGTGGGTCCATAGGGGAGCCTGAGGAAATGCCAGCAGCAATTGCATTAAATTCCTCTTGTGTAGGATTCTGGAAATGATCCAGAACTGTCATGTGTTCCCTATCAGTTGTTCTACACTTTATTAAAGTCGCGTCGCCAGTATGCTTGTGTGCCTCATCATCCACAGACGATTTAAGTCTGATTAAAATTTCATAAATTTTTTCTTCAAAGAAAGTGCCAAATCATCACATAGTTCTTGTGATGCCGGGATTTTAGATTTAGCACAGCCTGGGTTAGACAGGCCTCTTACTAAGCTAAATAAAGTTTGAGTTTTATTAGCTGAGTGTAAGATAGTCTCCTCAAGGTATTTAGCCTTGGCTTTGCCTATCGATTCTTTATAAATATAGAGCAAGTCTTTTAGAGCCATTTTGTCTATCTCTAAATAATTCCTCCTCCATTTCCTTTCTGCTTGTTTACAGCTAGTCTTCATCCGCCTCAGCTCTTCATTATACCATGGAGCAGAAGGCTTTTTGCCACTTTTAGCTTTCCTCAAAGGAGCTAGCTGATCTAGCGAGTTTGTAATTTGATGGCATAGATTCAGGTAGTTCACTTCCACTGAATCATGCATGACATAACTGTCATCAACAAGCCTGGGGAGGTCCATTGATTTTGATATTTTAGCCCACTCTCTACTAATTCGAGTAGCAGACCTATAGACATCTTGTTGTTGGCAGTTAGCTACTTTCAAGGAGAAGAGGACCAAACCATCGGTCTGTCCAGCATTGTGGAAGTATTTCCTACACAACTGTAACATTTTCATCAGCAATGGCAAGATCAAGCACATGGCCTTTCTGATGAGTAGGGTGTAGTACCAGCTGTTGAAGATTAAAGTTCTTACATGCCTGGCAGAGCTCTTTAAAAGCTATATCAAGAGTACCATTCTCCCAGAGATTAAAATCTCCGAGGATCAATAGCTTGGAATGAGAGTGCGATAAATTATATATTGCATCAATCAGTTCTTGATAAACCTGAACAGCTCCACCTGGTGGTCTATAGCAAAGTCTATAGCAAAGTAGGCCTGTGCATAAAACACCACTAGTATCTTTAAGTGAGAACCCCAATGTCCTGGGGGACAGGCTAAGCCAAGCTCAACTTCTCTGTCTACTCGTGTCCAAGTTTCTGTAAGAAACAGGACATCAAGGTTATAATCCTCCAATAATATAAAAATCTCCATATAATGTTTAGCCAAGGATTGATCTCGCATTGATCAATCCACAGTTAAGAGTCCCTGATGTTGCTTTCTTAAGGATGTTCTTACCAATTTCAGTGCCACTTTCATTAATCGTGGTCCTATCCCTCCGAATATCAAGCTGAACAAGCTCGTCTCTGGAATAGACCAGACGAGGGGCAATGGAGGCAGCATGGCTGGAGCTGTGCGCGTCCAGGGCACGGACGGGCGCAGACGTGCTTGCCTTTAGTGTGCCTTTGGCGTGCCTTCGGCGCGCCCGCTGAGCGCGCGCGCTGCACGTTTGCACCGCCTCCATTAAATAGGGAAGTGCAAATCAGCAGCTAGAACGCTACCCAAGATGGCGGTGCTCCGGTGACTAGCTCTCACAGACGAGTACACCAGCACATCAAGGAAGCGTGGAGAAAAGTGACTATGTGCAGTAGAAAAAGGTAAATGGTGCCAATGATTGAAAACATCTTTTTGTTAAACAATAGTCTTAAAACACACAATGCCCAGCTATTAAAAGTAAACAACATCAATTTCAGTTTCAAGGTCGCGTTTCATCTATTGCAATGAGCACGCTGCGGGTAATCTCGTAACTAACCGCGCGCTTGCACCGCCTGAATTAAATAGGGAAGTGCAAATCAGCAGCTAGAACGCTACCCAAGATGGCGGTGCTGCGGTGACTCGCTCTCACAGACGAGTACACCAGCACATCAAGGTAGCATGGAGAAAAGTGACTATGTGCAGTAGAAAAAGGTAAATGGTGCCAATGATTAAAAATATTTTTTTGTTAAAAAATAATTTTAAAACACACAATGCCCAGCTAGTAAAAAGTAAACAACATCAATTTCAGTTTCAAGGTCGCATTTCATCTATCGCAATGAGCGCGCTGCGGGTGATCCCATAACAATAAATATATCACTGGCATGTTGTTATTCCTATTAATCTAAACCTGCATCTGTCCATAGGTCTTATGTCCTATAATTCCTAACTTTCCTGGCCAAATTAGGTGAATGGCGCAGCACAGGAACTCCATGCCGGGGGTCCATTTGTTATTAAAAAATACTGAACCAGATATGCTAAGGGCTAACCTAGGACAATAGACAGAGGTGGGGGTAGATATGTGTGTGCACTGGTGCGGTGGTCTTGCTACCTCCAAGAACCTCTTTTCTGGGAAATCTCTGGGCGAAACAGTGTCCTCCTTTGTGGCACCCTGTCTGTCCATCCTGTCCAGCTCAGTTTGAATGTTGCAAGGCTCAGTGAAAATGTGTAACGCTGTGGGGTTCGTTTCATACCGGGTGATGTATACTACTATTTAATGGGGGTTCTACTCTACTGGGTTGTAGCTTGGCCCTAATCCTACATAGGTACAGGTGGATGAGACATTTTGCTTTTTCATGGGCTATTTCTTGGGATAAGTAAAGTCTGTCTGTGCCCACGGCGTGGAGTATCAGTGAGCAGACATAGCATGACTTACCCAACGTCTGGACACCCACAGCGGTCATGTGTTGGTACTATGTGTTGTGTAGGAGTGCTCTGTGTAGTGCCTGTGGAGTACTAGCATTTGGTTCAGTGTAAGTGTAAGTGAGGTGAGAGAGGTCCCCAAGCAAGCACTGTAGAAATGTTGAGGTGGCTACTTGCCCATCACAAGAATTGCCGGTGACACCAGCGATTCTGCTCCTGATGGCTTGTAGGAACTACCGGCAATTCTTGTGATCGGCAAGTAGCCACCTATCTTGTGATTGGCAAGCAGCCGCCATCTTGAATCCCGCGGACGCCCTCCTTACCCCCGGCGCCGTATTTTACTTTTGGTTGGTCACCAATTAACATCGGAAATGGGTTCCAACCATCTCCAATACAATTAGCTCATACATTGTACTTCCATAACCCCTGGATCCTTCCTCCCCGCGCTCGCCATTCAGGCAGCGTAATTTCAGGCTTGCTAAACACTCTTGTTCTGATGATGATCTATGTATCTAGTTATAGATCGAAACATCGTCGACTCTTTAAACAGTATGCACGTTAAACTCATTTGTTAAAGCAAGTGCATTACTGTTTACTTCTAAAAAGCTTGCCCCCACTATTTTGCATTGGCGAAAAGCTCTTTTGTTTTGCCTGGAAAAATGTGTGTTTATTTGTGAATGTCTTTATGTTTTGTTCTTTAAGGATACAGGAATGTGTCCCACTCAATTACGTTCTGATTTACCACAAACAATCGCTTTTGAATTTATTAAATCAAAATGTCTGGCTGGACATCTTAACTCAATATAGTACTGATTCTAGTCTATATTCATTGTTTTTTGACTTATAATTGTTTGAAGGACCAATTGTTTTTCACAACATGAAAGGAAGGGGGGCATGTCGTAATTGTGGGGGTTGTGGGAAATTGTAACGTGTCCCGAGGACATGTGTATTCCCCTCTGGTACCTGCATGTGGCTTGTAACATGGTTTCCCCTAATGTAGTTGGGTGACTTGATTACGCCCTGTTTCTGTAAGCTTCTGTTTTGGGCTCCTTTTGAGTGCTTCCTGCAGGTCATTGGGTGCCTTCCTAAAGTCTTATGTGGTATTGGTTGTATTGAGGCACACCGGTGGGTGGGAAGCTGCTCTGCGGTTCCCGTGTGGATGTGGCAATGAATGGGATCGGGCCTATTGCTCCATTGGACAATGTTCACAAGACTCTGTGTTATTTTCTTCGGCAAGCTCAGTGCAGTGAATGTGTATCTGTGCACCTGGTGTATGGGCTGCGATGGTCATCTAAAAGGACCCCTTTTCCTCCTGGCGCCTCTCTCTCCATTGGAACCAGGATGCTTTGAGTCTGCTGCCCTCTGCAAGGATCAGGGACTTCATACCAGGGGACAGTCTACTCCCGCTGTTTTAGAGGGAGGTGATCATAAACACACTGAGGATCTAGGGAAGAGGCCCTGAGACAGAGAAAGTACTACTCCCAGTCTACATGTATAACTCGCAACAAGTACTTGCTTCATCATTGGGTTCCCTCCTCACACCAAGGCTGCAACGTCATTGGTGTGGGCTACAACTCTTCGGACTTTAAAGAGCAGCTGAGGTGTTTTGAAGGGATGAAGTGCAGGGTGGTGAAGAGCAGAGTGCTATAAAAAATAGGATATGAGATAAAACTGTCTACAGGTGGCCAAATCCTATTTATTCTGAGGTCCCCTGGGACAGGATTAAAAGGAGAGAAGACTAGGGGTCAACAACAAATATAACCCTACGGTGGGTCAACATGTTTCTGCCCTCGTGTGACCCCGCTCGGGGTTCAGGGCCATTCTTCAAGACCGCATAATGTCTTTTTGCATAGAAAAAAATAAATATATGTATTATATATATATAACTGTGAACAATAAAGAAAATCGCACAAATGAAGAGGAGTTCGTGCTCTCTTGTTTTCGCCATGAGGAAGTAAACAAGTGCATCGCTATCGAGTTTGATAAAGATATATATTTATTACCTACTGGCGATTGCCAGTAGGTAGTTATAGTTAGGACCTAGTTTCCATAGGAAAAGCTTTTTTTGATTTGCCAATAACTTTGGTGCCGTTTGACGAATCTTCACGAAATTTTCAAAACTAGTGGGGCGCTCCAGTCAGCTCCAGTCTTTGAAGTTTCGGGGTGATTCGTCAAGTGGGGGCCAAGAAAAAAGGGGGTCCCAAAACGCGTTTTCCCCATGTTATTTTCTATAGGAAACTTTAGACAAAGCTACAGCCCGAACTGCTGAACGGAATTACACCAAATTTGGCAAAAAGATAGATCTTGGTTCAGAAAGATCCCTTTTTGAAAAATGGTATAAATCCATTCAGTAGTTCCTGAGAAATTAAAGAAAGAAAAAGTTTCGATATCTGTGGCCGAGGAGGGTTCACGAACCCTCCCAACCAAGAGCTTCATTCTAATTGGCTGCCAACACTCCAAACCAGGAAGTGTTGGCAGCCATCTTGTGACTCAGTAGAACCGAGTCACAGAAAACAGTAGAAAAAACATTAACAAACAAGAAAAGGGGGCAGGGTAGAAACCCCCTGACCCTCTAGGCCTGCTCAGGGGGTCCCACAAGGTACCGCCAGTAAGCACCACAGAGCTGCGTTGCAGACAGGTGGTCTGAGACCACGCCCCTTTGTACACCTCTCTGCAACTCAGCTCAGTGGCACTTAATGGAGGTACCTGGTGGCCTAGTTGGACCCCAGGGACCCTCAGGATTCAAGGGGACATAATCCCTCAATGTAGAACGTGCCAGGGGGCGTGTTTGCAGAGTGCTGCAGGGAGGGGGCGGGGCCTGATATGTCAAGTGTGCAAACACAGCCCCAAGCGAGTTGTAAATTGGGGGATTAAGTCCCCTTGAATTCTGAGGGTCCCTGGGGGCCAACTAGCCAACCAGGTACCTTCAGTAAGCCCCACAGAGCTGCGTTGCAGAGAGGTGGTCTGGGGTCATGCCCCTTTTTACACCTCTCTGCAATGCAGCTCAGTGGCGCTTAATGGAGGTACCAGGTGGCCTAGTTGGACCCCAGGGACCCTCAGGATTCAAGGGGGCTTAATCCCCCAACTTAGAACGGGCCAGGGGGCGCGTTTGCAGAGTGATGTAGGGAGGAGCTGGGGCCTGATATAACAAGTTAGCAATCCTGCTGTGTTGGACTTATTGGAGGTAATAAAAGGGGTACTTGGCCCCTAAGGTTGACTTTGGGGGCTAACTATCCCTCCTGTTACTGCCACTAAATCCCACACAGTGGGATTGCTAAAATGTGTATGAAGCCACACTCACCTATTTCCACCACTCTGCAAACGCGACTGCTATGTTATAGTTAGAAATTAGCATTTAAAAAACCTTTGAAATTCACTGAAAAAAACATAGGTTTCAGGGACGTTATAGTTAGAAAATAGCATTTAAAAAACCATTACAATTCACTGAAAAAACCATAGGTTTCAGGCACGTTATAGATAGAAATTAGCATTTAAAAAACCTTAGAAATTCACTGAAAAAACCATAGGTTTCAGGGACGCTATAGTTAGTTGTACATTTCTCTCATACAAAACCATAGAAATTCCCCCGTTAGAGGTAGTCAGCTAACTATAACTCACGCACCTACAATGCACTTCTGATGATGTCACATATTACATCATTCATGACATGGTCAGTGACATCACTGATGACATCACTGATGACATCTCAAATGACGTCACTGATGACATCACTGATGACATCATCCACGTGAAAATCTGATGCACCTCCTCACACTCTAATATAACCTTTGATACACCCACTATAAAATGCAGACTACCATTTTCGAAAACATCGACACACCAATACCAGTTACTACATACGTGCTCACTGATTCCTAGGTCTACACACACATCCACTCATTCACCCATACAATCACTCATACATGCAGTCACTCATCAATACAACACTATCATAAGCACTCATACACTTATACAGACACTCTCACACCACCACTCATCCATGGAGTTACTCACACACCTAGTCAGTCATGCAAAGAATCAATCCCACTTCCATTTACTGACCTATACAGTTATACACACACCACATCACATATTCAAACAGAAACAAACGCATACTTACTCTCTTATACAAACACTGATACAAATACACACTTCTCCATACAGCCACTCTCACAATCACTCAGTCTCACATATAGTCATTTATATACTCTAACTCTCCCACACACTGCCTTTTACATATGTAGTTATTTGGACTCGCACCACTGAGACATCCATTCTCTCACCAATATACCCATACACACACTCACCCACCCATACAGCTGTTTGCACATGCACTCTTGAACCGATACACCCAGTGACTCAATCACTCACACATCTATGCACACACCTCCCACCCACACACATACACACACATACACACACTCAGGCACCCATACAAATACTCAGGCAACCAATCAATAGCCCATATACACACTGATGTAGCTACTGACCAACCCATGCAGCAGCTTACACAACAACAGACAGACTGATACATTCACACAGTTTAGTCACTAACCCATGCATTCAGTAAGACATGTTTAATCACTCTCTTATACAGTCAGTCACGCACCTACAAAATCCTCCATTCACACACTTATACACCCACTCATTCTTCAATACACTTTTGCATATATATATATAAAACATATTTAAACTTTACAGAAACACAGTCACTGGATGATGTCAACAGTGATGTCATCAGTGATGTCATTTGAGATGTCATCAGTGATGTCATCAGTGATGTCACTGACCATGTCATAAATGAAGTAATATGTGACGTCATCAGAAGTGCTTTGCGGGTGCGCGAGTTATAGCTAGTTGAACTAACTATAACGGAGGAATTTCTATGGTTTTATACGAGAGAAATGTCCAACTAACTATAACGTCCCTGAAACCTATGGTTTTTTCAGTGACTATATAGCAAAATTAAGACCGGAGAAAACCTGATGTTCAACAGGCGAAATGAGGAGAAATGCACTGTTTCTCCTAGTTTTTGCTGTTTCCATGTGTGCTGCCTTGGGCAGCACACAGAGAAACAGCAACACACCAATGATTGTTTATGTGTAGGAAAGTGTTTTGCAACTTATATGTGTGAGGCATTAAGCAGCACATATAGAAGTTGCAAAACGGCATTTAAACATTGTTTATGTGCAGGAAGGGGAACCTTCCTGCACATAAACAATCTTTCCCTCAACACAGACACCCTTGCACTATGGTGCAAGGGTGCCTGCATTGGCGCTAGGCAGCTCAGTTTAGCGCAAGCACAGGGGGAAATGCAGGGATGCACACCAATGACTTGCGGCCTTGGTGTGAGGGCAGAACCCAATGATGAAGCATGTCACCTTTGGGTAAATGAGGGTTTGTGTCCTAAAAGAAGTCTTTCCTTATATGATGGTTGGGACACTCAGCCCGACACACAGACTGTAACAGTTCATTTCTCTGAGGGACGTGATCCCATAAGTAGACTTTGGATGTTGAAGCCTTAGGAGGAAGGAGGAGACAAAATATCTTACTTACGGCGAAAGTCAGGTGGGCGGCTGGGACTTGTCGCACTATGAGTAACGAACTGAGATGCTTGATTGCCCTGTTGAATCTCCCTACTGACGTGGTGACAAATGGTTGCTTACTTGTGCTTAGACTATGGAGTTCTATGGGGGACATCATCATCCCAAATGCACGAAAAACCTGGCTTCTGGCAGGAGAGCATCATGTCATTTTGGAACTGGAGGTGGGTCTCCACTAACTGGAGGCCTAAGAAATGTTGAAGAATGGGGACAGTTTGATTTAGTGTTCGCCCTAGAGACTTGGGTGAAAGGACCTGGGTGCCTGCTTTTATGGGCTAGTCAGGGGCTGCCCCACCCAGTCCGAATACCCTCCCCGCAGGGAGTGACCAACATACGCTGACGATCTGGGGGCGTTTCTGTTGTTAATTAAGGCCTCGCTTCTGGTTCTATTTCGGGCTCATCATCATTTGGAACCCATGGTCTAGCTCAACTCTCCTCCAGGGGAGTGTTTATCGTTCTGTTCTCTCTCTTTGTTTCCCAGGCTAGGGCTCTTTCTCTTTCCATCCTCAACCCGCACCTCTCTTCCAACTCCCACCTAGGCTGCCTTCTTCGCTCAGTGCTGGGTGCGATTCTCCTTGGTGGAATCTTGTCCTCCAGCTCATTTCGTGTAGTTTCTTCTGCTGCTGAGCATACACTTGGGGAGTATACCCTGCGGGCCTTCCCTCAATGTAAGACCCTGGAGGGCTAGGACCTTCTGCCTACTGGTGGTATCGCTATCCAGTACTGCAATGAACATCCCAGTGACCTGTGAGCGCTCAACTGGACGGGTTGGAGGGTATGGTCCAGTGCTGCTAGAGCTTGATGGGTTGTGTGCGATGGTTGGGTGCTTGACCTTTGGGGAATTCTAGTGCCGAATTGGAATGAGGCCAGAATCGCCTGGGTTTGCTGATCTGGCAACCAACGTGCCCTAGATCTAGTGGCCTGCTGTCCGGTGGGGTGCACTTTGGCCCCTTTGACCAGCAGATTGGTGTAACCCAGTGCAGGAACAGCAGTAATGGCCAGCATTAGAGAGAGCACCTCTGTGCCTATGTATGGTGGGGGAGTTAAGGACGCCTTGCTTGCAGTGTCTGGGGCAGAATTGTAGGTAGGGCCACCTCAAATACAGCCCAAAGTTCTAATAATGCCTCTCTTCTACCCTACGTACTTGTTCTGAATGTGTGTTCCATTATGTTGGTGTCAAAGGTTCCCTCCTCTTGCCAGGGGAACACAAGCGTCTTAGTGTGCAGATGCCATTCATGGCAAAATTTATCTAGCTTCTAAGTCTACGTGGGAAATCTCGTTTGCATGTGGTTTAACAGTGACTCCATGATGGGTTGGGAACTTTCTAAGGGCTAGTACACTTCTTACTTAACAAGTCTTTAAAACAAATGTAAATACTACTCTGATTGTGAGGAAAATATGTATAAGGCATTATACCGGCAATAACTACTTTCACTATGAGCTCAGCTTAGGACAATGATGCATAAAACAAACTTTCACAATACATAAAACAACACATAGGGAAAATAACAACCTGTAAGAAAGTGTATTGGTTAACTCAAAAACGTTATGAACTGTACTTTTAACAGCGTAATAACAAGATGTAAACAAATTAAAAGAAATTTCATACGCACATAGAATCATTAACTGGGCATAACATTTAACATAAAACACAGTTTGCAAAAATGTTATCAGCACCATAATATCAAGAAAAAATGCATCAAATAAAACCCACAATGAAAATAGAATAAAAAATGACAGAGGAAAAAATGATGACCTTGTCCAAAAAAAACTTAGCCCGCTATAAGCACATGCCGTTCAATGATGAGGGGAGGCTCTGCGATGTACACAGAACTAAGTGAGCCTGAAAGTCTGTCAGCGTCGGCTCTGGGGACAAAGATAGGCACAATTTATATGGAGACAAAGGAGCACCCAAACACCACTGGTCCGACTTGGCCAAGTACAAGATGCACCTTACTTTCCAAAGTTCAAATGTTTCCCTAACGTCTGAATTAGACACTATTTCTCACCCAGGAGTCATGCATACCGGCTGTGTCATGCCCAGTGGTCCATGTGAATAACAACTCTCACTTCTTTCAGATGCTAACATTTTTAAGAAACCGATTTCACTAAGAAAACTCCTTTGGACTAAAAGATTAAGATTGAGATACTGGCTCTATATCACACCCAGAGCCTATGCGTACCCTCTATGTCATGCCCAGTAGTCCAAGCGGCCCTGTATCACACCCAGAGACAAGCGTACCCTCTGTCTCTCGCCTAGCCGTCCAAGCAGTCCCTGTATCACACCCAGAGACAAGCGTACCCCCTGGGTAATGCCCAGTGGTCCAAGCAACTAATACAACTCTCACTGTTCCTAGCGGGCTGACTATAAAAGAAAGGTAATCTCCGTCCTATGTTTGCCATATGCCAAATGCTGGGACTAAGGATCAGATGTAGTCTCTTACGCACTTACAGCAGCTTCAGGATGGACATCTGCCCGCGTATTCAGCAGAACTTCCAATCAATTGCTGTGTCTGCTCACCGTTCCTGTTGCGCAGATGTGAATCTGTACGGGTGGAGTCCTTTTCCTTCGGCTGTAGTAGGGCTCGAAGAACCAATCTCTCCTGGCTGGCTCACCAAAATGTTGCTTGAATATGAATTTACCTTAAAAAAATTCAAGACAAGAGGTGTTTGCAAAACAGGAACAGTTGGTTTAATTAAACACGGCGGCCGAGAGAGCAGCCAGCAGAGTCGGGGTCTGAAGACTGCCTCAAAACACATTGGTTTGGTCCCAATTTCTATACATTTCACGAAGTGTAACTGAGCAATTTGTGCATTCTTTTTAGAACAGGAATCTGGGCCTAGTCACAGAGTCATAAATCTGATAAGAAACGCAGGTGGGTCTCGACCCTGCATGGACACAATGCAGAGATACTGGGTACATGTCCAGATGTCTGACATGGGGAGAGTGTAATGTGTGTGATGTATTCTGAACGGCTGAGTGTTCCTAACTTAGTGGCATCTGACTTTATAGTGTTTTAGGAATGTGCAGCCCTCTGGCCACACATGTCTTATTTGGAGCTAATCTCCTGAGACCATTGTAGTGTCACTGCCTATCTGTGTGATCAATCTGGGTTTTCCTGTTCACGCAAGGGTTATGTGTCCCCCCACTTGTGATATGTCAATCAGTAGCTTCAGGCCTAGGTCACAGTGCATCCCTGACCATGTACTTCTGACTCAAGGTTGAGAAGGAGGTCATATCGGGTGAATTCAACAACAGAGATGTGAATTTGTTATTACCCGTACATATATCATGGTGTATATCAGCATCTTATTTATCAATATAAACAACATTTCCAAAATGAAAAAGATCCCATTGGGGCTCCTTCCCCTTTGATAATGTTAAGAAAATGTTGGGGAGTAGGCAGTGGTCCATGGGGCCACTGTTCACTCTCAAACAAGCTTTAAAAAAATAAACATTTCTTTTTACATGCAGCATCGTTTTCCTTTAAGGACAACTAACTTCTTTAAAAAAAATACTTTATTTAAATGCTATCGCAGATATAATGGTCTGCTGACCATTCAGAAAGTTGTCACACATACTGCCTATTCCAAAGAGGAGATAAGAGGAGTGTTTAATCAGAAATGGTCTATTATTACTTTAACTGGTGAAAGACCAAAAAGGTTATCAAAAGGATGTTGGACTTTGTAAGGAATACACCTGTTGATCACGTGCTCTACACCACAGTGTTCACTCTTTATTGACTTTCATATCAGTGTTGCCAAACTGGCGAGTGCTGCTCTGGTCTCACCCTATTCCTGTTCAGAAAGCTGAATCAACAGCTTGCACTACACTGACCTTCTAGTGAAGAGGAGAAACCCAACATGTGCACAGAGTACGGACTCTTCAGGAAGAGAGTAAGAGTCATGGAGCAGACTCCTCTGCACTGCATTGTCCCAGTAACCAAAAATGTATCATTTGACATGTGCATTAAATTAGTCCTTGATAGAGAGGAAAATTTACTTGTCACACTAAACCTATTCTGCATTCAGAAAGTAAAAGTCATTGTATGCAGGGGTGTAGAGCAAGCCCCTGCAACCCCTGCAAAGGGGGGGGGGGGCGAAAGTGCCATCTGTCTTGCATGGTATGCCCCCACTTGTTGCTGAATTGCTGACTGTACTTTGACTGAGTGTGCCCTGTGCTCCTGCCAATCAGGTGCCCAGGGCCTATGTTCCTTCCCTAAAAACCCAAAACCAAAATTGGCAAACCCTGGCCACATGTCAGCTCCTGGTAAGTGGTATCCTAGGTACCCAGGGCCTTGTGGCCAGGGAAGGCCTCTAAGGGCTGCAGCACTTATTGTGCCACCTTTAGAGGCCCTGTACCCTAACACAAACACACTGCCCTTGCAGGCTGAGTGTCTGGGTACAAGACAAAACACAGAGTCGACATGGCACACATCCCTTTGTGCCATGCCCACAACCTACCCTGCCCTGGCATACATCAGCCACCCCTCTAGCTGGGTGCCCTATGCCAGTGGTGTGGGCACAGGAGCATGAGCCCTGTGCCCCTACAGTACCCAAGTCCATTCCTGGGCACTGTAAGTGCAGTGCTGCCATTTAAGAGTATATGGTGCTGGGAGCTCGTCAAACACGAACTCCACAGCACCATAATGGCAACACTGAAGACTGAGAAGTTTGGTATCAAACTTCTCAGCACATTAAACCCGCACTGATGCCAGTGTGGGATTTAATGTACAAAGCACTGCAGAGGGCATCTTAAAGATCCCCCCTGAAACCTAACCTACAATCCACGTCTTGTCTGAGAGGCTGCCTAGGCTGCCACACAGCAGACATGTTGCTGGACCCCTGGGTGGAGAGCCCACGCTCTCCTAGGCCTGCAACAATGCACATACTGGGCGAGGTGCTAGGACTCCTCCCCCAGGATGGGCAGGGGGAAGCTTCAAAGGCATGCCGCCTTTGTGAGCTTCTCCAGGCCATTTGCTGTACCCAGCAACTGGCCCCCACCGGTTCTGACCCCCACTCTGGCAGGAAGACTGTCCGGAAACCCCAAATAAGGACAGTGGATGTGCCAGCCTCTGCTAACCCCACCCCTCAGGTGGGGGAGGTGAGGTGAAGCACATCTCTGGGCTCTCGCCATCTTGAAGATGGGAAGCCCTGCCCAATCAGGACTAGGCTACTGCCCCCCTCCCACAGGAGAGTGGCAGGATAGGGGGTGTACCCACCCCAAGGTAGGGACCCATTGGTCCCTGCCCTTTACCTACCTGTAACGCCCCTAAATCTAGTATTTAGGGGCACCCTGAACCTTCCCTCCTCAGATTCCAGATTCCAAAAAACCAAAGAAGAACAAGAAGAAAGAAGATCTGCCGTGCAGCTGCTAAGAAGAGGAAGACACCAACTGCTTTGGCCCCAGCCCTACAGGCCTGTCGACCCTCGAACCTGCTCCTGCTAAATCACGGCACCTCCTGTGGCCAGCAACCTCACAAACCCCGGAGGACCTGGCTACCTTGTGACTCTGAGCATCTGGGACTCCCATGAGCAGTGGCTCTGCTCAAAACAAGTTTCTAACCCCTGGCATCAGCCC
Source organism: Triturus cristatus (assembly GCF_964204655.1). Classification (NCBI taxonomy): domain Eukaryota; kingdom Metazoa; phylum Chordata; class Amphibia; order Caudata; family Salamandridae; genus Triturus; species Triturus cristatus. The sequence continues at coordinate 268,485,375 of NC_140586.1, forward strand.
GGAACCGCGAACCCTGCACACTCTGCACCCGCCAAGCCTGGCCTGTGCCGGAGTGGACAAAGACCCCGAGGACGTCCCTCCGGTGACTGTGACCCCGAATCCGGCACCCAAGGACCCAACTCGACGCTCCTGATGACGCCTGCAGCCTCAGAACCAGGGAACCCCCCAACTGCGATCAACAGGGGGTAAGATTTTCTGACATCAAAAGGCACCCCTGCAGCCGGCGCCCTGCGGCCCCCTGTGCCTGACTCCTGGGTACCTACCTATCCTCCAACTACCCAACTTACCTCTCGAAGTGGTGGTGGCACCTGAAGAATCTTCGTCCCCGAGCTTGCAGCCATTGTTCTTCCTTGAGCTTTCCCATTGAAAGCCATTGAGCGCCCGAAGGCTCAAAAGCACCCTGCACCCAGCAGCCCGAGTGGCCCTGGCAGTGCAACTTCTACTCCTACCTACTTCCCCATTTGCCCTGAGCAAGTGACCAGGGGCCCAGCTCCCACAGCCGCGTGGCCTGCTAGTCAGCAGCCACCAACCAAGGCCCCCCTGCCTCCTATAGGATAACATTGGGCCTAACTCACTCTGCACCCGGCCGGCCCAATGTCGCTGAGGGTTTAACAACTGTACTTACCTGACCCTGGGAGACCCCTGAGTCTATACCCAGAACCTTAACTCTGCCAGTCGAGTACTTACCCAAAAGTCGATAACTCACTTTTCTTCCATCGGGTAACATTGACTGGCTTTTTCTGAAATTTCTTCTGTGTGGAGTTTCTAAACTTTAAAATATTCACCTAAAATCAACCGAGTAACGAAAATGGAAATACTCACCTGCTATTAGGAGAGATCCCAGTGCTGGATCTTGGGGCCCAGCATTGACCCTGAAAAGTACTTACAACCGTACTTACCACTAACTCAATTTTCTCCCATAGGAAACCATTGACTGTTTTTCTGTGAAATTTCTTCTAAGTGTCGATTATTGCAAACTACAAATATTCTTTAAAAATCGTACCAACTGTGAAAACGTAATTACTTACCTGTTTTAGATAGATGTCCCGGTGCTGAGCCTAGGAGCCCAGCACTGGATTACAAAAGTAACGAGACCATACTTTACCCGTAACTTGAATTTTCTCCCATAGGAAACCATTGACTGTTTTTCTATGAAATTTCTTCTGTCGATTTTGCAAACTCATAATTATTCTTTAAAAATCGCCTGTATAACTTAAACGCAGTTTCTCAACTGCTTACAGATGGTACACTAGTGCTGGATCCAGGATCCAACACTGCCCTAGAAAAAGTACTCATAACCCCACTTACCTGCTAAGTGAATTTCCTTCCATAGGATAACATTGGTAATTTGATCAGAAAACGTTTCTAAGTGTCAACTTTTAAAATAGCAAAATATTGTTTAAAAATCACAACAGTAACTTAACTGAATTTACTCACTTGTTTCCAAGAACTGTCCCAGGACTGAATCTAGGATCCAGTCCTGGAGTTAGAAAAGTAATCCTGAAAGTAATCAAGTGCACATAAATTAAAATTCCCATTGAGCCCAATGTATTATTGTGTTTGAAATTGTGTTGCCTATTGCAACAACCTGTAACTATTACCTACAAAAGTCAATTGCATATTACAAAAGTATTTAACTAAAGCATCTCATTCTGAGAAAGTATATTTTGATACCTATTGTTGGTTCTAAAATAAAACAACCATATATTTTTTATATAAACCATTGGCCTAGAGTTCAGTTCTTGAGTGTGTGAGACCATTTGCTGACTGAGTGTGTGCAACAAATGCTCTACACTGTCCTCTGATACTGCCTTACTGCTCGGCCAAGCTACCACTTTAGAGAGTAAGGTTATACCTAACTTTAACCTCTGCCAAACCTCTGGGGACTGTGGACTCTGTACACACTGTACCTATTTGGGAACAGTATATACAGAGCCACTTTCTCACGGGGGGTAGCCCTTCAGTGTCCCCAAGCTCTTGAGGGGGCCCCCATTGAGCCCAAAGCCAATGAACCTCTTTAAGGTTTGGGATACTCGGGTCCCCTCTGCACATTCTGCGGGGGTGGGGTTCATCAGAATGTGTTACGCCACTGATTCTCTGCACTATGTTGAACCTTCAGTCACATATGGCGTGCCACTGAGTGCACTATCTTGACCCTTCAGTCAAACAGGACGATTCAACATGTGATCTACATCGGTCCTTTAGTGAATGAAGAGAAATCACTGTTCACATTAGACTGAAAACAAAGAACAGAAGTCAAACCATGAACTACTCTACCCCCAGAAAAAGGATAATTCAAAGTGTACACTACAGTCATCCATCAGTAAGGGAGGAGAAGTCAGTGTTGTCAATACACTGGCCTTTTTGTTGAACAGTGTTGGACAGTATCTCAGGAGACTACAGAACGTAGGGGCAGCAGTACAATCCTTGTAACAAATATCTGGTATTGCCTCTTCTTCAGGGCCTAGAGAATTTATGGGCAACAGTGCAATCCTTGTAACTTATATTGAGTATTGATTCTTCTTCAGGGCCTAGGGAACGTAGTGGCAAAAGTGCAATCCTCTTAACATGTAGTTCATGTTGCCTCTGAAACGCCTGAAACTAGATAGTGTTAAAAGCGCTCTAAATTATCAAATCGATATTTTTTAGGCATTGACCTAAAGGGGTGGTGGTGTTTAACAGTCAAGATTTATCCTTTGAGTGTGATAGAGATTTACAAGCTCAAACATCCTAAATTAAATACCTCTAAATGGCTACCCAGGAGAAGTATAATAATCAATGAGGGGGGAAGGAGAAGCTGTGATCCATTCGACTTCCAATGATTAGCACAAAAAATCAATAAAGAATGGACTACTTGTCCTGTGTAGGCAGGGTCTTTTTTGTGTTGGTTCCGTCATAAAAAACCCTCATAACTGTACACAGGTGGAAATGGCAGTTTATTTTGGTTCTCCGCTTCAGTGTACTATTGCAGCATCATCATCGGGTTTTTTGTTTGTATGTATGCTGACCTCCACCAGGAGGAAGACCAACTGGTTTTACAGTAGCGTCCAGGGATAAAAGGCAAAGATAAAAAGAGGGTGTAATTGTGCTCAGGTGTAGTGAGGTTAAAATTCTCTATATCATTTTTTCAAAAGAATCTTTATTTAAAGAATGTTGATATGAGAAGTTAAAAATTAGAGTGCGGGTATAGACCGAGTTACTAGTCTACCGTACTTTCATGGGTCAACATGTTTCAGCCTTCTGTTGTAGTCTAAAGGCTTTCGTCAGGACCGAATTTAATTCAGGAAACGCGTTGTGGCTCCTGATATCGTGGTTATTATCCACTTGTTTTTTGAGAAGTCAGATCCGTGGTATTTGTACCTTGCAGATGCGTGATATTAACATCCTCGGGGTACCGAACGGCACATTCGGAACTCAGTTCGATTCCGTCAAGTCATTTGCTTGTTCTGGCTCTGTTTTTACTGGTACCAAAGGGTATAGTGATCTCTTTGTCACCTGGCACACATGGCAGCAGTATCAGTTTTTATTCCTATGTCCCTCCACCCACCTTAGTGACAGGTGCGTTGTTTTGTAGGTTCTTCCTTTTGTGTGGCACTGGTAGGCGGATTGGCACTGTTGATGAGTGTGTCCTTGTCAAAGAGGTTCTGGGGGTTGTTCTTCTGTTGTTTTGTGCCACTAGTAGGACAGATTCGGCAGGTAGCTGCAGGAAGGAAAGCAATGTCAAGAGTACATTTCAAGGTTTGGGAACACTACAGAGCGGGTGATTCCATCTAGCTAGGAGGGCTTTGGACAGATATTGAGGTTGCTGTATGATATGAGCAACATTAACAATACCAGGGCTATTTATGTAAGGAGAGAGGATGTGTGGGGGGGTTTGAATTTATAGAAGTTAAAGGGCAGCAATGTTAGGTAATTCACTTATTGCATTAGTGAAGTTTCATTAGGCAGGAAGGCTTCTGCCAAAGATTTGACTGTTTTTTACAGACCTGTTCTATTAAAGAGCCCTTTTCACTTAAATAGTTGGATATCATTAGATAACTGCATTGTCCAAACAGTGTCATAGACAATATAAGGGTTGGATTTAGAGTTTTGCAGATGCAGGGTATCTGTCAAAATGCACCAGATGTCCTGTTCGTCCTATTTAGCATATATCCTGCAGCACAGTCTGATGCTTTTAATCTACCTTTTTCACAGCGTGGTTTTAGTCTTACTTCCAAGGGAAAAACACTAAGATGGAACTACCAGGCACTTCAATAGATAAGATTGATACATTTCAATTGCTCCCAGGGATGAATACCAGTGTCAGGAAGGACAGCATACTATGTGCATTAATCAATTCTAGGTCACTCACAAAAAATAAGGTGGAATTTGAGGAGTATATTCAACGTCACTCCTTAGAAATTGTTTTTGTCACCGAAACATGGCTACACAAGGCATTCGACCCGGACCTTGGCATAGCGATTCCTAGGGGTTGTACGATTGTTAGACTGGATCGCGTAACAAAAGTAGGAAAGGACAATCGTGTGTAGGGGCACTTTCTGTTATTCTAGTGAGCCTATCTCCTCAGGATATTGTGAAGCCCTATTCGGGAAGATATCTACTATTTCTAATAATAATTGGTCAAGAATACTATTGTATCGCCCTCCTGGACCATGTACAAATTTTGTGCTGAATTTTTGGCACTTACTAGAACCTTTTGTAAGCAAACCCTTTTTTCTGTGTTAGGGGACTTGAATCTGCAATTCGAAAATGCAGAGGATAAAGAGGTGATTGCTAAACTCAAAACACTGAAAGGATTTCTTTTTTAATAAGTTAGTGAATGCTCCCACACTTTCGGTGGGACACATATTGGATGACATTTTAACTAACTGTCCTGAGGTAGGTCTCAGAGGAGTGTTCCCACTGATCTGGTTTGCCTTAATCTTAACTTCCAGAAGGACACTAATAATTTTAGGGCAGCTGAGAAAGGGAAATACTCAAGGATATGGAATACGTTTAACACAGATAATTTTAGTGAAGCATTAGGGAAATTACCGGTTATATACCCTAATAAGGCAGAGGAAGCAGCAGCAACATATGAAAGCTGCCTTAATACAGCATTAGACTCGGTTGCAGCAATAGAAAAGATGCCCCTTGGTTTTCTGAAAAACCAAGGCACTTAAAGCAAGACTGTTGTAGACAAGAAAAAATCTGGAGGAAAGATTATAGACAGAAGGAGAAAGAGAAATATAAGGGGCTTATTTGGAACTATAGATGCACAATCAATGAGGAAAAAAGTAACTATTTGACGCAAAAAATAGACAGGCCAAAAATCCCTCTAAGGAACTCTTCTCAGTAGTAAAACTACTTATGAACCAGGTCAATTCCCGATATAATGGGTTTACCCAAGAGTTGGCTAATTTTTTTCAAACTAAAATTAGCAACATCTATGGTGAATTCTCTTGTTCTAATCAAAAGACAATGGAATTAGACCAGGAAGCAACTCTACCTCTAGATTCTACTACAGCATAATATTTTTTTCCTCTAATGGAGCAACAAACTTAGGGGTTTATATACAAGCCCCTTGCGCCGCTGGTGCATCAATTTCTATGTGGGAAAAAGTGATGCACCGGCAGCTCAAGGGGCTTGTAAATAAGTCCTTTAGAATCCTATTCTCACAATCACATCAGGCTCAGCATTGGATGCCTGTCCTTCATGTATTCTTCAATTAGCTTCAGATATGATATATCAATCATTGACACCTATACTTAACCTGATTATTGAATCAGGCACATTTTCCGGCATTTGGAAAAATACTCAAATAATTCAGCTAATTAAAACACAATCTGCTAATCATAGTGAGAAAAAGTACACTTGCCCGGTTTCTCTTTTACCCTTTTCAGGTAAAGTTATAGAGAAGGCATTGAACTCAGATTTAACTGTAGTGATATAAAAGCATGCTTTATTGTTATGTTGTTTCTGTAAATGTAATATAGCGCTCGTATCACCCCAGGGCATCTAGATGCTGCCAGCAGTATCAAGCAAGCCTCCGCACCAAAAGAGGATTTGTAAAAGGGAGGCTTTTAGCAGTTTCCTAAATTGGCAATAGTTCATGCAGGTACAAATATGAACAGGATGTCTGTTCCAATAAGAAGGAGCCAGGTAGGAAAAGTTTCTTCCACCACACCTCACCAAATGGATGTGAAATACGCACAACAGGGCTGTATCCTTTGATCATAAACTTCTGGTGGGTAGATGCATATGGAGATAGCTGGGGCCTCTGCCATTTAGGGCCATAGATGTGAGACAACAATTCTTGAAATTCTCTTTTTTCTTACTGGCAACCAGTGCATGGACTTCAACGAAGGGGCAGATGGGGAACCAGGCAGGAGGTTGAGGACAAGCCTGGCTGCTGTATTTTGAAATACCTGAGGTTTAGCAACAAGCGTCTCATTTGCTGCAGCCAGTAAAGCGTTTCTGTAATCTAACCAGCTCACTACCAGAGCTTGGACTAATGTTCTTCTGACCGAGATTGGAAGGTAGGGAAATATTCTACGGAGAAGATGCATATTGCGATAGCACAAACAAGTGGTAGCCAGAATGTGATCTTTCTTGGAGAGGGCTAGGTACATTTTTATGTCAAGGTTCTTCATAGACTCTCTGAGAATCTGGACTGATCCGAGTTGAGGGGCCACCATTTATTTTACCACAGTGTGGTGGCTTTGCCAAACAACATGATCTTGGTCTTGTCTACATTCAATTGTAGATAGTTGTCCGTCACCCAACTCGAGATGGCTTGAAGTCCCTTAGGAAAGCGAGCTTTGGATATGGCCTGATCAGAATGAGCTGAATATCGTCCTTGTAGGATATTATTCCAAAACCAAAAAGCTCAATGATCTTATTAAGGGGTGCCATATAAATGCTAAACAAGATAGGGCTCAGGCATGAACCCTGTGGTACACCCTTCTCCAGTCGCATCTTACAGGAGGTGGAAGGGCCAAGAGTGATCGTTTCAAATCTGTTGTCCAAAAAATTGTGTAGCAATATAAGAGCTGTCCCCTGAATCACTATCGCACACTAGCATCTTCAACAGCCGGGAGTGAGAGACCGTATCAAAGGCTGGGGAAAGATCCAACAGCACTAGCAGAGAAGGAGTTCTTCCATCCAATGAGAATTTCAAAGAGACTGTTGTGTTTCGATTTAGATACCCGTATATAGGTTTCCCTGAATCATGTCCTTATATAGGCACAACTCGCTTTGCCCTTATTTAGGCATAGAATCCCAGCCCTTATTTAGGCATTAACCATGCTAACCAAGTACAGGCATGGTCACCTACATCCGTCCATCCCACATCACAACAGTTCTTAGAAACCAGACCCTTAAGCCGAATGGGACTTTCCCTAGCTAGGATTATTGATTTCTCCAAGAACTCATCTATTATGCATGAACTACTATTCCTTAGGGGTTCATCCATGACGTCTTCCTCTGCCCGACTTTCCATCAATGCTAGTAATCCTAAGCACCTTCCAGGTATAAATATGCCTTCCCATACCCTGGCAAACCATGACACGACTCAGCACGACTTGACTGCACGGTTCGCCACGGCAAGTTCAGAAGAGACCATATCCCGGCCTGATGCACTGACCAGACGCTGTCATCCCTGCTCGCAGAGAATCCAGCTTCCAGTGTTCTGACTCCCTTCGCGGGGTGTTAGAGTTTGAGACCCGGATAGAGATTCCCACCTCGCTCATTCTAAAGGTATGGAGCCGACTAGAACCTAGAGGGACTCTTGGCATACTAAACTTAGTATATACCATACTATAGAAAACAGCACCTACTTCGTACTTCACACTACACTTAGGTTAGGTACACGAGGGTAGGACTATTTAGAAGCATCAGACGAGTATTCACTTTTTAGCCTGTGTTATTTATGTATGTATGTATGAATATATGTCATAGCTAAAATACAATGCTATTGCAGTATTATTTCTTTTTACTGCTTACGCTGTGCGTATTATATATTTGCTTTCTGTCTAATGATCGTAACAGCTCATATCTCTTACACGAGAAACAAGACTGTTCAATAAACCCTTTTATTGAAACACCCGTCTATCTATTTCTGTGTAACTCTGGAGAAACTAAGCATGCACGATTGACTGAGTGAATCTGTTATCTATTGTTTCCACGTTTCTGAGACGCGTTCCGATTCTAAGGGAAACAAAGTTGTCATGTTTATGTGATTGTCAGAAACTAATCCCTTCTTGTTCATTCGAGAAATCTCTAGTGACCTCTGAGTTAGCTGGCACACACAAAGTAATTAAGTTTAATGTACTCGATAGGAGCATACTGACTTTAGTCCTATGCGAAAACTATAGTTAGGCTGTCCGGTTTTAGGTTTAAACCTATAATAACTGATAAAACCCCACTGAAAGAGAAATAGCCCTCACCAGTGAAAATATATAAACACTGAAAAAACACCTGCACAACTACAAACTAAATGCCATTCAAAGAAAGGAAAAAGGGAGTGAAAGAGTCATTTTGTTCTTCCTGAAGGGGCCAATGCAATGAAACGTTGTTATCCAAGCTAGCAGTAAGAAAGTCTGGGCTAACATTATTCTGCTTGAGTTTTGTTGTTTAGGGATGCCACTGAATTATTGTTTCTTCTTCCATTTGTTTTTTTCAGTTCTGTGGTCTTTGGTCTAAAGATGCAGAGTTTAGAAGCATGTTTTAGGTCTTGTTTAATTATTTTATAAACTGTAGAGAATCAGGAAATATCAAAATCATATTTGATTCTTTCACTGCTAGGTAAAATGGCTGGTTTCATACAAATCTTTCCTAATATGTGTCATCACATTTACCCACAGAGAATGGGTAAAAACCCTTAATACATCAGTCCCCAGTTTCTAGTGAGTCAGTATTGATAGTAGGCAAATTGCTAACACCTCAGGCTATAAACATTCAATGCAAGGTGTAGTGACAAGTATATGTGAAAAGAGCACTATCACCAAGCATCTGGGATAGTGGTTAAAACATGACACTAGACTTTTGGAAAACATGGAACGCGGTGTCACTTGGAATGCTCTGCAAAAAAGGTTCTTTCCAAGTTCAACAAAGATTGGAATGATATTGTTTGTATTTGCAGTGATTCAGCTACGTATATGAAAAAGTTGTGTGATGACCTGTCAAAATTGATACCTGAGCTGAAGTGCTTCCCTGTAAGAAATCCTTGCCACTTGTTAGATGGTTCAAGTGGACCAGTATTGGCATGGAAAGCTATGTCAGTGGCCGGAGTTAACAAATTGTGTACTGGCTGTTTTGGCATTGTCCATCACAAGTGTCAATATTGAGAGGGCCTTTTCACTGAGGTTTACATGGGAAGGAAAGAGCGAGCACACATGACCAAAGACTCACTGAAGAAGTATTGTATGGTGTACTATAATAAGTTTAATTAGCAAAAATCTATTTGGACCTCATATACTCTATGCTTACACTTTCTATATACCATGTGCTATCACTGCAGAAAGAAAGCAATAATAAAAGAGAAACGTTCCATAAACACCGGAAAACACTGTTTCTGTAGTTTTTTAATGGCGCGAAAATGTGTAACCACTGATAACCACTGTTTTTTTAAGGTATTAACATCACATGCAACCACTGAAAAAACCCCACCAGAATTTACCAAGAATAGAAACTGAAAACAGGAAAGCCTAACTATTGTGTATATTATTCCAATGCGCAAAGCCTGTAAGGGAAATAGGAACTACACTACATGGCGCCCAACGTTTGGTAAGACACCAATTTAATGCTAGATACTGAACTAACTCAGTCGTGCTTTTCTCAGAGACCCCTACTCATAATACTCCATAAGACGTCTGGAGTGGGTAGGGATAATATCCTCCATAGCGGAGTAGGACGAGAATCCTATGTATTAGCTGTTTGGTTTATTCAACGTTGAAGGATACAGTGTTCCAAAATATTGTGCACCTTATCTTTGTTTCCTTGAAACTTGTTCTGCATTTTTCAAAAAACAATATCCCAGAACAGGGATAATACAGAGGCTTCGGCTGACCAAGTCGTAGCGCCCTTTAATACTACAGGTTTAAATGAAACCGATGAGGGTGTTATAAACAACCATCCAAATTTAAGGAGAGCCAACACTCTAAAACTTATAAAACATGGCCTAACACCAAGAGCTGGTAGAGCAGTTTTTGTGATAGAGGCACATGAATCTTTTCAGACGGGGGGGCGTGGCTATGACAGCAATGGCTACAGACGTGCCTGGGTAGAGCTCTGTCTGAGGCTACCCTCTCCAGGCATAAATCTCCGATCACAGGCATCCGTAGGGCTCCCGATTAATACTGCACTTCCATGTACATAGAATGAAGCTCCGCTGAGGACCTTAGCCTGCCCGGGCCCCACAAGCCGCATCGGTATCCTGGAATATGTGGACTGCCCGGTGAACCGCTGCTGTACGGGCGAATGCAACTACGCAAGCCCGTGGATAGACTCCGCCCACAAGGCCGCGAAAAAATGGCGCAGCTCATGCAGAGCTAGTCCGGAGTTCATCGCTATGGCCCAGCCAGTGACTGCTTAACCGGCAAACTAAGGAGAGCCACGAGGCCTGGACGAAGCTAGAGCGGGGCTGATTGTGTTTCCCCGCTACCCGTATCCAGCCAGACAGGGACTTTGTCATCGTGAGGCACAAACGAAAGGGACTTACCCGGACTGAACCTGCCCTCACGTCGCCCTGGTAAGGTAAAGCGCCACTGACTCGTCGCGGCCTTGAATCTCTGCGCCCGCCGGCTACGCCAGCCGGTGTATTGTTTTCGCCTGGATCCCCGCAAGAGGCACTGGGAACTCCCGGTGAGCGGGACTTCTCGCTGCTGCCAGGGCTGCCTGCACACGCCCGGGGCTCCGCTCTGGTTACAAGGCAATGCCTGACACGCACTCCTAGGCGCACTCTGCCCTCAAGAAGACCATCTGTGCCCCTGGGACCATTTCTGCAGGAGTGATTGCTTCTGATTGGGCAGCGGAACTATCCCCCTAGGCACATGGTCATGATTACTGTAAATTCTACACTGCGACATTGAGCACTGGGACCGGGCTATAAGTGTCCCCAAAACAGCATTAAGAGGAGGCCGTACCGCAAAGGGAGGAACCAGACATATGCTTGTAGACCCTTTGCTAGCATCTCTGGTCGTAAAAAGCTACATGTTTAGCACAAACGCGACATAATCTGTGAAACCTGCTAGCCCGGAGGCATAATCCTAGGGCCATCACGTAGAGTGCGCGGCACTCTGTGTATACATCCTGTGACTGATGTCGGGTGGCACACGCGCACGGACTGGAACGGGAGGAGCACAGGCACCACCTCTCTCAGCCAAATCCAAGCCGGACAAGATGGCGAAGCAAGGGCTGGCGGATCAAACCTCTACCAAGTTGGATGCGGTACTCGCTGCAGTGGAGAGGCTGGAAGATACCATTAATCAAACTCGCACTTCCCTGGAGACCAGAATAGATAAGGTGGAGATAGATCTCACCCATTTACATGCAGATCACCGGAAGCTGGCAGACCGAACCGCGAATTTGGAGACTACACTTGCCGACATCAAACCACAGGTGACGCAAACGGATAAGCATGTTCAAAATTTGTTAAATCGAGAGGAGTTCCTGGAGGAGAGAGCTGAAGATGCTGAAGGGATTGCGCGACGAAACTATGTGCACATAGTGGGTCTGCCGGAGAGAAAGGAAGGGAGGGAACCCATCACCTATGTGGAAAACTGGCTCCGCGGCCTGTCGCCGGAGGGGACCCTCTCCCCCCACTTTGTAATAGAGCGCGCACATAGAGTCCCAGCGAGACCCCCTCCTACAGGCTCAAATCCGTGGCCCCTTCTTATTGGGCTCCTCAACTACAGGGACAGAGACACTATACTGCAGGAAACCAGAAAGCTGCAGGACATTCAGCTAGACAATCACAAAATAATGTTTTTTCCAGACTACACTATACAAGTACAGAGACAGAGATTTTCATTCATGGCGGTGAAGAAGCGTCTCAGGCAGAAGGGTTTGCAATACTCCCTGTTATTTCCGGCTCGTCTGCGAGTGGTTGCCAATGACAAAACACATTTCTTTTCCACATCGGAGGAGGCGGAGGATTGGCTGGACACCTTCAATGCCATTGGACCGCGGGGCTTGGACGCTGTGGCAAAGAAGCCGGAGACAAAGGCTCCCTTCCATCGCCGCCGGAGGGAGCGAAGGTCGGTGAGGGCGCGAACGCCATCGTCACCTGTTGCGGGACCACACTCAGAATTGATCCTAAGCGGACAGCGAGAAGCTCTTCAGGCGGTGGCTGAAATCAGTGGCTCCTTGTTAACTGAAGATGCCTCCAACTCCAGCCATAATGAACAAACAAGCGATGATGATCGAGCTTATGGCATACAAACTTCACAGGACTCATGTGACCAACCGACTGTCACCCCGCAAATGGCTGATGATATAGTATGAACACTGTGAGACACCGCCATTGGATGTAATGTTGACGGAGGTACCATGGTTTGAGTGCACCTATATGTAGACATTTACGATATAACTCTATAAGATGGTCATTGATAAGAACTCAAATATGGACACAGTACAGGGGGGTGTGTATATGGTCCGGGCGGGGAGGGTATGGTTTATTTAATTTATTTTATTGTCTGCCTATGCACTCCTGTATGTATATATATTTCAGTGGAGGGTGGTATGTTGGCGAGGGTAGCCCTTTTCTTTTATATATTCAGTTTGGAGATGGGGGGCCTCTGAGGAACAGTCCATACATTTTCATAATTACCATAACGTAGTGCGAAGCGCACCACCCCTAAAACATTCTTTGATTGTTAACTCTGTTGATGGTTTGGACGACTGCTAGTTGCATTTTTGCCCTTTTGGTATTTATTAGGAGAATGAGATTGTTGTTGTTTCTTTTTGAGATATTCTTTATTTTATGCCAGAATGTGAAGCGCGAGAGGCTGCAGATTAGAACGCAGACCGAGTCGTTAACTGCTGTATATGTCGCACCACATGTGTTTATTAAGTGGTCATGTATACATTTAATGTCAGCTGGTTACAAACACTATGGCTACACTTAAGATCGGCACATGGAACATGAGAGGCATGCACACACCATCACGCAGGTATCAGATATACTCATACCTCAAGCGACACCACATACAAATAGCTCTCCTCCAGGAGACACATCTAGCTAAAGCTGAAATTGTACACCTACATCGCCGCTGGCGGGGCCAATTACATGCAACAGGGTATTCGGCATTTCCACGGGGAGCACTCATACAGGTTCGGCCAGGGGTTGCTTTTAAAATCACCGATTCGTTGGTAGATACAGAAGGCCGGTATGTAGCAGTTAAGGGCACACTAGATGGTAGGCAGATTGTCATTGGCCCGATTTATGCCTCCAATACAGAACAAGCTGCGTTCCTGGACACTCTATTGCGCGTGCTGGCGCCGTGGTATGACATTGCCATGTTTTTTGGGGGAGATTACAATAGTGTACTGGACGTCTCTCTAGACCGCTCCTTTCCACCCCTTCCAGGCACGAGTACTCATAATGCTATAAAAGCGCTGAATAACTGGGCAACACAATGGCACTTGAGGGACGTGTGGAGGCATTGCAATCCTCATGACAAAGTGTACTCCTACTATTCAGAAGCTCATGAGTTGCATGTGTGACTCAACCAATACATGCTCTCAGAGGAGCTGCTTCCACACATCTCTGCGGTATATTATTTAGGTAGAACGCATTCAGATCATAACCCGCACGTGTTGGAGGTAGAATGGGAACGCACCAGGCCCCCGATTCCCACCTGGTGGTTGCAACCTGATGTTTTATGAGATGTGCCGTTTCGTAATCTACTCACCACTAATATCACACACTACTTTGAGGACAACACAGATACGGCCACGATTCCACAAGTAGAGTGGGATGCGTATAAAGTGGTGGTCAGAGGAGACTGCGTATGCGCGCAGGTGGGTATGCGAATGAAACTGGAGGCTGAATTGACAGACCTTGAAAACACACTGCTTCAGAGAGAGGGTGAGGCGGTGAGAGGCTCCACAACACCACTGGCGCAGGATAGAGAGCAGCATTCCCGACTACTAGAGCGACTCCGCCATTTAAACTATGCAGCGCACTCCGCGCGGACACACCATATGGGAGACAAACCAGGTAAATTACTATCATGGCTGATAAGGCAGGATGCTGTAACCACGCCGGTGACATCCATAACTACTACACGAGGAGTCACAGTACATGCGCAGAGAGACATACATGGCGCTTTTGCAGCACACTATACCGCAATGTATAAATCCCACTTGCAAAGTACAGCCGCGGACATACAGGCCTTTCTCGCTGAACTCACGCTACCACAACTAGCCCCTCTCCAACAAGAGGAGCTAAACGGTCCTCTTCTACTGGAGGAAATCGGAGAAATTTTTTTTTCCCTCTCCAATGGTAAATCCCCGGGTCCAAACGGGTTGCCGATAGAGTTTTATATAGCTTACTCGGACATATTAATACCGGAGCTACTACGGGTATACAAAGCAGCAATAGAAGACTCAACACTCGCACCCACAAAAAACGAGGCACTGCTGGTCTCCCTCTTGAAACCAGGCAGAAATCCTGATTCCCTAGGCTCTTATCGCCCATTGGCCCTACTCAACACTGATTATAAAATATTTGCTTCCATGTTAGCCAAACGTATAGCCCCGTTGGTCAAAACTTTGATTCACCAAGATCACAATGGATTTGTCCCAACCAGAAGTACCTCTTTAAACATACGCAGGCTGTTCAGAATTCAGAAATATGCAGTAGACCGCTGGCCACGCTCTGGCTGTCTGGTGCTGGATCTGGAAAAAGCTTTTGATTCTTTGGAATGGCCCTATCTTGCAGCAGTGTTGAGCAAATTTGAGTTGGGAGACGGATATTTGCAAATGGTACAGCTACTATATCAGTCCCCTACGGTATGGGTCCGCATGGGAAAGCTAATCTCAGATGCAATACGTGTACGTCGAGGAACCAGGCAAGGATGCCCACTATCCTCATTGCTCTTCTCTCTCGCCATGGAACCATTAGCGGCCCTGCTTCAGGAGAGTGGCACGGACTGGGGCATTCCCCTGGACGATGGGATACACATTGTTTACCTATGTGCGGATGATTTGCTTTTATATGTGAAAGATCTACATAATATTCTCCCGGTTATATCTGAACTCTTTCGAACTTTTGAAACGATGTCGGGACTCAGGGTGAACTGGTCCAAATCGGGTGTCTACTCTTTCAAAATTAATGTGGTAGAGGTAGATGTAATTATCAATGAGACCGCCCTCTCCTGGTACCCGACCATGTTCGGGTACCTAGGCATTTACATATATAGGTCCCCGATGGTATATTAGACGGCAACCTGGTGCGAGCCATTTCTTCTGTTAAGGCACAGGTACAGTTCTGAAAGACCCTCCCGTTAAACGTAATGAGTCGCATCATGTTAGTCAAAATGATAATATTACCAAGATTGTTATATTATTTTGCAAACCTTCCAGTATATATCCCAGTCAGACTATTCCAAGAACTGGAAGGCCTGATCCGAGGCTTGATTTGGAATAAAGGTAGGCCCAGAATAGCATTACAGAAATTGTATGCGCCACCAGAACAAGGTGGTTTGGCAGTTCCGAACATGGAACTTTATTACCTAGCAGCCCAGTTACAATGGGTCGCTAAATGGATGAGTGGCAAAAACATGGCGGACACAGCAACCGTGTTGCCTCCATGGACACAGACCCAAATATATGGATTGTTCCGTCCGCTGGCGAAACTTCCTGCTCGCCTCAAATACATATTGAGCTAGCACATAGATGTTACAGGAGGAGTCTGCAACTCACCAAAGATACGGTACTGTACTCCCCGACATTGCCAATTGCCGGAACGCCCAGAGGTAGAGACGCTGTGACAGAAATAGAGCTAGCGTCCTGGCGTGAGGCAAGGGTTGAAGCACTAGGAGACCTGTATGTGGAGGGCACACTTTCGTCCATTGAAACCCTGACAGCAGATAGTGGCATACCCGTGGGCCAATTTCTTCTGCACACAGCTATAATGCGGTTGCTGACGCAAGCATGGGGCGAGCTAACGACCGAGCCGCCAAAACATCTGCTGATACAGTATTTACATGTTATGGGGGAAGGATCACATGTGAGCCACTGGTTGGTGCAAGCTTTACTCACGCACTTATTAAAGCCATTAGCGAGTCTTCGTGCGCATTGGGCTGAGGATAGAGGCCAACTCTGGTCTGATAAAGAATGGGGATGCATATTAACCAGTGCTACATATATACCGCGTTATTCTAGATTTAAGCTTATACAAACGTATATACTACACAGAGCGTACCTCTCACCGGATAAAATCAACAAATATTTCAATATCAATACCTCTAATTGTCTGCGATGTCGGCTTAATGGTGCAGACTTCCTGCATATGTTGTGGTCCTGTCCCTTACTCCAGTCATGCTGGCACGCAGTTACAGAGACGCTTGCGAGATGCACCCGCACCCAGGTGCCCGACACATGGGAGGTCTGTATCCTGGGGTTTTATATTCGCACCAAAGATAATAGGGTGAGCTCTAGATTCCACGACCTGGGCCTAATAACTGCGAAACCGCTGGTTACCAAACGATGGAAACACAGGGATCCTTCTGCGCCAGCCAGCTGGCTGAAATCCCTGGAGGTGTGGGCACAGGCGGAAAGCACCGTTCTCCACAGGGAGGAAACAGCGGGGCTGCGCAAGTATGGCTGCGCAAGTATCCAATAGCACAATCCTGGGATGATATCCTCAAAACATCTTCATCCTAATGCTGTGATGTACTCACCTCCTCTGCAGCGGGCAGGAGACGCTGCTGGAGACGACGCCCAGTAAATGTACCACACTGCAGGTGTTGTTGAACCATGGAGAATCTGATGAAATGAGACTTAACGTTGCGTGTCTGTGCAACGTTCCATGAAAGTAAACTCTGATATACGTCACCCTGACACTCATTCAGTTATAAACTAAACATATGGCACAATTCAAAATGCCCACCAATGACACAACTTAGCTACAACATATATTAGATGACACTTTTCGCAATGTTTCCATTACTGGCATCACATTTGATTTCTCTACTTCATTTCCTTTTAGTTGTAGTTTTCACGTTAAAATAATAATATCTATCACCTTCAAAGATGTACACGTATGTTGTTTGGGTAGTGTTTTTGCAATGTTTCAGCACCTGATATAAATGCAGCAGGCATTGTTAAGCACCTGGGTGAATTTGAAGACTACGAATAGCTGGCAGAGAATGGCACTCCTGTTATGTAGATACTGTTCCATCAATAGAGATGATGATACTCACTTGTGAAGGGACACTGTAAAATTCTATGTATACATGAAAGTATATATGCAACAAATATATATATTGCAGTATTTTATATGATGGATAAGACTGATTTTACATACAAGAGTTCATAACTGTATCTTTTTCTATTAGGTGATAAATGTACAAATATATGTTCAAGTGCATAAGAAAAATGAAAAGAAAATTAATAAAAGATATTTAAAAAAAATTTTAAAAAAATTAATCTTTGCAGACAGAGGTATTCTATTCATGGATTACATTCCCAGAATAAAATCTAGTAACAAAAATGTATCACTTCTTCAAAGAAGATGAACCACCTGAGGAATACATTCCCTTTTAGGATATCGAAATTCCTCTCACATACCAGGAGCATAAGCTCTGGTTTAAAGGCGCCCTAAAACATTACAATCACATAACCAGGCTCGGTCCACTAGGTAGACCAGGAGCAACATGGCCGATTTTAGCCGGCTACACACCTCATCCTGACATTGAAACAATGTCAGACGCTGAATTACTCACTCAACTAAAAGAGTTAATAAAAAATTACAGACAGTTAGTACAATATGTGATGCGGACTTTAACAGTCCAACCACCAATAACCATTCGAAATCAGACCCCTCATCAGGGGAATACACTAAAAATTACTCCACAGACTTTACACGTAGTCATGGGTAAAATGCCCACAAAACGTGAACAAAATCCATTCTGGATAGCTCAAAAAATTACTCAGATCGAAGCAGAATTTCCTAATACTAGCCTTTATGAGAAACACGGAATTCTAACAATTTGTTTACCAATGGGGATCACATCACTTCTGATAGACTGCACCACTTGGGGCACAGTCTTTGCTGCCATCTATACTAAAACACATGGTGTTCCATCTATTGCAGTAATCCTGATGCCCTGAAACAAATTCAATATGAATACGGGGCAGAGCCTGCTCTGAACTTAGGTATGAAATTACTGAAAAACATCGATCAGGTCTCAACAATAATATTATCTAATATAAAAGGGGAGGCAGCATCAGTGGCAATCCGCCAGAAATTAAGGGAATTTGATGTAACAGAACATCAACATGAACTACCCAGAATAATAGAAAAATCCTATGAAGAATTAGGCAGAGACAGTTTAGGTGGGAAATCAGTTAAATCACAACTGTCTGAGGGTCATGAAAAAGACTCAGTTAAAAACAATCCTACATCTTCTAAAAAGAAGTGGGAAAACAAAAAACAATTTTCAAAAGAGAAACGTTCTCAATCCTGAGGTAGGTCTCCTCAAAAGGAGCCCTCTGAAAGGAGGTATAACCCCAGGAATAGGGATATTTTGAAAAACCTGACAGGTATCAAGATACTGATACACGTTCCTCTCGTACCTTTCAGACATCTTCATAGACATCTGAAAGAAGAGGACGGTCAGATTACAAAGAAGAACGCGTGAAGTCCAGAGACGATCAGCACGTTCAGAAAAACAAACCAAAACCTCAATTCACTAAGAAAAAGGTAGCAGGTCTGAAGATCAGACATGCCGAAAATCCTGAGGACACAACTCAAGAACGGAGAATGGGCTCAGACAATGCTGGACAGTGCAGCAGAAGTAACAATAGCTTGCCAGAACCTGAAGGAACTTCTGGAGACAGTGGACTTGAATGAATACATAACAGTTGAAACTGTACACACCAGGGTTAGTTCTCCACTAAAGTTATATGAAATAACACTCCGGATGGAGGGAGACATACCAAGAAAAGTGAAAGCACTCTTTTGGGAAAAGCTTTCAAGGGGCTTTGATATACTTCTAGCAGTAAAAAACTGGCCACCGGAATTTGTCAGGGAGTGCCCACATGGTGAAAACATCATTATGCCAGCCTTCTCCAACCATGTTCCTATACATTTAAAATATACTTATGCCAGGAAATGGGCAGTAGCCCAGGCCCCTGCATTATACAAAAATCATGTAGGATGGGATGTGGACTCACCTCACCTCACCATAAAATCCAAATAAAATGTCAACCTACCACGCAAAGGCAGTACCCAATTAAGCAAGAAGCTAAAAAACAGGTCAGGGAGATCTTAGATCAACTTGAATACCAAGGGGTGACTGAAACATGCACCCCATCAATGAACAATCCTTTGTTTCCTGTTTCCAAACCTGACAACACATATCGTCTAGTTTTGATTATAGACACCTTAACACTTGTTGTAAGACATTTGCAGTGCAAAATGCACACAGCACAGCATTAATGAATGAATGAATGAATGAATTTAAACTTGTAAAAGCGCGAAACTTAGCCCAAGGGTGTCAAGGCGCTGGATGCAAAACATCAGGAAACGATAAGAGAAGAATCATGCTCATACTGAAGAATCACGAAAAAGCCAGGTCTTTAAGGCCTTACGAAATAATGGTAGCGAGCCCTCACTAGAGATTTCCACTGGAAGAGAGTTCCACAGTTTGGGCGCCGCTGTGGAAAAGGCTCTGCCACCCCATTTAACCTTATTAAACCTGGGAACAGTTAGAAGGTTTTTGTCCGAGCACCGAAGAGATCTGGTGGGAACATAATGATGGACAATCGACCTGATGCCCTCAGAACCAGAGTCATAGAAGGCTTCATGAGTCAGGCATAAGACCTTGAAAATGATCCTATGGTCCATCGGGAGCCAGTGCAGAAGCTTGATCGAGGCTGTGACTGAATGATATCTAGGAAGATTCAATACCAGCCTGGCTGCAGCATTCTGCACCATCTGCAGCCGATGAATAAGACCTTGATTAATGCCCAAATAAAGGGCATTGCAATAGTCCAATCTTGACGTTACCAAGGCCACGACGGCCTGCTTACGTGCTTCAAAAGAAAGGTAGTGAGAGATCTTTCTGAGAATCCTGATGATGCCGAAACAGGTGGAGACAGTCCTGTTTACCTGCAGACTCAGAGAAAGAGCATTGTCCACAATCACCCCTAGGTTCTTCCCGTGAGAAACTGGAAAAGGGCAGACCCCCAGCGTGGCCGGCCACCAGTCACTGGACCAGATTTCCCGATCATTCCCAAAAATCAAGACCTCGGTCTTCTCTCCATTCAGTTTCAGGAAATTTTCCACCATCCAAAGGGAAACTGCCTCCATGCAGCTCCTAAAATTGAAGGCAGAATCTTTTACAGTATGCGTTATAGAGACCATTATTTGGGTGTCGTCTGCATAAGACAAAACCTCCAGCCCAAAAGATCTCACCACTTTTGCAAGTGGGGCCACATAGATATTAAAGTGTGTAGGGCTCAAAGAAGAGCCCTGAGGGACACCACACTGTAAAGCTTTAGGGGCTGAAAAGAGCTGGCCTAGCTTCCCCCTCTGCTCACATTCAGCAAGGAAGGAGGCAAGGAGACTCATAGCAGTACCCCCAACACCCATCTCTCCAAGGGGAGCCACCAGCCTATGAGGAGATAAAGTGTCAAAGGCCGCGGTGAGATCCAAAAGCACCAGAAGAGTGGTACGGCCAGCATCGACCTGAGTCCGGATGTTATTAAAGATGGCCATCAAGGCTGTCTCCGTACTATGATATCTCCTGAAACCATGTTGAGAGCCATCCAGGAGATGTTGGTCTTTTAGGTATGTGCTGAGATGGAGATTTAAGTAGGCCTCCAAGATCTTGGCAGGAACGGGAAGCAAGGAGATCGGTCGCAAATTTTTCAGTTCGCAAGGGTCTAAAGAGGGTTTCTTCAATAGTGGTTTAACAACCGCTATCTTCCACAGCGACGGATAGACTCCCTCAGAAATGGCGACATTCATAACTTTCATAAAAAGAGGAATCACGATCTCCTGACAGTTTTTTAACACCTTAAGCGGACAAGGATCTAAAGGGGAGCCTGAGTTGACGTGGTCCAGGAGCCTATCCATCACCTCCAAAGATATGGGGGGAAAGTAAGGAGGCTGGGGGTCTCCCCCAAGGGGAGGACCTCACCAGAGGGAGTAGAAGTTTGCAATCCAGACCTAATACTGGAGTTCGCTGTTTCCAACAGAGCATAAATATCGGAAATTCTGGCTTGAAAGAAATCCGAAATTTTGTCACAGAGTTCCTGCGAAACCTCTGAGGGATCAGATACCTGCAGGGAGATGAGAGAAATAATTGATCTTAAAAAGATCCCTAGAAGAGTTCAGGGAGGCGGTAACCCTAGAAAAGTATAATCTCTTTTCCTCCATAATGGCCGCCTTATACTCTTTCAGGCATTGCTTATGTCGTTCCCTCTCAGGGGGTTCTAAGTGAGCAAGCCACAATCTCTCCTGTTTGCGACAACCCTGTTTGAGTTTTCTGAGTCTCTCTGTGAACCAAGGAGCAGAGGGCTTTATTCTTGCCGAATAATGCTTCTTGTCATTGAAGAACATTGTGCGTAAAAAATATAAAACGACTTTGGATATTTCAAATGGTTTCTTTTGTCAAAACATAGCACCTGAAAGTAGGTACTTGACAGCTTTCTCAATAATGGGGACCCAGTGTCACTTTTGTTGACTCCCTCAAGGGTTCAAGAACAGCCCAGGGTTATTCTCAGCAAGAGTAACAGAGTTACTACAAAGTTATGATGACGAGGCATTGTCATATGTCGATGATATCTATCTGACAGACGATGACCTGAATAGGCGCTTGAACAGGGTGAACACCATTATACTGGGCTTCGCCTCTCAGGGCCAAAAATTCA
Organism: Triturus cristatus; assembly: GCF_964204655.1. NCBI lineage: Eukaryota > Metazoa > Chordata > Amphibia > Caudata > Salamandridae > Triturus > Triturus cristatus. The sequence goes on from NC_140586.1 coordinate 268,507,461, forward strand.
ACTTTAAAAAATCTAGAATTGCCCATCTCAATGTCCTTTTCCTAGGATATGAACTTTCAAGTGAAGGCAAAAGCCTGACAGCTAATTTTTTAGAAAAATGTGCGCTGCTCCAACCTCCAAAAACGCTGAAAAATTTACAGTTGATTCTATGTTTCCTGAATTTTTGGAAAAACTTACATTCTAAATTACGCAGAAAGGGTTAAACCTCTCTATGAACTAATCAAACCTGATTTCAAAATCAAAGATTGGACACAGGAACACACAGAAATCCTGCGTTCACTACAAGCTGACTTGTTAGCAACAAATCACTTACAAACACGCGTAAATACACGCAATTTAGTGATCCGAATAATTTCGGGTCAATGCAGATTAACCTACTTAACTTTTAATGAAGGTGAAAAGTACCAATTGCATACAAATCACATTTGTTCACACAAGCGGAAATGCGATTCACTTCGACAGAAAACAATTCTGACAGCAGTTCCAACCGCTGTAGCAAAAGAAAGATCTCTAGCTCAGGGGAAACGCATTATTGTCGTAACTCCAGTACCAGCCTTAGAGGCGGTAACAAAAGCGAGCATTCCAAATGCAAAAGCTTTACATCCAAGATGGATACAATGGGTTAATTCTCTTGCTGCAACAGATGTTGAATATGTTTTGATCCTTATTTAAAAACACAAGCAATCCTGCAATACGAACACGAATGTCCTCTGCCTATTGAGATTCTCCCTCTTGACCAGTATGAATTCATAATTTATACTGACGGATCAGCACAACCCGCTACGGAAAGTAAGCAAGCTTACAGTGCAGCCTGCGCGATTGGTTAAGGTCATATGCGCAATGGTAAATTCCAGCCGATGGTCACTAAAACACAATCTCTAGGAGATTGTACAGCTCAGCGAGCTGAACTACAAGCATTCAAATTGGCACTTGAATATACGGATCGTGTATTCCCCACACTTATAGTGTGCGATTCTTTTTACTGTGTACAATCATACAATGAATATTTACAGAATTGGCTTCAAAATGGTTTCAAAGATGCAAAAGGTGGCACAATCGAGCATAGAACGCTTTGGGAACAAGTAGTTCAGTTGCGAATTGGACTACAAAACACTTATGTGAGTCATCAACATGATGGCGTTCACATTGCAGGGAATTCAATGGCTGATGAAGCCGCGAAGGGGGCTGTGCAAACGGCTTCCGCAGATGCGATCACTCGTTCAAAAATGAGAATAGACTGAGATATTATTGGCTGTAAATGCTTCAAGCAAAGGCAGTGGTGCAGCATTACCTAAAAGGTTTCCACTCACATACTCGTATATAATTGATGCGAACAATGTTCCGTTTGCTCGAATCCCTGGAGTGGGGGACAGGGTAATTCCAAACATGGAACGTAGATTAGGACTAATCCTAGCAGCACATGAAGGGATAGCCTCTGCCCATGCAGGTGTTTCCGCCACAGTATCGTTATTAAAACAGAGATTTTGGTGGCCCAGCATTAGGAAACAGACCAAAAACTATGTTTTGGAATGTGAAATATGCCAAAAGATGAAAATCTCTACAGTGAAACGTCCTGTGCAGACGCCCCTGTTAATTTCAGATAAACCATTAGCTTGTGTTTACCTGGATCACTGCGGTCCCTTGCAAAGGGATGGTAACTATAAATATATCATGGTCGCAGTGGATTCGTGCATAAGGTTCCTATGGATGTGGCCTCAGCACTCGGCTGACGCTCGAACTGTTATAAGAGATTTGTGAGTCTTTATCGGCACATACACAATAGGCACACTACATTCTGACCAGGGCCCTGCATTTAGCTCTCGGGCTTACAAAGAAGCCATGGCTAGTGTGGGCATGGCATTGCGGTACTCCTCTCCATTCCATCCTGAGGGAAATTCGGTTGTGGAAAGGAAGAACCGGGACATAAAGCGGTCTATAGCAGCAAGGGTATTAGGTTTGGGTGATGAGTGGGTCAAACATCTTTATGGGGTCCAACACTCATTAAACAATTTGCCAAGAAGTTCTCTAGGGGGATTACTCCATATGAGGTCATATTTGGGACAAGAATGTGGGTTCAGTGGTGGAAAATAAACCATTTGATATCAAAGATCGTTTGGCTGTTTTACAGGACTTAAATGAACTAAGATCGAAACAAAGCAACATTTTCCTGAAGCCAACCACCACTGGGGATAACCCAGCCGTCCCAGCAAGGCCTGTCTGGATCCCTAAGCTTGGGGATCTAGTCAGAGAAAAGATCGCGGACAAGAAGGAATTTGGGCCTTCTTACAGACAACCGGTACCTGTCCTAGCAATCCACGGATCAAGAACAGTACTTCTGCCGTCCCTTGCTGGTAAAAAGAAGAAATGATTTGTGTCCATCAACCTCATCAAACCACACTATGTGGCCGATACTAAACAGTAGGCCATGTGGACTCCGACCAAGTAGCAGACGCACTCCTCTAGCTACTATCCAAGAGGTTCAAACTGAAAGACTCATCACTATTGAGAATCCAACAGTAAGAAATGAAGGACTAAGCAACAATGCTATGGAACTCATTCCTCTTGAAACCCAAATAACAGTTCGTCCTGATACACCGGTCTACACCAACATAGCAAGTGATTCACTGGTTCCAGCGATTTCAACAAATCCTGATGCAATTTCAACCATTGACAGAACTGCTTCTGGCTATTTCATTAACTTTGATACGTTTTCTGAGGATCCCAGCGAGCCTGAAATGACGCCAGCCAAAAGAACTTTCAAAGAACAAGCACAAGAACTTTTCCAACATGTGAAAAAGAATTATCTGGTTTCACCATGGATTCAACTATGGATTATTTCTGGAATATTTTTCTTTCTGCTTTGGCTAGCTTAAGTAATAACTCTGAGCATGTTGATAGATGGAAGATATATTCATTTGGACACAGGAAGTAAAAATGTGAACTTACTTTTGAAACCACACAAATCATCCTATCGTGAAGCAAGAGACTTGTCAGCAGTGAACATCACAGACGTTCCTATACAAGATGGTATAGTTTGGGAAAAAACGGATTATGATATATTCGGTCCGTCGGAACTTTTGAAGATTCCACACTTATTTAAAATTTAATTAAGTGACTTTATTACCTCTAGTACCTATTCTGATGATTGGGACTTTGAGACTGTTATTAATATGATGTCTGATCTAGAAAGAACTGCTGCATTCTCTAACCATGAATACTTAGAGGGTTCAACAGACTATGAACAGCATTTTTGTTACAACCACTATGGTCATCATTCCTTGCATAAATCTGCAACACCTAGACATGTATTTATGTATAATCAATGGGAACATTGTCCTACTCCACCGAGGGGTAGTTCAAAAACATTTGCACTGAAGTTTTCATATTTTTCAGGGTACAATATATCCAAGCCAGAAACATTTTACTTTAAGAATGTAAACAAAACAGGAATGAAAAATATGTTAATGAATACAAAACAGAATTATCCTGCAGCCTTTAATGCCCAACTGTTTCGACTTTTGGAAAGACACAATCGACACTAAATCTGTCTGGGGTACAAAAGATTGGCAAGTGCAGGGGATAGAAGCTTTGTTTAGATCCTGCATTATCCCACAGCAGATAATGTTTTTAAATGTCACTGTCCAACAGACGTCTTGACTTGGGTTAGCCAAGATCAAAGACATGAACACACCGTCCATACCTACACCAGCAAGTAATAGCACTACACAGGGGGTGGTCGACGTACATACTATTTTACAAAACAACAGATCAGATTCCGAATGGAACAAATTGTTGCTCTGGCCCACAGACACAAACATCTGTCAAGAAAGATTCCTGAACAAGACACAAGGTCTAACGTTCAATAGGCCACACCCACGCTATGTTCAAAGACAGCATCCAGGGGTAGTAACAACATACAGTGTAGGAAAATTATGTCTTGATTGGCTACAGACATCTGCACTAGAGGATGTGAAACAACACTTATCTTTATTTAAAGAAGACGCAGCCTTTAGGGAATTCTTGCTAGGTCCAAGAAAACCGCATCAAAAACTTTTCATATATGCCGGCATCTATGCTGCTTATAATGAAATATGGAAGGTTACCCAAGCAGACGCTGCAGAACGAATACAAGAAATTGATCGTATTAATTTAGAGAAATCTCTCGCTGTGGTCGACAATGGGTTAACGACTCTGTCATCCAGGATATATTCATTGGGAAACATTGTATCCTCTGCTATAGACATTGTGGAACAAGATTTGGTCCTGCTGCGTCAAGGCCAGTCTCAATTATGTTCTGTTCTGTCATTAGGCTGGACGCTACAAAACGTGCGTGCAGGCTATTTGCCTTGGCGTTTCATGAACACATCTTCTCTGTTTTCTGATTACAATCTGACGGATAAACAGATCGAACTGGCACAAAGGGGAGCGAAGTATACAGTGCTGAGCATTGAAAGGCTGGAAAAATTGCCATTTACGGTAGCAGAAAAAACAGCTACTGAATGGATCATATATGGCAAAATAACTCTGCCTGTTACAACTTTCCATTTTCAGTATTGCCTTAAACACATGCCAGTAGGCAAATATGAAAGATTGGGTAAAGAATACATCAGGACATCCTGGGATTTACTTTACACACACAGATGTTGGAGTGGGGGGGCGTGAAGTGTTTATTAGAGGTACACACTGTGAAAATTCACTAAGCGGTTCACTCACATGTCGGGATATTAGTTTACACGGGGCTTGTAGCGGTTCCACTGCACATTTATCCTGCCACCTGCAAGGTTCACGAGCCGCTGTGATTAATCCAACGTTTGGACAACTTTCAAATGGGAGTTACCTCATGTTGAATGATCAGAGCTGTTGTGGCATGTTGCCAGGTATCCCATATCTAGTAACAGTTACTTCCAGGGTCACTTGCTGTATGCAAGTCTTGTTCCCCAAATAGACACAGTCAGGGAGTCGCCTTTATGGCCTTCACTGAACATCTCTTCTATACGAATTGATACTTTAAGCAGAATAAAAGCCATTCTTTTACAACAAACCGTGCCTTTGACCTCGGCCAAAGAAACCTATGATCTACAAGTCGCAAGGACTTTGGCTGAGATACAGGCTCTGTTAAGGACAAATTGCCCTACACATTTCACAGAAATGTTGGGACGTATCTTAAACATGTCTGATACGAGCGGTCTTGTGCTTGTATTTAAGACCGTATGTTCGAGACTGTTAACACCTTTTCAAGCAGTCCTCGGAATCATTCCAAATTTCATGCACTCGGTGTTTGGTGGTCTGCCGCTAATTCTAGCAATTGTCGCAGGAATCCTATTTTTATTTCTACAGCTGCGCCATGGCAAGACAATCCACCAGCGTCACTCCCGGCACCTTTGAGCTTGCTCTCCTGGAAAGGAAGTGTTGTGAACGCATAGTGCAACTATTGGGTTTACCTCGTCTACGAGAACTAAATACCACATGGTTTCTGTCGTTCAGACCAATCTGGCAAGATTGCATCTTACCTGTTCTACGCTGCCTGCTTTGTGGTGAAGAATGCGTGCTAGACATGGTATCTAACACTCCCATCAGTCATGCCAACGGATATCGATACTCTGCTGGACCAGATAACTGCCCATGCCCTGTGTTGTCCCCAGAGACTACAAATCCTGATGATAGCATTCGTTGAGATCTCACAGACGCAACATGCTACTGCTGACGTACGTGATGGATCAACAGGCACACAGGTATCAACGAACACTGCTACTGACAATGCATCACATTTATGTGCAGTTAGTCTTCTAAACTAGGTAATTGACCTATCACCAACAACAATAGACACTTTTTTGTCTCCAGGATTAGAGGATTTCATGTTTTCCCCAGCATCTTCAAATAACTTTTGATTTGGCTCACAGTGTACCATATGATCTATGAATTTGGACTTCATTTTTTCAAAACGAAAAGACAAAATTTGGAACTTTCCTAAGATTGCACTTTTTTGCATATTGACTTTTTTTAATGGCTCACAGCTCTGCTTCCAGTAGAACTATTCAAAGAGAACAGACTTCTTTGAAACACTTCCAGGGACACATTGTCGCCTTTTTCTCACATTTATGTAATCATAGCATGAAATGGCTCTGAACCTTTTTCCTTTGTGTGCAAATGGACCATTCCATTACATATGTGTATATATTTCTGTTCATTCTCTTAGCATTCACTGTAAATATATGCTTAGAATGAAACATTGCTTTGATATGTACAGCACCTGCATTTCATGTGTAGCGAAATTTTAACAAAGACTTTTTAGTTTGCTTTTACAAATGTTTTTAAAGAACATGTGATACTCAATTTTATGTGTTTAGCATGTTTAGCATTTAGTAATATCGATCAGTAGTCATTGGAGTGGGTTTTGTGTTTTGATTTAGATACCCGTATATAGGTTTCCCTGAATCATGTCCTTATATAGGCACAACTCGCTTTGCCCTTATTTAGGCATAGAATCCTAGCCCTTATTTAGGCATAAACCATGCTAACCAAATACAGGCATGGTCACCTACATCCGTCCATCCCACGTCACAACGAGTTCTTAGAAACCAGACCCTTAAGCCAAACGGGACTTTTCCTAGCTAGGATTATTGATTTGTCCAAGAACTCATCTATTATGCCTGAACTACTATTCCTTAGGGGTTCATCCATGACGTCTTCCTCTGCCCGACTTTACGTCAATGTTAGCATTCCTAAGCACCTTCCAGGTATAAATATGTCTTCCCTTACCCTGGGAAACTATGGCACGACTCAGCACGACTTGACTGCACGGTTCGCCACAGCAAGTTCGGGAGAAACTATATCCCGGCCTGACGCACTGTCCAGACGCTGTCATCCCTGCTCGCAGAGAATCCAGCTTTCAGTGTTCTGACTCCCTTCGCGGGGTGTTAGAGTTTGAGACCTGGATAGAGATTCCCACCTCGCTCATTCTAGAGGTATGGAGCCAACTAGAACCTAGATGGACTCTTGGCATTCTAAACTTAGTCTATACCATACTATAGAAAATAGCACCTACATCTTATCTCGCACTACACTTAGGTTAGGTAGACGAGGGTAGGACTATTTAGAAGCATCAGACGAGTATTCACTTTTTAGCCTGTGTTATTTATGTATGTATATATGAATATATGTCATAGCTAAAAGACAATGCTAGTGCAGTATTATTTCTTCTTTCTGCTTACGCTGTGCATATTATATATTGCTTTCTGTCTAATGATCATAACAGCTCATATCTCTTACACGAGAAACAAGACTGTTCAATAAACCCTTTTATTGAAACGCCCATCTATCTATTTCTGTGTAACTCTGGAGAAACTAAGCATGCACAATTGACTGGGTGAAACTGTTATCTATTGTTTCCACGATTCTGAGACACGGTCCGATTCTAAGGAAAACAAAGTTGTCATGTTTATGCGATTGTCAGAAACTAATCCCTTCTTGTTCATTCGAGAAGTTTCTAGTGACCTCTGAGTTAGCTGGCACACACAAAGTAATTAAGTTTAATGTACTTGATAGGAGCATACTGACCTTAGTCCTATGCGAAAACTATAGTGTATATTATTCCAATGCGCAGAGCCTATAAGGGAAATAAGAACTACACTTCAAGACAGTGACCACCAGGAGGGCCGCATCCTTGCTATGGCTGGGTCTAAATCCAGACTGCAAAAAGTCTAGGATTTTACTCGCTTCAAGATAGGCTTTTAATTGTTTGTTGATTAGTCCTTCTAACAATCTTCTCAGAAGGTGTAGCAAGGAAATGGGGCGGTAATTAGATAAGATGCAGTGGCATAACTAGCCCTATGGCCACCTGAGGCGGCCCCTGCTTTTGCCGCCCCACGGCATCCCAACTGAAGAGCGGGGGTGCTGGCTAAATTCGACGGCAATTGCCACCACGCGACGGCCGCAGGGCAGAGCGGGGGGATGATTGCCACCCCCGAGATGGCAGGTAAGAGTGGGAGGATGCTGCCGCCCCTAAAACTCATGCCACCCGGGGAAGACAGTCCCCCCTAGCTACGCCACTGATAAGATGTTTGGGTCTAGGTTCGCTTTTTATATGATAGGTTGGACACACGCGGCTTTCCATTCGGAGGGAATCATACCCGTATCCAGCGTAAGATTAAATATAGATTGAATGGCCGGAGCTACCTGTCTAGGTTGTAAGGCCAAGACTCTGAGTGGGCAGATATCATGGGGGAAACCCAATTTCACCACACTCCGATACCTCTGGACCTCATCCAAAGAGAATGGTTCAAACCGATTTACTGTGGGTGTCCCGTCTGCTCCCACTTCAGCCACATTGGTAGTATCACTAGTGTCTCTAGTTGGCTGAGTCTTAAAATTTAAGTAGATCTGAGAGATTTTCTCCTCAAAAAATAGTGGTAAGGGAGTTACACAGTTTCTGTGACACTAAGGAGGCCTGCGAACACGCCTGGGGACTTGTGAATTCCCGATTAATTTTGATGAGCACTTTAGGGGCATTTCCGGCTTGTTCAATTTGTTTAGTGATAAAATGCTTGTGCGTAGATTCAATCTTTAGATTCAATCTTCAGCTAATTTGTAAGCGTCTTTGGCTGGTGTGTTATGAGTTCTATGCCATCTTCTCTCTAAATTTTTCTATTTTTAGCTCAGTTGTATACCAAGAAGCAGAGGGATGCAATTTTGTGGCGCTCATCTTTTTGAGAGGCACAGTTTTGTTTAGAACCTCCGTTAGAGCTGCATTAAAATTTCTTAACGCTGCATTAACATCTGAAATGCTTGATTGAAAATCAAACTGAAATGACTTGCTAAGAGAGTCGGGTGAGAGTAAGTGCCAGGCCCTTCTTGTGGTTCCATCTGTTCTTCTACTATCCATCATGTTGGATGTTTGAGAAGATTGAAATTGAAAGGGGATTAACTAATGGTCAGTCCAAGTTAGAGGCAAATGTGGTTCGCATATGATTGCCTCATTGTTTGTAAAGAGCAAATTCAGCACATGGCCCACTTGGTGAGTAAGGCCAATGATTAGTTGGTGCAAACCTAGTGTTTCTATTTCTGCCATGAGCTGTGCCACCTCTGAGTCAGCAAGATCTTCTCCATGGTAGTTAAAATCACCCAGGAGAAGAAAGGTTTTTGCGGCTAAGCCTTGAGACGCTATTTCTTCTACCAAGCATTGACTAAAACCCTTCTAAGTCCCTGGCAGGTGATATATCAGAGCCCCTTTCCAGCATTCCGTGGTTGATAGAATTATTTTAAAAATGCCTATTTCCAACGTGTCGATAATGGAGGTGTTAATCCATGAGACTTGAAGTTTGTTTTTATAGACTATGAAGGTGCCCCCTCCCTTTTTCAAACCTTGGTCAAGCCTTATTAGTTATTAATTGTCTGAAATGGCTAGAGTGAAGGCCAGGTGGGTTGTGGCATTTAGCCATGTCTCTGTAAGAAAACATATGTCCAGGGACAAAGAAGTGATAACGTCTCATAATTGCGTGCGGTGCGTGGCTAATGATCTCAAAGCATGGCTTAGGGTAATGGATGATAAAGTGGTAGGTGGGTGTGCAGAGTAGATTTTACTACTCCTTAGGTTGGATTTCAGAGTGCCAAGGTTGGGTTTTCTACGTGTAGCGCTCTATGACTGGTAATCACATTGTAATGAGAGTGGAGGCAGGCTATCGGGCCCTCCAGGATTCTAAGAAAGCTGTTAGTGTAGAGCAATTGGCGTGGGTCATTTGATCTTTATGATGGCTTTAACTGATGGAGGGAAGCAGGAGAGTAAGATACTCGTTTAAGTAAATTTTACTTTTTCACCTGGCTCCAGGCGACGTCCAAGCACGAATGGGCTTGCCTTAGGCACACCTTTGGCGCACCAGCAGTGCATCATTGGCTTTTTGTAGCCAGGATAACTAGCACGCTAACTATGAAGTCGTGCAAGGAACAGGAATAGGGTCAGATTTAATACTCTCTCTGCTACAAACAGTCTAATGACTGTGGCAAACCGGAAAGCTGCGGCGCAATTTAAAAGTAAGTTATAAGTGGGTTTGTTTACAAATAGCAATGTCACCAGGAGAAATCAAGCTACATGATTTAGAAGCTTTGCATTTCACATTCTAACAACACAAAAGGTTGCCTGTATTGCTTATTAGATCAGGCTCAATATGGGTTCAAAAGTGTCACAGCACGTAGTCTGCTTTGATAGCCGCCAAGACTTATATCTGGTGTATATTTGATAAGGAAGGTTCTCCGGTGCTCATACTACT